>NC_140580.1:1060481624-1061681624 GCF_964204655.1 Triturus cristatus
CTTCTCTGTAACTGGCGGCAAGGTACGTTGTGATGGAGCTCGATGTCCTTTTTTCATATGGTTTTCTTATATGCCTTCCATAAAGGTTAGGGAAGCAGTGAGAACACGGTCTGTGCCTAGGCACAGGAATAGGCAGGCTCTGCAAAATGAGGACTTGCGCAGATGAAAAATATCAGCACAACCTGTCCCCGGAAATCTTAAAAAGCTAGTGGCTGCACCATAGTATAGGGTTGGATGTGGAAAGGAGATTGGCTGGAAATAATCCACTTTGATTCAATTCAACAGCATAACTTGTCATTGATCCTGTAAAATAAAATTAAGAAAAATCCAGTCATAGTCTGTCCCTTCATTGGCCAGTAGCTAAATGAAGTGGAGGTGCTGCTAAGGCTTTTCCCCCCCTATGTACTGTTTTAATATGCACTGCATTGAAGTACCACAGATTGATAGAGACAAGCATGCACTATATGAAAGATCTGCCCTGGGAATGTTAATTACAGGTAAGTCCTTTTTCTTTTTATGCGTTGCCCATACTCTGTGCCCATAATACATTGCAGGTCTCCTGTAGCCTTCATATATATTGGTGGCTGGGCATTTGGTTGAACAGTGTGGCATTAACTGGTATTCGTGTAGGGAGTGGAGACTCTTTTGTTGTCGTTTGCCCTACTTTAGCATAAGTAGCTCCCTATACATATTAGTCATGGTATATTGAAAATGCAAGCTCCTAGTCTGCTAAGGAAAACATAACTAGTACTCATAATATTGACACTAATTTAATTTCCAATGTGTATACATACTGAAATCCTAGATTAAAAAAATAATTAAAATATACTCATATTTCCAAACAGGGTTCAAATTTGAGACTCCTTCTGCTTAGTTCTCTCAAAGTATGTTCTGTTTAGACATGCTTCAAGCGGCAAACAAATGTAAGAAGAATCTGCACTTTCATAGAAACCAACAGGATCAAAAAGTGATCCTAGCAAACGAGACCGTTAGCATGTTTTTTTTAATTTAGATGCTTTTTACATCCAGCCAAAGCAACCTTGCACTGTAATTGTGAATGCAGTAAAACACATTTAACATTTCATTAGTTCAGGGAATGTTGCCTTCTCCTGGAATTTTGTCTCTATTCAGTTCCCAAGAAGCAAAGCCAATCCAATACGCAACTGTGGAGAAGCTAGGGACAGTCTTGCTTTCTCGCTCTCTTGCTTTCTCGCTCTCTTGCTTTCTCGCTCTCTTGCTTTCTTGCTCTCTTGCTTTCTTGCTCTCTTGCTTTCTCGCTTTCTCGCTCTCTTGCTTTCTCGCTCTCTTGCTTTCTCGCTCTCTTGCTTTCTCGCTCTCTTGCTTTCTCGCTCTCTTGCTTTCTCGCTCTCTTGCTTTCTCGCTCTCTTGCTTTCTCGCTCTCTTGCTTTCTCGCTCTCTTGCTTTCTCCCCCCCTTGCTTTCTCCCCCCCTCTCTTGCTTTCTCCCCCCTCTCTTGCTTTCTCCCCCCCTCTCTTCTCCCCCCCCCCTCTCTTCTCCCCCCCCCTCTCTTCTCCCCCCCCCCCTCTCTTCTCCCCCCCCCCCCTCTCTTCTCCCCCCCCCCCTCTCTTCTCCCCCCCCTCTCTTCTCCCCCCCCCAACCATCTTTACCCCCAAGGTGTCTCTTATTCCAGATCAAACTGCTCATCAACTTTAACTGCCAAATCATCACTTGCTCTTCTTATTAGCCCCTTATGACTGTCTGTGGGGTTACTCCTATCCCTCCATTGATAAGTTAAAATAGGGGGTTCCTCACTTCACAAATCTGTAAAGTGGGGCTTTATTCATACAGACTAGCCTACTTCTGACATTTAGGATGTGCCTTCTGGCATCTTTGTCTTTGATTCCTCAGGATGAAGAGTTTTGCAGCGTGAATCTTTTCTGGATTCACTATGCTGTGCATTATTCCGCCATCTAGTGGTGGGGCCCGGAATTGTAGTATTACTTTTTTTTATTTTTTGTGGCCTGGTGGGCGTCGACGAGCTTCCTCAGGGAAGCTCCCACTTTTGGTCGCCATCTTCAGATTTTTTTTTTCCGCCGTTGGGTCTGGATCGAGACGGATGGCGCTCCAGAACTTTGGAGAGAAGAATCCACAAAAAATAGCAGAAAAAGCAGGAAAACTACTTTATCGACACACCAGCCTTCAAGGCGGTGAACCGGGACGCAGATAAGAGGAAAAACACAGAAACTTCGACATCCTATGGGGAGTGCGTATACAGGGGGCTCCCTAGGTGCTGTAATGGACAAGACGCTATTAAAGTTCTGCGACAATTGCCACCACAAGTACGCACAGAAGGATCGTCATCCGGTCTGTAACCTTTGCCTGGATTGCAACGCGTGCTCGGTATTCACCCCAAAGGCTTAAAGGGTGGGGGAGAGGCAGAGAAGAGCAAATTATAGCATGCAGGGTCAAGGACCACCACCGTCGCTTCGAGACCTGGGCCTCTCCAGCGAGGAAGAGGACAACATCGCCGAAGGCGAGGAGGATGTGCTCGTCCAAGTCGTTGACGTCAAAAAGAAAACTCGGAAAGAGGTAAGGGAAACAGCGACCCCCTAGACAGTCGGCCAACCCACAAAAGAGTGACTCTTAAGTCCTCAAACAGCCTCGACGTTAAACATTCGACGACCGCAGGTGCGTCCAAGGACAAACGGTCCGTTGGTTCCTTTGACAAGGATTCCCAGACGGTGAAAACCCTTGATAAAACAAAGTCGTCAAAGCATTCACGAAAAAGACTCCTCGACTTCGAAAAAAGAAGGGGTGAAACAAGCTTCGACTTTGACAAGCTCCAAGAGAAAGCTAAAAAATCTCAACGCACAAGCGTTGGAGCTAGAAAAGAAAAAGAAGCTTGAGGCTGAAATGGCAAGTATCTTGCAACGCAAGAAGGATTTTGACGAAACAATGAAGAAATTCAAAATCCCCTCGAACACTGACACAACCTGAAAAATACGTCGAGGAACTAGTGATACCTACAACACCAGAATCGGCTGAGGAAGAAGAGTACTACTTTGAGAGAGAAGAAGAGGACCAAACCTATCACGGTTCGGCGACCTCGGATACACAAGACCTGCAGTGGCAAGAACTCTATGCAGGCTCTCCAGAAGAAGGGGTAAACTCATACCCTTCGAGGCCCTCCCCACCGATGACCTTGGGATGTACAATCAGGTGATAAAGAAGGCTGCAGACACTTATGGAGTGCAATACGAGGAGAAAAAAACACAATCCTGTTTGCTCCTAGAGACCTTGATGCCCACACAGACAAGGAGTCAATTCCTTCCCATGCTACCAAGTGTGCTGGACCAGGGAAAGGAAGCTTTTAAAGAACCTGCTACATGCAAGGCTGTAACACCAAGGGGTGAGAAGAAATTCAAACACTCCTCCAAGTACCCTATGTACATCAGGGGTTCAGTGCCTGCTGACTCTGATAGTGGGTACATTGGCTCTTTTCCTGGCTGTGGAAGCTAACGTAGGACCACCGCCAGACAAACAGAGCAAGAGAATGGATCTCACAGGAAGAAAGATGGAACGAAGCGCTGCAATTCAGTGGCACATAGCAAATTCAAATGCATTGATCAATAGACCTGCATATCAGCACTGGGAGGAAGTAGGTGAACTGCTGAAACATCTGCCAGATCAGTTCCAGAGAAGGGAAAGCCACTTGGCGGAAGAAGGAAAAAACTTGGCAAATACATGTTTAAAATCAGCCCTAGATACTGCTGAGACATCAAGCAGGCAAATGATGATCAGGGTGACTGGAGAGAAGACACGCCTGGCTAAGAATCTCAGGGTTGAAGCCAGAGGTACAGAGCAACATTTTAAACACCCTGTTCAATGGTGAACAACTATTGGGGAAAGCGGTCGACGATAAAATATACCAGTTAAAAAAGGAGAATGAAACTGCAGGGTCTATGGGGGTGCTACAATTCAGAGGTATGCGTAGGGGGACACCAACACGGAGACCAAGAGGCAGGGGTAACCACCAGCCAGTAGTCTCACACCAAACTTCAACAAGGTTACCAAGGAGGAAGCCAGGGCCAGCAACCGGGTGAACAACAAGAAGGTTTGCAATATCAACACGGAAGGCAATCCTTTCGAGGGCGCACTCGAGGAAGAGGCCAACAGCAAAGAGGAGGACAGCAACACACCTCCAAGTGACTGCAATGTAAGGTTTGCGCACATCCTAAAAAGATCTCAGAGGGCGAAACAAGTACACCTAGTAAAAGGTCATGTCCCAAAGAACAAACAATCCCTCCAACATGTAACACCATTGGGAGGCAGAATTGGAAACTTCTTCCAGGAGTGGAAGAAGATTACATCCGAAAAATGGATAGTAAACATAATACGTTACGGATACTGCATAGAACTGGCAAAACAACCTCCATGCAAAAGACCAAGGAACAAGGTTCATTCAGCAAGAGAGCTGTCACATTTGCTTGAAGCACAAGAGCTTCTAAACAAAAGGTCCATAGAGAAGGTACCTTACAAGGAAAGGAACAAGGGCGTGTATTCCACGTACTTCCTCATACAAAAAGTGGATGGAACATTAAGACCTATACTAGACTTAAGGTTCCTAAACAAGTTCATAAAAACTCAGAAATTCACGATGACATCCTTACAAGAAGTTATACCTCAGATACAGGTAGGGGACTACATGGCAACTATAGACCTAAAGGACTTGCACATCCCCATGAACAGCAGGCACAAGAGCCTACTCAGATTTGTGATCAGCAAAACGCACTACTAATTCACGGTGCTGGCATTCGGACCGTATTCCGCACCAAGAGACTTCACAAAATGCCTAGCAGCAGTAGCGGCCCACCTAAAAAGGCAGGGGTTCCACGTTTATCCATACCAAGACGACTAGTTAGTAAGAGCAAAAACATACCATCTTTGCAAACAACGCATACAGAGTCCTAGAGATATTGATCCAGCCTGGTTTCTCAATCCATTGGGAACAATCATCAATAGAACCAGAAAAAGTAAAAATATTCTTAGGGGCAGAGATCAACATAACACTAGGAAAGGTGTTTCCAAGCACAAAGATGAATATAGGAATGATGGAGACACATCTATACCACAAGGGGCAAGTGAGGACAGTGGGCAAACTGCTAGGGATGATGGCTTCATGCATTCATCTAGTCCCAAACATTCAGGTACACATGAGACCATTCCAGGAATTGATTCAGTAACAATGGTCACAATCAACAGGGAGTTGGTAGGATCTAGTGGTTGTCACACAAACGGTTCATCAAGAGATGGCATGGTGGAACATGAACATAACACAGGGGAGACTTTTCACACAACCAACTCCAACAGTGACCATTACAACAGATGCTTTCCAACTAGGGTGGGGTGAGCACATGAACAACCTCAAAGGGAATATGGACGCAACAGGATGTGAAAACACCAGCTTCCTGGAGTTAAAGAACGTGTTCCTAGCCTTAAAAGCCTTTCAGAGGAGATTTACGGGAAGAGGGTGTTGATTCAAATAGACAATACATCTACAATGTTTTACATCCACAAACCAGAAGGAATACAATCACTATCAGTCCTAGCCCAAGAACTATGGAAATGGGCTATTCCAAGGAACCTAGACATACTAGCAAAACATCTTCTAGGGAAGGACCATGTAGAAGCAGACAGGCTGAGCAGACCAGCATCAGCGACCCACGAATGGGAGATGACTCAATCAGAAATCCCAAAGATCTTCAAAAAATGGGGGACTCCCCAAATCGACCTATTTGCAACACCCCAAAATGCAAAATGCCAACGCTTCGCATCCAGACAACCATGCGCACAGTCCCTAGGGAAAGTGCTATGGATAGATTGGTCAGGGACATTTGCGTACACTTCGCCCCCCCCCCCCCCCCATACCACTGCTGCACAGGGTACTCCACTAATGCAAGGTCAGCCACGACATTGATCCTCCTAGCACCATAGTGGGCCAGACAAACCTGGTTCTCACAGATAATGGAAATGACATGGGGCGATGCACAAGTTCCTCTTAACAATGCAAGAAAGGTTCTACACCTGGAACCAGAGAGTCTAAGCCTGGCAGCGTGGCTCCTAAGGACTTAGAATTTTCTCACCTCAAACTACCAGAGAGCACTATGGCGAGAAGGCCTACACCAAGGAAGTGTTGCACAGCAAAATAAAAAAGATTCACCCATTGGTGCAGTCAAGAAAAGCTTTCAAGGAAGATCACGAGAATCAACAGTACTGAAATATTTAACCTATTTACTACAAAATAAACTAATCTACGCATCTATAAGGGTACACTTGGCAGCAATCGTAGCATACACAAGGGGAGAAACAGGGAAAAGTTTCTTCACATCCCATGTGGTCAAAAGATTCCTAGAAGGAGCAAAGAGGATAGCACCTCCAAACAGGATGCCACCACCTGCATGGAACCTCAATGTGGTGCTAGCACAAATGAAGACACCATACAAACCAATCCACATGGCAACTTTACAAATGCTCACACTAAAGACGGCGTTTTTAGTGGCAATTACATCACTACGTAGAGTAAATGAATTACAGGCTCTAACACTACAAGGGCCCTACTTCCAAATATATAATGACAGAATCGTCATGAGAACTGATCCACATTTTATGCCAAGGGTGGAATCAAAGTTCCACTTAAACCAAACAATACAAATACCAAGTTTTTTCCAAAACCCTAAAACACGCAGAAAGAGCATTGCACACCCTGGACGCCAGAAAGGCAGTCATGTACTACATAGAAAGAACCATGGAATGCAGGAAGACAAAACAGTTCTTTGTATCATTTGCTAACCGTTTTCTTGGACAACCAGTCACAAAGAATACCATTGCAAGATGGATTGCACAAGCCATACAGTTGTGCCACAAACAGTCAGGTCACACCATACAAGATGCAACGCACGCTCACTTGACAAGGAAGAAGGGAGCAACAGTCGCTTTCCTAGCAAACACACCTATTCAAGACATTTGCCAAGCAGCAACATGGTCTTCAGTGCACACGTTCACAAAGCACTACTGCGTGGATATTGAGATGACTAAGGAAGCACAAGTAGGACAAAAAAATCTTACAACATCTATTCACAAACCAACGCTCCTCTTCCACCCAGCCACCACAAGACTAGTAAAGCGCTACAAAGTCTATGCACAGCATAGTGAATCCAGAAAAGATTCATGCTTCAAAACATAGTTTCTTACCAGTCGGTGTCATTTTGCAGCGTGAAGAATTTTCTGGATTCACTAGCGAACCCACCCGCCCTGCCAGAAAGATGAGACAGGAGGGACAAATGAAGGAAACAGGAAAAAAGAATCCAAAGATGGTGACCAAAGGTGGGCGCTTCCGGAAGAAGCACGTCGACGTCACAGAAGGACACCAAATGGTGGTATGTCGACGTCCACCAGGCCACCCACAAAAAAAAAAGAGAATAAATACTACAATTCCGGACCCAACCACTAGATGGCGGAATAATGCACAGCATAGTGAATCCAGAAAATTCTTCAAGCTGCAAAACTACACCGACAGGTAAACTATACGTTAGCCTTTCTGGAAATTTCCAACACAAGCACCTCAAGGCCATCGGCTTGACACACTTGGGATTAATTTCTTGTACTCAAATCCCAATTTCCTGTATTTTCTAAATACACTGAAGACTTGTGCTTTCAGATTTTGCAGCTGTTGAAAACAATATGCTCAGTCTTTTTTTGGCTACAGCAGTATCAAATATCTAAGGCCTTATCGGCTCAGCTAAATGCTGAGTCTTCTTGTTGGAATACTTGTGATTTTTCACCTTTTGAGTCTAGGTATTGGGTCTACTAATGTTTGCTCGCTTTACATTCTAGGAATATATGTCACCATGTGCTCATTTGAATGGTAATACGTTTCTTCTGCATGGCAGTGTTCTAATTTGCACACTCATTCTTTCTCTGTGCTAAAACTATTTTGACTATATCGTACCTTTCCTACTTGAACACACATTGTAGGTTTCAGATATACAAATGGAATGTAGAGTCCTTCAAACTAGAAAGTAAACAGGCTAGTCTAACATTTCTAGGCCTATGTTGGACATCCATTTCTACCCAGTAATAAACTACTGTTCGAGGCATATGAGCTGCAGATTGTACACTTAGCATAGATCGCCATCTGGTGTTGGGCCCGGATGTTTGCAGTTTGTTTTTCTTCTTGGACAGTCTTTGGAAGTCACGAGTTTGGTGACTCCTCCTTCGGTCCGTACTGCGCATGGGCTTCGGCTCCATCCTCAGATTGTTTTTTTTCCGCCATCGGGCTCGGATGTGATACTTCGTGCTCCGGCTTCGAACTTCTACGGTTCCAGCCTCGACGGAAAATCCTCGTTTCTTCGAGTTTCTTCATCATCATCTTCATCTCTCGAAGCGGCACTTTTCTCCATCCCGTACATCGGCACCGGCCTTCGGGCCCTCCTCGAATCCGGTCCCGGCCGATGGAAAGGACTCCGTTCAAAAAGTGCCCAAAATGTGGGTCTAAATTTCCCCACACCGACCTCCATCAGGTGTGTAATCTTTGCCTCTCTCCAGAACACGAGGCCAGAGACTGCCCCGCCTGTAAGTCTTTTCGATCGAAGAAAACCATCCGGGATCGAAAAGCTCGACGCACCATGGCGCACTCATCGTCTGCAGCTCCACCGGACATCTTCGGAGACGGCGCCGAAGCTTCGGGGCAAACACACACCGAGCAGGAAGAAGACGTCGTCAGCGCTTCCGAGGCCGACGACTCCGACGTGGAGGACATCACACCGGCGCAGCGGGCCGTGAGTACTGTGCCCCCTCCCACCCCCGTGCCCAAAACCAAAGAGACTCAGGTTACTCCCTCGCCTGCCGGCCTGGGCAAAACCAAGACCAAAGCTTCGATCACCCCACCTTCGGGCCCGGTGTCGAAGCCTCAAGTCTCACGGCAGCTCAGGATCGAGCCAGCCGACGCCCGGTGCCGAAAAACAGCATCCGGCACCGAAGAAAGCAATATCCAGCTCGACTCCGAAGCCACCGGTGCCGAAGCCTGGACTCTCGGTGCCGACCAAACACAAATCTGTCGGCACCGACGCTCCGGCGTCAAACTCCTTCGAAGCCGAAAAAACCGGAGGCCCCAAAAAAGCATGGCGCACACAAACCATCGAAGTCCTGGGTTCCGAAATCACCGGTGCCGACGGACGATTCGACGCCATTGGCTCTGTTTACACCAGACCCTTTACAAAAGACTCTGTCCAAAGATCCAAAGACTGGACTATTGACTTTAATTATCAAGAAAAGACGCCTTGATACTCCGGCTCCTCCTCCACCACCCAAACGGAAGGACTCTGCTACTTCTCCCCTCAGAGTGCCCTCCCCACTACCACCTCCCCTACCTCCTCCACCTCCTCCACCCCCTCCCCCTCCCAGGTCTCCGCCACCTTTACCTCACTACTCTCCGGCCCCGTCCCCAGATCCGGACGACGGGGACCCGGACAATTATCCGGCGGACGCCCCAATGGATCCCACTCCACCAGGGACCCCAGACCCGTGGGAGGATTACAATAACCCTGATGTACCCGATATTCCTCAGGACGACCTATACCCATCCAGGCCGTCTCCTCCAGAGGACTCCTTAGGGTTCCATCATTTAGTGCAGAGAGCAGCACACTACCATGGGGTGGACATGCACACTGAACCAGTGGAAGACGACTTCTTACTGGATACATTCGACATACAGGACAAATCCACCTCTATCTTACCCATGCTTAAGGGTGTCACCAAGCATGCCGCAGAGGTGTTCAAAGACCCTGTCAGGGCCAGGGTACTAAACCCTAGAATAGAGAAAGTATAAGGCGGCACCCACAGACCCTGCATACATTAAGGGCCCTGCTCCCTTAGATTCCCTAGTTGTCTCTACAGCTAGAAAGCGGGCTAACTCCCAGTCCTCAGGAGAAGCCCCACCGCCAGACAAGGAATCCAAACTCCTAGACTCGTCTGGCAAGCGCACCGCCTCTCAAGCTGCAAACATGTGGCGCATTGCAAACACACAAGCGCTACTTGCGCGCTATGACAGAGCACACTACGACGAACTTGAGGCTCTTATGCAGCACCTCCCCGAGAAACACAAGCGTAGGGCTCATGAGCTAATACAGGAGGGTAAACTCATTACAAACACCTCCATTAAGTGTGCCCTCGATGCAGCCGACACTGCTTCTAGAGCCATAAATACCAGTGTCCTGCTTCGTCGCCATGCCTGGCTCAGGATCTCAGGGTTTAAGCCTGAAGTCCAGGCGTCCATACTCAATCACCCCTTTCACCAACAAACTCTCTTTGGGCCCAAGGTAGACGAAGCGTTGGAAAAGATGAAAAAGGACACAGACACAGCAAAGTCTATGGGGGCACTCCAAACACAAGCGTCTAAACGTTCCTTTCGACGCTCCTCCTTTCGTGGCACAGGCAGAGGCTTCTCCACCGATAGCACCTCTACCTCCTACAAATCCCCTCCTCAAAATACCTTTTCAAAGGGCAACCAAAGGGGTGGTTACAGAGGCAACAACAATAAGGGCAGGGGCAAAACTAACAACACCCGTTCTGCCACCCCGCCCACACAATGACTTCCCTCCGCTCCCCCCAGACCATTCCACTCCGGTCGGGGGCAGACTACAAAACTTTATCCACGCATGGGAGTCCATAACATCGGACAAATGGGTGACCCAAATCATCCGGTCAGGGTACTGTCTCGAGCTAACATCTACCCCACCCAATATCCCACCAAGGCACCGCCCAATGTCTCAAGAACATTCCACACTGCTCAAACAGGAGGTACTCTCCCTCCTCCAAAAACACGCTATAGAGCAGGTCCCCATCAATCAGCAAAATTTAGGGGTTTACTCCCTATATTTCCTAATACCAAAGAAAGACGGGACCCTCAGGCCCATTCTGGACCTCCGGCCTCTAAATGCCTACATACATTCAGACCATTTCCATATGGTCACCCTACAACAAGTCCTCCCGCTCCTCTGTCAGGGAGATTTTCTCACAACCTTGGATCTGAAAGACGCATACTTTCACATTCCAATACACCCCTCTCACAGGAAATACCTCAGGTTCGTGGTGGACGGGCAACATTACCAATTCACGGTTCTCCCCTTCGGGGTCACCGCACCACGAGTGTTTACCAAATGCCTAGCGGTAGTAGCAGCACACCTCAGACGTCAACACATTCACGTCTTCCCTTACTTAGACGACTGGCTGATAAAAGCCGCGTCTTACCACCAATGCGTGCAGCATACAAACAGCACCATCCAACTGCTCCACCAGCTAGGCTTCACGGTGAACTACCAAAAGTCCCACCTCATACCATCTCACACAAAGCAATATCTCGGGGCCACTATAGACACCTCCAAAGGTATTGCCTATCCAAACACAGCCAGAATCACAAGCATTCAAGCCTTACACAAAACATTCCTTCCCCGACACTCTCTTCCAGCAAGAGTGTTCATGAAGCTCATAGGAATGATGGCGTCTTGCATCTTTATAGTGCCCCATGCAAGACTACACATGCGTCCACTTCAAGAGTGCCTAGCACAACAGTGGAACCAGGCCCAGGGTCAGCTGACGGATCTGGTGTTGGTGGACGGCCGCACACATCATTCTCTGCAGTGGTGGAACACCACAAACCTTTCCAAAGGGCGGCCGTTCCTGGACCCGGTTCCTCAGGTGATTCTAACAGCGGACGCATCGCTCTCCGGCTGGGGAGCGCACCTCCTACACCTCACAATGCAAGGTCTATGGACGCCACAGCAAAAATTGCTCCACATCAACCATCTGGAGCTCTTGGCGATCTTTCTAGCCCTAAAATCTTTCCAAAAACAGATTTCGGGCAAAGCAGTCCTCATTCGCACAGACAACATGACTGCAATGTATTATATCCAAAAACAGGGGGGGACACACTCTCCCCAGCTCTCCGGCTTAGCCCAGAGCATATGGAGATGGGCAATTCCCCAAAACATCTTTCTCCTGGCACAACACGTTCCAGGCGTACAAAACACCATGGCAGATCTGCTCAGCAGACAAACGCAACAACTACACGAATGGGAACTGCATCCGCAAGTTCTTCAGCCATTCTTCCAACAGTGGGGGCATCCTCAGATACACCTCTTCGCCACCCACGAAAACAAAAAATGCCCAAGCTTCGCCGCCAGATACCCACACCCATTGTCCAAGGGCAATGCGATATGGATGAACTGGTCAGGCAGATTTGCATACGCCTTTCCACCTCTCCCACTAATTCCATTAGTGGTCAGGAAGCTACAACAGCACTCCCTCACACTCATTCTGGTAGCTCCGACGTGGGCCAGGCAGCCGTGGTACACCACGCTACTACAACTATCAGTGGTACCACATCAAAAACTGCACCTATCCCCATGCCTCCTAACCCACAACCATGGAGAAATCAGGCACCCGGACCCAGCTCAGCTCAACCTGGCGATCTGGCTCCTGAAATCCTAGAATTCGGATACCTTAACCTTCCCCCTGATTGCATGAACATCATCATGGAAGCCAGACGTCCTACCACTAGAGCATGTTATGCCGCAAAGTGGAAAAGATTTGTTATTTACTGCCGTAACAATACAATCAACCCTTTAGATGCATCCATACAGCACATCATATGCTATCTGCTCCATCTTCACAGGTGTAACCTGGCATATTCATCCATACGCCTACACCTAGCAGCGATCGCTGCTTATCTACAAAACAGACAGCATTTATCTCTCTTCAGAGTGCCCGCTATTAAAGCCTTCATGGAAGGCCTTAAACGAGTAATTCCTCCCAGGGCACCACCTTCCCCTGTATGGAATCTAAATTTAGTTCTTACACGACTAATGGGTCCGCCCTTCGAACCAATGCATAAATGCGAGCTACAGTTTCTCACCTGGAAAACAGCTTTTCTCGTAGCTATCACTTCCCTTAGAAGGGTTGGTGAAATACAAGCGTTCACTATACAGGAACCCTTCATACAAATACATCACAGCAAGGTCATACTTCGCACAAATCCGAAGAAAAACAAACTGCAAACTTCCGGGCCCAACACCAGATGGCGATCTATGCTAAGTGTACAACTCTGCAGCTCTACATGCCAAGAACAGATGCATACTGGTAAGTAGCATATTCCTTTCATTTCTACTTAACATAATTTTAAAGTCTTCACTGGTGATGATTTTCTAGTTCTAATCCAGAGTGCATGCTAACGATGTGTTTAGGAAGCTGGCTCTGTATATACTATACCAAAAGGATGTATAGTGTGCACAGAGTCCAGGGCGTCCCCAAAGGTATAGAAGAGGATAAATTAAATAATATCTTACTCTCAATTTAGTGGTAGCTGGGCAGTTTGGCACCTCCACCCAGAGCAGGCGTTGCTTCTGACTTCCGAGCGCACAGACTGTGTGTAAGAAAGTGCCCTCTTTTTGCTTGGTTGCCCCCACGTTTTGCTAAACTGCTGATGTGCTGTGACTGAATGTGCCCTGGGTTCCTGCCAAACAGTGTGAGAAAGTGGGTTTCTGTTGCAGTAACCCCCCCCCCCCTTTTTTGCCTAATAGCTGATGCACTTTTCCTTGTTGTGCCCTGGGCTCCTGCCAATCAGGTGCCCAGGGCCTGTGTTCCTTCCCTAAAATACAAAACTCCCAATTGACAAACCCTGGCCACATGTCAGCCCCTAGTAAATGGTACCCTAGGTACCCAGGGCCTTGTGACAAGGGAAGGCCTCTAAGGGCTGCAGCACTCATCGTGCCACCCTTAGAGGCCCTGTACCCTTACACACACACACACACACACTGCCTTTGCAGGCTGAGTGTCTGGGCACAGGAAAAAACAAAGAGTCGACATGGCACACATCTCTGTGTGCCATACCCATCACCTACACTGCCAAGGCATATGTCAGCCACCCCTCTGGCTGGGTGCCTTATGCCTATGGTGTGGGCACAGGAGCAGGAGCCCTGTGCCCCTACAGTACCCAGGTCCATTCCTGGGCACTGTAAGTACAGTGCTGCCATTTACAAGTACATGGTGCTGAGAGCTCGTCAAACACGAGCTCCACAGCACCATAATGGCAACACTGAAGACTGGGAAGTTTGGTACCAAACTTCTCAGCACATTAAACCCACACTGATGCCAGTGTGGGATTTAATGTACTAAGCACCCCAGAGGGCATCTTAGAGATGCCCCCTTACAGCTAACCTACAATCCACGTCTGCTCTGAGGCTGCCCAGGCTGCCACACAGCAGACACGTTGCTGGACCCCTGGGTGGGAGAGCCCCTGCTCTCCCGGGCCTGCAACAATGCACATCCTGGGTGAGGTGAGAAATCTCCTCCCCCAGGATGAGCAAAGGGAAGCTTCAAAGGCATGCCGCCAGTTGGAGTTTCCCCAGGCCACTGCAACCCCCCACTCTGGCGGGAAGCTTGGCCGGAAACCCCATACAGGGACAGGGGATGTGCCAGCCTGCCCACCCCACCCCTCAGGTGGGGGAGGCGAGGTGAAGCACATCTCCGGGCTCTCGCCATCTTGAAGATGGGAGGCCCTACCCTATCAGGATCAGGCTACTGCCCCCCTCCCACAGGAGAGAGGCAGGATAGGGGGTGTACCCACCCCAGGACAAGGACCTATTGGTCCCTGGCCTTCACCTACCTGTAACGCCCCTAAATCTAGTATTTAGGGGCCCCCTGAACCTTCCTTCCGGAGATTCCAGATAGAAACCTACAAGAAGAGCAAGAAGAAAAAAGACCTGCCCTGCAGCTGCTAAAAAGAGGAAGACACCAACTGCTTTGGCCCCAGCCCTACCGGCCTGTCGACCCTCGAACCTGCTCCTGCTCCAGCGCGGCATCTCTTGTGGCCAGCCACCTCAAAAACCCCGGAGGACCTGGCTACCTTTGAACTCTGATTCCCTGGGACTCCCATGAGTAGAGGCTCTACTCGAGAAACCTATTCCTAACTCCTGGCAGCAGCCCGGAACCGCGGACCCAACACACTCTGCACCAGCCAAGCCTGGCCAGTGCCGGAGTGGACAAAGACCCTGAGGACGACCCCACGGCGACTGTGACCCCGAGTCCGGCACCCAAGGACCCCCCTCGACATCCTGGACGAAGCCTGCAGCCTCAGAACCGAGTGCCACCCCAGCCGCGATCAACCAGAGGGTAAGATTCCCGACGTCAAAAGGCACCCCTGCACCCGGCGCCCTGCGGCCCCCTGTGCCCAATCCCGGGGTACCCACCTAACCTACAACTACCCAACTTACCCCTCGAAGTGGTGGTGGCACCGGAAACATCCTCGTCCCCGAGCCTGCAGCCTTTTTCCAAACCGGAACATTCCCATTGATTTCCATTGAGCGCCCGAAGGCTCAAAAGCACCCTGCACCCAGCCGCCCGAGTGGCCCTGGCAGTGCACTCTCTACACTAACTTACTTCCCCACTTGCCCTGAGTAAGTGACCAGGAGCCCAGCTCCCACAGACGCGTGGCTTGCCAGACAGCAGCCACCAACCAAGGCCCCCCTATCCCTCATAGGATAACATTGGGCCTAACTCACTCTGCACCCGGCCGTCCTGAAACCGCTGAGGGTGAACCAACTGTACCTACCTGACACTGGGGGCCCCTGAGTCTATGCCCGGAATTTCAACTCTGCCAGTCGAGTACTTACCCTTAAACCGCTAACTTCATTTTCCTCATAGGGTAACATTGACTGGCTTTTTCTTCAAAAATCTTCTAAGTGTGAACTTTTCAAAACTGTAAAAATTCACCAAAAATCAGCCAAGTGACAAAAACGAATTTACTCACCTGTTCCTGGGTGAGCTCCCAGTGCTGGATCTTGGTGCCCAGCCCTGACCCTGAAAAGTACTCACAACTATACTTACCCCTAACTCATTTTTCTCCCATAGGAAACCATTGTCTGCTTTTCTGTGAAATTTCTTTTAAGTGTCTATTTTTACAAATTTGAAATATTCTTTTAAAATCGTACCATTTCTGCAAACGAAATTACTTACCTGTTTTTGATAAGGACCCCAGTCCTGGGTCTAGGCACCCAGTCCTGGATTACTAAAGTAACGATAAAGTACTCTACCTGCAATTTGAATTTCTTGCCATAGAGATCCATTGAATGTTTTCTTTGAAATATTTTCTAAGTGCTAACTTTTGAAATAGCTAAATATTATTTAAAAATCATTACAGTTACTAAGTCGACTTTCATCACTTGATTCTGAATACTGACCCAAGGCTGGTTCTAGGAGCCAGACCTGGAATTCCAAAAGTAATCTGAAAAGTAATTTATTACAAATAACCTGAATTTACCATTGAGCTCAATGCATTGTTATGTTTAGGAAATAGGATTGTTTATTGCAACCAACTGTGACTGTTTACACAAATTTATTGCTTAAAACAAAAGTATTTATATTCAACCTTTCATTCTGAGAAAGTATATTTTTACTCCCCTTGTGGTTCTAAAAATAAAACAAGCATATATTTTATATATATAAACCATTGGCCTAGAGTTCAGTTATTGAGTGTGAAACCATTTGCTGACTGAGTGTGTACAATAAATGCTTTACACTGTCCTCTGGTACTGCCTTACTGCTCGACCAAGCTACCACTTTTTGAGAGTAAGGTCATACCTAACTTTGACCTCTATCAACCCCTGGGGGACTGTGGACTCTGTACACCCTGTACCTATTAGGGAACAGTATATACAGAGCCACTTTCTCACAAACAGGTACCCAAGGCCTATGTTCTTTTCCTAAACTGTATTAAAAACAAAACCCAATTGGCACTCTTTGGCCACAGGTCAGTCCCTTGTAAATGGTAGCACAGGTACCAAGGGCACTGTGACCAGGGAAGGCCTCTAAGGGCTGCAGCACTTATTGTGCCACCCTTGGAGGCCGTGTACATTTAAACCCACACAATCCCATTGCCGGCTGCATGTTTTGATGCAGAAAAAGTGAGGAGTCAACATGGCACACATCCTTGTGTAAATGCCTACAACCCACTGCCCTGGCATAGGTATGCCACCCCTCTCGCTGGGTGCACTATACCAGTGGTGAGGGTAGAGGTGCATGAGCCCTGTACCCCTACAGTGTCTAAGCCAATTCATAGACCTTGTAAGTGCACTAATGCCGTTAAGAGTATATGGTGAAGGGGGTTTGTCATTATGAACTCCATAGCATTGTAATGGCTTTAATGAAAATTGGGTAGTCTGGTAGCAAACATCTCGGCTCATTAAACCCACACTGATGCCAGTGTGGGATTTAATAAAAAATGCTCTCGGAGGGCATCTTAGAGATGCCCCCTGATAAACGACCTAACACTAGTGTCCAGGCTGAGTGGCCGCTCGCTAGCTGCCACCACCAGACATGTTTCTGGACCCCTCAGTCGAGAGCCTGCTGCTTTCAGGGGTCTGAAGCAATGCACATCCTGGGACAAGGTGCAAGCCACGTCCCCCAGGATGGGCAGGGTCCACAAAGTGGAAGATTCAAAGGCTTGCCGTCTTTGTGACCCACCCCAGGCCTTTGCTGCTTCCAGTAACTGCCCCCCCCCCCCCTGGTTCTGACCCCCACTTTGGGTGGGAGACTTGGTGGGAAAACCAAGTGAAGAAGGGAGGTGTGCCCACCTTTGCCAACCCCACCCCTCAGGTGAGGTGAAGCAAAACTCAGTCCCCACCATCTTGCAGATGGGGGGGGCCCAGCCAACCAGAGTGAGTGAGGCATATGCCGCCTCCCACTGGAGGGTGGCATGATAGGGGGTGTACCCACCCAAAGGGAGGGACCCATTGGTTCCAACCTTTACTTACCTGTAACGCCCCTAAATCTAGTATTTAGGGGCAAACTTGAATCTTGCCACCTCAGACAAGAATCAACCAGAAGAGGAGTACCAAAGAAGCCATACTGAAACTCAGAAGAGGAGGATGCCCACTGACTTGGCCCCAGCCCACCAACCTGTCCCCACCTCGAACCCGCTCCAGTGAAATTCCAGTGTGTTCTGCAACCTCAAGAACCCCGAGGACCTGCTACCTTCCAATTCAAAAACGTTGTCTCCCGTGAGCATCGGATTTGCTCACCTACAGGCTCTGGCCCGAGCCAAAACCACAAGTCTGCACCACTCTGCACTCGACGGCCCGAGTGGCCCAACACCACTAAGCGGTCTCCCTGGCGATCCTGACCTGAGATCTGGTGATCTCCGACCTGCCTCAAATATCCAAGTGAAGCCTGCAGCCCCTTTCTGGAGGATCCGTGCGACTGGTAAGAAAAACCAGACTCCTAAAGACACCCCTGCACTTGACACCCCATGGTCTTGGGTGGCCCAACCGATTGTGTCCCAGCAACCCCAGGCATCCCAATTTACCTCTCCAACCGGTTGCCCCCTCCAGAAGATCTTAGTCCCCGGGCCTGCAGTCTTTGTTGCAACCGGAGAATCCCCATTGAAAACAGGGTACTGGGTGCCAAAACGGCACCCTCCACCCAGCCACCCCTGTGCCGCTGCGGGTGTACTTTGGGTGTTGACTCGGATGCCCCTTTGTCCTGAGCCTAACACCAGGAGCTTTGCTCCCACTTCCTTGTGGCCTGCTCATGAGCAACCACCAACCGGAGGCCCCCTATCCCATATTGAATAACATTTTGCCTCCGCACTCAGCACCTGGCCGCCCTAGTGGCGCTGAGGAATTTTCAAGAGTGCATCCTTAACCCTGGGGGTCCCCTGGTTCTAACCCCAGAATACCAACTCCCACAAACAAGTACATGCCTGCAAACCGTTGACTTTCTCCATAGGAATACATTGACTGTTTTTCCTTGAAAATATTGTGTGGAGTTGGTTTTGTATGAGTACTTGGAAAAACTACAAATAACTAAAAATGTATTTACTTACTTTTCTGTAGGAAATGTCCCAGTGTGGTAGCTAGGCATATCGCACCAAGTAAAAAAAAATCCTTAAAGTAATCTAACAGTAATTTCCACTGTATTGAAAAAATTTACAAACCTTTAACAAAGACATTTTCCTTCACCTTGCTTGTATTGTTCAACCTGCTTTGAAAAGTACCATTTACCCTTACCTGTACCAGGGTTGCTTGGTTCCAGAAAATATACCTAAATAATATTTTTATACAAATTGGTCAGAGTGGGTGACATCATTTCATGCCTGAGTGTGTACAAGTGCTTAACACTACCATCTGATAAAGCCTTACTGCTCGCCCACACTACCATAAATAGAGAACAAGGTGCTATCTACTTTTACCTCTGCTTATCTTTTGGGTTCCACTGGACTCTGTGCACACTATACCTCATTTTGGTATTGTATATACAGAGTCCGCTTCCTACAGCTAGAAGGTGGTTGTTTTTCAGGGGGAATCTCTAAGATGCCCTCTGAGTGCATTTTATAATAAATACAACATAAGCATCATTGTGGTTTTATTATGCTGAGAATGGGCCCTCCCGATCGTTCAAGAAGGCTCTGCCCTTCCGTTCCTGTCAGACCTACCACAACTTATTCCCACATCACAGCCTCTTAGAGATGCACCTTTCCATCTTGTTGCAAGAGATATGATCTCTACTTACCTAAGGGGCTATCAACCTCGGAGATAGTGAGAATAACAACCCATCCACGTTTCCTCATTCCAAAGAAGGATGGAGTCCTCCATCCCATTTTAGATATTCGCATTCTGATTGCCTTCCTGCAAAAGGATACATTCAACATGCTCACACTGGTCCAGGTACTGTCTGCTCTCAATCTGGGCAACTAGATAGTGTCTTTGGACCTGCAGGACACGTTTTCTCATATACCCATTCTGCAGCCTCACAGATGTTACTTGCAGTAAGGTAGGCCTGGAGCATTGCCTATTTGTTGTGCTCCCCTTTGGCCTCACCTGCGCTCCTCAGGTTCATGAAAGTGATAGATTTAGTTGCCTTTCACCTTCAGTTTTCTACACCTCAGTGATTTCTGTTGAAGGCAGGTTCACCATAGTCATTCGGAGAACACCTACGTGGTGAACCTTCTGATCTTAGTTGGTTTCTTGATCAATGTGCCAAGTCGCACCTGACTCCTACACAAAGGCTTCCTTTCTTAGGAGCTGTCTTAGATATAGTGCAGTTAATGGCCTTTTCTCTCTCATGAGCCAATGACATTTGGGCTATGATCCTGATGTTCTAGCCTGGGTGGGAGTGGTTCCAAGACCTCTTGGCCTGGTAGCTTCCTGCATCCTACTTGTCTACACTGGGTGGCATATGCAGGCTTTTCAGTGGGATCTGAAGTTTCTGTGGGCACAGCACAAACGAAACCTGTTGTATTCTTTTATCCAGGTTTTGTAGATAGCAGCATGAGATCTGTAGTGGTAACTGCTTGACTACAGTTGGGCTAGTGGCATACCATTTTCCTTGTCACAGCCAAGGCTGCGGGTGGGGACTGATGCGTCTGCTAATTTGGAGAGGCCATCTTGGGGAGGTGTAGATGAGATCTGTAGTGGTAACTGCTTGACTACAGTTGGGCTAGTGGCATACCATTTTCCTTGTCACAGCCAAGGCTGCGGGTGGGGACTGATGCGTCTGCTAATTTGGAGAGGCCATCTTGGGGAGGTGTAGATCAGACTCTGGTCTCCTATGGAAAACCAGCTTCATATCAGTCTATTGGAGCTTCTGACCTTTTGCCTGGCTCTGAAGGTCTTCCTGCCATCCATCCGAGGAAGGCTGGTTAAGGTTCTCATGACAATACCATCTCCATGAGGTAATGCAAAAACCAGGTCTGGGTAGGGTCTTAGGTTCTGTGCCAAGAGGCTCTGCGCCTCTAGTGTTGGCTGGAGCGTGAGAGCATTTTCCTGATTGTGAATCAATTGGCAGGATATTGAACTGCCAGGAAAAAATTACCTCAGTCAGCAGCGCCTGAAGGATAACATATGGCAGATGCACCCTAAGGTGGCGCAGGGCATCTTCTGATAGTGGGGGCGAAACTGGCTGTATCTTGATACCACATCACCGGATTGTTCTTCAAAAGTAGTCACAAAACCATCCAATCAGAAGGCTAAGTTTGGCCTCCTTCCACCATCTGCATTTCTGCAGATAAAAGGGTGCAGTTTTCTGCATCCTAAAGGCAGCTTTCTACTGCCTCTCCACCAAGAATCAGGACATGTGGTCATTTTCTCAAATTGTAGACCTATCTCTTTCACTATGTGTTTGGACTTGAGTGATTTGTTCACCTCCTTTGTAATCTTTCATCACCTTTCTCCTTGGGTATACGGCGTTCTTTAGCATCCTTATGTCGGTGCATTAAAATAGCAGTAAAACAAATTGAAAATAAAAAAAACCTTACATTGGAATCAGACTGCTGATATCAACAATAGTAATCCATTAGTAAAAGGAAAGCTCATCAGAAAAGATGATAAACGAGGCTTCATAGGTAGCATCTTTTACAAGCTGTGAATGCTCCTGATTAAACCCAGATAGCGCCACCACAGTCTCCAACTAGCTTTGTCTTGGAAGTTTGTTGTTTTTGCCTCCTGTGAGCAGGATACTAAATGCTGGGGACAGTTTTACCACTTTAGTATTTCACAATTCACTCACCATTTCTGTATTCTGGTGACCTTTTTAATTGATTTTCAATTGGAGCTTCACTTACTACCCCACTATAATTTCTGTTACATAAAGAAGTTGGTTAATGGGCTGGATGTGGTTTGTCCCGTGCTCTGAACCTTAAACCCTCTCCCAGAGACACACACGCACACACACACACTTCATTTAGTGATCAACAATGTAGCTCAGAAGGAGACCGCTACATGCCAGAGCTTACACAGACCCTTAAGTGTATATAATTGCAATTTATGCAAAGTAAACATGGACAAGTTCCTAGCTGTGGATTTGAAAAGATTTTTTGGTTCGTTGCAGTTTCATAATCTGCTCTTTTTGTATTTCTCACATACTCTGTGTGATCATATTTGTCTCTTTGAATTCTGGTGAATAGTAGATTATTTTACACAGTCTAATGTTTAGAATAATCTTTATGATCCCGTTTGATTCTTGCATTAAGAAAAGTACATTACTTCCGGTCTTTTTTTTTTTCTTCATTGTCTAATAAAACATTAATGTGTAATGTCCACTCTATTTTTTCACGTTATGAATTTCTCAAACAATTGTTTATATCTGGTTATATTGCAGTATTTAGGTTTGATTTAGGTTTGATTGATTAAATGTGTAAGTGTATTGCCAAAAGATGTCTTTATTCGTCATCTAAGTGCATATATATTTTATAAAAGAGTTTCTCTGTAACAGATTATTAGGATAAAGCCTGAAATGCATTCATTTAATCAGGGCATAAGTTGTGTCCAAAAAAAAAAATCTGCTCAAATTACAGCTTTTATTGTTCGCAAGCCTTTGTGTTGGATTTTAC
Source organism: Triturus cristatus (assembly GCF_964204655.1). NCBI lineage: Eukaryota > Metazoa > Chordata > Amphibia > Caudata > Salamandridae > Triturus > Triturus cristatus. The sequence continues at coordinate 1,060,504,023 of NC_140580.1, forward strand.
CATACAGGTTTTCAGGATCAGAAAAAGCTAGTTAATGTTCTAAGTTCTGTGAAGTCTATCTTGAGTGTCTGTTCTTTTCTTTAAAAATTCTGCAGTGCCCTAGGTATAGTAGTCTTTTATAGGAGCCATTCCAATGCATTTCTATCAACGTAAATTGGCAATAACACAAAACCGAATCAACCAAAAAAACTAGGTGTCTCACAAGAGGATTCTGTTTGTGAAAAGTGTGTATTACAGGTGTTGATTCATCGGTATCCACCCAAAAATCTTTAATGTTCGTAAGTAAGCCATTGATGAACGCATTGGACGGAAACTTTTGAATATAACTTTGTAGTTCAAATTTTGGATCTGACATTCTGTATAATCCCTCTTATTAATATCTCGAACGTTTTGAAGATACCACTCAATGTGCATTAGGATTATTTCTCTGGCTCTGTGTGGGTCTGATAGTCCATATTGAAGTTTCCTTCACCTCCTCTACTCTTTATATTTCTGATTTAGTTTTTTGATTTGTGTAAGGTTTTTTGGGTTGAAAGTCCATATCAGTAGATCTTATTTGTTGTTAGTTTGCAGGGGGGGGGGGGGGGAGAAACCATTGTGGTTTTCATGCTGAACGGCAACTTTGTTTCCATGTTTTGTTTAATCTTGAATTGTGACTAAATTAAGATCTTTGTGTAAATGCTTTATTGTGGCTAATGATAATGGGAACTATGAATCTTATTCTTGATCGCGCGATCTTGTTGATTCACCTATTGGAGGAACTAACTGACCTTTTCCTTAGGTATTGGATAATGAGAGAAATACGTGGTATTCCAAATAAAAAAAAAACTCCATATCCGTAGCCCAAAATTGGGAATTGGAAGGTTTTCATGTTAACATACCTATGAACCTAATAAGCTTTTCTTCTGTTTGCCAGGGCTATTAATTTGAGAAAATGTTTAAGTAAAATGTATCCATGGGTCATAGACAGATGCCAGCGGAGACAGACTTACTTCTGTCATACTGGAAAGAAAAAACAAATGCAGTGTCTTCTTTAAAAAGCAGCACAGACTTAAATAGCACAGAGGGGTCTAGTGGAGATCATGCCTAGTCACAAATAAGGAAGGAGGAAAATAGTTCCACTGACATTTGTTTGCTAGTTGAGAGTTTTAAAGCTATAGAATGGACCTCCAGGATCCCCGCTCACCTTGAGGGCATTGAAGCAGTTTGAGGTGTGGGTAGCAGATAAATGTAAATTTGATACTTGTATAGCGCACTACTCACCCGCAAGGGTCTCAAGGTGCTTGTACGAATACCGCTGTGGAACCCATCCTGGCTTTCCCTGTGACTCGTCCACTCCTGGGCACCCCTAATGTGGAGGCCAGGCATCCTTAGCTTTGTGGGGGCCGTTGTGGAGATTAAGCAAGCTATTGCCCAGAGTTGCAGAGTGGGACTGTGGAATTTTTGAGCCCAAGACCCGCCGAGGCGGGGAATTGAACCCTGGTCCCGGGCTAGACCTCTGCATCAGGGTCTGCCGCTCTAATCATTGAGCCACACTTCTCCACAACAAGATATACAACAAGACTCTTAGTCGAACATCTGAAATTGGCAGACCTGGACAGTCTACTTGTAATCAGTAAAGTCCGATGAATGCCACCCTGGCACTACTTCTACCATCCGAAGTCTTCAATATGTTGAAGATTTCAGAGACTAGGGTGATTATTAATTGAACTGGAATGACATCTGTAGTTGTGGTTCATAGAATTCCTTCAAATGTTAGACTGCAGAGAGGAGTTTGCAATACACGTCCGATCACCTAGCTGGACCAGAGGACAGGATTCCCCAATCGCTAAGCTTGTCTCCTGAAGTCGTATGGTCTGGCCATCTAAATTTGCTTCAAAACTATATGCACATACTTAAAGAAAAACACATGCTCCAAACTGTGTACAGCATTTTTAAAAGGGCAAGACTCAACATATGGTTCTTGCACAAATCCTACCATTTGCTGGGAGAAAGCGGTAATGTTACATCTTTTAACATACAGTGAAGATTTAACCTACAATTATCTATTGAGGTACACTGTGAAGCTATTACTGCTTATAGCTAAAGTACTTATCAAATAGGCATGATCCAAGCAGTCTACTTGAACGTGGTTTAACTTCAGTAGGGTAGTCTGGAGAACTCCATTGTTGTTCCTGCCGAAAGTGGTTTCTGATTTCCAAATATATCAGCTTACTTTCGTTTAATAGCAATTCTTTCTAGTGCCAAGTTTAATTTGCATGTTAGAAGTGGGGTAAATATTATTTGGGAAAAAAGGATGTTAAAACAGTTCAAACAACTTCTTGTTTACCATCCGTAATGATGCGGATAGCATGTTGTATACTTCTGTTAAAGGAAAAAAGTGATTGCATTCCACAAGTGGAGGAACTGCCAGTGTGATTAAACTGAGCAATCTTCCCATCTCAGAATTGCATAGCATCCACTTGGCAATTAACCCACATCTTTGTAACAGTGCCTGGATTTAGAATCCTCAGCATGTAGCAGGAGGGTCAGACTTTTATGCAGTCTGTTTAATTAAGTGATACTTGACTGGGTCATTGAAGATCGTGTGATGCAGAAGGGAAATCTCATTACCTGTGCTCTTACTGGCAGGAGGACAGGTGGTTTATCACTTAAGCAAGATTCACATATTGGAAGCACTAATTAACCTTTTTCTGTATACTGGCTGATGAGGGGAATAAGAGGTGTTCCAAATACAAATGACTGTTACTATAAAAACATTCGAATCCCCTCCCCCACCCCCTCCCCTCCCCCATTTTTGATGCACTGGTACAAACCTATGATATTGTTACGCTTTTCTTTTGTTGACTTGGGCTGATTATTTTACATTGTCAGTCTTTTTTAATTTGTATAGATTCACTGTGAGTTTATTTTGTTTGTCTATATAAGCTAAGCTTGTTTTAATATGTAGTATTTCTTTCCTCCCATCTCTCCACAGTGGATTGTTTCTGGTTCAGAAGACAACTTGGTTTACATCTGGAACCTCCAGACTAAGGAAATTGTACAGAAGCTACAGGGGCATACAGGTAAGCACATGGTGTTGAACCATGTAGTAATACTTATGGTATGTAGTAGACCTATGTAGGAAAGTGCCTGACCCTTTTTGACATGCCTGGTACATGATGTGATTTCTTCTGGAAGTGTACTAGGTTCCTGCTAATCAGGTCCCCAGTGTCAGATCTCTTTCCCCAAAACTATATTATGGTTTCCCCAATTGGCAATACCTTTAGCACCTCTAAGTCCCTAGTAAATGGTACCTCTGATACCTAGCGCCTGAGGTACTAAAGAGGGTCTCCCCTTGGACTGCAGAACAAATTGTACCACCGTCAAGGACCCCTCACCAAACACACGCAAGACTGCCACTGCAGACTGCGTGTTTTGGTGCAGACAAAAGAGAAAACTTAACATGACACACATCCCTGTGTGCCCTGTCCCCTAACACTGCATGTAGTATTGTAAGTCACCCCACAGCAGGCCTTACAGCACTTAGGCAAGGTGCGTAATATTACATGTGAGGGCTATCCTTGCATGAGCAGATATGCACCTGTGCTGGTCAGTTCCATTACTGCCAGTGCAAATGATCAGGGGACCCCTTATAGAACATGTGCTGGACACTAGTGAAAACGAGTTCCCCAACTACATGATGGCTTCACTGAAAACAGGGATGTTTGGTATCAAACCTCTCATGTTAATAAACCCACACTGATTCCAGTGTTGGCTTTATTAATACATGCACCAAGAGGGCACCTTAGAGGTGCCTCATGAAAACCTGCCAGCCTCTGGTGTGTTGGCTGACTTCTGGCACCAGAGACAGATTTCTGACCTCCCAGGGTGAAGGCCTTTGCTCTCAGGAGGTCAGAAACAAATCATGCATGGGAAGAGGGTGTCCACACCCCCTCCCTCAGGATGACCTACTAGAACTCCTAGGCCTGCAAGCTTCAAATAAGCTTCCGCCTTTGAAATGCAAATTGGACTCCCCTCATAGGAGAAGCCGCCGAACCACCCCACCCCTTTGGCACATTGACAGGCAGGAAATTTTAGCTAGTCGATAAGGCGTGCCCACCCCTAAACTATTACCACCCCTAAGGTGCCCTAACCTGATGTGGGTACAACTTTTCAGAAGTGGCCATCTTTGGGTTGGCACACTTAAGAACTGAGTCAGGGTTATGCCCTCTTCCCACAGGAAGTTGTCTTATAGGGGGCTTAGTGACCCCAGGGGTCAGTAGCCCATTGGCCACCCTCTTTACTAAATACTGAATTTAGGGGCATTAGTGGAGTGTAGAGTCACTGGCACCAGAAAATCAGATCCTGCCGACCTGAAAGACGACCTGCGTGATGAGTTGCACAGCAAGAACAGAAGACTTGGCACCAACCCTGCTGGCCTGCCTGCTGACTTCGATAGTTGCACCAAAAGACGAGTTGTCCTGCTGCTGCGGAGTCCTCAGAGCCCGGGAGACCTGCCAGTACTTCACCCAGGAACCAAGCACTCCCGAGAAGTAGCGGCCCTGCTTCTCTGCATCCTGCAGGCATCTAAAGACACCTGTGAGGACTTTGTGACTGCTGAAGTCCGACGCCAGAAGACACCACTGCACCCATTGCTCCGAGGGTAAAGGTGCATGAGAAGAACTTATGTGAGGTAATCTTTCTTTCTTCACCAAAAGGTGAGCAAGGAAAAGCTTCCTTTTTGTTTAGTTACCCTCACACACCCTAGTGGTGTCATGCTTCATCATCGGGTCACCCCGACGCCTAGAAGTCGGGGTGGGCTCAACCACAGTATTGGGAGCTCTTAGAAGAAGTGTATGAACTGGGGGGCTAAAAGATTAAAACACCTCCGACAGATCCCCGGTATCCCTTTATTTTTGGGTCTGTCTGGGTTAATAAAAAAGAATATTGGGTCTTATTGGAAGTCTTCTGGTCCTAAGACCCTAGTACCAACATGTTTCAGTCCATTGATGGCCGTAAAGGTCCAGGACTTTCTTCAGGACAAAGTAGGCCTCCCTAGGGGACAGGAAAATGGGGGTTCCCTTGACGAAGGTTTGTCTATAGAGCTACACCTAGATGCATTACGGTTCCTCGAGACATAGAAACCCTTCAAGACTTTGATGGAGGATGACACATGATTGATAAATGATCAATCACTAACACATGGAGCAGCTACTCTGCCCTTGCACTACGCACAGGATAGGGAACCCCCATTTTCCTGTCCCCTAGGAGGCCTACTTTGCCCTGAAGAAAGTCCTGGACCTTTACGGCCATCAATGGACAAACATGTTGGCACTAGGGTCTTAGGACCATAAGACTTCCAATAGGACCCAATATTCTTTTTTATTAACCCAGACAGACCCAAAAATAAAGGGATACCGGGGATCTGTCTGAGGTGTCTTAATCTTTTAGCCCCCCAGGTCATACACTTCTTCTAAGAGCTCCCAATACTGTGGTTGAGCCCACCCCGACTTATAGGCGTCGGGGTGACCCGATGATGAAGCATGACACCACTAGGGTGTGTGAGGGTAACTAAACAAAAAGGAAGCTTTTCCTTCCTCACCTTTTGGTGAAGAAAGAAAGATTACCTCACATAAGTTCTTCACATTTTTCCCACTATAGTGCATCCATATTGATCACTGTTGGTCTGTTAGAGTAATTTAAAGTGGCTAACTGATTATAATAAGGAGGAGTTACTCTAACTCTGAATCCTCTCTACCCTTCAGGCATTGAAAAAAGTTTTTCATTAGTCCTTACTGTGACTATATAAAGGTGCATGAGCCCTATACCCCTACAGTGTCTAGACCAAGCCTTAGACATTGCAAGTGCAGTAATTCCATTAAGAGTATATGGTGCTGGGAGTTTGTCATTATGAACTCCACAGCACCATTATGGCTTTACTGAAAACTGGGAAGTTTGGTATCAAACTTCTCAGCACATTAAACCCACACTGATGCCAGTGTGGGATTTAATGCAAAATGCACTCAGAGGGCATCTTAGAGATGCCCCCTGACAAACAATCAGCCTCTGGTCGGTTCCCTGACTGGTACACACCAGCCTGCCACCACAAGACACGTTTCGGGAATCCTGGGGTGGGAGTCTTCGCTCCCTGAGCCCAGAAACAAAGCCTTCAGGCCAGGAAGATCCATCTGTGGCATGGGAGCTTCAAATGCCTTGCCGCCTTGGTAATGCGACACCCCCCCCCCCCCCCCACCAGCCTCTCCTACTATCAGTAGCAGGCCCCCTTCCTGTCTCCCCTCTTTTTCGGCGGAAAGACAGGCGGGAAAAATTAGCCAGCCCAGGTGGTGTGCCCACCTCTGCCAACCCCACCCCTCGGGTGCGGGAGGCGAGGTGAAGCTCACTCAAGTGTCTGCCATCTTGCAGATGGCAGGCACTCCCCAATCAGGATTAGGGATTGTGTCCACTCCCCCATTTGGGGTGAGCACACCAAGGGTGTAGTCACCCTAAGGTCAGTAGCCTGTTGGCTACTGACCTCAAGAAGACAGATTCCTGCAACCTACGAAGGACGACGAAAGAAGACGCCCAACAGAGGTTGTTGCAGAGAAGAACTGACTTGGCCCCAGCCCTACCGGTCTGTCAGCAGTTTCCAGAGATCATGCGCCAAGTCGCCTTGTCCTGCAGCCAGCGACCTCCAGAACACTGGGAGGACTGACAGCCTTCAACAAAGACCGGATCTTCTGTGAACAGCAGCTCTGTTTAAAAGAAACTCCCAGGACAGACTGAGCCTGCTGAGGACAAAGAAACCCGATGCCTGGAACCACCACTGCACCCGTCGCCTACGACACGAGTTAGTGGCCCACCGGTCCCAGCAAGGTCCCCCAGGCTCCAGTGTCAGTCAACCATCGGTTGACTCCTCCAGGACTCCTCGACGTCACCTGCAGCCTGTGCGCGAAGACCCCACTCCCACCCCAACCACGAGTGGCCCGGTAAGGTGAAATCTGACCTCAAAAGACACCCCTGCATCCGGCAGCCCTGCGCACTGGAGAAAAGAACCCATGGTGCACCTACGTCCGGCCTGTCTTTCCACCAAAAAGGAGGGGAGACAGGAAGGGAGCCTGCTCCTGACCGCAGGAGAGGCTGTGGTGGGGGGGTCGCATTACAAAGGCTGCCAGGCCTTTGAAGCTCCTGGCCTGGGGTGGTGTGAACACCTCCGCCCAGGAAAGGCTTTGTTTCTGTGCTCAGGGAGCGAAGGCTTCCACCCTAGAGTTCCAGAAACATGTCTCATGGTGGCAGGCTGTTGTGTACCAGTCAGGGAACCCACCAGAGGCTGGTCGCTTTTCAGGGGGCATCTCTAAGATGCTATCTGTGTGCATTTTTCATTAAATCCTTCACTGGCATCAGTGTGAGTTTGAGTGCTGAGAAGTTTGATGCCAAACTTCTCAGTGAAGTCCTTATGGTACTGTGGAGTTCATAATGACAAACTCCCAGCACCATATACTCTTAACGACAGCACTGCACTTACAATGTCTAAGAATGGACTTGGACACTGTAGGGGTACATGGCTCATTTACCTGTACCCTCATCAGTGGTATAGGGCACCCAGCTAGAGGGGAGACTGATCTATGCCAGGGCAGTGGGTTGTAGGCATGGCACCCAGGGATGGGTGCCATGTCGACTCTTCACTCTGTTTTGCACCAAAACACGCAGCCTGCAATGGCAGTATGTGTGTAAAGGTACAGGGCCTCTAAGGGTGGCACAATAAGTGCTGCAGCCCTTAGAGGTCTTCCCTGGTCACAGTGCCTTGGGTACCTGTGGTACCATTTGCCAGGGGCTGACCTGTGGTTGGAAATGCCAATTGGGTTTTGGTGCAGTTTTGGGAGGAACAACACAGGCCCTGGGAACCTGATTGGCAGGGACCCAGGGCACAAAGTCAAAAGTGCATCAGTAGTCTGGCAAAAAGTGGGGGGAGGGGGACCGGCAACAGAAACTCTGCTTCTCACAGACTGTTTTTTAGGTCTCGCGCCTAGCGTTGCAGTGCGGAGCACTGCACGAGACCTCTTGTACGGGGTTTAGAAAGCTACCCACACGCTCATAAGGTAGGTGACTCCTCCTTTCAGTGATGGTGCACATTGCCATCGGCTCCATCCCCTGATTGTTTTTTTCCGCTATCTGGTTCGGATGTGTATTGCTGCGCTCCAGTTCGGTATCGTTTTCGAACCAGTTTGTCGCGCAATCCTCTACCCTCTACGGTATTGTCTATCGATCGCGGTTTCCATTCGACATGCATCGTCTAAAATCTGAAAACCTTCGATCGGGAAATTCATGGTGGGCCATCGGGCCTACCCGTGCCGATCACTCCAGCAGTCGATGGAACGGACTCCATCCAAGTTATGTCCCGGGTGTCGTGCTAAATTTCCACGCACCGACTTGCACGAGGTCTGCTACCTTGGCCTATCCCCGTAACACGACGAAAAGGACTGCGAGGCGTGTCGATCATTCCAATCGAAGAACACCATTTGTTTCTGTCGGGCTCGACACCACGAGATGCACCGCGGCAGCGGCTCCATACCAGACATTTTCAACCTGCGGCTCCATTATCCCCTTCGCCCTCGGGCTCAGGTCGGCACCGAGAAAGTTTCAGACGCCCCACCCTCGGGCTTGGCTATGAAACAAATACAAGCCTTCAGGCTCGAGCTAGCCTCATTCTGGTTGCGAACCAACACCTTCGGCACCGAAACACAAGGCTATGCCAGTCTCCATGACACCGGCACTGAGAACACCTTCGCCGAATTCCTCGGAGCCGAAGCCTGCCAAACTCAAAGACCTGTAGCCGAGAGCCTTCAAGTCTAAAGCTTCAGAGCCGAAATCCAAACCCAAAACCTCGGAGCCGAAATCCACACCTAAAGAATCGGAGCCGAAACCTGCTAAAAAGCACTCTGACTCAAAACACTCAGTGCCCAAAGATCCTCAACCTAAATCAACTCCATCCAAAGAACCTCTACCCGAACAGCAACCTTTGGATCCCAAACAAAAGAGACTCCGCGTTGAACCTAAAACTGTACACCTCTAGGTCATTCTTCCTAAAAAACAGAAGCTGGATCTCAGAGGATCATCCTACACCTCTGAAAAAGGACATGGGTACTAACTCTTCTCCCCTTACATACCTCCCTCTTCTCCTCCTTACCCAAATTTGATCATTACACCATCAAATTTACCACCACCTGACACAGAGGACGATGGGGATGGGGATGGGGATGGAGATAGGGATTGGGATGAGGACCATTATGTGCCACATGACATACCACAGGACGCTGATCCCTGGGACAATTATGATAAAGATTCAGACCAGGATAACGATCCTGACCTGTATCCCTCCAGACTCTCCCCACCTGATGATAAAATCGGTTTTGCGCAGCTTATTAACAGGGCTGCTCAATAACATGGGGTGGAACTACACTCCGACCCTCTAGAAGAGGATTTCCTTGTGGAGACATTCACACATTCACAAAGGTCTACTAACACCTTACCAATGCACAAGGGCTTACTAAAACACACTAAGTATTCAAAGACCCGGTTAGAGCCAGAATATTAACACGCAGAGTGGATAAAAAATACAAACCCACCCCTACAGACCCGGCATATATAAAAGGCCAGTTACCTTTAGACTCTCTTGTAACTAACGCCCGTAAGAGAGCTAATTCTCAAACCACAGGCGACGCCCCGCCTCCTGATAAGGAGTCAAATTATTGATGCCTCGGGCAAAAGAGTGGCTTCCCAGGCGGCTAACCATTGGCGTATTGCCAATGCTCAAGCTCTGTTAGCATGCTATGATAGGGCTCCCTATGACGAGTTGGAAAAACTCATGCAACATCTGCCGGATGAGTATAAAACTAAAGCCAACAACCTCATCCAGAAGGGAAGCTCATCACCAACATTTCCATAAAATGTGCACTTGATGCAGCAGACATAGCATCTCATGCCATCAACACCTGCATACTCTTACGCAGGCATGCTTGGCTTCGAATCTCTGGATTCAAGCAGGAAGTACAATCCTCCATACTTATTCTGCCCTTTGATAAAGAGCATCTTTTCTGGCCATCAGTAGATACTTCATTAAAGAAAATGAAGAGACACCGAAACAGCAAAGTCCATGGGGGCCTTACAATTGCCTTCTAACCAGGGTTCCTTTCGCCGCTCCTTTTATAGGGGTGGCTCAAAAACAGTGTCATCAGAAAATCCCTCCTCCTCGTATAAAGGTAACAACCACTCTAACTCCCCCAGAGGCTATAATTGAGGAAACTACAGAGGAAATAACAAGGGAAGAAGCAGAGGTAACTCCACCCGCACTTCCCCTGCCACTAAGCAGTGACTTCCCTCCGTTACCACCTGATCATCCCACCCCTGTTGGGGGACGTCTCCCACAGTTCTACCTGTCTGGAATTCCATCACCTCAGACAAGTGGGTAAGACAAATTATCCAATATGGTTACTATCTGGAACTTACCAGCACTCCCCCCAAATATTCTTCCAAAGCAACGCGTAATGTCAACAGAACATCTCACAATCCTGAAACAAGAGGTTCTCTTTCTCTTATAAAAACATGCGATCGAACCAGACCCGTTCCATAATCAGGGAACAGGAGTGTACTCCCTGTACTTTCTAATTCCAAAAAAGGATGACTCTCTAAGGCCTAAACTAGACCTCAGACAGCTAAATCTTTACATTGTCAAACCACTTCCACATGGTCACCATCCAACAGGTGCTCCAATTGCTTCAGCAAGGCGACTTTCTATCCACTCTGGATTTAAAGGACACCGACTTCCAAATTCCCAACCACCCAGCTCACAGAAAATCTCAGGTTCGTGGTGGACAGACCTCATTATCAATTCAAAGTTCTCCCCTTTGGGGTAACTACGGCACCGAGAGTATTCACCGAGTGCCTTGCAGTAGTCGCAGCTCATTTAAGAAGACCGCACATTCAGGTCTTCCCTTACCTGGACAACTAGCTAATGAAAGCCAAATCACAATGCAGCTCCATACTCCACACTCACAAGACAGTACAACTGCCTCACGACTTGGGATTCACAGTAAACCTCACCTAGTCTCACGTTCAGCTGTTAAACACACAAGCGTTTCTAGGAACTACAATAGACACTTGCAAAGCTCTAGCATACCCCAACCCAGTCAGGATACGCAACATGCGAAATCTAATATTACAATTTCAGCCCCAACACTCACTACCAGCCCGATTGTTCATGCAATTGATCGGCATGATGGCTTCTAGCATTCTAATCGGCCCTTACTCAAGACTTCAAATGCGTCCCCTACAGGAATGCTTGGCACGTCAGTGAAACCTGGCTCAAGGTCAGCTAACAGATCTGGTGTTGGTAGATGGCTGCACCCATCGCTCTCTGCAGTGATGGAATACACAAAACCTGTCCAAAGGGTGGCCATTCCTCGACCCAGTTCCACAGATAGTCTTAACAGCGAATGCATCACTCAGTGGTTGGAGAGCTCATCTTCAAAAACACACTGTTCAGGGCACATGGACCCTACAACAGAAACAATTTCACATAAACTACCTAGAGCTAATAGCAATTTTCCTGGCATTGAAAGCTTTTCAACTGCATCTAGTAGGCAAAGCTGTCTTAGTCCGTACAGACAATATGACAGCAATATACTACATACAAAAACTGGGAGGGGCATACTCTACAGCTTTCACGTCTAGCTCAAAGCATATGGAGATGGACCATACCTCAAAAGATATATCTCCTTGCGGAACACCTCCCAGGAATAAACAACCAAATTGCAGATATGCTCAATCGTTAAAAACAGATCCACGAATGGGAACTACATCCTCAAGTTCTGGTCCCATTCTTTCAAATTTTGGGGCTATCCAAAAATAGATCTGTTTGCAACACACTTCAATGCAAAACGCCCAAACTTTGCGGCCAGGTATCCACACCCCATCATCCAAAGGCAATGCGCTATGGATGAAATGGTCAGGCAGATTTGCTTACGCTTTTTCACCTCTCCCTCTAATTTCATTAGTGGTTCGGAAGCTCAAGCAACAGTCCCTCACAATGATACTAGTTGCTCACACATGGGCTCGACAACCCTGGTTCACAACCCTATTAGAACTATCAGTAGTTCCTCACCAAAAACAGCACCTATCACCCAAGCTTCTCACTCAGAACCATGGAGAGAGAAGACATCCAAATCCCAGTCTACTCAACCTTGCGATCTGGCACCTGAAATCATAGAGTTTGACTACCTTAATCTTCCGCCAGACTGCATGAACGTCATTAAAGAGGCTAGAGGCCCTATCACTAGAGCATGCTGCGCTGCAATGTGGAATCTATTGTAATTTACTGCACAAACAATCCAATCAGTCCACTAGATGTTTCAATCCAAAACATCATTTGCTACCTATTACACCTACAGCGTTGTAATTTAGCCTATACTTCCATGCAGTTACATCTTGCTGCAATGGCCGCTTAACTACAAAACAGTCTTTGTTTTGCGTGCCCGCTATCAAGGCATTTATGGAAGGACTTAAAAGAATCATCCCTCTTAGATTTCCACCTTCTCCAATGTGGAATCTTAATATAGTCCTTACAAGACTCATGGGCCCACCATTTGAACCTCTGCACAAATGTGAGCTACAATTTCTCACTTGGAAAGTAGCCTTTCTTATAGCCATCACATCTCTCACAAGAGTTGGTGAGCTCCAGGCACTAACTATACAAGAACCATTTTTTACATATTCATCAAAATAGTGGTTCTTGGGACTAATCCCAAAGTCACTTCTGCCTTTCATCTCAACCAGTCTGTTGAACTACCCGTATTTTTCCCTCAACCAGACTCGGTGGCAGAACGTGCTCTTCACACATTAGATGTGAAAAGAGCAATACTATATTACATTGAAAGAACTAAATCTTTTCAAAAAACAAATCGACTTTGTTGCTTTTTGACCACCGCATAAAGGCAATCCCATATCAGAAGCAGGTGTTGCACGGTGGATCGTTAAATGCATCCAAATATGTTCTATTAAAGCTAAGCGCACATTAACAGTTCCCCCTAGGGCGCACTCTACATGCAAACTAGGAGCTTCTATGGCATTCTTAGGGAACATCCCCTTGGATGACATCTGCAAAGTTAACATGGTCTATGCCACACACATTCACAAAGCACTATTGTGTAAATGTGTTGGCGAAACAACAAGCTAGTGTGGGTCAGACCGTTTTAAGAACACTATTTCAAACCACAGACACAGGTCAGCCACCGCTTGGGAGATAACTGCTGTGTAGTCTATGCTAAAGCATACGATTACAGCTCGTATGCCTCGAACGGAAAATACTACTTACCCAGTATGCATCTGTTCTTGGCATATACAGCTGTAGATTCATAAGCGCCCGCCTGCCTCCCCGGGTACCTTTGTCTGTTGCAGTCTCATCTTACTTAAATACAATATACATGGATATCTCTTTCTACTCTTACGAACTCCATCGCCCTTACAATAAAAACAATCTGGGGATGGAGGCGATGCCCATGCGCACTATCACCAAAAGGAGGAGTCACCTACCTCGTGACTAAAAGACTTCTTCAAACAAAAACAAAGTGCATACATCCGGACCCAATGCCAGATGGCGATCTATGCTAAAGCATATGAATCTACAGCTGTATGTGCCAAGAACAGATGCATACTGGGTAAGTAGCATTTTCCTTACCTTACTAATACTTACCTTAGTTATACTAATAATGCATGGTAATGCATGCGAGGTAAAAAGCATATGCGTGCTAAAATAAATGCGAGGTGAAAAATGTGTTGTAAAGGCATGCAATGTTTTTATCTGCGTCGTTCCGTCATACAACCATTCAAGATCTGTGCTGTCAGTGCCTACCTCCAAGGAGAAGTTGAAAATGCTTACCCTGGCCCAGGTCTTGTCTGCCCTCAACTTTGGAGACTGGATGGTAGTGTTGAATCTGCAGGATGTCTATTTCTATATTCCTATCCTGCTGTCCCACCAGCTATACCTGCGGTTCGTGGTGGGAGAGGAGGATTGTCAGTTTGCTGTGCTCTCCTTTGCAGCGCCCCTCTGGTGTTCACAATGGGATGGTGGTGGCAGCACACCTTCGGCGGTCAGAGGTGTTAGTCTTCCCCCTACCTGGTTGGTGAAGGTGGGCTCACCCCAGGCTGTCTTCAACCCCTCCCAGACTTCGGTGAACCTCCTGTCTTTTTTGAGGTTCACTATCTACATGCTGAAGTCACATCAGACTCTTCCTCAGAAGCTCCCCTTCATCAGGCATACAAACTGAACCACGTCTAGCATGGCTCTGAGGGCCATCCACTTGGCACTGAAAGCCTTCTATTGTCCATCATGGGGAGGCTGGTACAGGTGCTCCTGGACATCACCACCATGTGGTAGCCCCAATAAAAAGGGACCTGTGGGGTCACAGACCCTGTGCCCAGGAGGTCTTGCGGTTCTGGAAATGGCTTAACCATCAAGCAATTTTTCTTGTGGTGAACCTCCTGGCAGGATCACTGAATTCTAGGTTGGAAGAGCTCAGCTGTTGTCTAGTGGATCACGAATGGCAGCTACACCCAGAGGTGGTGCAAGGTCTCTTCCACGAATGGTGAGAACCTTGGCTCAATCGGTTTACCACTGCCAAGAACACACAATGTCAGCAGTTCTGCATTTCAGAGTTTCCAGAGCGTGCCTTTCTGCCAATATCACCCCTCGTGCTTAGTGTTCTCAAGAATATCAGGACTGACAGGACCCAAATCATCCTAGTGGCTTTGGATTGGACACGAGTTTTATCCAGAAATGGGCTTGAGCATCTGTCCTACGATCAGGCTGCCTCTATGGGATGGCCTGCTGACGCAGCAACACAGTAGCGTTCTGCATCCGGGCTTCGTAATCTCCATCTTGCGTGGAGATTAAGTTGCTTCGAAGCTTCTTAGAAGAAAAACAACTTGTAAGGCCGAACCCAACACTAAATGGAAGGAGTATGCAAAGCATGTTAATCTACAGCACTATTGGAAGCAAACTGGTGCTTACAGGGTTAGTCACAGTTCCATCTGGTGAATACATAATCTTCTTGCAGACCCCTCTCCATCTTCCTCTTCTCCTATGAATTGATTTGCAGTTAAAAAGATCTCCAGATGTGCTGTATTGGTCATGGCTTGCTTGGTTCCTATTTGCACGCCTCAATGAAGTGGAAAAAATACTAGAAACTGATAGCGTGCAGGGGAGGTGAGTGGCACCATCTTGCGGCGCTCAAGAGTCCTTGCTGTGGGTGGGGGAGAAGGAAGTATGCCAGATTAGCATGAAGCCTAGAAGTGTGGAAACATGATGACTATGTAGAAAGATTATGTTCGAGGCATGTGGGCTGCTGAATTCATATCTGTGCATAGATCGCCACCTAGTGTTTGGTCCGGATGTTTGCACGTTGTTGTCCTGGAAGAGTCTTCAAAGTATCCTGAGATAGGTGACTCCTCCCCTGGACCACCGTGCGCATGGGCATCCTCTCCATCCTCAGATTGTTTTTTTCCGCCATTGGGTTCGGATGTGCTTATCTTGACTCCAGTTAGGAAAATTTATTTTTCAGGCCAAAATGCCTTTAGTTTTCGACGGTACTGTTCCCGATCGGTATCAACAGTTTACAGGCTAGTTTTTCACGGCTTTAACAACTTTTCGGATCCATTAAATCCGACCATCGACCGAACTTCGACGATGGAATCGAGGACCCCATTCAAGCGGTGTCCTGTTTGCCACGCCAAATACCCCCATATCGAAGTCCACCCGGTGTGTAACAAATGCCTCTCACCGGATCATGACGAATCGAAATGCATGGCCTGTGCCCGATTCAGATCCAAGAAGACTCTCCGGAATCGACGCGCCGCGCGACTGGAAGCGCAGCAAGCGGCACCGGCCCCGACCAACATCTTCAGCACCGAGGACGAAGATGTGGAAAGCGTGGAAAATATACCCTCCAGCCCCACTTCCGAACACGGTTCCCGATCGGAAGATGTCGATGAAGAGCTTTTTCACAGGGAAGAAGCCGACGACGAGGTAGGAGACTACGATGAGGCCTTAGGGGCCGAAGAAGGTAGCTCCGGTGAGGAGCAAGGCCTACCCGTACAAATTGAGGCTATCCCAGTGTGTCAGTCGACGGCTCCGGTCGAGGTATCGCCTTCGGGCCTTACCCAAGACCAATCCCGCAGTTCTTCGGCCCCGCCCTCCGGCCCGGCCACTGACATACAGCAAGAGCCATTGTTACCTAAAAAGACTGGTTTCCCTACCACGAAACCGAAACCAATCATCGCACCGGTTAAACAGAAACCGAAAGTGAAACTGACACTGGTCGGCTCGAGGACCACCACACCTTCGACGCCAGCCAAACCCGTCGGCTCCGACCGCACCAAAAGGGACTTCGGTGCCGAACTCGCTGCAGCCGATGTCGGCGCCGACCCAAAAAGAAAAGCCGTCGGTACCGTCAAAGCGCCTCGGCCCCCGGCACCGAAGCAATCGGCACCGACCACCAAGGTGAAAATAGCCACTGCATCGCTATCCACCTCGAAGGCAGCGACTACGGTACACTCATCGATGCCGCCGACGGCTCCTACCCCTCCTCGACTCGATGACCCGGTCACTTCGAAGAAGTCCACACCTGCCTCTACGGAACCACTCGGCGCCAAAGAACCGTCGGAGTTCCAGGTGCGACAAGTGGCAGCGTCCTTGCAACGCATCAGGGAAAAGGCAGCCCTCCAAACCTCGTCGGGCTCCGAACCGACACGGGCTCAGAAGGCACCTTCGGCACCAGCCAACATCACCTTTGGTTTGCCGCCATCCACGGCGCCGAAAATGTTCGAAATCAGAACCCGCGTTACCCAGACAAGGTCCCCATCTACAGATCACTCGACTACTGGGACATCGCCGTCCCACTTCATCGACGCCGACACCGGCAGGCTCATGCTCTGAAAGCGGAAGATCACTTCAGGGCAAGCTTTGGACTCTTACAGGATCCCGCTAAAACAAAAAATGCCGGCGGAATCGGAACCAGTTATTTATGAACGCATCCACACCTCTTACACCGATCCATCATTCTCTCCAACGTACTCCGACACGGATGCAGTGGAGGACTACATGGGTGACGACACCACCTACCCCGAGGACATAGACCCTGAGGGGCAGCAAGACCCTGATCAAGTCTGGGATGACCCTGTAGACCCAGGTGCCGCTCTGGATACACAGGACACGCAACTTTATGGCGCAAAAACGTCCCCCACAGAGGACACTGCTGCATTCAACGCCCTCATTGAACGTGCTGCAGCCAATCATGGAGTGCAACTCCACTCAGACACTATTGAGGATGATTTCTTGGTGGACACTTTCGCATCCTCCGAGAGGACCGTAAAGACTCTGCCCATGTTAAAAGGTGTCCTCAAGCCAGCAAAGGACATTTTCAAGGAAACCACCAGGGCACGGGTAATAAACCCCAGGATCGAGAAGAAGTACAAACCCGCACCTGGGGACCCCACGTACATTAGAAGCCAGTTGCCTCTGGACTCCATTGTAGTTGCCAATGCTCGCAAACGGGCACACTCTCAGACAACTGGTGATGCTCCTCCCCCGGACAAAGAGTCCAAGGTTCTAGAGACCTCCGGCAAACGGATTGCAGCCCAGGCAGCAAACATATGGCGCATCGCCAATACACAGGCCCTCCTAGCTCGCTACGACCGCTCACACTATGACACGTTAGAGACCCTACTCCAACACCTGCCAGACGAGTACAAAGAGGCAGCGGAGCTCCTCATCAGGGAGGGACAACTGCTCACAAACGCATCCATCAAGTGTGCACTGGATGCCGCAGACACTGCTGCAAGGGCAATCAACACCAGCGTCATGCTACGACGACACGCCTGGTTACGAATCTCCGGATTCAAACCTGAGGTCCAAAATAACATCCTCAATCAGCCGGTCAACCCCGACTACTTATTTGGACCGGAGGTTGACACTACCTTAGAAAAGATAAAGAAAGACACGGACACTGCGAAGTCAATGGGGGCTCTGCAAACGCAGACATTTCGTAGTGGCTCCTTTCGTCGCCCCGGAAATAGAGGTGCAGGTAGAGGACAGGGGGCACAGCAAACCTACAATAAAGGGGGCACACAGAGTTCCTACGATAAAAACACCCAAGGTGGATATCGTGGCTCCAGCACCAAGGGCAGAGGACGTGGTTACGGCAATACCAGGTCCTCCCCCAAGAACAAACAGTGACGCCCTCTCCCTTCCCCCCGCCCACATAACACCTGTCGGGGGAAGGCTCCAGCGGTTCCTGTCCACGTGGGATTCCATCACCACGGACAGGTGGATCAAAGATGTTATCCAACACGGTTACTGTCTCGAATGAACCTCCACTCCACCCACCATACCGCCAAGGCACCGTCCTATGTCCTCAGAGCACTTAGCATTATTACAGCAGGAGGTGCTAAGTATGCTGCAAAAAGGCGCAATAGAGGTCGTGCCCGTACACCAGCAGGGAACAGGGGTGTACTCTCTGTACTTCTTAATACCAAAAAAGGACGGGTTACTCAGACCTATCCTAGACCTGAGACCCCCTCAACCACTACATTCTTTCAGAGCATTTTCACATGCTCACCCTACAGCAGGTTCTCCCGCTCCTCCGACAGGGAGATTTCCTAGCCACGCTAGACCTCAAAGATGCGTATTTCCACATACCCATACACCCCTCACACAGAAAATATCTCCGGTTCACCATTCAGGGGCAACACTATCAATTCAAAGTCCTCCCCTTCGGAGTGACAACAGCACCCAGAGTTTTCACAAAGTGCTTAGCTACCGTGGCTGCACATCTACGAAGGCAACACATTCACGTCTACCCTTACCTGGACGACTGGCTTGTTCAGGCAAAGTCAGCCCAGCAATGTGCCAGCCACATGTCCCGCACCATTCACCTTCTTCACAGTCTGGGATTCTCACTAAATTACCCGAAATCACATCCCTAACCCGCACACGTACAACAGTACCTAGGTGCGACCATAGACACTCTGGCAGCCACAGCTCAGCCAAATTTAGTGAGGATCAACAGCATGCAAATGCTGATTTCCAAGTTCAAACCCAAACACTCCCTTCCTGCGCGAGTGTTCATGCAGTTGATAGGCATGATGGCCTCCTGCATTTTCATAGTCCCACACGCGAGACTACATATGCGCCCGCTTCAGGAGTGCTTAGCACGTCAATGGAATCAGGCTCACGGGCAATTAAAAGACCTAGTGTTGGTGAGCGGTCGGGCATACAACTCTCTGCATTGGTGGAATCCACAAAACCTTTGCAAGGGCCGACCGTTCCAAGAGCCTGTTCCACAAATAATACTGACGGCGGACGCGTCTCTCCAGGGATGGGGAGCTCATGTAGTCAATTACACAGTGCAGGGACTATGGACTACACAACAAAAGAAGATGCACATCAACCTTCTGGAACTGATGGCAATCTTCCTGGCTATGAAAGCATTCAAAGTACACCTGTGCAACAAGGTCGTGTTGATCCGGACGGACAACATGACTGCCATGTACTACATACAGAAGCAGGGAGGAACACACTCTCCACAGTTGTCTCATCTGGCTCAGAGCATGTGGAAGTGGGCCATCCAGAGGAACATATTCCTCATGGCGGAACACCCCCCAGGCAAGGCCAACCAGATGGCGGATCTGCTCAGCAGACACAGCCACCAGATGCACGAGTGGGAGTTACACCCATCAGTACTCCAACCATACTTCCAGCAGTGGGGTCATCCAGAGATAGACCTATTCGCCACAAGGGAAAACGCAAAATGCCAAAGCTTTGCCGCCAGGTTCCCACATCCACAGGGCAATGCGATATGGATGAACTGGTCCGGCAGATTTGCGTACGCTTTTCCCCCAGTGCCGTTGATACCACTAGTGGCACGCAAACTGCGACCGCACTCACTGACACTCATCCTGGTTGCTCCAACATGGGCATGCCAGCCATGGTACACCACCTTTCTGGAACTTTCCGTGGTGCCGCATCAAAGGCTGCGGATCAAACCCGCGTTTTTAATGCAGAACCATGGAGAAATTCAGCACCCAGATCCGCAACAGCTGAACCTGGCAATCTGGCTCCTGAAGTCCTAGAGTTTGGCTACCTAAACCTGCCACCTGACTGTATGGAGATCATTAAGGAAGCTAGGAGACCCACTCCCAGAGCTTGCTATGCAGCCAAATGGAAGAGGTTTGTCATTTATTGTAATAACAATGACATTAACCCGCTAGACGCATCCACTCAAAACATAATCTGTTACCTCTTACACCTATACCGATGCAATCTGGCATACACCTCAATACGTATCCATTTAACCGCAATAGCAGACTATCTCCAAAACAGGCAGCACCTCTCTTTATTCAGAGTGCCTGCCATCAAAGCCTTCTTGGAGGGACTTAAACGAGTAATTCCCCCAAGACACCCACCAGCACCAGAGTGGAAACTCAACTTGGTTCTCACCCGACTGATGGGTCCACCCTTCGAACCTCTCCACTCATGTGAGATTCAATTCCTCACCTGGAAGGTAGCTTTCCTAGTAGCAATCACTTCGTTGAGAAGAGTTAGTGAACTCCAGGCACTAACCATTTAAGAGCCATTCATACAGGTTCACGCAAACAGGGTCGTACTACGTACCAACCCCAAATTCATGCCTAAAGTAATATCGCAGTTCCACATGAATCAAACTATTGAACTGCCTGTTTTCTTTCAGAATCCACAAAATGTCGCTGAAAGGATGCTCCATACACTAGACGTCAAAAGAGCCCTCATGTACTATATAGACAGAACTAAAAACATTAGGAAAACGAAACAACTTTTCGTCGCCTTTTCCCCACAACACAAAGGCAACGCAATATCCAAAGCAGGTATAGCCAGATGGATCGTTAAATGTATTCAAATTTGCTATCAAAAGGCTAAACGCACATTAACGATTCCCCCACGGGCCCACTCAACACGTAAGTTAGGGGCCTCCATGGCTTTCCTGGGAAACATTCCTTTACATAATATATGTAGAGCAGCCACATGGTCCACTATACATACATTTACCAAACACTATTGTGTAGATGTACACTCAAAACAGCAGGCAGCTGTAGGACAGTTGTTCTCAAAACTCTTTTTCAGACCGCTGCAGCTGGCACTGGTGGCCGCCGCTAATGGGAGGTACTGCTATGTATTCTATGCACAGATATGAATTCAGCAGCCCACATGCCTCGAACTGAATATGCTACTTACCAGTATGCATCTGTTCTTGGCATGTAGGGCTGCTGACATTCATATCGCCCACCCTCCTCCCCGGCGCCTGTAGCAGCTGCAGCTCTCAGAATTACTGTATAGCATGGTCATCACTTTCTATATCTACTCCATCACTGCCACAATGGCGAAAAACAATCTGAGGATGGAGAGGATGCCCATGCGCACTGTGGTCCAGGGGAGGAGTCACCTATCTCAGGATACTTCGAAGACTCTTCCAGGACAACAACGTGCAAACATCCGGACCCAACACTAGGCGGCGATCTATGCACAGATATGAATTCAGCAGCCCACATGCCAAGAACAGATGCATACTGGTAAGTAGCATATTCAATACCTAGGAGAAATATGGTTACTGAAAGTAAATTGCCTTTTCAAAGCTTCTACAGTTTAGGTTGTCTCTACAAATGAGGTACTGTGTCGGAGAGGTGTATTCACCAATCCCCCCCGCACACCCCCCCACCCCATCCCCCCACTAAGCAATTTTGTTGTGCTATATATTTTAGCGGGGGAACTAGAGAAGGAGCTTGCCTATCATGTTAATGAACACTTTGTTCTATAATTAAGATATTCTGACCCTGCCTTTCAAAAACAAGATCTACTTACTGATTCTCTGTGCATGTCCTGATAGTCCTTACTTCTCACAAAACATTACCTGCACCTTGGAATTCTTAACAGATTTAAAGAGTCCGCCAGTACATTCCCCTTTTTGTTTTGGTGACTTCTTCAGGGCTCATTGGTTGTATGTCTTGAGAACAAGTGAAGCATTCATCAACCAGTCCATTCTTTAAAAATATTTTCTGGATCACACTTTCCTCCTGATTCAGTATCCCGGTCTGTTTTCCAACGTGTTCCCATCTACATGGTCAAAGCAGTCGAGTGAATTGGACCGTGTAGAAAGTGGAGTCCAGAAACAATTTGGAAAGAACGGACTGGTTGATGAATGCTTCACTTGTTCTCAAGACATGCAACCAATGAGAAAGTTTAGAGTTAAGGAGGAACAAGACGAGATAGTGAGCGAAGGGGACAAAGAGTATGAAGAACAGACTGCAACTGTCCACACCTGCTGGCTCCCTTCTGTGTGGCAAAGCAGCCCATCGTAGTTCAATGCAAGCACTGGATTTGAGGCGGAAAGATACATCTTAACAACAAATGGCATTAGGTGAGAACAAAACCAATCGCATCAGGTGAGAGACAAATACTCATAACAAATCATCAGTACGTCCCCACTCTATACATTTCACCAATATTTTCAGTTATGTCGCCAAATTCCGCCTTAAGCTCTGATTTGAAATTTAATGCATAGACTCCGTTTCAGTTTTCTTAAAATGTTCCTTTTTATTCAGATCTTCTTTCTCCTCTTATAATAAAACAAGTTCTCCAAAAGTAGCCACAAAAATTCACCAATGCGTTTCGTCTCTTCACAAGACTTCTTCAGGGCTCATTGGTTGTATGTCTTGGGAACAAGTGAAGCATTAATCAGCCAGTCCGTCCTTTCCAAATTGTTTCTGGACTCCACTTTCTACATGGTCCAAGCCACTCGACTGCTTGGACCAAGTAGAGGAGAACACGCTGAAAAACAGACGGGGATACTCAATCATGAGAAGTGGAATCCAGAAAATATTTTGAAAGAATGGACTTGTAATCTTTGATTTGACATTCTTAGCCTATTTATGGTGCAATAATTAATCACATTAAACCCAGACCAATGGCCTTTGCTAGGCCGGTTTCTTGTATTTGTGTTTGTAGAGTGCAACCAGAAATGGAGTACTGAATGTAGGTGGAATTTGAGATGGTTTATATTTATGTGGGTGGTGATTTCAGTTATGGGATGGTATATATATGTGGACAACCATATATGTGCATGAAGTATTCGAACACTGTTTTTCACAGGATGTATTAAAAGTCAAGATCGAATGCGGATTACAAACCAAAAATTTCTTTCTTTGCAGATGTTGTAATCTCAACTGCATGTCACCCAACAGAAAACATAATTGCATCAGCCGCCCTAGAGAACGACAAAACCATTAAGCTGTGGAAAAGTGACTGCTAAAATAGTTCACAAACTACTTTTGGAGAACTGCAACTGATGGAAGATAGCCTATTGTGCAAAGGACGCGTTGTACAAAGTCTGAAGGTTTTTCAGGTGCACTTTTGATCTGAAATTTATTAGATCTTGATCTTGATCTTGAGAAGATGAAATAAATTTTCGAAGGACGTCTGGGAGAGTCTTTAGAACATCTTAATGGGTGAAGCTCCGACCTGAAGATATGAGCTGCCTTCATTTTCTTCCTCCCAGTCCTCAAACCATAGAAGTGTTTGAGGAAATGGTGTTATTGTGGGTGCGCTTACTGTACTCTGGATGGAAGCACAACCGGCAGATGCAGTTCCCATGGCTTGCATCAGTTACATTGACAGTCGACCACCCTCTTACCTTTGGTGTAGGTATGAACCTGTTTGTGAGGATGAATCTAAAGTCAACTGTGGAATTAGACATGGACTCTCTGAAAAAAGACTGTTTACCATGATGTGATATCGGAGTAGTCCCAGGAATATCAGGAAATGAGTACTTGTGCAACATAGTTTGATCTTGTATGAAGATCAATTGAACACCATGTTCTGGCGGTTTTTACTTTTGCTTTCTTTTTGTGACCAAATAAAACCAATAATGTCATTTCAGTCTTCAATCAGTGCAAAACTGCCTTCCAGTTAAGATCTGCATTTTACCTGTCTGTATATTGCTTACATTTATTGCCGTATGTGCAAATAGATGCAGTCCTAAAACATTTTACATTAAACAATACCTGCTTTGTTAGACATTCTCTTCCAATTTTAAGATTTGCAACACATTGTAAAGTTATTTTGGTGTTAAAAAAAGGCAATCTGTTTTTTTGTATTTTAAATATTGATAGTATTGGAATGTATTGCTGCAGTGGCATGGCTCCGTCTTTTAGATGCGGTATCTTGTGTTTTTCGTCACTTATTAAGCAGTATGTGACATTAAACTTCAGAACCGTGAGCCATAATAAAATCAAAGTGGGATTTTGTGTGTATGTGCGCACTTGTAGTAAATACCCATCAATGTTATCTCATTTTAGTTTCAGCAAAGTTATTTTACTGTCTTGGACAAGACTCCTACTTGACAAACACATTTTTGAATAATGCAGTCCAGCACATTAAACTCTACATATAGCTCCCTTTATTTTAAAAGCATGAAGAGTGTGTGATGGTATACGCTGTCATCTAGAGTGGTTGTGGAAACTGCCATGGCTGTATCGTAATGAGCCTAAATATGAATGCACTATTGAAGTAGAAACCTTTGACAGCTGCCCCTTACCTTTCATTTTTTTTCTGTGTAGTAATGCGGCATGGGTAAGTGTGCTTCAGTGTACTTTGGTGTCAGAAATGGGGTTTACCGAAGGAAACTACTAACTGCAGATTCCTCACCTTAGAATGCTCCTGTGTTCTACTAGATGGGGCAGTATGGCCTTTTTTTCTGCCCCTGAAGTGATGGACTGGAGCTGCATATAAGCGTCAGCCTTGCACGCTGACATCTGTGCTTTTCTTTCTGGGGCTTCTGATACTTATCTAGCACTTTGCGCCCACATTTGTCAGCATGACAACATTTTCTAAAACATTCTAACCAGTGATCAGTGGAACGTTGGCCCCTTCTAAAATGACAGGCTTCATGCCATTCATGATTGCAGAAAACGTGGGCCTGAACAAGGTGTGTCTGGCTTTTGGGTTCAGAACATGACTCGAAGTTGTGAGCCAAGTGCGCTCTCATTCAAAGGTGATCCGGAACCAGGAGGGAAAACTTGTGTTTGCCAAACACAAAAAGTGTTTGCGATCCTCTCATAAGTCTGGCTCCAGCTCCGTCGTGTGTGCACTCTTGTTCCCGGGGCTGCTCCTGCGAGATATCTACCTTGTCAAAATCCCCCAGTAAATCCAAATGGAAATCTAAACACCAACATAAAAAAGCGAAGGTGGGTTTGTCCCCATTCTGCCACTCCATGTCCAAGGAAAAGGCACAAGCGCGTCATGTTAGTCTGTCTTCTCTGGGGTTCCTGAGCGCTGAGTAGATTCCCCAGCTGATAGATACATCCTGGATTTCCTGGGCCATTAGCGAATCCGTAGCCAATTGAGACCATGCTGTAGATCCTGAGAACTTTTCAGACTCCCTCTGCATGCCTTTGGGTCCAAAGGATGTGCATGGGCCTCCAGTTGAGTTACTGCCAGTGGGCCTTTCCCCAGTGCCGTATAACACCTTAGGACCCATTCTGTGTGCAGTGCCAATGCTGGTACAGGTACCTATTCCGTCGTCTGGACTTGCACCAGCCGCCTCTTTACCGCTGGTGCCAACGGCACCGCTAGAGGATTGCTTCTGATCCCAATGTCTCACCCAGAACCAACTTCAACTTGATGTTGCACGGCTAAATCACTAAAGCACAACTTGTAATCCTGCTAGCCTTATTTGGCATGGACTCTGCTATCAGGGAAGTCACACCAACAGAAGCTCCATTACCTTTAAGGTTGTGACTTTTAACACTGTTCTCCACAATAGGTAGATGATGGTTAGGCCGGGGATGCTGATGTTCTCCCTCGTTATGACAACAATGTTTTTTTTATGTGGATTTACATTGAGACATTTGGAAAACAAATGTTCTCTGACTAGCCTGGAATAGGAGCGGTCACAGCAGTCTGTTTGCAGGGCCGCTATACATATTCTGTTTGGGACATAGACTGCAAGATCTTGCCAGCTGTCCTGGATGACCTTCGGTCCTGGCTGGCACAAACAACTCATAATGGACAGGACCTAGCCAAGTGGAGGACGATTGGCACCAACATTGTGCTCTCCTGTCACGTTTGGATGCATTCCACAATGTTTTCTGGAGATGTGCAAGCTATCTCATAGATATGACCTTTGATGGCTCATGCCTTTTTGGTGAAAAAGCAATTTCTGCCCTGGCCTTTTTTAAGCTCGGAGCATCGGTATGTTTCCTGGGACAGTTGACTCCCACCAACGCAAATCGTCCCAACTACTGCAGCAGTCACCTCAGTCTTGCAGAGGATGTTTGTCTCGCAGATATTGCAGGGGTACTAGTTCCTCTCCCTTGAGGCAACAGCTTCTAAACTTATTTAGTTTGCCCTTAATGCCACACACCCATCATGTGGAGGGCAGGGTCTAGTATTTCCTCCAGGATGCTGATCCATCATGTCCAATAGGTGGGTCAAACAGATTGTTCAGTATGATTCTGCTATTTTTCTGTTTCCTCTGTCGCATCTCTTGCTGATTGACTTTCAGAGGAGCTCCTCCATTCTGCTGTAGGAAGTGCAAGTGGTGCTCTCCTGAGGTGCTATAAAGAGAATTCCTAACTTTGAGAGAGGGTAAGGAGAGGGTTGTTACACTCACTTTCATTTTGCTGAAAAAAGAATGTTTTGGACCTTTGACCACTGAAAAAATGTACATGTTAGCTCAAATATTGTTCCGTCCAATCTTAGCAGGTTCTGTGCCATCTCCCCAGTGCTACTTTCAAGCGGATTCCTGACTCTTCCCGGTTGTGCCATTGTGTGAGATTGTTTAACTCTTTCCCTGATCACCACCACCTTCTGCAGTGATCCCACACCGTTGTACTTTGTGCTGCTGCTCTGCTACTGGAGCGCATGGTGTCATTCAGCCTTTTTTGTTCCTGTCTAGTTAGACTTTCACTGTACTCTGTCCATTTTTTTCTAGCCAGCATCTTTTGAATTGCTTTGGTATTTACAGGCTGTTACTTTACTTTGTCTAGAGCCTGTAAGCTTGATAGACGATGGCCTGTCTTGCTGCTTGCTTCCTGACATTTCTTGCACTGCTCCACTTTCTGCCACCTACTCCACCCCCCCCCCCCCCTCCCCTCCCCCCCTCCCATCCCATCCCAGGATCTACTTAATGGAGGCTGCAGCATGCCCCCATTTAGCAGGTCCTGTGCCGGATCCCCTGCGCTACTGTCAAGCAAGTCTCTGACTATACCCTGTTGTGCCATTGTGTGAGAGCGGTTTACTCCCCCCCCCCCCCCACCCCCCCACCCCACTCGCCACCGCCTTGTGCTGCGATCACGCACTGTTTTACTGTGTGCTGCTGCCCTACTAGCAGATCGCCTGGTGTCAGTCAGCCTCTTTTGTTCTAATTAGAATTTCACTGTACTGTGTCCATTTTTTAGGTATCTCCTACGCAGCGCGCATGCGCTACATAGGAGGACCTTTAGCCGTCGTTTTGCTGTTTTTTTAAGCACATACTCGTGCTTGTGGCTGCATACACCTTGCAGGGGCACGCCACAAGCACAAGTATATGCTTCGAAAAACAGACTGTTCAACCCAGGGCGCACCACTCGCAAGCTCAGCTCCTGCTCCCCCCCCCCCCTTCCCCCCCACCCCCCCTCCTCACAATTAACTTTCGCAGCCGCGCTTGTATTTCAGTGCTTGTCTATATTTGTAACACTCATGAAATTGTGTGGTTGGCAATAATATGGAAGTGAGACGTGAGTTCGAGTATATCACTGGCAGCAGCGATGCAAGCTTCATTCTCGTGCGGTGCACACAGTAAAGGCAATAGCATTGTAAGCATTGCTCGCGCACACAAAACAAGTCGATCAAAGACAGCTACAGTGCAAACACCTCTTCGCCCCCATTTCCCCCTCTCACACACCTGAGAACACTTATAGCATAGATAGCAGCAGTAGAGCAAGCTTCAAAGCCACTGATACACACGGTACAACTAAGGCAGCAGCAGCGGTGTTGCAAAGCTTCACTCTCTACACAGAGTAAGGACAGCACGAGCAACTGCAGTGCAATCACCCCACTGCACTTCAATCACCCCTCACCCAACATACAAGAGAACGTGCAGCATAGATAGCAGCGCAAGCGCCACTCACACAGAGGTCATACACACAAAACAAGTTCATCGTAAGAAGCTGCGGTGCCAGCACTCCCTCGTCCCCCCTTCACAAGCATAAACACAGGCAAATCAGTGTAGATGAAAGAAGCTGTGGAAGTTTTCATCACACTGAGATACTCAAACAGAAAAAGTATATCAGAAGCAGGTGCAGTGCAAGTATCCTCTTGGTCTCCGTCCCAAACATAAACTCCAAAACACACGTGCAGTACAGCTAGCATCAGCTGTGGATGCTTCCTTCACACTGTGATGCAACACTGAACGGCAGTGACATTGCAAGCTTCACTCTCACATGTTGCTGCTTTAATCTCACACACAGAACAAGTATATCACAAGCGGGTGCGGTGCAAGCATCCTTTCATCCTCCCCTCGCACATAAACACAGGCGAATAAGTACAGTGTAGATGGAAGCAGCTGTGGATCCTTCCCTCACACTGAGATGCACCAATGAGTGGCAATGACATTGCAAGCTTCGCTCTCACACGTTGCAGCTTCACTCTCACACACAGAACAAGTATATCACAAGCGGGTGCAATGCAAGCATCCTCCCCTCAAACATATACATGAGGACAAGTGCAGTACAGGTAGAAGCAGCTGTGGATGCTTCCCTTACACTGAGATACACTAATAAGCGACAATAATATTGCAAGCTTCACTCTCACACATTGCAGCTTCACTCACACACAGAACAAGGATATCACAAGCGGGTGAAATACAAGCATCCTCTTGGTCCCTGTCCCAAACACAAACACAAGAGAGCAAGTGTAGTACAGGTAGCAGCAGTTGTGGATACTTCGCTCACACTGAGACACAGCAGTGAGCAAGCGTCACTCTCATGCACAGAGCAAGTATATCACAAGCAGGTGCAGAGCAAGCATCCTGTCATCCTCCCTCCTCAAACATGAACACAAGAGGACAAGTGTAGTACAGGTAGCAGCAGACTGTGAAAGCTTCGCTCACAGTGAGTTACCCCAGTATTGGAACTTTCATAGATTCTCATGCTTTGTATCATTCCCCGTCGTCGGAATGGGAGCCTCGGTAACAAAATATATATATATATACATATGTATAACCATAGAAACAAAAGAGAAAAATAGGCCTAGGCCTCATCTCATTTTGTAGTATATCACCCTCTTTGTGTAAAAGAGCCCAAACTTTTGCCAGGGCCAATCAGCACAGCCTCACCCTCTGGAACCTTCCTGAGAGAGCTCAGAGCCTCAGATTTTTCTACCGCACGTTGTGCTAGGGAGTCTCCACTGAGCTCTGCTCAGTTTTTCACAGAGTTACTTTTGGATATCTTTATTACCATCTTTTGAGACAGAATGTCAGAAAAGGAGAAGAAAGCTTTATTTAGGGCTTGTGCCTCTTGTGGGAAGAAGAGGCTGTTTGTGGAAGACAGGCATGAGAACTGCATATAATGCCTGTACCCGGAACACAAGGCCACCGACTGTAAAATCTGTCGGACCTTCTCGACCAAGACCTTGAGAGACAGAGAGGGGCGCTTGCTGACGTGGCTGCAGAAGATAAAGACCAGGGAGGTCATTTCTTCGGATGAGGAAGGATCTATCTCTGGTACCTCCTCCAGGAGATCGAAGAAGAGGGGTAGGTCATCGCCCTCCACTTCTGCGGAACCCCCTCTCAAGGTTCCTCTCAAAGCCCCTCACGGGATCTCTGACAGGTCTGAGGAGGCTGGTCCCAAAAAATCTCCTCACGACAGTGTAAAGGAGAGGCAGGGACGGGCTACTGTGGACATAGCCCCTAAGGACAATAAGGGGGTTGCTACATCTACCCCTCCGTCCCAGAAGGAGAAACCTGTAAAGAAACAGGCTGCAGAAACTCCTCAGTCGGTGCCACTGAAGAAACCGCGTCCGTCGACGCAGGCGGCAGCAGGTACGTCGACGACGATCTCCTCAATTAAGCCTATTTCCATGGGGTCGTCCACGAGACCGTCGACAATATCTACTTCGTCGACGGCGGTGTCGACGACGAGGACCACGTCGACGATGACGACGACGAGTTCGTCGATGTTGATGACTACAAGTTCGTCGACGAGACTGTCGACGGGTGCTCCGCCGATGATGAAACAGACTACGTCGACGAAAAAGAATGCTCCGTCGACGACTGCTCCGGTGACGGCTGCCCCGTCGACGACTGCTCCGTCGACGACTGCTCCGTCGACGAGGATTACAGGACTGTCGACGGCCTCATCGTCGACGACGATTTCAGCTCCGTCGACGACAGTTGCCTTTCAGTCGTCGTCGAGTGCGTCGACATTGGAAATCCCGTTGCCATCGACTCCGTCGACGAGACCGCCGACGGGACCGTCGACGACGACAAAAAATTTGGATTTTTCAACCCAAAGATTAGTGATTACACCGGACATGACTTCCCCTAGGCGGGTCACGCCTTTGCCACCATCCATGCTTCTCGAGGACTCGGAGGAGGATGAGGAGGATGGGCAGTTTGGGGACGCATACAGCCTTTCAGACCTGAATGTCAAACAGCAGGACACAGATACGGAGGAGTTTTATGGCCCAGAGGGGCAGGAGAGGCACCAACAGGGATTACGCCCCCGCCCTATAAGGCAGGACCTAATTGCCTTGCCAGTGGCTTTGGTGTCGGATTTGCAACAGATGCTGCAAGACTATAGATCTCGTTTTCCGACGTTGCCGGATCGCACTCCAGTGCGTCCTTCTCCTTTGGAAATGCCACGTGACATACCAATGGACTTGCCACCTCTACCAAGAGAGGTACCTCGGTCCATTTCGCCAGTGCTGCCCTTAGTGGTTCCCCAACCTTCAGGTACGGAACCTGCTGATGATGACGCGGACGATGGAGATACGGACGAAGACGACGAGGGACAGGTGATCCCTCTTACAGATCCAGGCGATCCAGATGGGGACCCTGATGATACACAGGATCCTGATGCTGTAGGCCGAGAGACAAATATATCGCCTCCGGTGGACATTGGGGGTTTCCATAATTTGATGGAACGGGCATCCAAGAGGTTTGGTTTGCCCTTTACGGCGGAGCAGTCCGACTGCTTCCTTTATGACTTTAAAGCCCAATATAAGAAGTCTGTAAGATCAATTCCCATTATAGAACATGTCTGGGATGAGGGACTGAAGACAATGCAGAATCCAGCAACCGTCATTCCGGTTCTTCCCCGGCTGGAGAAGAAATACAAGGCACCGGAGGGCAGTCCTGCGTGTCTTCTAGGACAACCTAAGCCTGATTCTGTTATTTCTCAAGCTGCTCAAAGTAAATCTAAGAATCCGTCCACTCCTTTAACCACGCCTCCAGATAAAGAAGGCAGAAGACTGGACAATGTGGGTAAAAGATTCTCCACCATGGCCAGCTTGTTGGTGCGGGCAGCTAATTCTCTGGCTATTCTGGGCAGATACGACCGCCAGATGTGGTGTGATATGGAACCATTCCTGGACCAGCTACCAGAAACTAGTCAAGACGAAGCCAGACAGGTGCTGTTGGAGGGAGAACGATGCTCTTCGGAAGTCATCGACTGTGCGATGGACATTGCCTCAACTGCTTTCAGGGCTTTGGCGGGCTCAGCCGTCTTGCGCCGCCAAGGCTGGTTGAAGGCGACTTGGTTTCGCCAGGAGGTCCAGAATAAGATCTTGGACCTCCCCTTTGACGGAGAGATGCTTTTTGGAAAGCATGTGGATGACGCCCTCCAAGGCATTAAAAAGGACACCGATACAGCTAAGTCCTTAGGCTCTTTGACCTACCGTAAGGTGCCATTTAAGGGGGCACGTGGTCGGGGGTTTTCTAACTACAGAGGAAACCAACGACAGTATTCCTCTCAATCTGAACAGTCCTATAAAGGACAATATTCCAGCCAGCGCCAAGGACAGTCGGCGTCTTTCTCTCGGCAGTCCCAGAGAGGACGTCAGAATCGTCAGGGACGAGACAACGCCAAGAGGCAATAGCGGCCTCCTGGCTCTGGCTACTGTTCCTCCCCTGCCACAAACACCGATCGGGGGCAGGATATCTTTTTGTCTGGACAGCTGGGTGCGTTTAACATCAGACCGGTGGGTCTTGAACATAGTTCAGAGTGGCCATACGTTGGAGTTCCAAGATCTTCCTCCAACAAGAGCTCCAGACGCCCGTGCAGCGAAACATCTCCGACTCTTACATCTCGAAGCCCACCAGCTTTTCATCAAGGGGGCGATAGAGCCTGTGCCACTTTCACAAAGGGGCAAGGGGTTTTATTCCAGGTTCTTCCTGGTTCGGAAGACGGAGGAGGCATGGCGTCCTATACTAGACCTCAGGGAGCTCAACACCTATCTCATCAAGCTCTCTTTCAGGATGGTCACACTCCAGGATATTCTAAGGCTGCTCAATCCGGGAGATTTTTTGGCATCCCTGGATTTAGAGGATGCTTACTTTCATGTTCCGATCCACCCAGCTCACAGACAATATCTACGCTTCACAGTAGGCAAGAGCCATTTCCAGTTCAAGGTGCTCCCGTTTGGCCTTCGGTCGGCACCCCGCATTTTCACGAAGATGCTGGCACCAGTCGCTGCTTTCCTGAGAAAACAGTCCTTGGAAGTGTTCCCGTACTTGGACGACTGGCTCATCAAGGCTCCATCGTTCAGGGCAACGTCTCAGGCTGTGTCAACTTGCATAAGATTGTTCGCCCATTTGGGTCTTCAGCTCAATGTGTCCAAGTCGGAACTGATACCCTCCAGGTCACGGAAGTTCCTTGGGGCAATTCTGGACACGAGACGATGCACGGCTCGTCCGTCAGAAGAGCGTCAGGGCAAACTGGCCGCTTCCGCTCGTCTAATACTGCACAAGAGACATGTATCGGTTCGACAGTACAAGTCCTTGCTCGGATCAATCTCATCCTGCATACCTTTGATACCGCATTGCAGGCTACATATGCGTCCTCTACAGGAGGAGCTGGACAAACAGTGGCGTCAGGCAGAAGGATCGTTCAACGACAAAGTATGGATAACACCTGCCATGCGCACGGCTTGCGAATGGTGGCTGGTGAAGGAAAACATCGCAGGAGGATTAACGTTCCGAGTCCCTCCTTCGCCTATGGTGGTGACCACGGATGCTTCCCTAGAAGGGTGGGGAGCTGTCCTCCAGGAGCTTCAGGTCAGCGGTCACTGGAGTCCAGCAGACAGACTGCGCCACATCAATCTTTTGGAGCTGAGGGCCATTCACTTAGCCTTGCTGGCGTTCCTCCCCAGACTTCAGAACCGTGCAGTGCTGGTCCGGACAGACAACACTACGGCCATGCACTATATAAACAAGCAAGGGGGAACGAGATCACGGACGCTGTCCAAAGAAGCTCAGGTGATCTGGGAATTTGCCATCTCTCACGGGATCACTCTGCGAGCCGAGCACCTGGCGGGGTGTCTCAACATCACAGCGGATGCTCTAAGTCGGCAGACGAAGGTGACACACGAGTGGGAGCTGGATCAGGCCACTCTGGAGGCAGTGTTCAAGAAATGGGGTACTCCGACCATAGACCTCTTTGCGACCCCGGAGAACGCCAAGTGCCGGTTTTACGCAAGCAAGGTTCCCCAGCGAGGGTCTCTGGGGAATGCCCTTTCGATTGCTTGGTTCGGCGCATTTTGCTACGCCTTTCCTCCAATTCCCCTCATTCCTCGAGTTCTCAGGAAGGTCAGGGCAGAACCATGCAAAATGATCCTCATTGCTCCAGCATGGGCGCGGCAGTTCTGGTACTCGGAACTCCTACTTCTCTCCCAAGATCGCCAGATTCGCTTGCCACTGATTCCATCTCTGTTATCGAGAAATCAGGGGCAAGTCCTCCATCCGGATCCGGAATCACTTCACTTGTCAGCGTGGCTCCTGAACACAGAGAATTCCGCCATCTGAATCTGTCTAAGGAATGCAGGGATGTTCTATCTCAAGCACGGGCACCAAGCACTAATAAGACCTACAGGGCAAAGTGGAAGAGATTTTGCCTTTGGTGCCAGAGGAATAAACTCCATCCTTACAAATCCCGGCCACATCAGATTCTGCCCTATATCCTGTCCCTGGCAAAATCAGGTCTGGCGCACTCTTCGATCAAGGTGCATCTGGCTGCCTTATCCCGCTTTCGACGGAAGACATCGGGGCCATCTCTATGGTCTGCAAGAATTGTTAAGCAGTTCCTTAAGGGGTTATTTCGGATGTATCCTCCGGTCCGGCCACCTCCGCCTATCTGGCAACTTAACCTGGTACTGGCTCAACTGATGAAAGCGCCCTTTGAGCCGATTCACAAAGCGGATTTGAAGTTCCTATCTTGGAAGCTGGCCCTTCTCCTAGCATTGACTTCGGCTAGGAGAGTTAGTGAACTCCAGGCTCTCTCTATAGTGGAGCCTTTTCTACAGTTCAAGAGGGATGTCATGATTTTGAGAACCAACCCAAAATTCATCCCGAAGGTGCCTTCGGAGTTTCATTTGAATGAACCCTTAATTTTGAACTCCTTTTTTCCGCGTCCTTCCACTCAAGCGGAACGAACATTGCATTCTTTGGATGTCCAAAGATGCCTGAAATTCTATCTGGAGCGCACACGCTCTTTCAGAAAGTCTACTCAACTATTTATCGCCTACAGTGCACCACGGAAGGGGTTACCGCTCGCTAAGAGTGGCATTTCCCGCTGGATCTCCAGTGCAATTCAGTACTGTCATCAGGCTGCGGGCAAACCTTTGGATAAAAGGGCCCGGGCGCATTCTACGAGAGCGATGGCGTCTTCAGTGGCTCTCTTTGCTGGAGTGGCGATTAAGGACATCTGCAGGGCAGCAACGTGGAGCAGTGTACACACCTTCACGAAGCACTACTGCCTGGAATCGGTGGGACGAGCTGACGCGGCGGTTGGTCAAGCAGTCCTCCGGAATCTTTTTCAATGAGAGGTGAGCTTTCCCTACAATCCCTCCATCCTGGTAAGCACATTTGGTTTCAGTAATGGTTGTTTTATCATGTGCACTGAGATGATTTTGTAAAGCCATGTAATTACCGAAATGTGCTTGTCGTGATCTACTGCTTGCTATTCTGATACAAAGCATGAGAATCTATGAAAGTTCCAATACTGGGGTAAGAAAACAAGTTACTTACCTGTAACTTTGGTTCCCCAGTATTGGTAACTTTCATAGATTCTCATGCGCCCACCCACCTCCCCTGGGAAAGCTCTGCCGGTTTACTAAGGTAGTGGCTGTTGGCACAACGGCTACGAAAATCTGAGGCTCTGAGCTCTCTCAGGAAGGTTCCAGAGGGTGAGGCTGTGCTGATTGGCCCTGGCAAAAGTTTGGGCTCTTTTACACAAAGAGGGTGATATACTACAAAATGAGATGAGGCCTAGGCCTATTTTTCTCTTTTGTTTCTATGGTTATACATATGTATATATATATATATTTTGTTACCGAGGCTCCCATTCCGACGACGGGGAATGATACAAAGCATGAGAATCTATGAAAGTTACCAATACTGGGGAACCAAAGTTACAGGTAAGTAACTTGTTTTCATACAGTGACACTTCGATTGGTTAGTCTTGTGGGCTCATACTTAAATGAGTAACTTCTCCATACTACAAATAACCTTGCCCAACACAAGGTAAAAACGACTGACTTGTACAACATATGCTTCTTCTCCCCTTCCCCCATTCGGGAATTGTCTCAGCTGCAGAAGGATGATGCACTAGTGGGCTTCTTAGCTTAGGGCACATGTTTGAATCTCAAGCATTGGCATAGCCCAGTGGTTCCCAAACTGGGGTCTGCGGACCCCAGGGGTCCTTGACACATTCCCAAGGGGGCCGCGACACATTCCCAAGGGGGCCGCGACACATTCCCAAGGGGGCCGCAGGCAGCAGTTTTAAAAGCACTGCAAAATTCCTTGTATAATCAGCAGTTTTTGGGCAGCAATATAAGTGTCAAGATAACGCCAGTGATTAATGTACCTGCTGGAGAGAGATGGGAGTTTTGTCCAGTGGCAGCTTTGACTCATCTAAGGAAGCACGGATGGTTAATATGCCTGCTGCAAAAAATGTCAACAATGCATTTTTTTTAAACTGTATTTTGTTTTGTGCATAGCTCAGTGGGTTCCTTCTTTTGCCACAGAGATTCTTTTGTTATTGTGCAGTTCACAAGTTCCAATCGCAATCTAGCGAGCTATGAACTGCCACCAAAGAGCTGCATGCAAACTGCATGGTACAAGTTAGTAAGTTATGCCTTTTCCAGTCTTTTATTATCCTGACGCTGCTAAAAAGGTTTGTTTGGATAGAAATAAATCCTTATTAATTCAGCGCTAACCCCCATTTATGTTCTGAATCCTGAGTTTGTGCTTCTCCAGACCAAGCACTCTTAAAAAATGCCTACCAGTGTGGATGATATGTGAATCCTACACCTTGTAGTCCCCTTTGACTTGTGTAACATTTTCTATTCACTGATTTACACATGTGATTCATTATCTCTTTATGTGTGTGATGTAAAGTGCTCTGACACCCTACAGTGGTATGAGAGGTGCTATAAAACAAATTAAATACATGTGATAGTGGGACTATGGAGAGATGAGAGGCACTGTTGGAGGGTAGTAGTGAGGGAACCATTGGAGATTGTCAGTCATTGAAGATTGGCAAAAGACTGTTGTATCCTGGTGCATAATAAGGTCATTATTTACTATGCTTTAAAAGCGAATACAATTCAATATATAATGACAAATGTGTTGTCATATGCACCATTTTACCCCAAATTTTCTTGGGGGAAACCTCCGAAAGCCCCCTTTGTAGTGGTCAGGCTCACTTGCTGCACTTGGTGTGCACTGTATGGGGGCTAGTTGCAACATTTGCCAGAGCAGCTTTAGGTTTCCAGTCCAGCCTTTGCAGGAGGAGGAGCCTTGGGCTGCGAAATAAAACCACACAATGAAAAGTTGGTCCCGAGATCCAGCACCGACCTTCAAAATTAACATTTTTCGATATTTGCAAAGATTTTTAATATAAAAATTCTCTAATCTTTAGTAATTCAAGTCTAGTCTTTGTTTGATGTGCACACGTGTTTACTTTTTTTTTAATTACAGTTTTAATGTTTGAAATTTAAATCATACAAATTGCTTGGGGGTCCCCGGCTTCCAGTTGTGACTCAATGGGGGTCCTCAGGAGTGAAAAGTTTGGGAACCACTGGCATAGCCAATAGGTCTCGCCTTTGGGACCTTATAAGTGTTTAGTTATCCAGCACAAAATCCTTGGTGCAACAACATCAAGTGTTGCATGGCTATAAACTTATAAGGTCCCAAAGGTGACACATATTGGCTATGCCAATGCTTGTTTTTCTAGCTAACTTGTTTGAAATTGCTTTTGTCTTTACATGCTGTTACTTTACTTTCTCTAGAGCCTGTAAGCTTGTTAGTTTTTTGTCAGCTGTTGTACAGCGAGACAATCCGCCTCCCCGCTCTCTTCCTGCCATTTCTTGTCCTGCTCCCACTTCCTGCCACCCAGCTCCCGCCCCCTCCCAGGACCTACTTAATGGAGGCCAAAGGCAAGCCTGTCTGCTTCCGGTCCACACCCAGTTCCAGGAACCTGGTTCTTTCACCTTGCGCAGCTACACCACCACAGAACTCCAAGCCGTGGATCCCAGACGCATTGACAAACAGCTGCAGCACATCTCCATGTTCCACCACACAGCCGTTCTTCTGCAAGCACTGCTGCTTCACCTGCAATACTGAAGCAACCAACAATGTCGGAGACACAGCAAACACTACTGTGTCCACCACGCTGACTGAGACCACCAAGGCACAACTTAAGTACATTCTACTCAACACACTATTTGTCAACTAACACGCCACAGAAATCTGGGACACAATTTCATTCGTTACCTGGACGTCATCTTCCTCACAGACCTGGCTGAACCCCGCCTCTGCACTGTACATCGCCATCCCTCAAGGTTACAAGGTAACACACCAGGACTAAACCAGCAAACACTCAAGGTGAAATTGCCATCATCTACAAAATCACCATCCACTGAACGGTTTCCTCAGATGACTGGACCCCGATAATGGAGTATCACAACTTCCAAATCCACACAGACTGAAAAAGCACCTTCAGAGGCACCCTCACCTACAGATTACTAGGATCATGCCCCAGCTTCTGCGCCACCATTACGGACCTCATTGCCCTCATCACCATCAATAAGCACTACGTTTTCCTAGGGGATCTTAACTTTCACCCTGATGACCCCAGCAACACCAACACAACCAACCAGAAAACATGAGCAACTTCGGCCACAAGCAACTGGTCGCTGACCCTATCCACATCACATGACTCGCTCAATAACATTTTCACATCCATTGACAGTACAACCACGTCTCACAGCTCACCTGGACCGACCACTACAGCGTCCACTTCACTATCTCGGGACCTACAAATACAGGCACCATGCCCCCCAGCTCCACGCACAGAAACTAGAAAAAGATATTGGAAGACCAGTGGAACAACGCTCTCAACTCCCACCTCCCAGACACAACATCCAACCCAGAACAAGTTGCAAAGATCTTCTCCCAGTGGATCACAGAATGTGCTGACATAATGCGCCCCCGCCAAGCCAGCTAAATCCAAAAGACCTGCCTAGAAAAGTGAGCTGCTTCACCGCGAAGGTAAAATCCACGAAAACACAACTACCAGCAACTAGAAAGGAAGTGGTGCACCAGGAAAGACAGGAGACTGTATCACCTTCAAGACAGCACTTAACCAGTCCAGTACCATTGCCTCCTAAAAGAAACAAAAAACACCCTAGCAGTCCGCATAGAAGCCAACATTAACCATGGAAAGGAACTCTGCCATTGCAAAGGAGTGCTCCAACCCAGCAGTCTCCCAAGAAGTGTGTGACACCCTGGTCGACTTCTTCCACAACTAAATTTCGGCCTCACACCCCAACCCTCCACAGCCGATGGCATCAGCCTGCTCACACCCATGACCACAACCCCCAAACACCTGCTCACCCATTGGGAGCCTCCCACAACTGCAATCGGGAGCACCCACTGACCTCATCAAAATTCAGAAAGATGCCCTCATTCATCACTGGAAGAACCCAGTGAATCTGTCTCCTGCCGTTCACCTCAGCACCCAAGATCATCTGTGGCACTCCCCAAGGATCGTCTCTCAGCCCCACCCTCTTCAACACGTACAGGACCCCCCTGGCCAACATTGTCAGATCGCACAGACTCAACATTTATTATGCCAATGACATCCAGCTGATCCTTTCACTGTCAGAAGAACCCTTCACCACCACAGCCAACTTCCACAGGTGTATGATGAACGTCGCCTAATAGATGAAGAACAACTGTCTCAAGCTCAACTCGGACAAGACTTAAGTCCTTTTCTTTGGGAACAACACCTCGTCATGGAATGATGCAAGGTGTGGGGGGGGGGGGGGGGGGGTGGTTTGCCTGGGACCCATGGCGGACGCGTGAGCGAGGAGCTCCGCACCGACCGCACACTAATCCTGTAATAAAAGCTGACTGAGGCTGCGGCGCTACACCAGACTGCCTGTCGGAGGTCGGCGCTGATCCCTGGCGGCGTTCGGGCGATCCCCTCTGCGCATGCTGTGATGTGGACGCAGAGGCGGCAGTCTATGGTTCTCTGGGCGTGAGGGGCTCTGGCGGTGACCTCTTGTGGAGCGCGGGGACGGCTGCCCAATTACGCGGCTCCCCCGGTCGCAGGCTGTCTGCTGGGCCTGAGGTGCAGCGGAGGAGACGCTGAGGCGGCCTGCCTGGCGGGGGAGCGGCGGACCTTCTCTGAGTTCATTACCGCGCTCATGCTGACAACATGCACATGCTAGCGAGTGCCCAGTGAAGGTGGGTGCATCGTGGAGGAGCGTTGGGACCATCGGCCCTGTGCAGTTATTGCTGGAGGGTCAGCGCGACGCAACTGGGGATCCGGATGACCTGAACGCAGTGCTAACTTTCATGGGCTTTGGATGACTGCTGCTGGTGCCTGGACCTGGCGGCGAAGCCCCCACAGACTGGTGTGCATTTCTCTATGGCTGCGGATCTGAGGGATTTAGAGGTGCTGGTGCAGAAATTGCCCTGATTCAGCGCTTCCTGTGTTATTACGCTTTGCTGGGCCTGGATGTGGGACGAAGCCCTGTGCGACCTGGCTGTGGACTGCGGACAGTGTGAGGCTGCCTCCTCTGAGACCAGAAGGTGCGGTGCGCTGGCTGTGAAGACGTGAGGGAGCCTGTGGGCACTTGTCACTAGGGCCTCATTGCTGGCGGTGAGTGTTAAGCGGAGAGGGGAGTAGCAGGGCCTTTCCAGCCCATAAACTTACGGCCTGAAGGCCGGGGGTCCCTTTGATTGAGCCTGGTTCACTGCCATGGGTAAGCCTAAAGCCAGGAACGTCGGTACGGGCCGGGACCCTGAGGACGGAGCGACTGAGTTGTCGTAGATGGCCACTGGGGACCCTATTCAACGACAGCTTAAAGAAATCCTAGCAGCCGTAACCGACACTAAAGCCACCTTCCACCAGGACATTAGTTCGGTGGCGGTTGGGCTAGGGCTCCTTCAAGATGAACATAAGAAGCTAGCGGGGAGGGTCAAGGAAGCTGAAACCAGCATATTGGAATTGCTCCCGGCCCACAAGGATATGGCCCACCAGCTGCATGCTCTCACGGAGAGGGTGAACTCCCTGGAATGCAGAGCTGACGATGCGGAAGGCAGAAATCGGAGGAACAACGTCCGCGTGGTTGGGCTGCCGGAAGGAGTGAAGGGGGCTGACATGGTGGCGTACTTGGAGACCTGGCTTAAAACTGTGGTGGTCCCGGAGGGCCTGTCTGTCTTCTAAACTTTGGAGCGAGCCCCTAGGGTCCCGGCTAGGCTACTCGGGCCGGGCAGACCACCGAGGCCAGTGATTGCTCGCCTCCTACATTATCGTGACCGGGATCTACTGCTTCAAAGGGCGAGAACGGCGGGCCCCTTCACTGTGGATAACAGCAGAGTCACACTGTCTCCGGATTATACCCTGGAGGTCCAGCGGAGGCGAGCTTCTTACTTGGAGGTCAAAAAGGCGTTGAGGGAGGAGAACTAGCAGTATTCCCTCTTGTTTCCAGAACGGCTACGAATTGCTGTCGATAATACATCCCATTTTTTTTGACTCTCCAGCGGAGGCATGGGACTGGTTGGAGAAGTATAAAGGTGGTCTGACAGCCACGGCCAGACATGAGAGATCCGCCCCCCGAGGTGGCTTGGCCGGAGGGCATGGGTCGCTGCGGCAGCGTCGGGGGGCCCGGACGAAGCCCTCCGCGGTGCATGCTGAGCTGGAGCAGGCAGATGCTCTAAGGGCAGTGGAATCTGTGTCTGGTTCTGGCAGTCCACCTCCGCCGGCAGGTGAGGGGGGGCTCTGCCGGGGACTCTGCGGACAGTGACTCAGACAATTCTACTACTAGTAGTGCGAGACTCCTGGTGGTAACGCCCCAAAGTGTGGATGATATAATATG
Source organism: Triturus cristatus (assembly GCF_964204655.1). Taxonomy (NCBI): domain Eukaryota; kingdom Metazoa; phylum Chordata; class Amphibia; order Caudata; family Salamandridae; genus Triturus; species Triturus cristatus. Next base: position 1,060,545,724 of record NC_140580.1, read on the forward strand.
ACACTACTGTGGGGAGGTTGGGAAACTTTTGGTGCCTGGCTGAAAGGAATTGCTTGTGCGCTGGATGAGCAGTCCTTGGGAAGGTAGCCTGTTTATATGCGGTTGGTGTCACCTGGTTGGTTGCAGTGCTGAACCCGGGACAGCTGCGTTCACCCTTGCATCTGAAGTAGTCGGAGGACTTTGCTTAGTTGTTAATCTTTGTTTTCTTGTTTGGATGGGCACTAGTTTTAAGGTAACTGTCCTTGGTAGGGGTGCTTGGTAGTTGGGTAATGTTCAACAGGGTCTCTGGCATGACGATTGTGCTTTATTGATGGGGCGCTGGACATATCATATACCATGGGGTCACTGAACAATTTAAAGTGCATAACGTGGAACGTTGGGGGCTTGCACACCATGAGCCGTCGGCATAAGATCCATACATACCTGGTGCGGAGGGGGGGTACAGGTAGCGTTCCTTCAGGATACACATATCACGGGCTTAGAGGGTCTTGCACTGCAGCGCAGATGGAGGGGGTCAGGTTTATCATACTTCGTATTCTACATTTGCGCGAGGAGTCTTGGTGTGGATTAGAGCTGGGGGTCCCCTTTCAACCGGTGCAGCACATTGTTGATCCAGAAGGGCGTTGTGTACTAATACAGGGTAGACTTGATGGGAGGGACATTACACTGGGCAGTATTTATGCTCCGAATACTGAGCAACAGGCCTTTTTTACTTTATTGTCCCGGAAACTGGCGTCCTACTTGTCTGGCCCAATCATGCTGGGGGATGAATTTAATTTCATAACAGATGTCGCTCTTGACAGGTCCCACCCCCTGCTTCCGACAGCGCCAATTACTAAGATCGCTAGGGCTCGAGGTACATGGCAGTGGAATCGGGGGTTGTTGGACACCTGGAGGGAGCACCACCCACGTGAGAGACTACTCCTTTTTCTCTACGCTCCAAGAGTTGCACGTTATATTAGACGCGATATTCTGCTCCCCTGATATACACACGGCGGTTCAGCACAGTGAGTACCTGACCAGAACGATCTCTGATCATAATCCCCTGTTGCTGAGGCTTCGTTGGGCCCACAGCGCCCAGCGATCCCGACATGGCGATTAAATCCGGAGCTAATGGAGGACCCGGTCTTCCGGGAGGTGATAGGTAATTGGATGACCCAGTACTTTCAGGAGAACACAGGTACTGCCTCCTCACTGGCAGTGGAGTGGGACGCTTTTGAAGTGGTGGTGAGGGGTCTCTGCATCGCCCATACGATTGAGGTACGGAAAGTTCTCCGTCAGGAAATAGACACAGCGGACCAGCGCTTGCGCGACTTGAAGCGTGCTCGCCGAGAACATCCAGAGGGGCAGGAGGACATGTTGGTGGCCTGGGAGGCAGTAACAGTGGGGGTTGAGAAGTTGCGATGTTACGATTACAAGAAGTATTTGATACGCGCCCACGCAGAGCACGACAAATCTGGCGCATTGCTGGCGTGGCTCGCAAATCCCGTGAAACAGGCGGCCCCTATCTTGGCACTCTGCGATCCAGTGGGGGGGGAAGTGCTGCACCCAGCGGGGCATTAATCACCTTTTCTCTGACTACTATGAGGGGCTTTACTCCAGTAAAGTCTCCTTGGATGAGGGTCGTCTGGGGGGGTTCTTAGCTGAGGCGGAATTGACGGCCCTTGTCAAAGCGGAAGCAGATTTGTTGGGTCAAGACGTCACACTGGGGGAAGTAAGAGGTGCAATCAAACATATGGCGTGGAACAAGATTCCAGGGGTGGATGGTTTGCCGATAGAATTTTATGCATCTTATGTCGAATTGTTGGCCCCTAGGTTAGTGGCCCTCTACAATGATTCACGGGGGGTGGGCCGGCTTCCTGCCACGTCGCGTGAGGCGCTTATCATACCGCTGTTGAAGCCTGGGAAGCCTCCCTCTGACAGGACTGCCTACTGTCCACGCTTACCACCGACTATAAGATCTTAAGTCGGATACTAGCCACTCGCCTCCTGCCGTATATGGTCCGCCTAATACATGTGGACCATGCGGGGTTTATACCCAAATGAAATACAGCGGGCAATGTTCGTCGCCTGCTCCGTGTTCTGGAGGCTGATACGTACTCATCGCATACTGCTGCCATATTCTCGGTCGATATCGAAAAGGCCTTTGACAGTCTGGAGTGGCCTTATTTATTCCAGATACTACATGCCTTTGGATTGGGGGAGCGATTTGTGGCTTGGACGGCTTTGCTATATAGGGATTCCACGGCTAGAACTAAGTCAGGAGGCCTGATATCGCCTCCCTGTGCGGTGGGTAGGGGGACTCGCCAGGGGTGTCCTCTATCCCCGCTGTTGTTTGCACTGGCCATAGAGCCGCTGGCAGCCCAGGCCCGAACGGGGAGATGGTTCAAGGGACTCCAGGTGTACGACGATACCCATTATATAGCGCTCTACGCGGACGACCTCCTCCTGTTCCTAGCTGACACCCAGTAGGATTTGCTGGGAGCTAAGCGCCTACTTCGACATATCGAAGAAATGGCAGGTCTGAAAGTGAATTGGTTAAAATCGTGCCTGTTCCCCACCTCCAAGACAGTTGAGGGTCCTAGATATAAGGGAGGAGGTACAATGGGAATATACCTTTATAACATATCTGGGGACACGTATCTACCATGAACGGAAAGATCTGGTGGAGGGTAATATTGGCAGAGCTATACGGGGTCTTCAAGGCAGTATGGACTTTTGGCAGCCGTTGTCGCTGTCCCTAATAGGGCGGGTGGCGCTCCTCAAGATGGTGGCACTCCCCAGGCCGCTGTATTATTTTCGGACGCTTCTTGTGTGGCTCCCTGCATCGACTTTTAAGAGGCTTCAACAGATAACGGGGTTTCTCTGGCTTGCTGGCAGATGTCGTGTAGCTTTGCACACTTTGATGCACCCACGGGCGGAGGGAGGCCTAGCAGTTCCGGACTTGGAGTTCTATTATTTGGCGGCCCAGCTGCAATGATTGACTCAGGCGGTGGCTCGAGAGTTTCGGGGAGTGGGGGATGCTGCGAGGGGGCGTATTTCTGCCTATGTGCCATCTAGGATTATTTTACAACAACCGCTTCACCTTGGGGATCTCCCTGGTGACGTGCAGACTTTTCGATTGTGCTGGAATAGGAGTCAACAGAGGGCTCGGATTGCCTGCCCGTATGCCCCAGAGATCCCGTTGTTAATGTGCCAGCAGTTGCCTCATGGGGGCAACTGGTCGGCGCTTACGGGATGGCGCGAATCGGGATTGACAGCTATGGGAGATTTGTACGAAGATAATGTTCTGCTGCCTTATGAGGCCATCCGTGAGCGATTTGATCTCCCTCGCGGGGATTATCTGCTGCATGCGGCCTTAGTGTCGGCTATTCAGCGATGATGGAAAGGAGGGCAGTCTGAACCTAAGACATCAATGGCTTGCCAATATGTGGTGCTGGCGGCCGGTACCATTAAAGCTGTCACTTGTTTATAGCGACGGATGACTTGCGAAAAGTTGGCCCCCCTTCTAAGGTTGAAGCAGCACTTGGAGGAGGGGAAATTCCTGACAAAATCTGGGCTGAATTGCTTGAGCGCCCCTGGAAATGCTCCAGGAACACCCGATTCCAACAGATTAAATGTTTTATTTTGCACAGGGCTTATCTCACTCCAGTCAAAACTAAAAGTTATTTTAAAACACTCGCGGCACCCTGCCCACGCTGTAACATAGAGGGAGCTGATTTCCGCCATATGATGTGGGACTGCCCTCGGATCGGGACTTATTGGCGGGAAGTGTGGACGCTGCTTTGTGATGTTACGGACAGGGAGATTGAATTTGGTATAGGTCCATGTTTATTACACTGGTTTCCCCATAACTCGAAGACAAAAATAACTAGTAAATTTATAGACCTAGGGCTGGTCCTGGCCAAAAGGGAAATTACTGCTAATTGGAAGGCACAGTGAGGGCCGAGATTGGAGAGGTGGAAGGCTGAATTTACTCGGTGGGCAGAGTGCGAGACGGTTCTTCGACTGCAAACGACTAACCAAGCTCATAGCGACAGGGCAATGGACTCTGCCTGGGGAGCCTTAACGGAACTCCTGAAACCCACAGACTCTGATACTGATGTACATTTGGTGCTTAGTGAATCACAAAACCTGCCCTCCTCAGTATCAGTTTAGAACGGTGTTGGAGAATAGATGCTACCCCTATTAGACTACCAGCTGTCCTATGTTATGAAAGTTTGATGTGTACCATTCAGTTGTAGGGTATTCTCTTATGGGCAGAGAACCGAATGCCCTGTTACATCTCCAGCTAACAAGTCATGCTGGGGGAGTTGTGGGAGGGGGGTGGAGTGAGGGAGGAGGGGTTGTAGCATGTTATAGGCTTTATGTTGTGCTCATTTCCTTTATTATGTTATGAAGCTTCCTAATGTAATTCCTATTATTGACCTTGACACATTGTGCCTTGTTATACGATAGTGGAAATTGTGGGTGAACCACCGCAAGGTTCTCCAATAGAAGTGAGTACTTTCAATTGTAACCATGGGTTAATGAAAAGATAGTGTAAGGAGCACTGTGTATTAGGGACGATTTATGCGAGCGGAAGCTCATGATTGAACTGTTTATGAGTGATATAAGATGATAATCAATAAACATATTCTACAAAAAAAAAATGGAATGATGCATGGTGGCATGATGAACTCTGCCCACCAACCCTCCGCCCCCACCACCCCCACCCCCTGCCTCGACAGATCACGCCTGCAACCTCCGCATGATCTTAGGCAGGTAGCTGTCTATGAAGAAACAAGTAAACACAGTCTCATCTGCCTGCTTCAACACTCTATGCAAGATCTCCAGGTGGCTCCCAGTCAACACCAGGACCCCGATGCAAGCCCTCTGCACCAGGAGGCTGGACTATGGGAACACACACTACGCAGGAACTACCATGCGCCTCCTGAAGAGACTTCAGATAAAGCATAACTCAGCGGTCCGGCTCATCCTGCCCAGACAAACTCACATCACACACCAGCTACTCTGGCTCCCGATGCAGAAAAGATGCCAGTTCAAGGTGACTCGCGCATGCAAAGCCCTGCACAACGAAGGAACTGCATACATCAGCAAACGCATGACCTTCCATCAACCGACCAGATAGCTACAATCTGTCTCCCTCTTTGACACTCCCTGGATCCACCAAAGCACCAGTGGAGGACAACTTGCCCCTGAACCTCAGGACTGCCTCATCGCTCCAGCATTTCAGAAAAGGACTCGACCTGTCTGTTTGAATGAGCAGACCATCACAAAACAGTGAGCAACTCCAGCGCCTTGAGACCCCTCACCGGTGATTTGCAACACTTTACAAATCCTTGATTGATTTATTGTACCTAAGAGACTGGACTGTATCCTTGGACCTGCTGGATGTGTATTTTCATATACCTGTTTTGTAGTCCCATAGTTATTACCTGCAGTTCAAGGTCGGAGAGAAGCATTTCCAGTACTCCCATTTGACGTCGCCTTGGATGTTCATGAAAGTTATGGCGGTGTCGAGGCACTCCTTTGGGGGTGGTGGATACCAGTTTTCTCCTACCTCTGACTGGCTGTTGAATGCGCACTTGATAGTCTATCGTGGACCACCTTCAGTTGACGGCAAATTCGTGACATCGTTGAGGTTCATGGTCATTTAATCTAAAACGCATCTGACTCCTTCCCAAAGGGTGCAATCATTGGGGGCTATATTCGAACACAGTGAAATGTAAAGCTCTCTCTCTACCGCATCAAGTCATGGACGTTCAGGCTATGAGCCTGATTTTTCAGTCTCTGTCCTGGATCTCAGTGAGAGCAGTTCTTAAGTGTGGTGTTAAATTAAATTTCGGCCCATCCCTTGATTAAGAAAATACACGTTGAATGTTCGACAAACAAGTTTTACTTCGCTTCGATTTCTAGGTATCAAACCCACTCTAATGATGACAGTGAAAATCATCAACCTGTATCTGGCAGGAGAGCCGTTCATCTGCACGACTCCACCGAGGATGATTAGTTTAATTGAGTCACAAGCTCCTCCCACAAGAATCTTTTATATTCGACTGACTACTTGGTCAAATAGTGTTATCCTTGTTCCCTGGGTTAAAGTTTAACATTTAAACATGTCCTTGTCACATCCACAGTCTTCTGACACAATCACCTACCCTGCTAATATGTTACTTGGAATTCAAGCAACAGGTCCTTCTCACGTCTGCAGTCCCTTTGTACAGGTGTGCCCTGCTAATATGTTACTTTGGTTAAAGTTTAAGCAACGTGTCACATAAACAATCCTCCCGAAATCCATTATTCAATAGTTTTGGTTTTTTATTTGGCTTTGACTAGATCTCCATAACATTGGTCGTTTGTAAATGTAATTAATTCACCATAAACAAGGCATCTTGGCCACAGCCTGCAGCTTCTACCTCTTCAGCTACACCAGGTAGTAAATGTGTGTACTGCAATGTAATTTTTTTTAATTTGGTGGGCCCAGCACCAAGGAAATCTGATGGTTGGCAACTGGATTTCAAAAGAGATGGCACATGATCTGCAGTTGTGCGGTTCGAACAGTTGGTCCTGCCATTGGAATATTCTCCCTACCAGATCCAGAGCTGACAGTGGTAACAGATGAATCGCTACTGCGTTGGAGGCCAGGGGTACTCGGGTCTCTGGTGGAAGCCCCGCCCATGGGGCACAAGCACAGCTGGTGGCACACGGTGGATCACGAATTGAAGCTACACCTTGAGGTGCCACTGTGCACCTTCTGACAGGAGGAAGAACCTCTGTCAAATGCGCAGTGTCAAAGGTTTTGTTAGTTGAGTTTCTCGCAAAAACATTTGGTTGGAAATGTATTCCAGCTGGAATGGAACAAGGGACTCCTGTGTGCCTTCCCTCCCATGCCTGTTTTGTCCCGAGTACTGAAAAGCTCAGGAACGATCAAGCCCAAGTCATTCTTGTGACTCCAGATTGGACCAGGAGACTGGGTACTCAAAATTGTTGGGTATGAGTCAATGCCCCCTGATCAGGCTACCACTTTGGGGGAGAACTAGCTCAGCAGCCGGGCTAAGTTCTTAACCCAAACCTGTACAATCTACACCTCCATGTGCGAAATTAAGCGGCAGCTGTTAATTACGTTTTATCTTCTGTGGGAAGTGGTGGATGTCCTTTTCACTGCCAGGCACACTTCCACATAGTCCATTTATGCCATGTGCTGGAACAAATTTGTGGACTGACATAAAGTTACAAGAATAAATGCCTGATGCTCTCCTGTTCTGCCTTTGGCCCAGCAAGGCCTTGCAGTGGGCAGTCAGCCCAATCGTATTTTCTGTATTTGCCAGACCAACATCTTGTATAAATCACTTGTTTTCAAAGCGATTTATTAAAGGTTTGACACGTTTCCTCCCAAATCGTTTGTGGTGGTATAGTGGCACCTTAACTTGGTATTGACATTTCTCATGCGCGTGCCCTTCGAGCCAATGCACATTTACTCATTGGACCTGTTGACTCTAAAGACTGTCTTCCTAATTGTGATCACTTTAGCTCATCGCATAAGTAAACTCCAGGCACTGTTGGTGCAGTTGCCCTATACCACCTTTTTTCCCCAGACAAACTGTCTCTGGTGTTATTCTTGCCTAAAGTTGTGTCTCCTATTCACATTGAGCAATCCATCACCCTGCTAGCATTCTTCACCCCTCGAAAGTGGAGGAGAGGATTCATCAGCTGGGTCCCAAAAGTCCTTTATTGATTTTGCCAAGGATTACCGTGTGGACGATCAGTGTTTTTTAGGGATCTCCGAGATGAAGAAAAGAAAGACTACAGAAGAGTACCCTGTCAAGGTGGATAGTTGTCTGCATTAAGATGTGCTGCACACTGGCCAAAAAGCAGCCGCCAGAAGGTCTGAGAGTTCATTCCACCAAAATCAAGGCTGCCACCACTGTGTTGGCATGTGGAGTGTCTGTCCTTGATATCTTCCAGGCTGTAGCAGCGTTCTACTGCTTTAACAAACCGGTTTGCTGGGAAGGAACTTTTGCCAAATTGGTACTGAGGGACGTTTTGTTCGGAATCCACTCCACAGACCAACCACTGTGGGAAGTTACTGCTTTGGTATCTATTCTAAGGTTAGAAGTTTCTTTCAGAAGAACAAGTTACTTACCTTAGGTAATACTGTTCGTGGCGTGTGCAGATGTAGATACACATGCTCTGCATACTCCTGCCATCTAGTGTTTGGATCGGACATATACAAATTGTTTTTGTTTTAAGAAGTCTTTTGAATCACGAGGTGTAGTGACTCCTCCCTTACTTGACAGTGCTCATGGGCATCGACTCCTTGGGTATATTGGTTTCTTCTGTGTGGTGTTCTGCCTCGTGGTGATCTCCATCTGGGCCTGAAGTTCCCGGTAACCCTCGAACAATCCTTTGTTGCGTATACATTTCTTCTCTACTTCGTGGTTTACTACTTCGATTTTACAGCGACAGGTTTCCGGTAGATACTACACCTAACTGCGTATTCCTCACTGCCCTCCTGTTCTGTGGATTGGCCTCTCTATGATCTAAAACTGCCCCCTATTCTGAACCCCCACACTGGTACTACCAATTGTCTCACACTTCATGGTGAGGGCAAGAAATAAACTGATCCTCCGTGCACATTGGTTGTGTTTTCATGCTGCTCCACTCTGTTATTTCTAAGGACGTAATAAGCCAGCACGGAGCAAGTCTGTGCCACCTAGCGATGTGGAGGTGTATTGCTGCGCTTTATCCTGAGCCAGACTGGTTCGTGGGGAGTATTCTGAGGTGTGGAATCTGCAGTTAATGTATCCACCAGAAAGAGCATTACAGAAGGTAGGAAACGTCCATAAATTTGGAAGTGGGGCATACCTACCAGCTCAATAAATCCACTCCGATTAGATCAAAGCACAATTAAGTGAGATTCTCTGCTCAGCCCCTGGTAGGTTTGGAACAACCAGAAGGTAATCCCCAGAAAAGTGTACTACTTTCAAATGATACCAACACTTTAAAAGTAACACAGCTCAATAAAATCCGCAAACAAATTCAGTAAAAACTTAATGACCAAAAATACATCAAGATCACCCAAATAGATTAAGGAGAACTAGGCATGAATTTTTAAAAGTTTAAGGCAAAACCTGCCTAGAAAAAGTCAAGCACTATGGAACAATAGTTTACAGTGGACTGGGACCTAGGTGCAATTACAGGCTGACAGTAATAAAGCGGAGGTCAGATAACACCAAGTGGGTTGTCCTGGTCAAACATATTACCTTCAGACTGTCGCCCAACTGCTGGGAAAGATTATTTCGGTCAGTCCTACATCCCCAAGCTCCTCAGGGCAGGCTTCTAGACACCAGGTTTCTTTCTAGCCAGGTCTCCTGTAGGGTCTAGTCTTCTTCAGTCAGATAGGCCATATTGGAGTAGGGAATCATCCTACTTGTGTCCCAGAAGCAGGTATAGAGGAGGCCAACCACTTGGTCCTTGGAGGGCAGTTCTATTTTGTGGATGCCAGTAGGATTCGGGGGTCCTCGAGTCCTTGTGTGAGTCCTCCTTCCATCAGGAGTTTGTCAGGATTCTTCCAGCAGGTCCTTTTCTTCTGGATGGACTCTTCCAAGGTCCAGTTATGTTTTTAGGTTATGTTGGCGTCCAATTTTTCCTGTGCACTAGCCTGTGATTGGAATAATTCTACCACCCATTGTGATACATTTTCTTGCAGTTCTCTTCCTCCTTTTGAAGTATTTACTCTTCAACGTATAGTAATATTACCCAGGAGCTGCTGTTTTAAGATGGCAATAACCAGCTGCCACCACACAGGCCTATCTTTAGCTTGGCCTCTCCCTTAACCAGTGGGTCAAAATAGTTTTCCTTCCTGTCTGTAAGGGTTCTGGGGAGGAATAGAAGACTTCCTAGGGATTTCCAGGTTGTAAGTATTGTCCACTATCAGCTAATCACGGCTAAGTGGTCCGCAGTTAACACCCACTGGCCTTTCCAGAGTCAACTTGTCGTCTGAGCAAGAGTTGTTAATTCGCTAGCCAAAGATGTGTATTACAGCTCCTGAAGTGTGGTAGGTGACAGAATGGTTTTCCCACCTACTGTGATGGGTACAGGCTGTCTATGTGGGTCCAGGGAATGAATAGAAGACCGTCTAACATCTTGAAATCAAAAGTGGTAGTGTGAAAGGTGCCCTTTGTTCTGACACCGAGTCCGGTCTACTCCCAGATAGTTAATCCCTGCTATGTGGTCAGCAGTCAAAACCAATTGACCTTTCCTGGGCCCAAAGGCAAGCCTTTGTCCTTTTAGACACAAGTCAGGCAGCGTAACGTATATTTTTACAAAGTAATCTTTCTGCTTATGTCATCAAAATGTAACTACACCACTGTCAGATTTTATAAAGCTAAGCTGAGAATAACTTTGAAACATTTTTTCTAGCCCTTTTTCTAAGCAGAGGTTGAAAATCAAGAATTGAATCCCACTAAGGCCTAAAGCCTGGCCCATACAGTGAAATAAGCTTTGGGCTTTATTTCACTGTGAGGGTACACTAACCTCAGTATGTAGGGTGTCCTATAATCTGTTGTATGTATTTGGCATCTTAACTGTGTGCCTTCAAGGCATATTTTAGGGGTTACTTAGGAATTTATTAAAACAGGCTTTTCATACACAGACACTTTTCCTTGCCATGTGTTACTGTAGTGCATTTAAACTGCAGCCTAGCCAGAGCAAAGTGGTGCTCCTGTCAGAAATCTATTTTCTGAGGGATTCTTCTCATCTCCGATTCCTCGCCTTGTAAATACCCCCATGCACCAGACTGAAACGGAAATTTTATGTCAGCAATTTCCTCACGTGCCGGTGGGTGGCGTTGTGCGAGTCTGTATCATGCGTGTCCCACCCCAGAAATGGCATTGGGGGGGCTGCAATATAACTGCCATGTCTGCCTGTTGACATAAGTTACTTTCTGTTTGCTTCTTTCAATGTGGATCCGGAGCTCACTCCCTTAATTGTTGTCACTGAAAGAATATTCCCTTAACATTTTTTGCAGAGTTCGAGGGATGCCTCCCTAATATTATGGGGTTTAAACCCCGTAAAGACGGCGACAGACATGTGAGTGATAGATCTGAACAAGGTCTGTCTCTGGTGTCTCGGCTGCTCACCCCACTCCAAATCATGTAACAAATGCACTCAAATTAAACTGAAGGCCATCCGGGACAGCATAGCCATGCTCTACATAGCTGAGCATTGTAGGAAGGATCAAAAGACCTGAATGAAGTCAGAACTAAGACAACTCTCCTTGGTGTCTCCGAAATGCTACGACAACGCTTAGATGCAGGTAACACAGTGGCCCTCATATTATTAGATTTGAGTGCCGCATTTGACACGGTCTCTCATACCGTGTTAATTAAATCCTTGCAGTCTCTTGGCATTACTGGGACAGCACTTGGCTGGTTTTCTTCTTTTTTTATCTAAGTGGACCTTTCAAGCCTTTTCATCTAGAGCTACTTCTAAAATCCACTCTTCTCCTTATGGAGTACCACAAGGGTCGATTTTAAGCCCTCTTCTGTTTAACGTATACGTACAACCTCTGGCAGCAATTGCAGGAGAGGCGAGGTTATCTCTCTTTTCCTATGCCGATGACACCCAAATCATTTTTTCCCTTTCTGCGGAAAAGCTGCCAGGACCTTCAACCCTTCAAGTGGGCTTGAGTAACATCGCATCTTGGATGCAATCCAATCTACTCAAGCTCAACGGCGAAAAAACAGAGGTCCTTATTTTTGGGGAACATATAGACCTTTGGGGCCCCCAACATTGGCCCAATGCAATGGGGCCTCTACCCCTGCCCACCTCTCAAGTCCCCAATCTGGGATTCATTATTGACAGCAAATTATCTATGAAGCAACATGCGGTAAAAACTGCAGCCACCTGCTTCACCATTCTAAAATGGTTGAAGAAAATCATCTGGATGCTCCCTCATGCTACCCAAGGACTGTAGTCCAGGCACGTGTAACATCTAGACTGGACTATGGGAATATTCTTTTTTGGGAGCAAACAGGGATGCGTAAGCTTCAGGTGGTGCAGAACTCTGCCGCTAGATTGCTTTGCAGAATCCCAAGAATGTCCTCTACTTTTGATGCCTTGAGAGATCTGCACTGGCTTAGTGGAAAATCGAACGAAGTTTAAAGCTCTAAACTATATGTTTAAGATCAAGACTGGTACTGCTCCTCAATACCTGCAAAATCTAGTCCGTCCCTATCTGCCTTCCCGCCTGTTACGTTCCTCGACTCAAGAAAAATTTGTGATTCCCAGGATCAAACTCACAAGAATGGGTGGTTGTTCTTTTTCTTATCTCGGACCACTCTTGTGTAACTCTCTCCCCACAGTGATCCGTAAGGAAACACTTTATTCTAATTTCCGTAAGCTACTAAAAACCTGGCTGTTTAATCAATAAGCTTTCATTTCTCTTATTTCTTGGTTCCTCCAGGTTTGCGCTGGGAAACCCTTTTTGGGTAGTTGCGCACATTATAAAATGAATTTAACATAACATAACACGTTCTCTTTCTTCCAAGGAGCTCTTCATTCCACTTGAAATCTTCAGGTAAGTCAAACAAGAAGGCCAAATGTGGCTCCCATCTTCCCATCACTCTTTGTCAAGAGGTGATGCATGGACTTCAGGGTACCTCCAGATTTCGGTCACCAATCCTGGAATTGACTCCAGCACTAGTCCCAATCTAGCCAAACTTCCCTGGTTCATTTGTGATGCTAGAGCAAATATAAGTCTTGAAAGACGTTATGTTGCAAATTTTTGGTAACCTTCCGGAGCCCTCTGCCACTAGAACAGATGTAGAGTGTACTTCTCCATCCCCTTTGGGGTCCACCATGACTCGAAGCAGATGCCTGCTCTGACTGCTTCTCCAGCACTGAATACCGTGCTGGTTCCCAGTAGATCACTGCTTTCAATGCTGAGGGTGAATCCCTAGTCCTTTCTGGACTGTGAAGAGAATCCTCCTCGATCTCAACCGAAGTCATACCCAACTCAACCTCTTCCACAGTCACAGATTAAATTCTGCTATGTTTCAGTTGGCACACTAATATTCAGATCTAGGGCCATGTGACAATCGTGATGACCAGTCACAAGTTTACAACAATGAAAATCTTTTTCTGGGTTTCCAGGAGCCCAGTGGCCTTCATACATCTCCACATTCTAAACTAAATTCTCCATGGTCCATCTACGGAGGAATCTGCCTCTTTTGCCATGGTCATTAGAAGGGCGCCCTAATTCTTGACTTCCAGTGGAGAGTAAAACAAATGTATTGACTGAGGTTCTGTAGCCAGGGCATGCTTCTTTGGAACCACTATTTCATTCAATGAGACCCTCACAGACCACACTCCTAAGCGCTTTGGAAGCTTGGACCCCCCCAATAGATAAATAGCCTGATGCCACAGACCACCTTTGGCGGAACGCACATTTCCTCCTGCAGCACCCAACACTGGAGATCCTTGTGGTCCAGGCTTTAGCCAGCCGACAACCCAAATGCATTTCTGACCACCCTGCAAGACTGGCTCAACACACACAGAGGCGTTTGGATTTTTTCTTCTGCCTGCCTGTCCTCATATCTGTTGATTTGATTAGACTCTTGAGGCGTTGATGAGCAGTATCTTTCCCGCAGTCTCTGAGGACCTTTGAGCTAACCTTTAATAAATATTACAGGATGGTAAAGATGCAACAAAATATCAGGCCTGGACAATATCGACTGTCTTGGAAGGCCATTTGGTACCATTGTGGTGCTTCAGCGTTATGCATGGATAAGACTAACCGGCTTCTCCAGTGATGTCTAACAGTCCGTCATTGATATGCCGTTTTATGCCACCCATCTCTTTGGAGTCAAGGCAAACTCTGCATTAGAGCGCTTCTAAGAAAGCAAAGACTCGCTCTCTTGCCCTTACACCGGTTGTTCAGCAGTTTTCCCCAGCAATATTGCCCCTTGCGAGGCTTCCCAAGATGGATGCAGCAACAGTCCTGCCAGCCATCTGAGACGGAGGTCAGGGATTCGGATGACAGCGTCGTAGCCTTCAGAGTCAACAAACTACCTTATCTCCCGCCCCTTTGCTGCTTTAATAACTCTTTAGTTTGCCCTCAGTGGCGCACTGTTGTCCAGGGTGGCACAGCATCACATTGGGTGCTTCAAAAATTTAGACATGCTTCCTACACCACAATGGCTTCTGAAGGACCACTTGTTTATTCTTTGATTAGACGTTCATGCTCCCTTGGGGGAAGGGAGCCATAGAGAAGGTACCAACATCAGAGGTTTGAACTATCTGCTAATCCTTTACCGTTTTTCATGCAGAGGGACAGAGGACTTTGTCCTATTCTAGCTTTCTGCCCTCACCACTTTGTACTTTTTCCTTAGGAAGGACAAGTTCAAGATGCTCACTTGGGCCCACGTTCTTTCTGTCAGGTATCTATGCAAATGGATGGTAGCATTAGATTTGCTAGATGCTTATTTCCACATACCTGCCCTGCAATCCCACAGATGTTCTCCTATGGTTTCAGGTAGGCCACGAGCACCTTCATTTCTCTGTGCTCCCCTTTGGCCTCACCAGTGCCCATTGAGTGTTCACGAATCTGATGGTAGTTGTTGCCCATCTCAGGAGATTGGGAATGCCAGTATTCCTGTTCTTTCACCACTGGTTATGGAAGGTAGGCTCACTTCAAACAGTTGTGAACCACCTCCAGAAGACAGCCAACCTGTGACATCCCTTGGATTTACAATCAACGTGCCGAGATCACACCTGACTCCTTCACAGCGGCTCACTTTCATTGGAGCCCTCCTGGTCACAGTGCTGTTTCAAACCTTCCCTCTGTCTCAATGAGTCTAGGAATTTTAGGCTATGGCCTGATTGTTTCAGGCCTAGGTCTCAGTGAGCGTGATTCTGAGGCTCTTTTGCTTCCTGTATCCATCTGGTGGACCATGACAGGTGGCACATGCAGGCGGCACATGCAGGCTTCACAGTGGGATCAGAAGTCTCAGTCCGTTCAGTACCAAGGGAATCTCTCAGATTTCATCCAGATGTCAGAGGAGACTGAAAGATCTGTAGTAATTGTTGCTGGACTGCAATGGGATGGGCGGCAGGCAGACCCGTCTTCCTACCACACTCAGAGCTAGGGGTTGTGAGGAATGCATTGTTGCTGGATTGGGAAGGGACATCCCGGAGAGGTGATCAGAGGAAACCTGAATCCACAGCAGCCTGTTTTAGCTGTGGGCGATTCACTTGGCACTAAATCCTTTCCTTCAGTTCATCATGTGGTACTACTACAAGCATGGTGGGGTGGGGTTGTGGTTTCTGTGTCATGAAGCTCTATGCCTCTGTAACTGACTGATAGGACAAAGCATCTCTTTGATTGTACAACATGTGGCAGGATCTTTAAATGCCAGGACTGCACAGGTCACCAATGGCGGCTGCCTTCCAGGGTGACAGAACATCTTCCAGCATTGATGAGAACCCTGTCTCGATCTTTTAACTACTGGAGAGAATATGCTGTGCCCAAACATTTGAGCATTGGAGTTGCCAAGGCTATTCTCCCTCAAAGATGTCTTTCAGTTGGACTAGAGCTTGGGACTTCTGTACGCCCTGCCACTACCGCTCCTTCCCAAAGTTCTGAGGATGATCAAAAAGGACCAGGCCCTAGTGATCCTAGTGGCTCCAGTTTGGGCCACTTGCATCTGCCCTCTGATCTGTCTGCCTCTTCAGGAGGATATCCTGTTGTAGCAGCAGGGCAGGGTCCTGCATCTGAGTCTGCACAACTTACACCTCCATGCTTGGAGATTGAGCGGCGAAAGCTAACTGCTTTTGAACTTCCTCCCGAGGTAGAGGATGTCATTCTGGCGACCCTCCACAGAAATTATCTACGTTGGGTACTAGGAGAGGTTTGTTGTGCAGTGTGCTTCCTGACATATGAATCCCCTACAAGTCTAGCTATGATGTATGCCTTTATTTTTATTTTCCATTTGTTGGCTCAGCAGGACCTTGCTGTGATGACAGTCAAAGGTTATTTGTCTTTTTTTTTTTATCAGACTTCATACTGTTCTAATAATCTATCTTTGTTTAAATCACTGGTAGTGATGCATTTTTTAATGGGGCTGACCCACGTTTCCACCAAAGCCTTTTGTGACGCCCCTTTGGATCTTAATTTGGTTCTCACATTTCTAGTTTGCACCCCATTTGTTCTCTGAGGCTACTAACCCTCAAGACAGTGTTCCTCATAGTGATCACGTCCGTGAACAACCGACACTTTGTGTCTAACAACCATACACCACCTTTTTTCCCAGGGTAAGCTAGTGCTATGGACTAAGGCGACGCTCCTTCAAAAAGTTGTTAAACGCTTCCACATCAGTCAGTCTGTCACCCTGCTGGTATTTTTTCTTTTTTTTTTTTTGCCCCTTCTCATCCATCTAAGGAAGAGGAAAAACTCCATCCCTTACATTCGGGGACCTTTCAAAGCTCTGAGCCTCTACGTTTGCAGCACGAACCATCGGGTGGACAGTCAACTCTTCATTGGGCTCTCTGAAGTAAAGGAAAGGCAGTACAGAAACGGACCATCTCCAGATGGATTGACCTCTGTATCAAGATCTGCTATAGACTGGTTAAGAAACCGCCTCTAGAAGGCCTGCAGGCTTATTCCACCAGAGCCAAAGCTACTACCATCATCCTGGCGAGTGGAGTTCCTGTGTTGGACATCTGCCAGGCTGCGATGTGGACTTCAATTCCCAAAAAACTACTGCCTGAATAGCCGGGAATGGCACTTTTCTCATTCAGTCCTGCAGGATTCCTTGGTCTGAACCATTTCACAGGCCCACCACCGGGAGGGGTACTACTTTGGTATCTATTCACAGGGTGAAGAATGGGAGGGAGGAATATTCCATCAGAAAAATTAGTTATTTACCTTTGTCTCTTTCCCAGAGATTCTCTAGCCACAGATTCCTCACTAAGACTCCCTCCTCCCTGTTCTGTGGCTTGGACTCCCATGTCCGTATTGAAAAGTTTACAACTAGAGATAAGCACATTGCCACAAATTGATTATTGAAAGGTCTGAGCCGGATAGCATGGGCAGATATATCAGAAGGAAACTGACATTGACTTACGGATGTTATATAGGGGTCCTGACGTCATTTCCAGGGCAGATGGACCACATCCCGCGTAACTCACAAGGATATGGCTGAGAAAAATCTCTAGATACAGTTTGGCTTCTAGCGATATTCGCAAGACGAGAACTGTGCAGTTAGAGTATTCGCCAGAAAGAGTATTATTGAAGGTATGTAACTTGTTCTTTGTCATGTATGTTGATGGTGTAAATACACACTAGCACACACATGGCATTAGCATGCTAAAGTTAACTAGGCCAGATAGGGAGTCTCGATGTACAGCGCGTGTTTTAGATGGTGAAGGACAGGGACTTTACCACTGTTGGTCAGTGGTCAAGTGCACAGAGTTCTAAAGCAAGCAAGTCCTGGCATGCAACATGTGGAGTATTTTGACAAAGAGGGAATCATTTCTCACATTTGTCTTAAAGCCCTTGAACACAAAGACTTTAATCAGCTGCGGGGGGCATTTTGGACAATGCAAAGGTGAGAAAGTCTGTGTTTAGATATACCCCTTTACAAGGATCTAAGCAAAGACTATTCTAAATAAAAAGTCTCCAGGAATACATTTGCTAACCTTGTAGTGACAAAAGCTTGTTTACCTGTTTAGCTGCCACATATCTAGAGTGGGTGTCCATGGAAAGGGTATTTTCCATAACGACTGTGAGACCATTGATTTTAGTCTTGACAGGGGTTATGACAAAAATGGTTGGGAAATTAATGATGGCAGATGTTTGGTTAGTTTAACATTTTTGCCAGAAATGGTGACCTCAGTCTTTTCTACTTTGAGCTGTAACCAGCTCAGAATAATTGTTGCCTTTGGTTTCTTGAGGCGCCTGACAAAGGTGACATATTTTGGAGACACTCCTTGCTCTTGGGAAGTAGCACTGGTCACCACCTCCTTAAGTGCATATGGTTGGATTCGATTAATCAGGAAGGGCTCCGTATATGCTACAGATACATGATGATGGGGGGCGGGATTTATCACAAATATCTGCAGTTGGTGACTGGGTGAAGGCAGAAAGGTTCTGGTGAACCTGTTGACTTCTCTAGCTTGAATACTGAATGTTAGAGGCAGCAATATATCTAGCAGAATCTCCACAGAATGCAGATTTTTTTGAATGTACAGTATTGATCGTGGGCAGTTTGATTTCACTTGACATGCTCATTTATCAATCTGCAGTCATTTTGGGAGCTAACATTTTGTGAGGGAAATTATACATTGATTAGACTCAGGTGGATTTTTTGGGAATCCTGAATGCCAATTGTAGGAGAGTAGGGTCTGCTATCCTATGGTCACCCCAAATTTTTGCTTTTTGCTTCACTGGTTTTTGACATATTGAGGCTGTGGGCCTGCCAATCAGACCCCCAGCCTGCTGTTCTCTCTACTAAATTTACACTATGCACCCTAGGTGCATAACCAATTGGAAGTGGATCACCCTGTGAGCCCCTGTACCAGTGTACACTAGGTACCCAGGGCATGGGTGTATCTAAGGCCTGCCAGGGGCTGCAGCATGTATTATGCCACCCCAGGCCTGGCCTAACAAATTTGACACAACTGGCTGATCACTCAGCTGGGGTAAGTTGGTGTAACCACCTCTTACTTAGGTGTAGTATACCTATACCTAACCTTAAATGGGACACATGTTAACCTATCAGTCACTCCTATGGCAGGCCTTAACAATCCTGAAGGCAGAGTGCTTGGTTCCATGTGAGATGGTGCTCTGGCATGAGCTGAGCCTGTCTGCAGTGGTCGGAACAACTTCCTTCTACTGTTTCCAGATTTCGTCATACCATATACTCTTAAGTGCATTATGAACCTCGCGGTTAAATGCTATCTTTGGTTTGGCTTTATCAAAACATGTCGAATAAGGTGTCATACGAATTGGAATACTAACCCCTCGCCAATTCTGGCGACGGGGTTAGCATTCCACCCTTCTAGAGGGACATGACATGTACAGTACCTGAAACCCGGGTAAAATCAGACATAGCCTCAGCTCCATAAAATGGATGCTGCCACCACAGACACAAGTCTGCCCTCCTGCTGCTGGGAGTCCTTCCAGCTTGGGAGACGTGGACAAAGGGTTTCCTGCCAGGGGAGGTGCGTGCACCACCCCAGACAGGATTTTGGCAAATATCAGGGGCCTTAAACAGCCCAAGAATCCTACTTCTGCTGAACTCAGAGAGCTTTTGCAAGCTGATGAAGATCAGAAAGCTCTCAAGAAAGCCTCCCAGTTAGGCCCCTTAGGGACTGGAACAGGAGGCCCCCCTTCTGAAGATGCTACTGAGGTACCCCTTTCCAATAGTCACCCCTTAGATGAGATTCATACTACAGAGGATGAAAGTGAGAAGGGTACTGATACAGAAGGTAGTGAGGATGAAGGGAGAACTAGCCCAGTGCCAAGTGTTATACGTGGCCCAGCTAACCTAAGGCTATTGGGGACTGACAATGGGATCATCCCATTGGATCTCCCCAGTGGACTTAACCAGGGGCTTGGGAGGCAAAGGAATCACTCAGGTGAATCTAATGCTTCTCATGCCTCTAGAGGCTCTCAAGGTCACTCCAGGAGAAGGATGACCACCCCTCAGAGGAGGGAACATGAGGCCAGAATGCAGGAAGCTCAGCTGAGAATCAGGAAACAGGAGCTAGAAGTAGCTCTCATGGAAGAGAAACAACTGAGTAAGGCTAGGCAACCTAAAGAGAGTGGGTCTATACCCACTGGTGGCAGCATTGTCCCTAAGGACAAGGATAGGGTCTTTGATAATAGGAACCTGTCCAAGGTTGTGCCCCCCTACAAAAGTGGGGATGACATCCACAAATGGATGACTGCTATTGAGAGAGCCTGCAAAGTGCAGCAGGTTCCTGAAGACCAGTGGGCAGCAATCCTCTGGCTCTCCTTTGAAGGAAGAGGCAGAGACAGACTCCTCCCTGTTAGGGAGGAGGATGTCAGAAACTGCAGAGTCCTGAAGAGTGTCCTAGTTGATGGGTTAGGCTTAACCACTGAACAGTACAGGTTAATGTTCAGAGACACCCAGAAGACACAGACTCAGGACTGGTCTGAATACATTGAATGTGCCACTAAGGCTTTGGAGGGTTGGTTGCTGGGAAGTAAGGTATCTGATTATACAGGATTGTACAATTTGATGATGAGAGAACAGATTTTAAATAACTGTCAGAACCAGCAACTGCATCAACACTTGGTTGACTCAGATCTGACCTCTCCCCAAGAATTGGGAAAGAAGGCAGACAAATGGGTCAGAACCAGGGTTAAGCAAAAGAACCAGAACCAGGGCCAAGGGGGTGATCAGAAGAAAACAGACCAGAAGGGTGGAGATCAGAAATCTAAAGACCAGAAGTCTTCAACAGGGCCCCAAACTAGTACTAACGAGGGTGGGTCCCAGCCAAAAGGGAAGAAGAAAGAAGGTCCAAAGAAACCCTGGTGCAAACATTGCAAGAATACAACTCACTGGACTAGTGATTGTAGGAAGGGTGGAGCCCCCAACACTGTTGCCCCATAGGCACCTGCTCCCAGTACTACTGTTAGCAGTGTTGGTCCCCAAACAAAGGGTGTAGTGGGAATCACTATGGGAACTGAAGGAGATTCTGACTTAGACAGAACCCTGACACAGGCAGTCTTGATCTGTGATGGGGACATGGATTTGTCCCTGACTGTGAGCCCCAGTAACCTGGGCAAGTACAGACAGACTCCTTTAATTAATGAAAAAGTGGCTCAAGCCTACAGGGACACATGTGCCAGTGTCACTATGGTGACACCAGGCTTTGTGGACCCTGGACAGTACATACCAGGTGAGAATTATCTGGTGACCAATGCCAGCAATGCCACTACTTCACATAGTGTGGCAGTTGTTAACTTCTCATGGGGAGGGGTAACTGGCCTCAAAAGGGTTGTGGTTAGTGCAGACCTCCCAGTAGAATGTTTGTTGGGCAATGACCTAGAGAGTTCTCTATGGTCAGAAGTGGAGTACAGGACACATGCAGAGATGTTAGGTATATCACCACATGTCCTTGCTGTGACCAGGTCACAGGCCAAAAAGTGCCTTACTGAACCACAGGTCTTGGATCCTGGAACAATGGACCAAGCACCTACCAAGAAGAAGAACAGGAGGGTTAAGGCAGTGCCTTCCCCCCTGCCTCAAGGTGATGATCAGCCTTCCCAGGAAGATGATCTAGAGGACCCTGAAGGAACTGTCCCTGAAGAGCTTGAACCTGATCAGGTTGAGTTTCTGGGGACAGGGGGACCTTCCAGGGCTGACTTGGGGCAGGCTCAGTTAACCTGTCCATCTCTTGAACCCCTCAGACAGCTGGCTGCTGCTGAGGCTGCTGGGAATGCTCAAGGTACCCATAAAGTGTATTGGGATGAAGGGCTCCTTTATTCAGAGGCTAGAGACCCCAAGCCTGGTGCAACCAGGAGGTTGGTTATACCTCTGCAATTTAGGGGCTTCCTTCTTACCTTGGCCCATGATATTCCTTTAGCAGGACACTTAGGCCAGAACAAGACTTGGGACAGGCTTGTCCCTCACTTTCACTGGCCTCACATGAATGAAGATACCAAGGAGTTTTGTCGCTCCTGTGTGACCTGCCAAGCCAGTGGCAAATCAGGTGGCACAACAAAGGCCCCCCTAATACCACTACCTGTGGTGGGGGTCCCCTTTGAAAGAGTGGGAATAGATATAGTGGGTCCCATGGATCCTCCCACTGCATCTGGGCACAGATTTATACTGGTGGTAGTGGATCATTCCACCAGGTATCCAGAGGCAATTCCCCTTAGGACCACTACAGCACCTGTTGTGGCCAGGGCCCTGCTGGGAGTATTCTCCAGAGTGGGGTTTCCTAAGGAGGTGGTTTCTGACAGAGGTACCAACTTCATGTCAGGATACTTGACAGCTATGTGGAAGGAATGTGGTGTCAACTACAAGTTCACCACCCCTTATCACCCACAATGCAATGGGCTTGTTGAGAGATTCAACAAGACCCTAAAGGGTATGATCAAAGGATTACCTGAAAAGCTTAGGCGAAGATGGGACATCCTTCTACCCTGCCTTCTGTTTGCTTACAGAGAGGTCCCACAAAAGGGGGTTGGCTACAGCCCCTTTGAATTGTTGTTTGGGCACCCTGTAAGAGGCCCACTGTGTTTAGTGAAGGAAGGATGGGAGTTACCTCTCAAAAAGCCTAAGCAAGACATAGTGGACTATGTACTTGGTCTCCGCTCCAGGATGGCTGAGTATATGGAGAAGGCATCCAAAAACCTTGAGGCAAGCCAGGCCTTACAGAAAGCTTGGCATGACCAAAAGGCTGTCTTGGTTGAGTTTCAGCCAGGACAGAAGGTATGGGTGTTGGAGCCAGTGGCCCCAGCAGCACTCCAAGCCAAATGGTCTGGACCCCATACAATCCTGGAAAAGAAGGGAGAGGTTACCTACTTGGTGGACCTAGGAACTCCCAGGAGTCCCCACAGGGTACTCCATGTTAACAGGTTAAAAGCATATGTTGACAGGGCAGACATGGGCTTGCTCATGGCTACAGATGAGGGACAGGAGGAAGAGAGTGACCCTCTCCCAGACCTGTTGTCTCAGAACCCTGAGGATGGCTCAGTTGAAGGAGTGACCCTTGGAGGCAACCTCACTGATCATCAACAGATTGAATGTAGACAGGTTCTACAATCATTTCAACACATGTTTTCCTTGATACCTAGCCAAACTGACTGGTGTACCCATGTGGTGGACACTGGTGACAGTCTGCCTGTGAAGAACAAGCTTTACAGACAACCTGACCACGTCAGGGACTGTATAAAGACTGAGGTACACAAAATGCTGGAATTAGGTGTCATTGAACCCTCAGAGAGCCCCTGGGCTAGTCCGGTCGTGAGCAGAAGTCCTGATTGCAGAACTGGGAATGTCCCTGGAAAGCCTCCTGTAGTTCCTAATATATCATCTCAGCGGCAGGACTCCACTAAATCACCCTCTTGTTTAGTACCAGGGGAATCGATGGGCCATAACGTAAATACCCTCAGCCATAGAAACCCCCAACCGGACCTGCCACCTACGTGCGCTCCCTTTGTAGCAGTCCTGATGAATGTCCCCCCTGTTAAGAGGCATGATAGCAATCCTGTAAACGGAGAATCCCACTCGTCACTAAAGAATAAGACTGTGGACTGGCTCCACCGACAGTGTGATTTCCCAGTAGCCCTATCTAGGGATATACTAAGCACCAGGAGAATCAATTGGGTTGGTAAATCCCGTAAGACCTGCGAAGGTGACTGTATAGTCATTAACTTCTGCAACCCCCAACTTACCTCTACAGTTTTAATTAAAGCCGCATCTCTCCCTGCGAGTGACCATGGCATTTCTTTGCGGCCACTTGGGTATTTTTATAGAGACTTTGCTACTCAACCTGTTATCCAACCTGCTGATGAGCATCACTGGCGTAGGCCTAGAGTTCAGAACTTGTGTGCTGCCCCTACTATCCCTACGTTTAATAGATTCCAACCTTTAAGTGGGCTTGATAACAATGATTGACTGGAGCCCGCTATAGATGGTGTAAGGTTGGAGGACCTGGCTTTGAGTAAAGAGAGCTCTAGCACGGCCCCTAGGATATTAACAAACATTACTACTGATATTGGTGTAAGCCATCTAGACTCTATTGTGGCTTGTGACCACGATAGTCCAGTTAATGCAAGAAGGGATAGGTCTACATTGAATTCTCTCGTCCGTCCAGCTAACTCTGGTTCGTGTTTTATAGCCTGTTGGAATGTTGCGGGACTTTCCCATAAGGATGAATGTTTAGGTTGGTTTGATTTTATCAATCTTTTTAATATTTTATTTTATGTTTTCAGGAAACCTGGAGTCTGGACCCCATTAATTATAACGGCTTTGTTTCATATCAATTACCAGCTGTGGCTTCGAACTCAGGAAGAGCCAAGGGTGGCCTTCTGACATTGATTTCTGTAGATGTTCCACTTACTGTTAAGAAACATGTCCTGGTGGGGGCCCATTCCCAGATCCTATGGCTTTGCAAGGAGCAGGATAGGAATATCCTTTTAATTAATTTTTATAACAATGTTTTTGATAACACTAGGCAACAGATAGCATTTGCCTTGGAGGCAGCTTTGGCCAAAATTGTAACAGGCAATGACATTGCTTTTGATTTTATTTGGATGGGGGACTTTAATACTTCTGCTTGTTCATCCTCTGCCCATAGGGTCTGTGGTTTCTTAAACTGTCGAGGTGAGGGAGTCGCCCATTTTCCCCATAACCCATACGGGGACTCATTAAATAAAATCCTGACGACATACGATATGGAGATTATGGGGAATGTGAGGGGTGCTCTTGGTGAAATTCTCCCCACCTTCAAGGGTAGAAACGCTAACTCTGTTATTGACTTTATTTGTACCTCTTCCAGCCTTAATCCATGGTGTTCAGCCCCCTTGGTAGTAGACAATTTAATCAGTGACCACAACTGCCTGACCATGGAGTCGGTTTTTTGGAAGGCCAATTTAGGTCCTAAACCATGTATTGTTGATAACATTGAACCACATAGA
Source organism: Triturus cristatus (assembly GCF_964204655.1). Lineage (NCBI taxonomy): Eukaryota > Metazoa > Chordata > Amphibia > Caudata > Salamandridae > Triturus > Triturus cristatus. The sequence goes on from NC_140580.1 coordinate 1,060,570,406, forward strand.
CCCAATGGAACTAGAATCAGGTGGAAGGGGGAGAAGGCAGACCTTTTGTCTAATTCTATTATTGTTAACTGTTCAAAGGAAATTGATACTATTTTAGCGAGTGAAGAGCTGACAGATGTAATTTTGTACAAATTTGTTGATATTAATCACTGCATAGAAGCAAAATTCACTAAGCATTTCAAGGGCAATTCAAACCGGCAAAGGGGGTGGTTTGATCATGCCAGTACAGTTGCCCTTAAGAGCCTCAAAGTGGCTTTGGCAGTTAAACAGAGGGATACAAACCTTATCAGGCATCTTAGGGCTATTTACCGGGCAGCAGTATTAGAAAGAAAGGCAGAACTTAAGCGAGAGGCCTGGGACAAGTTAGACCAGGCCGCCGAAACCTCTGATTCCTCTCTATTTTGGGCTACTGTCAACAGCCCTTTTTTAAGGGACGAGGTTACACCTGTTTTGTCGGCTAACGTTAGTGCGGGAAGCTGGGTCTCTCACTTTTCTTTGATTTTCGATTCAGATAAACATATGGACAGTGGAGGTGGGGTCTGGCCAATTATTCCCCTAGATATCTCCCCAACCGAGGTCAAGAAATGTATTATTGCAAGTAAAGGTGGGAAGGCTCAGGGGCCTGATGGGGTGCCGGTTGACGTTTATAAAAAAGAACCGGAGATCTGGGGCCCGCTATTGACAAAAGTATTTAATGCTGCTGTAAGACATGGTGTCCCGCCTACATGGAAGGAATCTATTATTATCCCTATCTATAAGAAGGTGGAGAAGGGGGATGCTAAGAACTATCGCCCTATCTCCCTCTTAGATTCCTCCGTGAAAATTATGAGCCGGGTGCTTCTTGTTAAATTAGAAGAATGGGCAGAAACAAATAACATCTTGGCTAATTCCCAATACGGATTTAGGAAGGGCAGAGGCACAGTAGAACAGTGTCTCAACCTAGAACTACTTATTGGGAAATATACTTTGGCCAAGAAAGGTTCCCTCTTCCTCTGTTTTGCCGACCTTAGTAGTGCCTTCGATATGGTTAACCATAAGATTCTTTGGGAGACACTACTTGAAATGGGGGTACCGGAGGGTATTGTTTACTTCTTGGCCAGACTCTACGCTAATCTTAGTTCTAGTGTCCGATATGGACCAGGTGGGGAGTGTACACCAAAGTTTTCTGTTAAGCGTGGTATTAGGCAGGGGTGTGTGCTAGCTCCCCTGCTTTTCATACTTTTTATTAATGAGGTTGACTCTGTTTTAAGGACTGTGGGGGCAGATGCCCCAATTATACTTGACTCCCACATCCCAGTCCTACTATATGCGGACGACGCGGTTCTTCTCTCCAGGACCCCCGTCGGCCTCCAACGCCTCATGGACAGGTTTTCCCTGTTTATTGGGGAAAGGAAGCTGGTCATTAACAAATCAAAGACATTTGTCATGGAATGCGGCAAGGGCCGTAAAAAACCCCATCCCTTCTTTATCGAAGGGCATAGGGTTCAGACGGTCGATACTTTTAACTATCTGGGTATCACCTTTTCCAAGACAGGTAGCTGGTCCAGCGAAGTCACCCACGTTAGAGCAAGAATGGCGAAATGTGCCCACGGGGTTTTCACGTTCGCCTCTAAGATCGGGGATAGGCGGATTGGGGATATGCTGAAAATCTACCAGATGAGGTGCCTCTCAATTGCCCTTTACGGAGCAGGTGTCTGGGGGCATGTTTCGGCCGGGAGTCTACAAGTGGAGGAAAACCTGTTTTTAAAAAGGCTACTTTGTTTGCCTATTTCAGCATCCACGCATTTGGTGCATAGGGAACTTGGAATACACCATCTTTCGGATTCCATTGCCCACAGACCTCTAATGCTGTGGCGTGCTATTTGGGCTAAGGAGGAGACTTCCATGAATAGAGCCATTATTAAGGACTGTCTGTCTCTAGATAATTATTTAAAGATCCCTTGGGTAAATTTTGTTATGAGCAGTTTCAAGGACATATATGGTCTAAACTTATATGAGGACTGTTACGCTGCCAATAGTTTGACCAAAAGCGAACTGAAATCTGTTTGGTTGTCTCTAAAGTACGAGCAACACTTGAAGGCCAGTAGCAATCTATCCACCTGTACGCTCTATAACAGCTGCTGTGAGTTGTCAGGTTATCAACCATATTTGAGCTTTGTTACTAGACCCTCTCACAGGTTCGTTTTAACTAGACTGCGCTTTGGAATTGCTCACCATCTAGTGGCGTTTCCCAATATCAAAAAATACCCAATCGGTCCTTGCCCCTGTGATGGCACTACAGCTCAAAGCACTATGCACTTTTTATTGTTCTGCCCATTATATGGTAATCACCGTATTGATCTTTTAAAACCTATGTACAAGAAATTTGGTGTTAGAACTGTTAAAGATGTCATGAAATTGATATTTAACCCCCCACCCGATGTTTGCTTTTTTACTGCCACATTTCTTCTAAAAGCTATCAAGGCAAGGCCTAGTATTATTTTTTAAATTGTTACTGCTGTTTTTATCACTTGTTTGTTTTAACCATTTAGATGAAGCTTTTTATGACTTATTCTTGCTATCTGTCTATGTATATTATTGATGTTTTATTATGTACGATCTGCTTTCATGGACTTTTGTCAAGCTCCGAATAAAGCTTTATGAATTGTTTGTTGAATTGACTGGTGTACCCATGTGGTGGACACTCTGCCTGTGAAGAACAAGCTTTACAGACAACCTGACCACGTCAGGGACTGTATAAAGACTGAGGTACACAAAATGCTGGAATTAGGTGTCATTGAACCCTCAGAGAGCTCCTGGGCTAGCCCAGTGGTTCTGGTCCCCAAACCTCACACCAAAGATGGCAAGAGAGAGATGAGGTTCTGTGTGGATTACAGAGGACTCAATGCTGTCACCAGGACAGATGCACATCCTATTCCAAGGGCAGATGAGCTCATAGACAAACTAGCTTCTGCTAAGTTTTTGAGCACATTTGACTTGACAGCTGGCTATTGGCAAATCAGATTAGCTGAGGAGTCTAAGGCCAAAACAGCATTCTCAACCCCAGGTGGGCATTATCAATTTTTGGTGATGTCCTTTGGTCTGAAGAATGCACCTGCCACCTTCCAAAGGTTGGTGAATCAAGTCCTTACTGGGTTGGATGACTTTTGTGCAGCATATCTTGATGACATTGCCGTCTTTAGCTCCACCTGGGAGGATCACCTGGTCCACCTGAAGAAGGTACTGGAGGCTCTGCAAAAGGCAGGCCTCACTATCAAGGCTACTAAGTGCCAGATAGGGCAGAGTAAGGTTGTGTATTTGGGCCACCTTGTAGGTGGAGGCCAAGTTCAACCACTGGAGAGTAAGATACAATCCATCAAGGACTGGTCTCCTCCAACCACCCAGACTCAAGTTCGAGCTTTCTTGGGCTTGACTGGGTACTACAGGAAGTTTGTTAAGAACTATGGGTCCATTGTGACTCCTCTTAATGATCTGACATCCAAGAAGATGCCCAAAAAGGTTCAGTGGACAGTAAGCTGTGAAAAGGCATTTGATGACCTGAAGAAGGCCATGTGCTCTGCACCTATCCTGAAAAGTCCTGACTACTCCAAAGAGTTTATTGTCCAAACAGATGCTTCTGAGTTGGGTGTGGGAGCTGTGCTGTCACGACTTAATGTAGATGGTCAAGACCAACCCATTGCTTTATTAGCAGAAGGTTGACCCCCAGAGAGAAGAATTGGTCAGCTATTGAGAGGGAGGCCTTTGCTGTGGTGTGGGCCCTGAAGAAGCTGAGGCCATACTTGTTTGGCACTCACTTCAAGATTCAGACCGACCATAAGCCCCTCTTGTGGCTAAATCAGATGAAGGGTGAAAACCCCAAACTGCTTAGGTGGTCCATTTCCCTACAGGGTATGGACTTTACAGTGGAGCACCGGCCAGGTACAGACCATGGGAATGCAGATGGTCTCTCCAGGTACTTCCACTTAGGACATGAAGACGAGACTGGTCAAGGCTAGTTTAATGTCCCTGCGTTTGGGGGGGGGTTGTGTAGGAGAGTAGGGTCTGCTATCCTATGGTCACCCCAAATTTTTGCTTTTTGCTTCACTGGTTTTTGACATATTGAGGCTGTGGGCCTGCCAATCAGACCCCCAGCCTGCTGTTCTCTCTACTAAATTTACACGATGCACCCTAGGTGCATAACCAATTGGAAGTGGATCACCCTGTGAGCCCCTGTACCAGTGTACACTGGGTACCCAGGGCATGGGTGTATCTAAGGCCTGTAATGTATCAATGGGGGGGGGGGGGAAAGAAGCAGTGGTCCACTCAGCTTCCAAAGGTTAGTACAACAATATCAGGGTAGGGGGAATGGACCACTCCCCCTACCCTGATATTGTTGTATCTAAGGCCTGCCAGGGGCTGCAGCATGTATTATGCCACCCCAGGCCTGGCCTAACAAATTTGACACAACTGGCTGATCACTCAGCTGGGGTAAGTTGGTGTAACCACCTCTTACTTAGGTGTAGTATACCTATACCTAACCTTAAATGGGACACATGTTAACCTATCAGTCACTCCTATGGCAGGCCTTAACAATCCTGAAGGCAGAGTGCTTGGTTCCATGTGAGATGGTGCTCTGGCATGAGCTGAGCCTGTCTGCAGTGGTCGGAACAACTTCCTTCTTCTGTTTCCAGATATCGTCATACCATATACTCTTAAGTGCATTATGAACCTCGAGGGCGTGGCTTAGCAGCCGGCGGGCATGGACGCGTGAGCGAAGAGCTCCGCATCCCGCCCGGCTAAAATCCTGTACAGAGTGGTGCCCCCGGCGTTCCGGGGCTTCTGGAGGGCTCCCCCCGCCTACCCTGGGCTATTGGAGCGGACCGCTGGCCGGGTTTGCGGCGCCGGAGGCGGGAGCCGCGACGGCGACTGAGGTGGAGACGGGAGGCTGCCGGCCATTTTGGGCGGCCTGTGAGGCGCTGGGCGGCCGCGGCCCACAGTACGTTGGTGGCCGGCCGGAAGTGCTAGGGCCCCGGCGGGAGTGACAGGAAGTGCCGATCACCGACGGGCGGAGGACGGAGTGAAGAGGCGGACGCCCGCGGCGGGAGACTCGCAGCTGCAAGTCACAGGCTGGTACTGCCGCTGGGGGTTGCCCCCGAGGTGGAACGGTGTACCGATGAGAGGAGCCGGGCCTGCGGCGCCAGAGAGGCTGCCGGGAGCGGAGGCGGTGGACGGCGGACCCTGTGGAGCTGGAAGGCGGGAGGGGCCACGGGAGTAGCGACTGGCCCTGTGAGCGGTATTGAGGCGCAGGACTCTCTGAACCGGGGCTGTGGACCTCGGACCCGGTGGAGAACGCGGCCGCTGGTGTGCGGTGGGGCCGTGGAGTATCGTGGTGCCCCGAGGAGGACGGCAGGGACGCCCCGGCGAAGGACTTGACTAGCAGCGGAGCGGAGAGGGTCCCCGCAACGGACGCACGGCACGCGGGGCCTGGGTGCTGCCAGCTGCCTCGTGACCGAGGCCTTGTGCCGGCCTGCAGGTACCGGGTGTGGGATCATGGGCAAGCTGCGTCCCAAGTTGGGAAGTGCCCCGGCGGACCCCGCGGGGGACACTGTCGCAGGCCGAGAGGTCAGACTGAGTGCGGATGCGGACGCGGCGGTGGGCCTCCAGCAGCGGCAGCTGGACCAAATCCTCCTGGCCATAGCAGACACGAAGTCGGCGTTGCGGGCGGACATTGCCCAGGTGTCCACTGACCTGGGGCTGCTTCGGGCGGATCACCGGAAGCTTGTGGATAGGGTCAAAACTGCGGAGGACAGGTTGGACTCGCTGGCCCCGGCTCAGAAGGTGACGGAGACCCAGGCGGCGGACCTCCTGCGGAGGGTAGTGGTCCTGGAGAAGAGGGCCGAGGACGCTGAAGGGCGTAACCGCCGCAACAACATCCGAGTGGTGGGTCTGCCAGAGAAAATTGAAGGGGGTGACATGTTGACCTTCCTGGAGACCTGGCTACAGGAGGTGGTGGTGCCGGAGGGGCTCACGCGGTTCTACACCCTGGAGAGGGCGCATAGGGTGCCTGCTCGGCCCCCGGACCCGGGCCGTCCGCCCCGGACGGTGGTGGCCCGCCTGCTGCACTACAGGGACCGAGACATCATTTTACAGAGGGCTCGGACGCAGGGCCCATTCCAGGTGCAGAATGTCCCGGTTTCCATTTACCCGGATTACCCCATGGAGGTCCAGCGCAGACGCTCCTCCTTTCAGGCTGTGAAGAAGGCACTGCGGGACGAGGGGCTACAGTACTCCTTGTTGTTCCCGGCACGCCTCCGAGTGATGCTGGATGGAGCGACGTCGTTCTTCACTGACCCTGGGGCGGCCTGGAGCTGGCTGGAGGCGACCAGAACCCGGGCGGCAGCGCACTCGGATGGAGGGAAGCCGATGGGGGCGCTGGCCAAACCCCGCCGTAGCAGACGCAACAAGGCTCGACAGGCGGGGGTCCGGTCGCCGGGTGCCTCTCAGACGGTGCTGGAGCGGCGGGCTGCTCTGCAGGCGGTCTCGGAGATCTCCGGAGCGGTGGCCTCCCAGCCCAGCGAAGCATCGGGCTCCAGGAGGGGCACAGAGGACTCCCACTCTGATGGTGCTGAAGAAGAGGCGGAGGAGTTACCTGATGTTACACCTGGGACTGCTGATGAGTTGCTGGACGCTTGAAGGTTTGGAGAACTACTGGGCCCCAGCTGGGGGGCGCAGAAAGTGGGGAGCAGCGAGACATTGAGAGAGAGGCCTGGCGGGGTCCTGTGGGGTTGAGGGGCAGATTGCTCTGGGATGGTGCTTTATGGCTGGCTGTGACGGGCGTGCTGAGGGGAGGGTGAGGGGGCCTAAACGGAGCGGAGCGCTGGGGAACGACCGGCTGTGACTGGGCAAGGATGCTTGGATACGGACTGTAGTTAAGCCCGTCTGGCGGTGAGCCACCACCTCCACCTCACGGACGAAGTGAGACTCTGGTGGCCACCAGAGGGTTTGGTTGCTGTTGGGGGTAGTATTTGGATGGGTACCTGCAGTTTAGCGCCTGTTCTGGGGAGGGGAGGGAGCTCGGGGAGTTGGGTAGTTATACGGTTTTTGGGGTTTGTCAGTGTGCCTCGGGGGTCCCGTCATGGGCGTTTGGTTCAACGTTGGAATGGGGAACCCCCCTGAACTGCGATTTATGACTTGGAATGTGAGAGGGCTCACCTCGATGGTGAAGCGGCATAAAGTCCATGCGTACCTAGTGCGGAGAGGGGTGCAGGTAGCATTTCTTCAGGAAACCCATTTGGACAAAGAAGAGGGGGAAGCGCTGCGTAGACGATGGAGGGGCCAACTGTATTACACGACATTCTCGAAGTTTGCAAGGGGTGCCCTGATCTGGGTGAGGGCGGGGGTCCCTTTTCAGCACCTCAGGTCATTAGTGGATCCGGAGGGCAGGTTTGTGGCGGTGCAGGGGCGGCTAGATGGTAGGGATATAGCGTTGTGTAGTGTGTATGCCCCCAATGTTGACCAGGCCGCTTTCTTTTCCAGACTATCGGGTCAACTGGCAGAGTATTTGACGGGGGCGGTGATATTGGGGGGGGATTTCAACTCAGTGTTGGATGTAGAGTTGGACAGGTCTCACCCGCCCCTTGCACAGTCGGCGGTTTACCGAGTTGCCAAAGGTAGGCGGGTCTGGCAAGATACTTGGGGCTTGGTGGACATGTGGCGTACCCATCACCCGCATGACAGAGACTACTCCTTCTATTCGGCTCCTCATGAGCTGCACGTCCGACTAGATAGCATATTGTGCTCACCGGATGTTCAACCTATGATGCGACATAGTGAATATTTAGCCAGGACTATATCGGACCATAACCCGTGCGTGGGGATGCTGCGATGGTCTAGGCAGCGGCAGGCGATCCCTACGTGGCGCCTTAACACCTTGCTGCTTGAGGACCTGGTGTTCAAGGCGGAGATTAGCGATTGTATAACGCAGTATTTCGAGCAGAATGCAGGGACGGCAACGACCCGAGCGGCGGAATGGGATGCGTTTAAGGCGGTCGTCCGGGGGGCTTGCATATCCTCCACTACCGGGGTACGGAGGGCCTTGTTAAAAGAGGTGGACGGAGCGGAGACTCGGCTGCGGGAAGCGGAGCGGGAGTTTCAAGACGGGGACGGCGAGGTGACTGGGGTGGTGGAAGCGCGAGAACGCGTGGCGGTCTCCATGGAGCAGCTTCGTTGTCACGATCATAGAGCCTATATGGTCCGAGCGCATGCGGAAAGGGATAAGGTGGGTTCCCTTCTGGCATGGTTGGCGAACCCGGCGGCGCACGGTGACCCTATACTCCTACTAGTGGAGGAGGGGGGGGTCCCGGTTTATTCCCAGGTGGGGATCAATATGCGGTTCGCCAGCTATTATGCTGGGTTATATGACAGTACTATGGCGCAGGAACCCGAGGGCCTTGCTGATTTTCTGTTGGCAGCCCGCCTGCCTCGACTGGACTCGGACGCTGGAAAGGACCTTGGGGGCCCGATTTCGCTGAGCGAAATCCGAATGGCGATTAGACATATGGCTCGTCGTAAGACCCCGGGGGCAGATGGCTTGCCTGTTGAGTTTTATGCGACATACCCGGAGCTGTTGGTGCAACAGTTGCAGACCCTGTATAGCGAGGCATGGGAGTTGGGACAGTTGCCCGCCTCTGCTCGGGAGGCGATCGTGATACCCTTGCTGAAACCCGGTGGCGAGGCGGGTGCACGCACAGCCTACCGCCCGCTTTCTATGCTAACGGTGGACTACAAGATCCTGAGTAGAATCTTGGCGTCACGCCTTTTGACCCACATGACCGCCTTGATCCACCCAGATCAGGCGGGCTTTATTCCTCGGCGCAGCACAGCCACCTCCATTCGACGGTTGCTGCGAGTGATGGAGCTGGACCGGGACGACTACCCGGAGGCCTGCACACTGTCGGTCGACCTAGAAATGGCCTTCGATAGTGTGGAGTGGCCGTATTTGTATCAAGTGTTACGGGCATTCGGTTTAGGGGAGGACTTTGTCCGTTGGACCACCTTGTTGTACAGCGGGGCCACGGCCCGGGTGAAAACGGGAACTACTATCTCGGCTTCCTATCGTGTGCGGAGGGGAACGATGCAGGGCTGTTCTCTGTCCCCCTTGCTGTTTGCGCTGGCAGTTGAACCGCTGGCCGCTCACGCCCGACAGGGGGGTGCTTATTCCGGAGTCTCCCTGAGGGGGGACGACCACTACATCTCCCTCTATGCGGACGACCTGCTGTTGTTTTTGAGCGATGCGCGTGATGCGTTACGGGGCGCGACCGCGCTGTTGCAGGAGTTCGGCCGCATGTCCGGCCTGAAGGTCAATTGGGGTAAGACGTGTCTGTTCCCATTGTCGCGGGGCGGCGGGACACCGTGGACGGCGGGACATATTCGATGGGAGGGCAGCTGCTTGCGCTACCTGGGGGTTAACATTTATCATACCCAGGCAGATTTGTTGGAGGGGAATGTCGGCAGGGCGCTTCGGGGACTACAGGGTAGTATGGGATTTTGGAGTACACTCCCGCTCTCGTGTGCCGGGAGGGTAGCGTTGCTGAAAATGGTAGCGCTGCCACGCCTTCTTTACTTTTTCCGCACACTCCCTATATGGATCCCGGCGTCATATTTTGCGCGCTTACGGGCTCTTTCGACGGGGTTCATTTGGGGGTCGGGACGGCGACGGGTGGCGCTGGCCACGTTGAGGAGGCCACGAGCGGAGGGGGGCTTGGCAGCCCCTGACTTTGAATGGTACTATCTGGCGGCGCAGCTCCAGTGGCTCACACAGGCGGTGGCCCGGGAGTATCGAGGCCCTGAGGGCCCACGAGACAGGTTGATCCCACGGCATGTGCTGGCCTTCATTGTTCTCCAGCAGCGACTGGATTTAACCCAGCTGACCCTGGAGGAACGCACCCTCCGGCAGTGCTGGAATAGGTGCCAGAGACGGGCAGCTATAGTCCGCCCATACGCTCCGGAAATCCCTCTTGGGATGTGTACGGCGCTCCCACATGGGGGAGATTGGTCGGGGCTAGCGATTTGGGAGGAGCTGGGGGTACAGATGGTAGGGGACCTTTACCGGGACGGTGCGTTATTGTCTTTCCAGGAATTGCTGGATGCCTATGGGCTCCCGCAGGGGGATTTTCTGCTCCATGCGGCTTTGGTGGCGAGCATTCAGAAGCATTGGAACATGGGGCTGTCAGAATCCCCGACCGCGGCGGGTTGTCAGTATGTTGTAATGGCAGCAGGGACGGCCAAAGCCATCACATGCCTATACCGCAAATTATCGACGGAGGGTTTGCAACCTCTAGCCGCCCTGCGAGAAAAGTGGGAAAGGGACCTCGGGAAAACGATACCGGAAACCACATGGTCTACGCTAGTGCGGAGGGCCTGGAAGGGGACTCGGAATGCACGATTCCAGCTCGTTCAGTTTTTTACATTACATAGGGCGTATTTGACGCCGGCCAAGATCCAGCAATATTTTGGTGGAGCGCATTCTCAGTGCCCTCGATGTGGGGGAGAAGGGGTAGATTTTCGCCACATGTTTTGGGCCTGTCCACAGTTAGGTGATTATTGGGCTGAGGTAGTAGATTGCCTGAATCGGGTGACAGACCGCTCTCTCACTCCGGAGATGGGGACATGCTTGTTACTATGGTTTCCCCACACCCGCCGCACGAAGGTCACTAGCAAGTTCTACGACCTGGGGCTAATCTTAGCCAAGAGAGAATTGACCCTGCACTGGAAGTCCAGGGGGGGGGCCTAGCTATGTCCGGTGGAGGGCAGCGCTAGTGAGATGGGCGGGAGCAGAGGGTACACTCCGGGTGCAGGTGGCTCTGAGGGGTGACGATGAGAAAGCATTAGCGACGGCCAGGGCATGGGAAGCGTTAGTAGTGGAGCTCCAGGGGCTGATGTCTGAGGTAGAGGAAGAAGGGAGCGCATCAGGTCGGCAAGAGGCGAGGGGAACTGAAGATTGAGTTGGGAAGGGGATGGGGGCGGCCCCCAGACACATACCGGAGGCCTGGACACGAGGGACGATTTGCTTACATAGAGAGGAGGTGAGCAACTGCAATTGAACTCCAGGGTCGGGGGGGGCACATCAAGGGTGAAATGGGGGACAGGGGCGCACTGACACAGGGGGGGGAGGGGGGGACGAGTTGGGAGTGGGAGGGGGGCTACTTTTATGGCACATGGGAGCTAATGCTGTAATGTACAGTTGTTGTTGCTTTGAAAACTAATAAAAAATGTTTCAACAAAAAAAAAAATGAACCTCGCGGTTAAATGCTATCTTTGGTTTGGCTTTATCAAAACATGTCGAGTAAGGTGTCATACGAATTGGAATACTAACCCCTCGCCAATTCTGGCGACGGGGTTAGCATTCCACCCTTCTAGAGGGACACGACATGTACAGTACCTGAAACCCGGGTAAAATCAGACATAGCCTCAGCTCCACAAAATGGATGCTGCCACCACAGACACAAGTCTGCCCTCCTGCTGCTGGGAGCCCTTCCAGCTTGGGAGACGTGGACAAAGGGTTTCCTGCCAGGGGAGGTGCGTGCACCACCCCAGACAGGATTTTGTGTATTGGTCAGGTAGGGCTTGAAAGAAACCAGACATGCCTGAGGCTCACAAGGAGCCTCGGTGCATATGCCAGTTCAATCCGGTCCTGGGGCACACCAGCCCTGGACCTGGGGCGAGCTGGACAAAGGATTGGGGGTGTAACCACCCCCCTTCCTGGTCCCACCCTTAGGGAGGGACCTAGCAGGTAGTCCGGCCCCTAGAATCTGCTTAAAGGTAGGAGCTGTGTCCTAAGACTTCAGACATCCTGGAATCAACTTAACCACAAGAAGAAGACAGGAACTTCGACGCTCTGCTGCACAGAGGACTGAAGGAAATCTCCCCTATGGTCAGGGAGTGACCATCTTGCTAACGCAAGTACCAACCAGCTATTGAACGTCTGCTTTGCCGCCGCCTCCTGCCGGAGCCCGAGCCCAGAGCCCGACAAGACCTGGACCTCCAGACCTCTCACCGCCCGATCCACAGTCCCTGAGAAGAAGGAACCCGTGGAGGCACCGAGACACGTGGAGCCAGCCATCTTGAAAGACCGACGACAAGCTGCAAGCGCAGCGACAGAGGCTCCCTTCAAGTTGTGCTTTGGGTCCTGAGAAGCCCAACCATCGAGCAGCATCTGCACCAAAGGTGAGCCCTCCAGCATCTCCACGATCTGCGTGGGGCCCCTCTGCACTTTGCATCTCGACGCGCCTGCCTGGTCCCTGGCCCGTTGGCTAGTGGCCATTTTGGCGACAAAACTTGAAACTAACGATGCTGGTCTGGTTGCTCCAGACTGGCCCTAGCTGCTCTCCAAAAGAGCAGCCCCTCTGACCTTGCTGGTCAGAACAATCAGCTTTCCTCTCTTTCCACGACTCCTGCCTTTGCCAAGGCTTGTTTGCTTCTTTTGAGTCGCCGACACCGCCGACAGCGAGAGCCTGCGTGAGACAGCTCGTAAACCGACTCCTGGACGTCGTCGACCTTCAGGGACCACGTGGCTGCGGAGACAAGCTACCCTTAACCACCTGTTTGCACCCGACATCGCCTGGTACCTACCTGGTGCCACGCCGGTCACTGGCTAGTGACTGTGAACACTGTCCCCTCTGCTTTCAGGTCTTCTACAACTCCGATCCACTCTTGGATCCACCGCATCTCTTCTGGACCGACCGCCTGCAGCATCTTTGTCATCAGGCTCCATTGAATCGATAGAAGAAACCCGACGCACTTCGAGACCTATGCACCCGCTTCCTGTGGGTGAGGTAAAGCTGGCACTCCGGTGCCCAAGTGTAGAGAATCATCTCTAGTGTCTGTGTTTCAAATCTTAAGATCGTAGTCCATTCAGAAGACCCTTTCTGCAGTAACTTTGTAACTTTTACGCACCCATTGAAAACCTATGGGAGCCCGCGTGTAACTTTCCTCACTGCACACGCGACCCGTGGACCTCCTGGTCACTAACTGAAGTTAGCTCCTTGTAGGCCCAGCGATTCTAGAGGCCCTAGGCCTTTTCACTTTCCTGTTCGTGGTACTTATACCACTATTTTAGTATATGGTTTGAGTGGCCACCAGGGCCCATCCATATAAAGTGCAACTTCTGTATATTATAACATTGTCTTGTTTAACGATTTGTGCTCCCGTGCTCATAAAGAGTCTAGGGGATACTTTGAGAAATAAATACATATATATTTTGAATATATATCTGTGTGGTGTCCTTTCATTGGTATAAAAGGGGGTTGCATTTGGTAAAACAGCCTGCTTAACACGCTTTAACGAGTTTAGCCTCAAAGACTGCTTAGCCTACGCTACCACTAGGGCAGCTAGTCCGAAAAGGTTGACTTACAACCACACCATAAGGGTTGCTTGGCATGGTACAAGGTGGTCACTTTAACTAGTGAACATCATATACCAAGCCAACTTCTCACACCAATCACAAGTTATGTAGAGCAAATGGATCACTAGCCCAATGAAAAAAACCTACATTGCTACAGTGTAACAAAACCAGGAGACGGCACAGTTCTTTGTGCATCACGTGTCACAAGTGTAGAGAGACCGCAATACGATAATAGAACAAAGAATGACTTCTGTTAGACAGTAAATTAGCTGTGGGCGGTAAACTCCGCTCCGCTGGCGGAGCTCAGGCGAAGTTTGGCAAAAATCCCACCTACCCCGCGTAGCAGAGTTTACCGGCACCCAACACTACAAAAGATTTCAAAGTTTGAAGCTAAATTGTATTTTACTTGCACTTCAACAAGAAAAATGTTTAATTCCGCCAGTTCGTGCGCCTCTATCATAAAGACTCAGACGGTTGGTGCATTTCTTGGTTCTCTGGTTGAACTTGTTTATGTACTCAGATACAATCTCGTGTGGAATGTGGCAAGCGCCTGCCTCGCTGGGGAAACGCTGCGGGCCGGTGAGTAGGCAGGTAGAGAGCGAGCAGAGGAGCGCCGGTGAATAGGCAGGTAGAGAGAGAGCACAGGCGCACCGGTGAGTAGGCAGGTAGAGAGAGAGCACAGGAGAGCCGGTGAGTAGGCAGGTAGAGAGAGACAGCACAGGAGCGCCGGTAAGTAGGCAGGTAGAGAGAGAGAGCACAAGGATCGCAGGTGAGTAGAGAGAGAGCACAGGAGCGCCGGTGAGTTGCAGGTAGAGAGAGAGAGCGCACAGGGGCGCCGGTGAGTAGGCAGGTAGAGAGAGAGCACAGGAGAGCCGGTGAGTAGGCAGGTAGAGAGAGAGCACAGGAGCACCGGTGAGTAGGCAGGTAGAGAGCGAGCAGAGGAGCGCCGGTGAGAAGGCAGGTAGAGAGAGAGAGCACAAGGATCGCAGGTGAGCAGAGAGAGAGCTCAGGATCGCCGGTGAGTAGGCAGGTAGAGAGAGAGCACAGGAGTGCCAGTGAGTAGGCAGGTAGAGAGAGCACAGGATCGCCGGTGAATAGGCAGGTAGAGAGACAGCACAGGATCGCTGGTGAGTAGGAGGTAGAGAGAGCACAGGATCGCCGGTGAGTAGGCAGATAGAGAGAGAGCACAGGAGTGCCGGTGAGTAGGCAGGTAGAGAGAGAGCACAGGAGCACCGGTGAGTAGGCAGGTAGAGAGAGAGAGCACAGGAGCGCCGGTAAGTAGGCAGGTAGAGAGAGCACAGGATCGCCGGTGAGTAGGGAGGTAGAGAGAGAGCACCGGTGAGTAGGCAGGTAGAGAGAGAGCACAGGAGCGCCAGTGAGTAAGCAGGTAGAGAGAGAGAGCACAGGAGCACCGGTGAGTAGGCAGGTAGAGAGGGAGCATATGAGCGCCAGTGAGTAGGCAGGTAGAGAGAGAGCACAGGATCACTGGTTAGTAGGCAGGTAGAGAGAGAGCACAGGATCACCGGTGAGTAGGCAGGTAGAGAGCACAGGAACGCCTGTGAGTAGGCAGGTAGAGAGAGAGCACAGGAGAGCCAGAGAGAAGGCAGGTAAAGAGAGAGAGCACAAGTGCGCCGGTGAGTAGGCACGTAGAGGGAGAGCACAGGAGCGTCGGTTAGTAGGCAGGTAGAGAGAGAGCACAGGAACACCAGTGAGTAGGCAGGTAGAGAGAGAGCACAGGATCGCCTGTGAGTAGGCAGGTAGAGAGAGAGCACAGGAGCGCCTGTGAGTAGGCAGGTAGAGAGAGAGCACAGGATCGCCGGTGAGTAGGCAGGTAGAGAGAGAGAGCACAGGAGCGCCGGTGAGTAGGCAGGTAGAGAGAGAGCACAGGATCGCCTGTGAGTCGGCAGGTAGAGAGAGAGCACAGGAGAGCAAGAGAGAAGGCAGGTAGAGAGAGAGAGCACAAGTGCGCCGGTGAGTAGGCACATAGAGGGAGAGCACAAGAGCGCCGGTTAGTAGGCAGGTAGAGAGAGAGAGAGCACAGGAGCACCGGTGAGTAGGCAGGTAGAGAGAGGGAGAGCACAGGATCGCCAGTGTGTAGGCAGGTAGAGCGAGAGCACAGGGGCGCCGGTGAGTAGGCAGGTAGAGAGAGAGAGAGCACAGTAGCACCGGTGAGTAGGCAGGTAGAGATAGCACACGAGCGCCGGTGAGTAGGCAGGTAGAGAGCGAGCACAGGAGCGCCGGTTAGTAGGCAGGTAGAGAGAAAGCAGAGGATTGCCTGTGAGTAGACAGGTAGAGAGAGAGAGCACAGGAGCGCCGGTTAGTAGGCCGGTGTAGAGAGAGAGTGAGCACAGGAGCGCCGGTGAGTAGGCAGAGAGAGAGAGCACAGGAGAGACGGTGAGTAGGCAGGTAGAGAGAGAGAGCACAAGATCGCCGGTGAGTAGGCAGGTAGATAGAGAGCACAGGGGCGCCGGTGAGTAGGCAGGTAGAGAGAGAGCACAGGAGAGCCGGTGAGTAGGCAGGTAGAGAGAGAGAGCACAGAAGCACTGGTGAGTAGGCAGAGAGAGAGAGCACAGGAGAGACGGTGAGTAGGCAAGTAGAGAGAGAGAGCACAGGATCGCCGGTGAGTAGGCAGGTAGATAGAGAGCACAGGGGCGCCGGTGAATAGGCAGGTAGAGAGAGAGCACATGAGCGCTGGTGAGTAGGCAGGTAGAGAGAGAGAGCACAGGATCGCCGGTGAGTAGGCAGGTAGAGAGAGCACAGGGGCGCCGGTGAGTAGGCAGGTAGAGAGAGAGAGCACACAGGAGCGCCGGTGAGTAGGCAGGTAGAGAGAGAGCACAGGAGAGCCGGTAAGTAGGCAGGTAGAGAGAGAGCACAGGAGCACTGGTGAGTAGGCAGGTAGAGAGAGAGAGAGCACAGGAGCGCCGGTGAGTAGGCAGGTAGAGAGTGAGCAGAGCAGCGCCGGTGATCAGGTAGGTAGAGAGAGAGAGAGCACAGGAGCACCGGTGAGTAGGCAGATAGAGAGAGAGCACAGGATCGCCGGTCAGTAGGCAGGTAGAGAGAGAACACAAGAGAGCCAGAGAGAAGGTAAAAAGAGAGAGCACAGAAGTGCCGGTATGTAGGCAGGTAGAGAAAGAGAGCACATAAGCGCCGGTGTGTAGGCAGGTAGAGAGAGCACAGTAGCAACGGTGAGTAGGCAGGTAGAGAGAGAGAGCACAGGAGCGCCGCTGAGTAGGCAGGTAGAGAGAGAGCACAGAAGAGCCGGTGAGTAGGCAGGTAGAGAGAGAGAGCACAGGAGCACCGGTAAGTAGGCAGGTAGAGAGAGAGCACAGGAGCACTGGTGAGTAGGCAGGTAGAGAGAGAGAGAGCTCAGTGCTTGAACCTTTGTCACAATTTTGTGATTATTTTTTTCAACCTCTTGTGCAAAAGACAACATCCTACATATAAGATACCTCAGATCTATTAAGACTCTTACTTGATCTACCCGCTACAGATGAGATCACATTGTTGATGAGCCTAGACGTGCAGGCCCTATATACAAACATACCCCAGAGGGCCACACTCGAAGTGGTGGAAAACATTCTCCAGCATGAACCATGGCAACACAACACCCCCATAAGTTTCATTATGGATTGTGCAACTTTAGCCATGACAGAAAACTTTTTTGAATTTAAAGGGCAGATCTACAAACAAACACAGGGCACTTGTATGGGCAGCACCTTTGCGCCAAGTCTGGCCTGTCTGTACATGTCCGATTTCGAGACCCGCCATATCTTTCACCATGCAAACCCCTACAATACTGACATTTACCTCTGGAAGAGGTTCATAGATGACATCTTGATACTGTGGAAAGGAGAAATGTCAGCTTGCCTAGAGTTCTGCAATTGGATCAATACCTTGGATCCACATCTCAAATTCACACATACAGTGTCAGAAAACAGTATCCCATTTTTAGATCTGAACATCAATCTTCATGGAGGTACACTTTCTACTACACTATATAAAAAACCAACTGATCGCAATAGTCTGCTACTATACTCCAGCCACCATCCACGGAGCCTGAGAGATAACTTACCCGTGGGACAATTCCTAAGGATAAGACGCAATTGTAGCAGCTTAACTGATTACAAGACGGAAGCTGAAAAATTGACTAGGAATCTAAAAGCACGTGAATATTCAGCCAAACAGATCGCCCAAGCCAACAAAAGAGCCCGTAATAATCCCAGAGAGGCCTTACTGGAACCAAAATCTAAAACACAAACGGAGAACCTCACATGTGTTACCTCGTTCACCCCGGTATCTAATCAGATCACGAAGGTGATCAAAAGACATTGGAAGATACTTAATACAGGCTCCTTGACTCTAGCACCACCTAGGTTCTCTTTTAAACGTACAAGGAATCTGAGGGACTCTGTGGTCCACACCCGCCCACGACCACAGAGACTAATAACGCAGAGACCATTATGGGACCTGCCCCCTGTGACCGGGCATTACCCTTGCGGTTCTTGTTCTGTGTGCCACCTTACTGACACACACAAGACAGTCGAAATCAATGACAATCTCAAGTGGGAAATACGCCGCCACACCAACTGCAATACAACCAATTGTGTATACATGATCACATGCCCTTGCACACTACAGTACATAGGCATGACAACGCGCCCTGCCAAGACGCGCATCATTGAACACCGCAGTAACTTTTGCTGTAAAAGAATCAACACCAAAATGTGTGCGCATTTTTTAGAAAGAGGACACCCCCCTGATTCTTTTAGATGGCTAATTCTGGAAACATTTCCAAACATAACTAAAGAAGCCCTGTTAATCAAAGAACAAAGGTGGGTGTACAAAAGTGGCACAGACACCTCAGGACTCAATGATGCCATCCCGTGGTGTTCCCTCAAACCACCTTAAGACATTTTGCACACTCAGCTTCCTAGTTACTACACTTGTATTTGACTAGCTTCCTTATACTCTAAGCCATTTCCGCACTTACTAGACCTTCTATTCAGATCACTAAACATATAGTTTGGGACCGCAACCGATTTAATTGAGGTCTGGCAGCCTAATACATTTAACAACTATGACCGAATACACTTGACTGCCACAGATGTTCTATTTGGCAAACCGCCACTATTACAACACTAGGGGATATACCATAGCCGTATGAACTGAGATTCCTTTATTCTAAATATCTAAACAATATATTCCCTTCACACAATCAGCTAAGTCAACTCTAGAAATAGCATCGCTAACGTCAACTTCCTAATAAACAAATACATTCACCACAGGGTTACCTAGCGACCACCCCGTCCCTTGTACACCTTCCAACATGGCGGCCAAATCAGTCGTCTTCAATTCCTACGAACAGCAGTGCATTCATTTCCGCACGAGCGGTTACGTGAATCCCCCTTTTAATACCCACGCGAGACCATTGAACCCCACCCCCCAGTCCTGGTAGTGCGGGGTAGGTCGACGGGCGACACGGACTCGGCGTGTCAGTAAGTAAAATCGCCTGGTTGCCTTCGAAAATGTATGTAGTACTGCTAAGTTTTTAGGGCACACGGGCGACACTGACTCGGTATGTCAATAAGTAATAACTCCCTGGTTTTTTCGAAAAAGTATGAAGTATCGCTAAGTTTTCAGAGCCACATATTGATGTCACACTTCAGCATCTAGACTCTAAGCTATATTAACTACTTATGCACTTTGTTTAGGTTCAAGTTTAAGAGTAACTGCCCTTTTTACCTAGACAAACGATAAACCGCAGATCCACACAGGGCATAACAATGAGACTTAAATCTTAATGCGGAGACACGACTCCTTATTCTGTTCTGCTTCTACTTCGCGTGAGTGTGTCTCATTACTCTCAGGAACATGCATTTCTACCGACTGATCATTACAGATATTAGGTGTCCTCATAGCATTCCCTGATTTTACTTGCACCCATCAGAGATCCCCACGAGAGTTGCAATATACAAATGTTGTGGAATCAAGAGAAGGGGTGTTAATGACCCTGGAGTACTGTATCTAGTGATCTAACATGTTTTTAAAGCACTGCCCCCATACACTACTACAGAACGCAAGGAACTCCTTGCGCAACCTACCAGGGACTGCAGTGGTTTATCCTATGGAGTATATAGGGTAAGTCCACCAAATGCTGTTGAAACACTTTTGGAGTGATCACTTCACGTGGCTTTTGTGTGTTTTTTAATTATTCCCCCTCCCCCACACAGAATGTGCACTTTCACTTCCAACGCACGTTCTATCCGCACCATGTATGATGACTGTTTTTGTGATTAAGCGTTCTACAATGATTTTGGTCTCCCATTCTCCATACAGGTAGACCGAGCCGCAGGTAACAATACCAGCTGTATATATGAATGCTTATTGTCTATCAAACAACCCATTCGGTATATACTTTTAGATAGAATTTTTTAAGGTCCTGATGAATCACTTGAGCACATCTCAGCTATAGTGAGAAACATGTTGACCATGACGAGGCAGTGTAGGCAACCCAGAACATAGATCTGAGTCACTAACACTTTTACCTCATATTTTTAATTAGGTGAGGAGACATCGTAATAAAATTGCTGAGATAGTGCTTCCTCTCCTATTTTTAACATTCATCTACATTCTCATCGAGCCCCACCTTTCCATTTGAACTATCGGCTATCTTGGATATAAAAGATCTCCATAAGAGTGCTCTCTAAACAAGAGCCCGTCGGGTATTGCACCAGCCGACTCGACGTAGGAGCAGCCCGATGATGTTACATTACATCCTGAAGGGTATGTGATTCACAATATCCTGATGGCTGTGTGAGGGCTCCAATATCCATAACAGTCCTCCCCTTATATGGTGCGTCCTCTCCCTAGGAACAGCTTTGTCATTTTCTTATTGTAGAGAGAGAGAGAGCACAGGAGCGACGGTGAGTAGGCAGGTAGAGTGCGAGCAGAGGAGCACCGGTGATCAGGCAGGTAGAGAGAGAGAGAGCACAGGAGCGCCGGTGAGTAGGCAGATAGAGAGAGAGCACAGGATCGCCGGTGAGTAGGCAGGTAGAGAGAGAGCACAGGATCACCTATGAATAGGCAGGTAGAGAGAGAGCACAGGAGCGCCAGTGAGTAGGGAGGGAGAGCACAGGAGAGCCAGAGAGAAGGTAGAGAGAGAGAGCACAGAAGCGCCGGTGTGTAGGCAGGTAGAGAGAGAGAGCACAGAAGCGCCGGTGTGTAGGCAGGTAGAGAGAGCACAGTAGGGACGGTGAGTAGGCAGGTAGAGAGAGAGAGAGAGTGCACAGGAGTGCCGCTGAGTAGGTAGGTAGAGAGAAAGAGCACAGGAGCGCCGGTGAGTAGGCAGGTAGAGAGCAAGCACAGGAGCGCCGGTGAGTAGGCAGGTAGAGAGAGCACAGGAGCACCGGTGAGAAGACAGGTAGAGAGAGTGCACAGGATCCTCGGTGAGTAGGCAGGCAGAGAGAGAGCAGAGGATCGCCTGTGAGTAGGCAGGTAGAGAGAGAGAGCACATGAGCGCCGGTGAGTAGGCAGGTAGAGAGAGAGCACAGGAGCGCCGGTTAGTAGGCAGGTAGTGAGAGAGAGCACAGGAGCGCCGGTGACTGCGAGCTTCAAACTTGCTTTTTCCCGGTGCAGGTCTCGAGTCGGGGGTACACGCAGGTACACGGCGTCCCCCCACTCTTTTCACAGGGTGGACGCCGTCCCACCCTGCCAAGATGCTGGGCCCCACAGAAATATGCTGAACGTGTCCCGATGTAATTTTCAGACACTGGGACACGTTCAACACGTTCCCCCACTTCTTTTTAGGTCTAGCCTGAACCAGCGCATGCGCTGGTCTGGCGAGACTTATTGAGAGGGCTCCAAAAAGTGCTACCAGGCCAGCCTGGAGCAACAGTGCATGTGCGCGGGCACGCGCGCTTAACCGCGATCACTTTTACTTTCGCGGCCGCACGGCCGCTTTGCATAGCCAATAGGTCTCGCTTTTGGGACCTTATAAGTATTTAGTTATGCAACTGTTGCATGGCTAAACACTTACAAGGTCCCAAAGGCGAGACCTATTGGCTATGCCAATGCTTGTTATAGGACTTGTGCCCTGTCCTGGTGTAAGACCGAACCACTCTATGGAATGAAGGTAAACCATTGACAGTTCGCGCTTAGCTGTGTGAATCAGAATTTTAACATACCGTTCACGATATGTACACATACTGACTGAACGGATCATATGTTTTTAAGACTCAAATTGAGAGCCTTGTGTTTGCATCATTGATATGTCCATCGAGAAGCAAAGACTGTTTTGATTGTGGGTAGTATTGAAAACAGAGTGTGTGTACCTGTATTTGCGTGACCTTTGTAACTTGAGTCATACATTTACCATGGAAACACTGTCCCCGAAACAATATCGTTTCAATTTTCTGTTTTCTATTTGCTTCTTGTTGTCTGTTTGGCAAACTGTGCTTTCCTGTCCGTTTACTGTTATGTCACAGATCCCACTTGCAGCAGCACCTACTGAGTGTTTCATCAGTGCAAGGTCGATGACATGAGTACCATTGAATTGGTTATTAATAGCACCTATTCTTTAAGCACTAGGCAACAGTTCACTTAGTGGCGTAGTGAGCGGGCAGTATTGAGGGACGTATATCACCATCCTGAGTGGGCTACATGCTTCACTGCTGTAGAGCTGCTCTCTCGGAGGAATACGGGAACCCTGCTGGTGCTTCCACTTTTGCCACCATCTTGGATCGGGATAGACCCTCTTCCTTTATGACACGGATGTACCAGGCGCCCCTTAACTGGAACACGGCAGGGAAGGAACCATTTTGTTAAGTGCCTAGAGAACTTATCTGTTTGGAGGTGGATGGGCAGTACTGCCGTAAACTTAGTTCTAAGCCAGGAGTACATTTTCATCTCTTGACACATCTCAAGGTTACCTTGCCTTTCTTTTGCTGAACGGTTAACAAAATTGGGGGAAAGGAAACCTTTTCCGCTCTGCAGATACAAACCACGTCATCCCTAGTTTTCTGACCGAGCATGGCATCGTGTTGTCTCATAGTGCCAATATCGGCAACACTCCCCATCCCACATACAGCAATGTTATTTGGAAATAAAAAACACAACACCTTGTTTGTGGAGAAAATTGCTGCAGATTTATTTGCATAACAAATATGCCAACATGGTGGGTTATCTTACGGGTGATCCAAGGGCAGGCAAACCCCTCCGCTGCCTGCTCACCTGATGAGCCAAATTACACCGTGGCCGTCACCAATCGGTGCTTACCAATTTTGGGGGAGGGTCTAACCCTCCCTCTGGTGGACCGCCAGTCCACCCCCTTACTCACGCCCCCGAAGGGGCGGAGCGTTCCAGGCAGCCCCCGGTTGCTCAGGTCCACAACGGCCCGTAGGACTAACGGGGCGCCGTCGCTCTTCCAGGGGACAACGCAAGGACATCCCTTGGGAAATTTGGCCTTTGCACCCTTGTTGTGCTCCTGCAGAGGGTACCCCTCTGTACCTTACAGCCTCTGGATCGCCCTGTAACTCCTCCTGCAACACAAAATAACAAATTAGAACACTTCTCCTCCCACCCTTACACTTACGCCGGGTAAGCGGTAGGGAGGGAAACGGCATCCAGGGCAGCGGCAAAGAGGCCGCCAGGTGGGTGGGGAGAGGCCCTTATACCTCATCCCTGCCCACCCACTACCGTAAGTGATGCTGCGCGCTGACCCCTCAAGGGGGGGGGTCCTACCACTAGACTGTGTCGTGTGCCCTTATGTGGCACTAAGGCGGCCGCCCTCTTATGAGGGTCTCCTTCGTGGACCACGGGCAGCCAACATAGTGCCAATATCGGCAACACTCCCCATTCCACATACAGCAATGTTATTTGGAAATAAACCACACAACACCTTGTTTGTGGAGGAAACTGCTGCAGGTTTATTTGCATAACAAATATGCCAACATGGTGGGTTATCTTAGGGTGAAGCAAAACCAAAGGGGATGATGGACGGAGTGTTGAACATTGCAAGCACTCACCCCCAGTAAACTGATTTGGGTTTAATCCATCATCATTCTTTAGCTCACTCCGCCACCCCAGTTCAGACATGGCCATATGCAAATCAGTCTGACCCTGTGCCTCATGGGAACAGTCCAGTCCGAACTGCCAAGCCATATCTTCCCTGGACTGGAAACAAGCATCCTGGGACCGGTTTCTGGCTAATCAGCCGTCATCAGCCAGGCTAGCTTGAATCCAGTGGCAAAGTGAGCAAGGGACCCATGTCTGGACATACCCTGCCAACTTAGGCTGAACAAAGCAAAACCAAAGGAGATGAGGGATGGAGTGTTGAACACTGCAAGCACTCACCCCCAGTCAACTGATCTGGGTTTAATCCATCATCATTCTTTAGCTCACTCCGCCACCCCAGTTCAGATATGGCCATATGCAAATCAGTCTGACCCTATACCTCATGGGAACAGTCCAGCCCAAACTGCCAAGCCATGTCTTCCCTGGACTGGAAACAAGCATCCTGGGACCGGTTTCTGGCTAATCAGCCGTCATCTGCCAGGCTAGCTTGAAACCAGTGGCAAAGTGAGCAAGGGATCCACGTCTGGGCATACCCTGCCAACTTAGGGCGAACAAAGCAAAACCAAAGGGGATGATGGACGGAGTGTTGAACATAGCAAGCACTCACCCCCCCAGTCAACTGATTTGGGTTTAATCCATCATCATTCTTTAGCTCACTCCGCCACCCCAGTTCAGACATGGCCATATGCAAATCAGTCTGACCATGTGCCTCATGGGAACAGTCCAGCCTGAGCTGCCAAGCCATGTCTTCCCTGGACCGGAAACAAGCAGACTGGGTTCTGGCTAATCAGCCGTCATCCGCCAGGCTAGCTTGAATCCAGTGGCAAAGTGAGCAAGGGACCCATGTCTGGACATACCTTGCCAACTTAGGCCGAACAAAGCAAAACCAAAGGAGATGATGGATGGAGTGTTGAACACTGCAAGCACTCACCCCCAGTCAACTGATCTGGGATTAATCCATCATCATTCTTTAGCTCACTCCGCCACCCCAGTTCAGACATGGCCATATGCAAATCAGTCTCACCCTATGCCTCATGGGAACAGTCCAGCCCAAACTGCCAAGCTATGTCTTCCCTGGACTGGAAACAAGCAACCTGGGACCGGTTTCTGGCTAATCAGCCGTCATCTGCCAGGCTAGCTTGAAACCAGTGGCAAAGTGAGCAAGGGATCCACGTCTGGGCATACCCTGCCAACTTAGGGAGAACAAAGCAAAACCAAAGGGGGTGATGGACGGAGTGTTGAACATAGCAAACACTCACCCCCCCCCCAGTCAACTGATCTGGGTTTAATCCATCATCATTCTTTAGCTCACTCCGCCAGCCCAGTTCAGACATGGCCATATGCAAATCAGTCTGACCATGTGCCTCATGGGAACAGTCCAGCCTGAGCTGCCAAGCCATGTCTTCCCTGGACCAGAAACAAGCATCCTGGGACCGATTTCTGGCTAATCAGCCGTCATCAGCCAGGCTAGCTTGAATGTAGTTGCAAAGTGAGCAATGGACCCACGTCTGGGCATACCCTGCCAATTTAGGGCGAACAAAGCAAAACCAAAGGGGATGATGGACAGAGTGTTGAACATTGCAAGCACTTACCCCCAGTCAACTGATTTGGGTTTAATCCATCATCATTCTTTAGCTCACTCCGCCACCCCAGTTCAGACATGGCCATATGCAAATCAGTCTGACCCTGTGTATCATGGGAACAGTCCAGCCCGAACTGCCAAGCCATATCTTCCCTGGACCGGAAACAAGCATACTGGAACTGGGTTCTGGTTAATCAGCCGTCATCAGCCAGGCTAGCTTGAATCCAGTGGCAAAGTGAGCAAGGGACCCACGTCTAGGCATACCCTGCCAAATTAGGGCGAACAAAGCAAAACCAAAGGGGATGATGGACGGAGTGTTGAACATTGCAAGCACTCACCCCCAGTCAACTGATCTGGGTTTAATCCATCATCATTCTTTAGCTCACTCCGCCACCCCAGTTCAGACATGGCCATATGCAAATCAGTCTGACCCTGTGCCTCATGGGAACAGTCCAGCCCGAACAGCCGGTTTTTATCTTCTCACCACACCCTTGATGGGAGTGCCACACCGTCCCGAATTCCTGGGCCAGAAATTGGGACAGTAGTTCCATTGTTAGTTGGCAACTCCCAAGGAAAATTCACTTAAATGAAGCAGCTGTTAACATGCAATGCTTTTGGAACTGAGGCCCTGGAGTAAAAACTATTAGCCATGTACCTGCACCCTCCCAACTATGAATGCAAACTGTGCTCTGGTAGTTGACCGTATTTGTGATCCACCCCTCTATTTCAACCCTAATGGGGTAACAGCACCCTTTTAGGACTGACCAACTCACGCCCCAGCTTACTGAATAGTGCCTATTCGTGTGTAGGCCATAACTCTGAGCTATCCCGCAGGTGTGCCTGGATTATGCTGAGTCTAGCTTACTTCGCTGCTGAGTGCCCCACACACAATCACAGGTATTTCTTTGCCTTTTCCATTTCTGGCTGCCTAATTTGAATGACATTGCAAACCCGGGTGAATAAAAGGAAACATCAATTGACACGGAACATGGCCTATTCTTCACCCCCTGTGCAGTGCACTGGACTGTTATGAAAAGCGTCAATAAGGCCTTCCAATCACGTGTATCAGATCTTCTAGTGATACACCTCCGCTGGGGGTAGCTCCTGTACATTGATCATTTGACTAAGACATGGGGACCCTGGAAAGCTCGTTGAACCTCCTGTCCTCTGCCCAAATAGACCAAGCAAAAACAAAAATAATGCAGCGGAATAAAGACAGCAACAGTTATTTCTATAGCTAATGGAAATCTAAATTATTCCATCAATGAGAAATTATTCTCTAACCAACCAAATGTCTTAATTCAAAAAAACACACACATTAGGTTGTAGGTCCAATGTATATCATTATACATCCAGTTTTTTATATATATTTGTGTGTTTCTTTATCACATGAACAATGCACATTTACTTACACAACGTAAAAAAAATAACGTAAAAAATACATACAAACAGTACACTTATGTATCTGAAAACAGGAAACAGAATCCTTGGAGCCCTAATATTAGTTGTGCTGCGAAAAAAAAAAACTTACAAACACCAAAAATACAATTCGCAGCTCACATCAATCAAGATCGCCCTCATGTCAACACCTCTTATGGTATTTGTCATTGCACCCTACTATTTACTGGTGTTGCAATTTTTTCTTTTATACATGAATTCAAATGGTACAGGGCTTCTTTCTGTATCTGCCCAAATAGAAGCACCACCAACTGTTTTCCCAAAGGGGCTCCCGTTAGAGAAGAGTGTTTAAATGTCTTGCTAGATTGGCCACCACAGATGATATACCTTAGTGACCATCCTCCCCAAAGTATGCGCCTGGCCAGCTACTGGTGCGTCTAAACACGAGGCCTTAGGGAAATGCCTGTCGCAGTACACAACATCCGTGGTGCATTGACATTACGTAGGAATTTAACCTGAGCAGTTTCATGTCTTGGTGCAGTCCCCAATTATGTGAATTCACTGGATACCTCTGCCTAATGCGTGTGACCTAGGTTCTTAATCCAGCTTGCTTGGCTGCCTAGCTGTGAATCAATACACCAGCCCCCAACTGGACGTGCTGCTGCTGGAGGAGTCTAACGCTAAGCGCCGCACTGCCCCTACTGTGCCTGCCCCACTAGATAGAACCTTGACCTTAAGTCCTGTAAGTTTATAGGGGACCGTTTATTTGACAGGACAATGACTTTGCTGCCGTCTGAATGTGGTCTGTGGTCTTTCCTTTTACTGGTTGATTCCAAATACTGTCTGACACACACCAACGCTCTACTGAAGATCTATCAGGTACTTTTGGCATACCCCCCGGCCTGCACCATGCATAAATTAATTAGTGGTAGCAGCACCCCCGAGGGGCAGGATCCTCTCATACTGCATCCAAACCCTTTCCCCTCTCAGATGCTAATTTTGTAAGGCGCTGTTCTTGGAACTTGTTGACGGTACCACTATCAGTTACTGGTTACCAGCGTACCGCACGCATTTCCTGGGGCCCGGCTGGTGGCCAGCACCCCTATGTGAGTCCCGTCCCCACTGTGCAATCTCTGCATCTAGTCCAGGGGTGAATAGGCAGGGGATCCACACACCCAGGAGTCAGTGGATGGCCCCGGTTGAAGAATACAAATTGCGCCTGACAGAAAGCTCTGTGCGTTGTAGCTGCCCCAAACTAATAGATCTAGTTGACATAACGTAGTTGCCAGCCCCTCATGGAAAATCACAATTAGGAGCCTGGAAAAGGTGTCCCATCAGCTCTTTCCTATGCATAGACAATGAATGGGGAACTGTACGCCCCTCTTCCATTTGGGGGGGGGGGGTGGGGAGGGAAGGCTAGCCAAGGTACCTGAAAGTAGGTTCTGTGTCGCCCAGTGGGCTATGTCTCCCCGCGTTGCTTCCGGGTCCTGACTGGGGGAGAACCCATTCACCTGAGCAACCCCATGTCTGTGCAGCCTCCCCCCATATGGCTTGCATGTACTAAGATGCCAGATACAGCTTCTTGCTAACCCAAAGTCAGAAAACCTAACAGGGTAGCATGCATAGCTGAGCCCAACCCCATGAAGAGGGTGCTGCCCAGTTCACCCTCTTCCGTCATTGCCTCCATGAATATCATCCACCCCTAGCCTTTTCCCTACAGCAAGGCTAGAGGTTGTGCTGTAATTTGCAGGTCCAGGTAGTGTTTTTGTGTACACTACAGCTGCCTTTAAGTCGCATGCCGCTTACAGCAATGGGCCCTGCCAATGAAGGTTTACCTATTTGGCAGGCAAAAAGGAATGTGCAGCATCCCAATGAATCTGTGGCCTTCAAACTTGCTAGAAGCGGGCTTTAAATGACCAACCAAATCATTCCCCAGATGAGCTCACATTTATTGCGAAATTGGTTATCCTTTACCTTCAACAGCAGCCAACACAGCAGCCCTGGTGGTATTGGTGGATAGCCAGTTACCGCGCGCCTCTACAAGTCTGTCAGTGGTCAAGTTGAAAATGAATGTTGTGCCCGGAAACCGCCCCAAGGAGGTAAACCCAGTTGACCCCTAAACCTACTCCCAACTGGTCACGAACTGGAACATCCGCATGTGGCTAAACGTGGCGACACCCACTCCGCCACAGAAACTCTTGTTGAGCAAATTTGTTCGCTGAGATTTTGGCCCCAAACTAGATGAGGCTGCAGTTATCTAGGTATGCAGTTGTTTGCTGAGGTTAAGGTCCCAAACAATGTCAGTATCTCTATCCCTGGCTTTCCCTCATTGTGCTCCTTCTCACCCAATGAGGCTCTTCTGGGAAGCCGCTGCATCCCTACCTACCCAACAGGCAGCCACGGCCCGTATAGGGCATGCCACCGGGCGGTGACATGGGGCAGGGGAGGGGTAGGGTTGGAGGTTGTAAAATTCGGCAAACGGACGATTTCAGGTAAGTAACGAAAAAATAAATAAAACGAATTTTGTTGCACACGCTGCATCGCCAAATTTGATGCAGCGCGCACAACAAAATTTGTTTTATTTATTTTTTCCGTTACTTACCTGAAATCGTCCGTTTGCTGAGTTTTACAACCTCCCACCCTGGCCCTCCCCCACCCCACGTCACCGCCCGGTGGCACGCCCTATATGGGCCGTGGCTGCCAACAGGGTGTTCGATGCACTGCTGGACACAACAGCGACCACCAACCAAAAAGGGCAGTTTGTAATCCTATGATGTGACATTGAGATGTTCCCACTGCACCTTAAAACTGTAAAACTACCGCCTCCAGTGACCTGACATCAGGTTTTGAAACCATTACTTCCACCTACGCGATCACACGTCCTCACCCCCAATGGTGAAAATTCATACCTTCTTGCTAGGTCCTCCCGGCCACAACAGACCAAAGTAGCAAAGGTTTCAACCTGGCTCATCAAAGTCAATGGACATATCAAACCGCTTTGGTCTATCTTGCTGAAAAGGAAAGAGCAATGCCCATTATCGGTATTAGTGAATAAAGACATTATTCATTCATGTTCAGCCAAAGTGAGAAACACTGCCCCCCTGTGGCCTTCCCACTTTATGGCACCTTGACAGTACAAATTGGTTTAATGCACCAATAATCAACCCCAAGTGATATATAGATATGCCCCACCCAGGGAACCCTGTCCGGTTACAGCAAAGGCGGACGCACCGCAACGTCAACTGAAGGCAGTGTAAACCACAAGTTCTGACCTAGAGCTGTTCACGGCGACACCTACGTAGAGACGCCCAATATTGCGCAAAACTAGAATCAGCATTCGCCCGCGCTACATTACAGCAAGGCAGTTCTACGGCTTTATTGTAACAGCCAGACCAAAAGTTGGAGTCAGAGCAGAATTGTCTAGTGTTGGCCAGAATGGAAGAAGTATCTGACTGGCTAATGCAGGCCCATAGTTCTGTGAAAATTGCTGCTGCATCACAATAATACCAGTGGCCCTGAGTATAAGAGAAGATGGTGATGTTGTGATCCAACTTATGTAAATGAGGGCGGTCTTAACATCCGTCAGTTGATTATTCCCGCACATGACAGTTTGACTACTGGCCAGTGTCGGTCAGTATGTGTGGAAGCGTTTAAAAGCATGTCATCATTGTTTCCAATGTCTACAACTGTGTGACCTTTGTCGTCTTTAACCCTGTTTTTCTGCAGTGTGAGAATTACTGGTCTGAATTGGGCTGATATGGCGCCACACAAACTTCGGTTTGCCTACCCACCGGTTAAACCACCCGGTGCCCGCTGTTTAGCTTCCCAATGCAAGAGTTGTGTCCTGTGAGTCGAATGACTGCTTATTGCACTACAGGCGGTGCTTTATTTGCTCAATTAAGGATGTACACCACCCAAGAATTTGCCTCCCAGTATATAATGATGGATGCTCGATCTTACCAAAGCAGCTGGCAAACCGGCCTGGGTCTTTGACACGCAGACAGAAAGCTCATGTGCGGGTTTTTTCAAACTGCCCCGCTGAAATTGTATTGCTTGTGGTGTTTGAAATGCAGGAGAGCCTCCAAGCTTCTGCCCCTGCCGTAGAGGGCGCATGGTATGCCTACCTTGGAGATAATCTGATAGGAATCAGAATTGTTTCTTCCATAGGCTTACCTACAAAAGTAAAAGCAGGGCACAGATTTAATGATTGTCAATGGGCTGGCTGCCCAGTGAGGTCTTGAACCGTAGGACGGACATTGAACTATTCGCTATCGCGACCACCTTGTGTTGAGGGGGGGTGTGTTCGGGATATCCATGCCACCCCAGCTCGCGCGTCCAGTACGCCATCCATCCAACATGCAACTTGGAGAAACCCCAACTGCACAGCGACATGCTGGGCAATCCTCTGCACTGGACACATAGCCATACCTTCAACCCTTGCTGAATGAAGTAAACTCCTAGGGCAGGGCCAACGACGCGGGGGAGACCTTCAGGCCATATGCATGCCTCTGCTCCTTCGAGCCATCTTCTCAGCTGATGGTGGGCTCTAATGACGCTAGATCCTACGTCGGCCACCCACCCTAGTATTGCCCGATTTCCCCAGGTACTAGCATGAAGTGTGGGTCCCTTACGTGCATTACATGAGCAGTATGGCTGAGGGGCCATGAAAGGCCTCCGAAATCGGCTTTCTACCCCAGGGATGGGCTCGTCCGCAACGGCTGAAATGCACACAATGGGAGGGTGTCCGTGTAATCCGGTGGATATAGCAGAATCTGTAGGTGCATTTTGTATATTGAATACACATTAGAAATGTGTATTCAATGTGTATTATATTAGAAAACCTGAACCGTGGCCCGGGCACAGCTCCCGTGGTGAGTCGCTCACCTTATCCCCCACAAATCCCCTGAACAGTACTGAAACAACCCCTGTGGCATGATCTGTAATTCCGTCCGGCAGCGTGCTCGCTACTCGGCCGAGGACACCGTTTGGTGCACGTAGACGTGAACTACTCAGGTTTGAGACAGTTGAGAGTTGTATTGGTATTGTAATTGATGTCGCCGGGAAACTACTGCACAGTTTTGCACCAAATCACAAATAGCACAATGTGCAGCCCAAGATCTAGCTTCCTGCTGAATTTGGTGTAATTCCAATCAGCAGTTTTTGCTGTAATATTGTCTAAAGAAATCTTTATAAATGCATGCGGATTTTGCATTTTGGGACCCCTTTGTTTTCCTGCCCCACTGCCTCCCAATGCCCCCCCCAAACTACCCCCCTCTCCCCCCCCCCCCCCGCTTGGCAGATCACTCCAAAGCCTTCTAGGAAGTTGCTGAGGTGGATGAACTTTCTTTTTGGAAAGTTTTGTGAAGATTCATCAAACGAGGTCAAAGTTATTAGCAAACCAAAAAAGCTCTTTCTATGGGAAAACAGACCTAACTATAACTACCTGGTGGTGGCTGCCATTAGGCGATAGATAGATAGATAGATAGATAGATAGATAGATAGATAGATAGATAGATAGATAGATAGATAGATAGATAGATAGATATATCTCTATCCTAAAGCAAAGTGGTTGTGAAACTGGTGCGAGCCAACTATTGATGCAGTTATTTGGGGGTATGACCTCAATCGCCAGAATATTGTAGACCCGAGAAATGACGGCACTCCCGGGGGCTTCGTTTCCAAATTTGATTTGATTATCTACAGCATTCCACCAAACACCACCAACAAGTTTCAACTATTGCAGTCTTGTTCACCGTGACTAAGTTTGTTTTAGATTTTAGTTTGTGCTTGAATGCCTTTGAAACATTGATGGGCATTCTGGGACTTGTGATCCAATTAATATTGTACCTGAAAGCAATTGCTGGATTTGCATAGTTATTGTAAACTATACAGCAAAAACACAACTCGTACAGGTTGAAAAGCATTGAACACTTTACTTGGTATTGTACAAATGACAGATATTTGCTGAAACCAAATTTCCATTTGTTTTGATTTGTGCGTGAAATAGTTTTATTTGTATAACTGCATGTCAGTGCATATTTGGTACCATTTCAATGAAAAATGTGCTGTTCTACCACACCATACATTATTAATATATTTGCAACAGTGTGGTCCAAAATGCACCACCTGCTCCATCGCAGGTGGTGCATTTTGGAGCACACTGCGCACTCTCCGACTGAATGTGCATGGCTCATTTAATATACTTATTCTTTCTGCGATGCTTTTATTTTTCACAAACCACTATGACATCAGTGATGTAACATTGATGGCAGCACCCTACTCCAAAAAGATTTTCAGCACCACTGAGCTAGCAGGAAATATTGTATAGAGTTAACCCAGGGCAAAAGATGTTCTGATTGTGTTATTTATAAATCATTTTACAACCTTTGCCCTGAAGTGTTTTGTTTTGTGACTCATTCCTGGGCACCTTGTTAAAAAGATGATTCTTAAAGTTTGACCTATATTGGACATGTTAGGTGAGGCCAAGTGAAGTTTAAACGACATTCTGAAAGCAAGTTGCACCTTATGCCACTGTGTAAAGCATTGAGTGTCCAGTGGAGTGAGAAAATAGATGATGACACAAATGCAGGAACTTAACCAACTTTTGCGTAAACAGTACCATATGTAACATTTGTCATTGGTGTTGATCAGTGTGATCCACTAGGGCATATGGAGCCCACTCAGTAGCATTAATAAGGCCCATGTGAGAAATGAGGTTGTTGGCTGACTGTGGTGCGAGCCATGGTCAAGCAACACTCTTGCAGGGTAAACCACAAAAAGTAACTAAATGTATTTTTGCTAAGCCCTGGGTAGCTTGCCACAGAAAGCAGTCAAGATTAACTTAGATGCAATGTGTAAAGTATTTATGCAGCACACAATCAGTAATAAAGTGAAAACACAACACAAGAAAAATCCCAAACCAATTTAGAATAGAGTACATTTTAATTGTTTATTTGACAACAAAACAATAAAAATCCAATCAATAGAACCAGAGTTATGAATTTTTAAAGAATAAACTGCAATATAGTGCCTAAAAGCATAAAGCGCCAACCCCCGGCAACCTGGTTGTGATGGACCGGGTCAAGATCAGAAGTTCAGCCCAAAAGCAATGGAGCACGGGTCAGATACCGTCACAGATTAGTCCTGCTGAAAGTTTACCTTCTCAAGTTTTGTGCCAAGAGTCCTGTTTGCATTGGATAGGGTGGTGGCCAGCGTGGCACGAAGAGAAGGCTGAGCATCGCAGACAGGGGTGTGGGGGGCTAGTGCTTTGCGTTGACGGTCTACCATGGGACGTCGATGCTGCTGTGGGAAGAGGCGGGTTTTTTTGAAACACATATTTTATTCAGTTTTCAGTTCACGCATACATATATTACATCCGTTAGTGATTACATCAGGTGACAGTTTTGTATATGTTTCGTAATTACAAGAATTGGTATCAGCGCATGTTTAACAGACTTAAACATCACAGATGATTTTTTGCATTCATGTGAGATATACATACAGTAATCAGGATATACTTTTCAATTAAATAAGTTTTAGAACTCTAACTGCATCCCCCCATGACCCTCCACCCACAAAAATATAAATCCTCCCTAAGAAAAAAGAAAGAACATTGAAACTATGGCGTTCTAGGTGTCTGTCTTAGCACACATCTCTATAGGGAAATCTGGCTGGAGCAATAAGGGTAGCGAGATGGGGGTGGGGGGTGGGAAAAGGAAGGGGCGGGAGAAAAGAGAGAGGATCCGTGACAGGTGGGGGGCACATAATCAGTACAATACCCACTGCTCAAATTTAGTCATTTGCCCGGACATTGAGGCACAGACGGACCACATCAAAGGCGGGGGGAGAAGAAAGGGTTGCGGTATGTGCTTTAAAATGTTCTAACAGTTGGGCCTATTTAATTGAAATCAGCTTTTTCCTTAGACCCCTATACTCTTTGCG
The DNA here is from genome assembly GCF_964204655.1 of Triturus cristatus. Classification (NCBI taxonomy): domain Eukaryota; kingdom Metazoa; phylum Chordata; class Amphibia; order Caudata; family Salamandridae; genus Triturus; species Triturus cristatus. The sequence continues at coordinate 1,060,604,779 of NC_140580.1, forward strand.
CTGCAGCGCCTCTATCTCAGCAGTAGCCCATTCAACTACTTCCTGCCACTTCCCCTCACGCGGTGCCACATGTGATTTCCAGCGCTGTGTAAGAAACTGGCTCTATATATACTACACCAAAATGAGGTATAGGGTGTATAGAGTCCAAGAGTCCTCTGAGGTAGGCAGAGGTTAAAGTTAGATAGAACCTTACTCTCTGTTTGTGGTAGAGTAGTCGAGCAGTAAGGTAGTATCAGAGGACAGTGTTAAGCATTTGATGTACACACTCAGTCAGCAAATGAATTCACACACTCAATAACTGAACTCTAGGCCAATTGTTTTTGTATAAAGATATTCTTTTAGGTATTTTTCTGGAACCAAGCAAGCCTGGCACAGGTAAGCAATAAATACTTAGCAGTAGTAAATGCTGAATGTTATACAGTTGGACTGCAATTGAAAACCGTTTTGGTTAAATTGTACAATTTTAAAGCATTTCTTTAGCTTTTAAAACTCCACACTTAGAAACTTTTTCAGGAAACAGTGTCCATGTAATCCTACGGAAGAAAAATAGGTTATCGGTTCATGGTAAGTATTCGACTGTGGGAGTTAAGGTTCTGGGGTTAGACTCAGGGGTCCCCCAGGGTCAGTGATGCACCCTCAGCGGCACTAGGGCGACCGGGTGCAGAGTGTTGAGGTCCAATGTTGTCCTATGGAGGATAGGGGGTCTGCGGTTGGTGTCTGCTAGCAAGCAGGCCACAGGGTTGTGGGAGCAGAGCTCCTAGGGTTTAGCTCAAGGCAAGTTGAGGACCAAAGTAGCACCAAAGGTGTACCCTCAGCGGCACTAGGGCGGCCAGGTGCAGGGTGCTGTTTTGAGGATTGGGTGCCCTGTTGTTTCCAATAGAGAACCTCCGGTACAAAGAAGCACTGCAGGCTCGGGGATGAGGCTCTTATGGGTGCGACCACCACTTCGGGTAAGTTGGGATGTTGTGGGTTGGTTAGGCACTGTTGATTTTGGCAACACAAGGCCGTGGGGCGTCGGGTGCAGGGGTGCCTTGGGACATCGGATTTTCTTACCCGCTCTGGTCGCGCTAGGGGGATCCTCTGGATTGAGGCTGCAGGGGTCGTCTGGAGGCTTGAGGCAGGTCAGGAGTCGCCGGATCTCTTGTCAGGATCACCGGGATGACCTCCTTGTGGTATTTTTCCACTCGAGCTCAGGCAGGGTTCGGCAGGTGCAGTGTGGGCTGGATTCGCGGTGTCCGGCCAGAGCCAGAAGCTGCAGTTTGAACTAGTCCGGTGTTCACGGGAGATTCAGTCTTTGAAGTGAAGGCAGGCCGGTCCTCTGGGGTTTTTGAGGTCGCTGGCTGCAGGACACACCAGGGTTTTCGCAGGAACAGGTTCGAGCGGAGACAGGCCGGTAGGGCTGGGGCCAAGTCAGTGGGCGTGGTCCTCTTGTTTGCTCTGCACGGCTCTTCGGTCCTTCTTCTTATCTTCTTTTCTTGTTGTTGCTGGATCTGACGAAGCAAGGTTCAGGGTGCCCCCTAAATACTACATTTAGGGGCGTTACAGGTAGGTAAAGGGCAGGGACCAATAGGTCCCTTCCCTGGGGTGGGTACACCCCCTATTCTGCCACTCTCCAGTGGGAGGGGGGCAGGAGCCTGTCCCTGGTTGGCTGGGTCCCCCATCCTCAAGATGGCGGGGACTCGAGGTTGTGCTTCACCTCGCCTCCCCCACCTGAGGGGATGAGCTGACAGAGGTGGGAACACCTCTCTTCCTCACTTATTTTTCCCACCGGTTCTCCCGCCCAAAGTGGGGGGTAGAACCAGTGGGGATCAGTTGCTGAAAGCAGCAAATGGTCTGGAGAGGCTCACAAAGGCGGCATGCCTTTGAAGCTTCTCCTTCATTAACCCTGCCCATCCTGGGGGCAGAGGCTTGGCACCTCGTCCCAGGATGCACATTGTTTCACGCCCCTGAGAGCAGCAGCTCTTGACCCAGGGGTCCAGAAACATGTCTGGTGGTGGCAGCCTAAGCAGCCACTCAATCAGGTCACTAGAAGTTGGTCGAGTTTCAGGAGGCATCGCTAAGATGCCCTCTGTTGTGCATTTTACATTAAATCCCACACTGGAATCATTGGGGGTTTAATGTACTGAGAAGTTTGATACCAAACTTCGCAGTTTTCAGTGTAGCCATTATGGTACTGTGGAGTTCGTAATCACAAACTCCCAGCACCATATACTCTTAATGGCAGCACTGCACTTACAGTGCCCACGAATGGACCTGGGTACTGTAGGGGTACAGGGCTCATGCACCTGTACCCTCACCACTGACATAGGGCACCCAGCTAGAGGGGTGACTGATGTATGCCAGGGCAGTGGTTTGTAGGCATGGCACACAGGGATGTGTGCCATGTTGACTCTTCACTTTGTTCTGCACCAAGACACGCAGCCTGCAAAGGCAGTGTGTGAGTGTCAGGGTACAGGACCTCTAAGGGTGGCACAATAAGTGCTGCAGCCCTTAGAGGCCTTCTCTGGTCACAGTGCCCTGTGTACCTGTGGTACCATTTACCAAGGGCTGACTTGTGGCCAGAGAAACCAATTGGGTTTAGGCGTTGATGCAGTTTTAGGGAAGAAACATAGGCCCTGGGTACCTGATTAGCAGGAGCCCAGGGCACACTCAGTCAAAGAGCATCAGCAATTCAGCAAAAAGTGGGGGCACACCATGCAAGAAAGAGGGCACTTTCTCACAATTAGTCTCTTGGCTAGCATCAAGGTGAGCCCCCTAGAGCGGCGCAGTACAACCGCCTTTTTAGGGAGAGGGGGGAAGACCCAAAAGACAGGCCTCGATCGCAGCCCAAGTGGAGCGTTCAGTAACTTGTGTGAGGCCCTGCGTGACTTCCGTCCAAAAAGCATTCAGGGAAGGGCAAGCCCATAACGTGTATGAAATCAGCATCTGGGTGATAAAACCTAGGACAATCCGAAGAGGCAGTTTGATACATGGGTGGTATCACCTGGGCTGTAAGGTAAGCCCTGTGTAGTATTAGCAATTGTATAGCCTTAAGTCGGGCATTACAAGAGACATTGCTAGCCCAACTGATTAAGCCACAACCCTCCCCTACACCTGTTTCAGCTGTCACCATGCACTGGTCACCACCCGGGTGGAAATTAATAGGACATATCAATATTATTACGCAAATCTCTATAGCGCTTCCTCCCATGACATATCAGAAGTTACCACAGTCTTCCTGGGGTCCATAAAGCTCCCCACTGTCACGGACGCAAATATCAAAGATTTAGCAGCTCCACTGACCGCCGCTGAGATCCGTGGCGCAATAAAGGGACTCACTCGCAACACAACTCCGGGCTCAGATGGCTCCCTATAGAGTTTTATTCCACCTTTGTGTCACCATTAGTCCCTAAACTAGTACAGCTGTACACTACTGCGCTAACAGAAGGAGCCCTACCCCCCACGACCAACCCCCGTATATTCCAGCAGATGATAGTGTATGATTTAGCTACTGACATGACACAAAGGATACAGGAGCAACCCTGTATCAACCCCCCCACCCCCACCTCCACCCCCCAGGATGTTAGCAAACAGACCAACAGGGGAGAGGAGTTGGCCTAACGGCTAGGGCGGTCGACCTCGAATCTGGAGAACTGGGTTCGAGTCTCGGCAATCATGCTGAACATCCTGTGATTCTGGGCAAATCAATTAATCTCCCAGTGCCTAACAAAAATGAATGTGTGTCCTCATGTAACGTAACTGGTGCTATGTAAAGCGCTCTGATACCCGATTCGGGTCAAGTTTGGGTTATATAAAACTCTGCAAAAAACAAACAAATAAAAAAACAGCAGTTCAAATAAGGGAACGTAAACCCAATACTGGGTCAAATGACTAAACTTCGATCAACCAAACTGTGTGTGAGCCAAAAACATCACACACCATGTAACAACAATGGCTTCCTGCTTACTTGGTATAAGTATATGCCGGTTACAAAGGGTGGTCTAGCCCAGGACAGGCCGTGCCACGGGACAATACCAGTTGAGCTTACCATGCTCCCTCTATATGCGTACTCCATTCATGAAGTATTATGCACCAGCCGGTGCTTGGAACCTAACACTAAATTAAGTTAGCCTTCCGAGGTGCTGACATTTTACCTGGGCACCAAGACGCCCCCTTCGTATTGCACTTACATTACTCTCAGCCCAGTGGGTCGTTACTGAGCTGCGTAGACACTGAGGAAATAATTCTATGCTACCCCCTGAGTCCGAGGACACCTCCACCGAGGGACTGGAGCTAATAGGTGGGCAGGGGGCCTGCAGTGCCGATGCTGAACGGCCTTACGTCTGCCCTCCAACACCATCCGAGGAGAAGCGGGACTAGGCGCTGTGCTCTGTGTCATAATTCCTGTCCCCTGTCTGCATGAAAGACGCTGAGATTTCGGTTGTGATGCTTCAGGCCGCACAGTGCTCATGGTGTCAGGGAAATTCCTGTCCAGCGAGTCCCACGCACTCTCTGGCGTCTCAAAAAATGAAGGAGCATTGGTTGTGGCGAATCTTCCGTTTGGCCGGTATTATCAGAGCAAACGCGAGGCCCGCGGCACGGACCCGGGCCTTGACCTCCATAAACGAGAAACGCTTGCGGTCGACTGCTAAAGTGTAATCCGGAATCATGGGGATTTTTGTAGTGCAAAGATATGGGTTGACGAGGCCCTACACTGATTTTCGGTGTGGGCGGTGCGGTACTGGTGCTAACGGGCACATTCGCGAAGAGCCCAAAAGCTGGATTTCAAGAGCCTGAGAGCCGCACCAAGGGTCCAGGACCTGAGATGCGCCATTTGGGGTGTTGGGAACTCACTGAAGAGGGGTCCAGGAGCTGTTGGGGAGCCTTTTATGTTCCTGAGGCACAGATCAGGAGGCTAGCTAAGATTCACAGCTTGCTTTCTGCCACACAGACACATCACTCTTAGTCTTGTTAACAATGCTATAGCCTTCTATTGCAGACATTAGACCCTCTCTTACATTATCCAGTCAACATATGCACTTGTAGTGCAATCGGTTCTGATGTGATATAGTATTGTTGTGAGCCCTCTATTGTTTCCATCTCTTGTGTGTTTTTCCAGCGTGCTATGATCCTGGACCATACCTTGAGGGCATTCAGTTGTCTCAGGCCCTGTGTTCTTGTTGCATACTTAGTTATTCTGCTGCTTCTGCTCGCACCCTTCTGAGTTCCACGCTGGTCCGTATGGTGATACCAACAGTAGTCTCTCTCCGTACCCTATTTCCAACTATTCACACACATCTACTGGTCCAGTGAAGAAGTGTGCCTTGCGTCATGGAGCACTCGAAGCTTAGCCAAGTACATAAATATATATGTTTCTAGCTCATAGCTTTTGCTTTTCTCCTACAAATTACTTACAGAGTTTTTATACTTTCTGCCTGTAGTACAGTATTTTCATAATTTGATATTCACATCGAAGTGTCCCTGTCCTTCTGACATGTTGCAATATTATGCATGTCTATGTAGCTAGACAGTTTAGCTACAATAGGTCTCATTGGTGCCATGGGTGTGGTGTCGTCACCAGACCCTGTAAGGCCCTTCCATTGAAGGAGTGTAGACAGGCCTTTTGGTATAAGGTGGTTCTGGATCCACGTCCCCAAGAATAGTTCTGCCAGTGCACCATCTGTTCATTCCTGAAAACCTACAAATCTAAGATTATTTCTTCTTGATCTGCGTTCATCATCTTCCACTCTAATCTCCAGCACATAAGTGAGTTCTGATTGTGATTTCACTGTTTGTAGAAGCTCCAGCACATCTGTCAATATGTGTTCAATTGCCTCCTCTGTCTCTAGCTCAAGTCTGCTCTGAGCTGGTTAACTTATAAACGTATTGTATGAATTGTGGTCACAATCGATGCTCTTGAACTCTCAATTCCATGAAGAATTGTGCTTGTGAAGTTCCAGGTGATTCTCCTTGCGAATGTTGTGTAATCTGTTTTGTCTCTCATTTTTCAGCCTCAAGCGCTGTCGCATACTGATCTTTTTTTCTTGCCTTGTGCTATTTTACTGATTTTTTCTTTAACTAATGAGGATGCTTACGAGGGTTAATTTTCTCACAATGTTTCATCAGCACTTCCTCGTGTCACCTCTTCCCACAGCACTTTATATATCCAATAATCTAAGAGAGCCAAGGTCCAGTGTGGGCGCCCCATACAGTCTGTTCTGTTGTACATATGCCTCCTTCTTCTATAGCATGTTATGTTAATTTAATTTGTAGCACGCACAGATACTCAAGAGTGTCCCGGCGCGGAGCAGAGAGGGGCAACCATCTGAGATTTATGCAAAGAGATATGTGCATGCACTTGGAATGGGTTACATATTCTCCAGACAATTTCATGTGTCACAATCTACACTCCTGGGGACATGGCTGCTTGGAGGGGGATGGGTAAGCCAGTCAGATCGTTGGCCATTGCCCCAAGTCCATTAATGGTCTCCCCAGCACTTCCCTGTACCTCAATACCGTTTTCCACCTAGCTGTTTGGTGGTCATCCACCTTGCAGCTCAATTTCTCCTGCAGGTTTACTTTCTAGAGTCTTTCTCAGTGTGGAACTTTGCCTCAGTGCATTCCTCTGGTTCATGCTCTTCCAGCTTCAGTCCTATTTTATTTTCTCTGACGCTGACCGTGTCTCTTCGATTCTCTGTATTGCCTCTTCTCCCTGGTATGCAGTTCCACGCCCCTGATTTACAAGGCCTAATAGGTTGTTCAAGGTTATGTTGTTGAATTTTCTCTAGACTGGCTGGTGCTTGCTTTGCATTGATAAGACTTAGACCATCAAGGATCTGTTGCTCACACTTTTTCTAAGAGGTTCCTTAGTGTGTCTGAGTCTGTCTGAGTGCTTTAGTGCTATATCAATTCTTAACTCCATCTAGTGACATGAACATTTGTTTTATAGACAGAAATCTGAAATCCTCTATATATTTAGGATAGTACGTGAAAATGACAGGGATGTTGTTGACTTGAAAGCCCAGAGGAACGGTATTGGATTCTAAATGTTCCATCACGAGGAGGCCATGTAATTGAGTCTACATAATTTGTTCTCACATTTGTCTAAAATTTCTATCTTGGTTTGTAATTTGGTGTTCGTAGCAAGCGTGTCCGTAGATATTCATGCTGTACACACTCCTGACATCAACTGTGTGCGCAGACATTTCTAAGTTGTTTTTTTTCCAATAACATTTGGTCATGAGATGTTCTTTTAGTCCCCCCTTAGCTCACAATGCAGCAGGAGAGAGACACCTCAGATTCTTTGTTTTTGCCATCAGGTTCAGACGTTCAGCTCAAGTTCCAGGACTGTCCACAAATTTCTGTTCTTTCGGCTCCAATCATCTAGGTTCCTGAACATCTTTGGAGAAACCATCACTGTTGAACACTGGTGAGGGCAGGTTCAATTCTGAACCTCCCTGGAGCTTTCCCCATCCATGACTCAGGTCTAGTTAGAATCACTGTTGGGAGAGGGTGGTATGGAGAAAACACCCTTCCAGTTTTACCTAAGGTGTAACACACAATACAGCTGACGTGATCATCACAGGGTGTGTAACTTCTGCCTGTCTCCTAAGAACAAACAGTTCATCTGCTCCACTTGCCAAGTCTTCAAAAACAAGACAACACTTTGGCACACACAGACACATTCAGCCCCTCTAGAACCAGGACCTGACCGATCTGCCTGATATCTTCGGTGCTCGGGTGCTGAGGACATCTTCGGAGGCTGAAGAGGAAGAGTAGTGGTCCTTCAGGAATGGCATGCGACAAAGAAAGAAAGGCACTGGTGGTTTACAGGTCTGAGGATTCTGAACTCCAAGTTTGGCTCCCGGTTCCAGGACCTCTTGACCTCAAGAGACCATATGAGATCCAGGAAAGCCTTCGGTGGAGAGCACTGAGCCTTGTTGCCTGACGACACCTGCTCAGCCTCGAGTCGCTGTCCAATTGTCGCCGGAGTTGAATTCAACTCCAAAGTCGTCTCTGAAATCCATCCCCAAGTAAGCTCCAAAAATGGCCTTGATGCCAAGCTTGGAGATCAGGGACACCATTTCCTGTGAGTGAGCTTCTGCTCACTCTTCACTCCCTTACTTATTGGAAGATAAAACATGTTCATACAAAAGTCAGAAATTGGAAAAAAATGAAAATTATTGCATTCTAATGGCCGTGGATGTATTTGAAAGAACGAGATTACCTATTTTATTTAATGTAGGAACAAAAGATCTAGTGGTAGCCCGAGAGAGCTGTGTTGTCCCACCAAATCTATGTCTATATAGGTATTTGTAGAGCTCACCTGTTACCCCAGAGGGTGTCCTGGCAGTATACAAACAGTGTTTAAGAAGAGGTAAAAAATAGAGTATATTATTCATAAAGGGAGAAAAGGTAAGATTTCAGACTTCTGATACTGTGTGTGAGAATACAAAGGCAGGAGAGATGAAGGCCACAATGTGAGAATTCTTTCTCTTCGGTAGGCCACTGGAATTATGCAAACCCAACAAGATGATGAACGGAGTGCTGAAACTTTTCAACCACTCACCCCCAGTCACATATCTGGGTTTAATCCATCGTTCTTTGGCTCACTATGCCACCCCAGGTTGGACCCAGCCATATGAAAATCAGTCTTGACCCTGTTCCTCATGGGAACAGTCCAGCCTGAACTGCAAGGCCAGGACCTCCCTGGACCGGAAACAAGCATACTGGTATCGATTTTGGAGTTTCACCCCTCATCAGCCAGGCTACCTTGAATCCAGTGGCATAGCCAACAAGGGACCCACGTCTGGGCATACCCTTGGCCACTTAGGGCGAACATAGCAAACACAACAAGATGATGAATGGAGTACTGAAACTTTTCAACCACTCACCCTCAGTCACAGACCTGGGTTTAATCCATCGTTCTTTTGCTCACTATGTCAGTCCAGCCCGAACTGCAGGCCAGGTCCACCCTAGACCAGAAAGAATCATCCTGGGACCAGTTTCAGGTTTCAACCTTCATCAACCAGGCAAGCTTTTTGCATTTGCACTGTAATTATGCGGCAAGCTCGACTAAATGATGCAGCGGGAAAAGGCAAACTATGAGGCATGATGCAGCACATTTTTTATCTTATTACTTCATGATTTTGTCGTTTTTTACCTCATTTCTACCAGTTTAAAACCAGATACAGAAAAAATCAACCAAAAAATGACCTGTCACCTTTTGCATAGAGCCATCCACTGTAAGGGAACCCACCTTGCTACGTTTTTAGTAACGTTTGAGCAAGAAACATTTTTTTGGGTTAAAATCTGAAGATTATGCAGCAGATGATGGATTATGTGGCAAATGCCGCAAATCCATAGTTATGTGGAAAAACGTGTGGCCGCAGATTTGCATAATTCCAGTGGCCCTGGGTAGCAAAGATTTTTTAAAGTAAAAGGGATCTGTATAATCAGATGCTCAGAAGAAGATGCAAAGAGATTTTAACAAGATCTGTTTCTCAGTATGTAGCCAGTGCAATCTGGTAAGAAGATGGACCATCGATTATTACCTGGGCAGAATACACAGGACGTGGGCAGCTGCATTCTGTATCACATAAGGTTGAGCGATAAATGCTTTTGGTGAATCTAGACAGAGCCAATTGCCATAGTCAAGAGGACAGATGATTATAGGTTGAATGACAGTTTTCCTCAGTAAAGGAAAGAAAGACTTTGACACACCCAACAGATGTAGTGGAGACAAGACGCAGAAGTGCGAGTGATGTGCACAGAAAAGGAGAGTGTCACCTTAAACCACACACCAAGGTTCTTTACAGCGGGGGTGGGCGTGAGGTAGGGGCAAAGATATGGTACACGCCATGGAGATGATTAGACAGAAGTCTCCCAAAATCAGGATTTCTGTCTTGTCCGAGTTTAATTTGAGAATTATTCCTCATCCAGCAAGTTACGCCTGAGAGAAAAGTGTGAAATGGTTTCTCCTGCTGTCTTTACTGATGATCAATTGAGTGTCAAATACATAGCTCATGGGATAAAAGCCATTGGAATTAATCAAGAGAACAAAAGGGGGCAGGAGGTGGCATACATTTTTAAAAGGGTAGAGCTGAGTGGTGATCTCTGAGGAATGCCTCAGAGTGACGTGCCTGGCAACTGATTGTAATTGTAATTGCATTTATATAACGCTTACTACCCCTAACGAGGCGTCAACGCTGTTTACGCCGGGCAGCATGCTGTTCCGAAACCCAAGGTGAATGGTTAGATCAGTGTCATTGGTTACTGTTAGTTATTGGGATAAGTCTTGTGCGCTCAAAGCAGACCATTCCATGCGATGAATCCATCACACAGATTAAAGAGAGCACCAGCTGCACAAGCAAGAAGAGGGAAAAGCTAAAGGGCATATTTATGATCGGCTTGCGTCACATTTGCATCACTTGAAGTGGTACATGCATGACTCAAGCCTCTAAGTCATATTTATGAAGCCACTCAAAGCCACAATGCGTGGCTTTGAATGGCTTCTTGAATCTGGAGTAAGGAAACGCAGTGCAAATTGCTGTGTTGCCTTACTCTGTGCAAAGGAGGCGTTCCATGGGCATTGAGGTGGCTGTTATAAATATACCAAACCTGGTAACCTGGGAATGCGTCAAAATGCTACACCACCCCAGGTGAGGCATAATGAGGAGAAATATCTTTTTATGTGTGCTGCATTTTGCATTCTGCCGAACACATAGAAAGAGGAAAACGTCTCCATGGATTGTTTTTGTGCAGGATGGTGCCCCTTCCTGCTCATAAACAATCCTCCCTATAACACAGGCAGACTTGGACCCTGGTGCAAGGGTGCCTGCATTGGCGCTAGGCTGCCAAAACAGCGGCAATGCATGGGGAAAGGACAAGAATGCCCTGTATTGCTTAAATGCGGCACATTCCTGCCCTTTCACAGTGACGCAGGGCAGCGCAGCAAGGTAGCTTACTGAGCTGCCCAGTGCCCCTATTTTCAATAATATACCCCTAAGTGAGAGCAACAGGTGATGAAACACTGTACCCATTTAAGTGCATTGAATTGACTATTGACTTAGGTTAGTGGGGTAATAAGGCTGGGATGAGACTCTGTGAAATGCGGCCAAGAAGTCTAGGAAGATTAAGGCAGTAGGGTAGACTCAGTACTGTGAAGTGGCCAGAACTCTGACTTCTGTGCGGGGGTGGGGGGGTCAACTGCATTATTAGAATCAAAGAACTGAAATAACTGTTTGTTGACAAGTCCTTCTACGACTTTGGCTTGGAAGGGGAGTATTAGACGTGGCATCTTTTGGCATGGTTTTTCTTGTCTTTTTGCTTCTGACCTCCTGTTTTTGATTGTGTGCAGAACTTCGTTTTTGCTGGTTTTAGGACTCCGGGCACTTTGCCACTGCTGACCAGTGCTAAAGTACATGAGGTCAGTGTCTAAAATGTAATGGCATTTGATTTCTCCATGATTGGCATATTTAATTTGCTAATAAGTTCCTAGTACAGTGCACTACATGTGCCCAGGGCTGTAAATCAAATGCTACTATTGGGCCTGCAGCAGTGATTGTGCCACACACATGAGTAGCCCATCAAACATGTCTCAGGCCTGCCACAGCAGAGCCTGTGTGTGCAGTTTTAAACTGCTACGTCAACCTGGCAAGTTGATCTACTTGCCAGACCCAAACCTTCCCTTTTATTACATGTAAAGCACCCCTAAGGTAGGCCCAAGGCAGCCCCATGGGCAGTGTGCAGTGTATTTATAAGGTAGGACATGTGCCTTTAAGTTTTACATGTCCAGGTAGTGAAAAACTGCTACATTCACAGCAAGGCCTATCTCTCCCATAGGTTAGCATTGAAGCTGCCTTCTAACACTTTACAAGTGTAACTTACAGTTGGGAGCAGATAGAAAATTGGAGTTTGGCGTCTCAGGACTACCAATTTAAAAACACATCTTTTAGTGAAATTGGTTTTTAAATTGCAGTTCTGAAAATGCCACTTTTAGAAAGTTGGCATTTTCTTACTTAACCATTCTGTGCCTCTGCCTCTCCCAAGAATACATTTCTGGGTTGGATGACAGTTGGGCTTTGTGACTTTGCTTTAGACAGTCACACACATGGGAAGCTGACGTGTGCCCAGCATATCCTGATGGCCCATCACATGCTGGTGAGTCTTCCTGAGCTAGAGTGGTGGGAGAAGTTGAAACTTGCACCTGAATAGGACTATGTCTGTCCCGTCACAAAAAGCTGCGTACCCACACTGTAGTGTGTCTGGAGCCAGGGCCAGGAAGGGCAGGGTCTCAGGCCCTACAAAGACCTTTCTTTGAAGTCTCCCTACTTCAAAGGCTGAAATGGGTATACATGCGGGACCTCTAACACCATATACTCAGAACACTTCTGGACTGAGGACATTCTGCCAGGAAGAAAAGCTTTTATGCTGCCAGGAGTGACTGCCACTTTGCTGCTTGCTTTACTGTGTTGGCCTGCTGCTTCTTACCTGTGAGTGAGAGGACAGGTGTTTACTCTCTGCATTCTACTTTGTAAGGTTCTCCCAGAGCTTGACTGAGCTTGCCTCCTCTTTCTGAAGTCTCAGGGACATCAAGCACTTCACCTATATCTTGCTACCAGCACCTGGGCTCCTTTGCTGTGAGTCCTGTCCTGCCAAGGGGTGCCAAATCCTGTCCTGGGCCCTTGGTGATGAATTTGGTACTGCAACCAAGAAATCGACACATCGACTCTAGAGCGTCAGTCCGGAACCAGTGCATCGCTGTAAAATCGACGCATCGCCGCTGCATTACCGAAACCGCGGACACCGCTCCCAGAGTGCGCAACACAGCGACCGTGACTTTCAATGTAGCCCCGACTTTGGAGCAGTGCCTCTGAAGAACAGCCACTGCATGAATCTCGAGCACCACCTCAACGCATCTGTGACTCTCTGCTCCAACTATGACTCATCCCCGCCCATTGCCTTCAGCCCAGTGGTTCGACTTTGTTGCCATAGAATCAACGCATCGCGCTGTTAACATTGACGCAGCATTGACTTCGCACCACCTTCAGGAACCAAGGACTCACACCCACAACCGACGCATCATCTCCTCTATGCAAAGCATCGTCCCGGAGCGGTAAAGTTTCAACGACCTTGCACCACCTTTAGGAACCAAAGTATCACCTGTATCTGCAACGCTTGACCTCCTCTGCGCCACGCATCATCTTTGATTTCCGACTCATCCAAGGTACTGTAAAGGGGTCTGCGTGATTCTTGTATTCGGCCTGTGCTTCATTGCAGTTGGATTAAACTTTTGGATTTGGCCTGCTCAAGCGTGACCAGATATCCCCTGTTGAATCTATTGCCTTCTAAGCACTGCTTTTTGATCTCATCTTTAAAAATTCATATCTTGACTTTTGTATGTTGGATTTTTGTTTTTTTGTTTTTGTTTTACTCAGATAAATATTGGCATAGTTCAAAACTGATGTGGAGTACTTTTGTGGTGTTCTCACTGTGTTACTTTGTGTGTGTGCGCGCACACATACTTTAAACATTGCCTCTTTAGTTTAGCCTGACTGCTCTGTGCAAAGCTATCAGAGGGTGAGCACATGTAAACTTTTAGTGTGCACTACTACACTTACCCTGACTAGAGTGTGGGTTCCTACTTGGACAGGGTGCATTCTGCTGCCAACTAAAGACCCCATTTCTAACAGGGAGCAACAAAATGGGTCGCAAGTTGGAAAGAACAGTATCAGCTTTTGGCTTTTTAGAAGATGCATTCTGAGAGCTTTTTTCCAGGCAGTGTGAACCTCTGTTATACTTAAGGACATATTACAGAGACATTTTAGTGCTGGGGCAATGACTGGGAGGAAAACAAGTGAGCTGGGCAAGGATCCAATGAAGAGCAAGATTTGATGACATTACACAGATCAGCGGTCTAAGAAAGACAAGGGGGTGAAAAAAACACTGACATGCAAGAGAGTTAAAGAGTATAGAAGTGGTGCGAGACAATGGAAATGAAGGTACTGATAGCCTCAATTTTATGAAAGAAATCTGTAGAAGTTGCATAGTTCAAGGTATGGGCATACAGGAGTATGTAGGGAGGAGGGATTGACTAAGGATTTTTCGATGCTGACTACAACCTTGACTTTTTTTGACTCTTGAGTATGAGAGGAATAGGAATTGGCTTTGAGTTCCTTTTTGTAATTCTTAAGTGCGGTTATATATTTGAGTTTAGCCACTTGGCTATAGTTTATCCGCCAGGGTTCTCGCAAGATCTTTGCAATGGAGTTTTTGAAGCTGGTGAAGACCTACTGCAGTATATGAATCCAAAAGGGAAGCTGTGTGTAGCTGGGTGTGGTCTATCCAAACTTTAAGAACTCCTGAAATCAGACAGTTAGTAGACTCAAGTATGTAAGGAGTAAGGAGATTAGATTAACCAACTAGTTTCCCAACTGATTGGCAGGGCCATAGGGGGTCACTATAACTAAGCTCGAGAGAACGTGCATATAAACATTTGAAATGTGAAATTAGAGCAATTCACTGAATTTCAGCGGTGGGGAGGGGATAAGAGATATGGAGGGACTTTTGAAAAACTATTGCAATTCCAACCCTTAAGCTTAGACTCCACTCTGTTTGCTTTTCCTGGTCTGTGTGTCTCACATGTCTATTGTGGCTGGGAGATGTGTGGTTCTGCCTGAGATTCTGTACTGAACGTACTGTGGTGCTTCGATGTCTCGTCAGAGGTAGTAAGTGCTATATAAATGCATTTTGCAAAACGATACTTACAAAACACCAATACTTAGCAGATGTGTTGCTTGTTGGGCTGCATCATAGAATGGGCTGGCGTCCACACTGGTCCCACACCTGCTCTGCACAGACTAAGCAGTAACTGCAGTTAATTAGACTTTGGAAACTAAGGCTAATGACTGCAAGTAACCAAACACAGAGGATTAGATGCTTGAGAAGGCAAATAAGAGGCTTTGGGGCTGGGGACATTAATGTCTCAGTAGCCGTGCTCGAAAATCCATTTGCTCACTCATCCGCTCTTCAGCATCTTGGAAAATTGACAAGGACAAGACACCATGAGCAGTTCCAGGGACCTTGGGAAATAAATTCCCAATAATAATCACACAACACAAACTGTTTGATTGGGTACAAAATGCTGCAGGTTTATTACATACACCGTTATGTAATAGGTGGGTTATCTTACGGGCGATCCAAGGGCAGGCAACCAACTGGGCCGCCTACCCGCCTGCTGAGCCGGGCAGCACTGGGGCGAACCCCGCCTTTGCTGCCGTCCAAGTGATTCTCTTACAGGATCACTTGACCGCTGGTAACTTCTACTCATGCCCCTTCCCGGGGCGGAGCGTCGCATAGCAAACCCCCGGTTGTTCAGGCCACAACCGCCCGAAGGACTAGCGGGGCGCCGACACGGCTTCCAGGACCCTCCCATGAGGCTCCTCGGATTTGGCTCTGGCACCCCCTATGGTGCTGCGCAGAGGTACCCTTTGTACCGGCCTGCTTCCAGATCGCCCTGTAACTCCGCCACAGCTCTGGAGGTGGCCCCCGTCACCGCCAGGGCCCCCCACCACAGCTATGGTCTTCCCTGCAACCTCTCCTGTCTAGAGCTACCGGCAAATCTAGATGGTTATAGATGGCCCCATCTATATCCCAAAGCCCTTGACGCTAGCCTGGGTCAGATAGTGTCTGATGAAACACAAGACCTGTTAGGCCTGAGAAGTTGTGCCAAGAACTATTCACCCCCATGAGGGAAAGTTCCACTGCTTCAGTTGCCTCAGCCCCGAGCCAAGTCTGGGCGGGGGCGATGCCGACACCCAGGCTCACCAAGCCGCTTCTATTTGCTGATCTCACCTAGCTGCCGTCCTTCTAGCACCGAGTGTGTCTGAACACCAGCGTGCCCATCTATGGGACAGCAGCCCACTTGCTAGGTGACCACTCCCCGACCCGCCTGCCTACTATGGCTATTATGGTCAGGGGGAATACACTTAACCTTTGAACAGTCCCTGTGCTTGCCAAATGAAGGCACACAGGAATGTCCATAACTAAGCGTACTGTGACAATGAGCCAAGCTGCCCTCCGGCACTTGCCCTGCAACCCTTATCCCTGCAGGGAACTTTGCCCGCTCAGCTCAATCTGGTGGAGCCCCCTAGGCATACCCGCATGGAGAATCTGTCTGATTCAATACAGGGTGCACTGTCTGTACTATGGTGCCTAACATTTGATGCGGGAGATGCCACGCACCGCCTAGGTCATGGGAACCTTAGGGAGCCCCGCTTTTCCCCCAGGCGTGCCTCTAAATGGGCCTGGCTCCACCCAGCTGAAGTGCTCCTACTGGGTTGTGTAAATGCGGCCCAGGATGACCTTAAACAATCAGCTTGGTGTGCTACCACAAACCGTATTGGTCATGAGAACCTTGAGAAGCACACCGTTTTCACCTGTGCCTACCCCGCGATGAGACCGCCTCCACCCAGCTGTAAGGCCAGAGAGACATATATATTCCACCTATCTACTTGGTTTTTTGCCCCCTGGTACCCGACTGGTTGCCGCTCTGTGGTTTTGTGAAGCGCGCGTGCCCCCGGGGCCCGCTGTCACTGACCAGCCGGTGTCTGTTTTCCACCTTGCTGTTACTTATCTATCGCCAACTGCCCTTACTTGGATTGGAGGAATGCTGGGTGCTTCCTAAGGACTGTGGATTTAAAGCTCCAACCTAGTTTGACCCCCAAAACTTAGGGAAAACCAAGGTAGTAATCATGCCCTTCATGGTATATCTACCCCGGCGTTGACTACCCACGTATTAATGACACCGGTCGCAGAAGGTGCCCCTTCCAATCTTCAGGTTCTGGCCCATAGCAGGAAAATCCAGGGCGCAGGCAAGTCTGTAGGAGACCGACGGGAACCTTCTGTGCAACTACTTGCCCTTTTCAGGAATAAAGGTAATGCCAGGTCATTAATACCCTGTTGCCAATTGGCTCTAACGCAGTGTTTACTAACTTTTACGCACCGCAGCACCCTTGTTAGATGGCACGACCCCCACCCGCCTGCTGTCCTGGCTAAAACGCGGGTGAATATGTCTTACTGAAGCGACCTAAAACCTACCCATGGTTGCAGAGGGATGCCCACCCAAGTACATGGTATTTGTCTATTTGGTGCCAGCCGATGTTTGAATAAGGCTCTCGTGCCGAATGCAGCTCAGCGTTTCGCAGCGCCTCTCTTTGCGTTGTAATTTCCAGAGTGAGAGTGAAATGATACTTCCCACCGAAGGGCTGTTAACCAGTGGCAAGGCAGGCAGACCCTGGGCATAAGAACAGATTCTGAGTACGTCCCTCACCCAGCCTATGTGTCCCATAACAACTTTAGCTACAGTATCCCAGCGTGCCAAGAGATTAGTCAATGTACTTGGATAAGAGGACAGGGAGTAAACATACTCAACACTTGCCCCTTCTGAAATAGAGAAGCCAACTGTACTGGTAGTTGTGGGCAGTTGTGCTCCAACCACATTTTCCCAGCCTGCTGAATGACAGCACTCATTCATAAAGCTCCTGTGCTGGTGGGAACAAAACTTTCACATTTCCACTTCTGACTAATTGAATACCTTCCCCCGGTGGTATCTAGGCGCTGACTAACATAAGGTGCTTTCTTTACCTGCCTACGCATAATCTGCGGTCATGTGACCTAGGCTGGTGGAGAGCTATCCCTGAACCTAACAGAAAATGAAAACCCTGGAGCTGCAGCCATGAAAGCATATTAACTGAAAACCAGTGGACCAGGGCAACTCCAGGAGTTTGTACTCGCAAAGTTGAAGTCATGAGACAATCGACGCCTTTAGGGTACCAGAGCATGTTCAAATTGGTCCCTTAATATCCTTCTTGAATGCTTTAAACCTATGATGAATGAGTCTGCCTAGACCGCCCTTGGAATTGCCCACATTGTGAATGGTCCCCTGATTGTATGTAGCCATCCACTTGTTAGCCAACGCAGTCCTTTATCAAGTTGGTGCCAACCAAGAACTGGTTTCTTTTTAATCCTCTCAACCTGTGGGAGAAAAACTAACATCAATGGTCGCACTACCGGCCCACAGAGCTCCACTTAACGACCCCGGTATCCCTACCTGCAAAGCTTCCCCATGCGCTGCTTGGGCCATGTGTTCCACACTTACCATCACTAGCAGGTTTCTCTGATAAAACAGAACCTCCTATATGCTAAGTGGGAGGGTCACCTATTATTTCTGTAATAATAGTGAGCTGCTGCTGTATAACCGTGTTGAAAACACGCCACCATCCCTGAATATTGTATGCAAACTCATTTAGAAATTGGAAGGGTGTGCCCGTGCACTGTCGGTAACTTTCACAAAGTTGGCATAAAAGGGGGCTGGACTTTATCAAAACCAACGCTGTTCCAAACAGGGGCCCTCAATTAAGTAGGCATTCCTGACCTCAAACCTTAAAAATGCCATGTTAAACGCGCCAGAGCCAAAGGCACATTTTATTTTTTATTTTTTTTTTATATTCCCCAAGTAGCTGCCTTTAGACTTACTTTGGCGAATGGCCAGTGCAAAATTGCAGCATACATTAATGTCCCTGACTGGAACCATAAAAACCCCTGCATTTTAGCGGTAGCATGTATCCACTATGTGCTAGCTCTGCCTTTCATGTGGGCAGCTGGGTCACTGGATCTTTGCATGCCCTCAGGGCTGGACTACGACTATTTGTTTATTTAATTTCTTTATAGAGTTTTTACATGGTGCGAACTGCGACCCGAGACGTTGGGTCACCGAGCACTTTACATGAGCACCAGTTCTGTAACCTGAGGACCCTACATATTGTAAGGCACGGGGAGGTTAAGTGATTTGCCCAGGATTCCAGGCTGTTGGTCATCGTTGCAGAGACCACAAATTGTGTGCTAGATTTTCGCCCCAAATAATGTGAGTATTCTATCCTGTCATCCTAGGAGCATCGCCTTGGCCTTTGATGACAGAGACCCTCCCGGGAACTTCCCTAGCCCCTTGTCAACCCACTGCAGCCAAATGTGCAACTGTATGCCTGCACACACCTCAGGCAGCCACCTCCGGTTGGCCCACCCTAGCTCCTGTCATGCTGCCAAGCAAAGTAGCATCCCTGCTATAAGCCTTGAGCATGTGCAAGAGGGCATCCCGACTATGCCAGGCCCATGGCGCTGTGAGCGTGGCTTGTGCAGCAGGCAATCGGAATTCAATGCATAATAATGTGGTCAATGCCAGTTGGAGTGGACATCTCTAAAATGGATAGCACCCTTGGGGCAGGCAGTCAGGTGACAGTGGTGGAAAGCCGAGGCGGTGCCGCGCACCCGGATCCCCCATCCAGTTGTAACCAGGGAAACTTGCTGCTGGGTATAACACTGGGGGGGGCGTACAATGGATCCTTGTTTTGGCCACACACGCCTATGATCCCCAGTGTTGGCAGTCACTGCAATGCACGTCCTAGGCGCAGGCCCTGAAACAGCACCTAAAAGCTTGGCATTAACTGCACACTTATCTAACACAATGATTGCAGGTACTGAACCTGCACACTTATCCTGCCCACCGCATTCCTGAGCACCATGGCACGGGAGATAATTGATTTGCCCAGCCACCGATGGTATTGGCGAGCTAACGTGTGTGAGCACATTACAATGCACAATCGGGCACAGGACTCAGTCTGCTCAACGGTACAGTGCGACCTATGAGCGCTAGCAGTGCCCCTGCTTCATTGCATAAAGGGGGCCCGGGAGATAAGTGAATGGCCCAGAAGCGCAAAACGGCATGGGAGCGCTATCATGCGCCCAGCTATACACTGCACGCACAGGCACGGGAGAGATTGATTTGCTCAAAAGCACAGATCAGCATAGGCACGGGAGATAGGTGCCTCGCCCCGGAGCACAGCGCGGTATTGGAGCGCTAGCTTGCGCAGCGCTTGCATAGTACATACAGGCATGGGTGTTAAGCATTTGCCCAGACACTGGGTGTGGGTGCGACACGCCTCTTTCCCTACCCAGAGCACGCTCGTAGAGCCTCGCCTACTACTCCTAGTAATCCGCGAGCAATCACGTCGCCCGCATCCAGCCTGCCGCGAGGACAATGATTTGCATCGCTACCCTAAACTGGATGGGGGGTGCACCCACGACTCGCCGCACACAAGCTACTCTGAGTTATGGAGGCAGGCAAAATCAACACACGGGCACTCATCGCCCAACCCCCCCACCTTCCGGGCCAAGCCCAAGTCCACGACATAGCTTAAAACGTATAGCAATGCAGGCCACGCTGACTTTAAAATAGGCAAGAGTGCCGGAAATATACAAATAAAAGCAGGCTGCTGCATGCACATGGAGCTCGAACCCCCCACCATCCGGGGCAGGCAGGCAGCCTTGCTTAAGGCATATTGCAATGCATGCCCCGCCGGATTAAATAAGGCAAAAGAAGCCCGTCCTGGGGGACAGCTAGGGCCTCCATGCCCGACCTACTTCCTTCGGGACAGATTCGTCAGGCAACGGAAAGGACGAGACTCCCGAGGGACGAAACCCCTGAAATCCAAGTGCCCAGGGGCGGGCCATGTATTCAAATGTTTTCCGCCAGTTAGTTTAAAGACTTGCATCCTCTAAATTAGGCAGCGGCCACCCTAGCGTACATCTTCTCGGTTGTTGTGTGCTGCCTTAAAATCAGCCCCGCCTCCCTCCCATGCAGGTGGCACACGAGGGGGGGTGCGTGCCCGAGGCTCCGACCCTGGTTTCCCACCCCAGAGTCGGCATTGTATAGTGCAGCCAAGGGTATAGGAACGCTATACAAGAGCCCCATATTTCATTGCACATTCACGCATGGGCAGATTGAGGAAAAGGACTAAAATTCCCGAATGAGGATTGCTCTGGCGCGATCCACAAAGCACAGAGCGAGGAATGCTCAGCACTCTCAATCACCAGCAAGGTCTGTCCGTGACACGCTGCCCCGTTCTGCACCCAGCTACGGGAGCCCGCGCCACACCCCGACCACTACCCAAAGATAGGCAGACACCAGGACCAAATCGTCAGTCTCGCCGACGAGTCTCATTCAGACATGCCAACCCTCCCGATTCCGGCGGGAGACTACCGATTTCAAGGCAAGTCTCCCGCGTCCCAATTCCTGCAAGCAAAACCCCGATTCCTCGAGGTTTCAGCTGCCAGGGCTTGGTATTGTGTAACGTGCTAATTCTTCCAGCAATAGTCAGCGTGGCGATGCAGGAGTTCTGGAATGGGTGATAACCAACAAAGCCCCATTAACAAGCAAATGGTCTTTTAAGGACCTGTGAAGTACTCGGGGAGGCTGTGTGGGTGCCTGGGCTGCCCCACAGGTGTGTGGTGGGGGGGTGGTGGTATATGCACTGCCAGCAACTTGCCAGGCCAGTGAGTGCAGAACACTTGCATCACCCTCTCTCTGCCTGCCTTTGCGCATTTGCGTTGCAATAGTCCGATCCTGCATCAGAACACTTCCAAAGCCCATACATGACAGCGACCCGATTCAAGGCCCCATTCTCCCGATTTTTATTTTTTATTTTTTTATTTTAAGAATCTCCCCTTTGCTCTTCTGAAATGTTGGCATGTATGCTCACCCCCTCCCGATGGGGGGGGAGCGCAGGCCACAGCAGGACCGGGCGCCGGGAGCAGCCGAGCGCCGGCGCGTTCAGCCGTGGGAGAGGGAAGGCGCCTGAGCACATGGAAGCAGGCAATAGGACGCGTGGCCCAGGGCGCCCAAACGCAACCCTCACAGGACTTCACCCGAGGTGATGGGGACTTGGCCCAGCGGACACCGTGCCCCCATGTGTCCTGAAGTCCGCGCACTGGGAGGAGGCCACGCTGCCGCACAAAGTGCGCACCGCCTCAGTGCCACAAGCAAGGCGAAGACCTCCCAGCCACCAAGGGAAGAGCCAGGAGCGAGGGAAAGACGATCGGGAGCACATGCAGGCAAGTCCGATACCAGCGGGGGAAGGGGGGGTTGGGTGCACGGTGGTAGGCCCGCTGAAGAGACTGCTCCATGCTTGGCATGCGGTCCACCACCGCTGCATCCCCTCACAAGGAGCTGGCAACCGCGGATCCAGAACCCCCCCAACCTACCGCTTTCACCATCCCTCAACACAGCCACGACCGCGGGCACACCCGGCGGGTCTCTGAATTTGCATGGACAGAGATCGGACCGAGGCCAGCATAATGAGGCAGCCCGCAGGGACGGGGGACCGAACAAGGCCGCAGGGAATGCCGCCGCGGAATGCGGCCGGGAGTTGAAACCCTCCCCGCCCCGAGTACCGACTGTAGCCGCCCCCAGCGGGACCACGTCCCGGGACGCACAAAAGTGAAGGGGCTCCCCACTGCCCGTGGCAGTATGGTGAAATGGGGGGAGAGGGGGGTGACCATTAGAGGTGTTGATATCACCTCAATTAACTACACTCGCCGTCCACACGACCTCCAAGGCTCGGAGGAGTGGTCCGCAGCGGCTGCCGAAGGACAACCGCAGGCATGCAGCAGTCATGCGGCGTGCGAGGCGATCAAGAGGTCGCCAGCATGGTGGGTGAGGGTATATAGCCTCCCCCCTCGCACAAAGAAGCTCCAGAAGTGACGCCCCTCGCGTCACTTCCGGGCAGGAAGAGGAGGGGGACACCGACCGGAGTCCCTGCCCCCAGGAAAGGGGGGGGGCGGGGAGGGGTGACCGGTGCCCAGGTGACACTAGGGCGCCGACCGCTCTAGTGGCCCCCTGTGGGGGCTGCGGTCAGCGGCATATGTGGCATACACACGTGAGCTGCGGTTTGCAATTAAACCTTTCACACACACCCTCCAAGCATCACAGTGACTTTTTTTTTACCCAAAAAGGCAACAAAAGTGTTGCTTTTTGATTAGATTAAAAAAAAATTTAACAAATCTCCCAACCTGATCCTCACTCTTGCCAAATATCTCCCTAGTGACCCAGTCCTCCTTCCTCCATCTCCACCTTTCCACCCACCCTCGACGCCTTCCTCCACATTTAATCCTTCACTGTCTGGTGGTGAGCAGCACATCCAATTAAGTTACTCTGTGCCCCTCGGTCGATGCAAATTGTAGTCCTTCTTCTATGTTTGCGGGATATCCTGGTTTTTGGTTTTCAACATTCGGTCCTATGTATGGTGCTGTATGGAGTCATTTGAGAGTCCCTATCTTATATGAGTGTTCACAATGATCATAGAGTTAGAACATGTGAAAAATAGAGAAAGGACCTTAAAATTATTTTCTCAATTGGATATGCAGCCAGACAGAGTTGGATTGAGGCCACAAAACAAAAGTGGGCCTCATTCGCACATCGCAACCTTTCGCTAGACACTGCTTAGTTAGGATAATGGAGCTAAATGATGACAAAAATTTGCTGTAGAAAAAAAAGTTCTTTAAAGCTTATAGGACCAGTACTTAAATAGGAAATGAACATTCCCCGGAGAAAAAATATACTTAAGAAGCACTGAATTATCAAAAATACTAGGAACTCACTTTTAATTGTGTTTTTTTATCCATACATTTGCTGTGGATGTTTTGAATGATGTTCACTGGGGAACATGATATTGCATAAACCTAAACTGCCTTTTACACTCACCATTGGTTTTTATGATATTCATTGTAATTTTTCCAGTACTTAAGAGAGGCCCTTCAATGTTTAGAGCCTGGTGAAAGGTGCATCTGTGTTTTTTAGGTCTCGCCTGGCGAACGCAGCGCGAAGCGCTGTCGCCAGCGAGATCTATTGTTGCTGACTTGCCTCGGAAGTGGGACAGGAGATGGGCACGCGCATGGTCTCGGCGGATTTGAGTTGGTGTACGCGCCTACAGCCACGCGGCGTGCACATCTCCTGTCCCCCTTCCCTCGCAAGCCAGCATGCAGTTTCACTTTCGTTAACACGCACGTCCTAGGCAGCCTCATGCTATTTCATTTTTTTTTTAAATGCGCACGCGCGCTCCAAGCACTTACCGGCTCTTGTTGGGACTTTGCGCTGCTCCTCTGCTTTTCCTGCCGGTCACTGCAGCAACACGCGGAGCTCCGTTTTGCTCACAGGAGCCCCGCCTGAAATCCTGCTTTGTCCACACCATGCACCATTCACGAAGGCGGGGTGGGCTCCCGCCGGACTTCCTGTACTGTTTGGCGGCCCCCTCCCTGGGCCGCACGAGCTCCGCAGCACTAATTAAAAGTCCGGCGGTGTTGAAGTCCGCACACGCCGCCACTGGGCAGGAGCTGCAGAACACACAAAAGTTACATGTACTGCGCATGAGCGGGCAGCCCTCGCAGGTCTTCTCCCCGGCCCGCATGTGTGGAGCTGCTTTCTCTTTTGCTTGTTCTTCCTGGTACCAGCGCTCGCAGGTTCTTGCTGCTTTCTGAAGAACTGGTTAGTGTCCCTGGCTGCGGCTAAGCCCTCTTTGCATTTTTTATTTTGTTTGCAGCAGTGTGTTCTAGTTTAGCTCTGGTGCCAATTAGTTTTTCGTACTTTGCAACCACCTATGAGAAGTCGATGCCCATATGCCAGCTGTAATCTCTGCAGCAGAGCCGCGCCGGCCATGGTGGAGAACGCGAGCACCGCCCATGGAGCCCTGGTGAGAAGGGGGGGTAAGCAGGTCTAAAATCCATAGTCTCTGAGATAATCGAAACCCTCTGCCAGTCTGGGGCCAGGAGCATAAACTGGTCACCGGCCACCTTGCCCCGATGAACCCTGTGCTCTCTCCCTGTGACATCGACCCAACTTTGGATACGCCGATGTACCGTCTCTTTGGGAGCTGGAGGAGTACACCCGCTCTCTATAGTATATATCGTGATGGCGACCCAGTTACTCTGGTGACTCCTCTTAGTCGGTATACACCTCCCCTGAAATGATTCAATCGGTGCGGCCGTGACCCTCAACACTAGCGGGGCGTGGGGGGGAGGGGGAGCGGGGGAGGGGGTGCGACAAACCCAGTCGGGGGCAAAGAGATACATTTAAAAAATGTATTACCTGCCTTTTGCCCCGCGTTTCCTTCTTTTTATATTTATTCATCGCAATTACACTGGCTGTGAGCGCACTCTAACAGATATATAACGTGTTTTTTCCTTTCCGCTTTGGGGAAGTGGTGGCAGCTGTAAAATTATCACGTGTCTCCCTTGTCGGTTCTCACGCTAGCACCTATTGTTCACTTCAGAAAGGTGCAGGGTTGAGAGAGGCCAGGGTGTGTGATAACACGCACTGTCCAAAGTCCGCTTTCTATGTTTTTCTGACACACAGATTACTTCACATAATGCTGACTGACATCTCGGTTCCCTTAACCTACACCTGCTCTCACACCAAGCTACGCTGGACAAAAAAGCCAGACTGTTGGTGTGCACTGTAGCTCGTCGTTTCTTTTATTACAAGCACAATTTCCCTTTTTTTTCTGATGGACACTGTTTCTGTATCCCAAGGGCTGTGTACATCCCGATGTGCTGCAAAAAGAAGTTTGTATCCAAAACGGAATCCCGGCTGTGGGGCAAATTGTGCACTAAGGGTTTCTACTTGTTGAGTTTGGAATGGATTGTTTCTCGCAGCCTCGCAGACGGAAACATGAATGTATGTGTGTGTGTTTGGTGTGTGCGTGCCTGGGCGTGTGTGCGTATCTGTGTATGTGTGCATGGCTGTGTGTGTTTGCCTGTGTATGTGAATGCATCTGTCTGTGTATGTGTGCGTGCCTATGTGTGTGTGCCTGGGCGTGTGTGCGCATCTGTGTGTTTGCCTGTGTAGGTGAAAGCATCTGTGTCTGGAGATGTGTGCGTGCGTGCCTATGTGTAAGCCGGTATATGTGTGCGCATCTGTGTGTGTGTGCGCGTGCGTACCTGGGCCTGTGTGTGCATGCCTGGGCATCTGTGCGCATCTGTGTGTGTGTGTGTGTGTCTGCCTGGGCGTGTGTGCATCTGTGTGTGTGTGCATGCCTGTGTGCATGTGCATGCCTGTGTATGTTTGCCTGTGTATGTGAAAGCATATGTGTGTGTGTGTTTGCCTGTGTATGTCGAAGCATGTGTGTATGTGTATGCCTCTGTTTGTGTGTGTGCGTGCGTGCGTGTCCAGGACAATGCAATCCTGCACTTCTGTCAAGATTAACATAACAATCATTTGCAATGCAATAGGTCTCGCATTATTAAAGTTTGAGCTATTGGTGTTGCATTATTTAGCAATGCCAATATCTCAAACCTTAATAATGCGAGACCTATTGCATTGCAAATGCTTGTAATTTTACTTGTGGCTAGCATAACATGTACCTTCTGAGAAAGAGAATGATGCTAGTATATAAATGCAAAAATAAACGATAAATAGTGTAACTTTCCTTACAAGCAGTTTTATATAGCATGAAATAGGCCCAGAGGCATTGAAGCACTTTTCATGAAAACCAGATAACATGACATAAATAATTTTTTTAAGGTTTATGTAGATTAAGTGATTTGCCCAGAATCACAGGATGTCGAACTGATGCTGGGACTTGAACCTGGTGTCCCAGTTTCAAAGTCAACTAAGGCCAGAACCTGTCCCTGTTAACTGCAGTAATTGCAGAGGCAGCCCGTGAAGGGGGCCGCGAGGGCCGGCGCCATAACGGACGCCAGAGCCCCTTAAGGAACCAGTTCTAGCCGCCGGTAAGCGCCCTGAAGAAGAAGGGGCGCTTCAGTCACGGCAAAACTCGCGCCAGTGAGGCGCCTAGTCACCTGGCCAATGGAGGGGGCCAGGTGATGTTTGAACCATCCTCCAATAGCAGCAACCCCCCTTTTCGGCAGGACAATCGTAGGGGGATTATAAGGCACCGCTCCCCACACCTACGTAGCAGCAGTGTAGCAGTGCTGGCGGATAAGAAGGGTACATTGGCTGGTTATGGAGGCACACCGACAGGACGGTGTATAGAAGGAGGACCGCTCACTTTGGGATGCCGTACGGTAGGGTGAGTAGGCATGACAAAAGGGGGTAGCAAACAGAGACGGCGCTCGCACCCAGACCCCGGTTAGCTGGGGCCTAACTCTGGGGAGATGCTACCCCCCACACGCAAAGGGGCGTGGAAACCAACAGAGCAATTTTGACCCCAAAAGTGGCAAGAAAGGAGATACGCTGCAAAAGAGCAGAATAACCAACTGTCTGGGGATTTACGATTCTATGATATACAAATGAGTTATGACCAACAAATGATTTATGACCAACGAATGATGTATGACAATTGATTTATGACAAGGAATGCAAATGAGTTATGACGCCCAATTCATGGCGGTTCATGACTCAAATGATTTATGATACACAAATGATTTATGACCCATGATTTACGATTCTATGATATACAATGATTACGACCAACAAATGATTTATGGCCAACAAATGATTTATAACAAATGATTTATGACAAGTGACGCAGAGGATTGCTGACGTCCAATTTATGGCTGTCATGACCCAAGTGATTTATGATACACAAATGATTTATGACACCTGATTTATGATATGCCATGATAATGATTTATGACCCTGGGCAAAATTATACCCAGGGGATTGGAAAATGAGTAGGCCTAATGGTAATAAAACTGCGGCCAACAACAACCACAAAAACTACAAAGCGTGTTGGCTGTCTTTTGGTAATACATCTGTAAGAAAGTCTGCATGCCATCCTGGAGTGGGCACAGTGCACGGGTTATTGTTATCTGGCTGACAAAGGAGAAGAGCAGAGACTGTTGCATGGAGTGGAGGAGGACACAAATATTCTGAGGAGCTCCCTCGCTGGCGCTCACAAACCCCCAACACCCGATGGTTCAGTCCTCTCGTCTGCTGCAGTTCCCTGAAAAGTAAGTGCTAATGTCTTCCCATCAGCAGTTCCTAGCCGACTCAGTCAGTGTCAGTCGGAGCGGAGCAGCTCATTGTCATTCTGCCTCTGACATTAGCCTGCTGGCCTGAATTCACGTGCATGTCATGGTAACAACAACCTTTCATGCTGTGCACCAGGGGTGGAGTCCTTAGTAGACCAAAAAAACAGCCTATCAACTGGCCTCAGCATAAGAATAAGTGATTTTAAATTACCTCTTATCTAGAGAGAAATGATTTATTAAAAAATCTAAATGGGGGTAAGGTTAAAAACGAAAAGTGGATGTGCAATTGGGATATACAATGTGTTTATCACATCATGTTGTAAGAAACGGTCTACATGTTTCAGCCCACTTGCGCCCTCACCCGGTCGGGCCTTTCGTCAAAACCAATAGTATCGGGGATGACTTTGTTTCCTGCGACAGACGGAACACTGTCCCTTGGGATTTGTTATTGAGAACATTTTAAATCGCGTATTCTTATGCGGATCCCAGTTAGTATTAGTACGTCAGGGGCAAAGCATTTACCATTGACCGAAAATAGCTGGTGAGGGTCCTACAGAATTTTCCGTATTGCGATCCCTCCAGAACACACGCTCCTTTTGATTTTTCGTCATATTATAATGAGATCATCATGCAAGACCAAGAACCAGAGCCCAATGTTTAAATATCAATGAATATTTCGGGAGCTGCCAGCGCTGCTCTAATGACAGTAAACTAAAGTGGACCCCAGAGACATGTGCTTGTTTTTCAATTTGATACTAGATGACACTCATGAAAGCACAAATAGCAATCAACTCACCAGTTTGGCAAACATACTTTCATGAACATTTTTAATGCTGTAGCCTAAGTATGCTCTAACGGATTTGAAAGCCGCAACATTAACCTTTGCAAAAACGGGTTGTGCAGTTCCAAAGAGAGTTTCCCGACAGCTGGCACTCACTCACAGGACAGGTCACCCTTATTGCAAGAGCTTCAATCTCTAAATTTCAATCAGTCACAAGGTTTACTGCACAGATCCCATCCTACATGTCAGGGCCTGGAAAGTCAGCGGGAAGCTTGTGTGTGCTGTTGAAGATCTATACAAAATGCAGTGTATTGTAAATTTTTGAATCTTTAAGCCACTAAATATAAATTATTCTGACTTCAGGATGGCTTATCAAATTCTGACAATAAGTGGGGTCCCTGTGAGGGGTTGGCTCACTGCTTGCTACAAATCCTTCTTTAATGCTTCTAGTGAAGGCAGAGGTGGTGTCACCTACCTAGCCTCGGTGCTCCGCGTATGTGATTTGTTGGAGTGAGAAGCAGCATCTGTCAGTGTTATTAACCATGTGTTTACTTTGTGGTCCGTTGCACACGGTGTGTCAGTCAGGGCTGCATGGGCACCATATTTAAACGTGTATTAATTAGTTAATGAGTATCACTAAACAGTGCCTTTCAAGCTCCAAGAATGTTATACCCACTATGAATTTTGCTGGGATTTTGGCTTTTGTCTAATGGCGGTTGTTCCACTTGCACGGGTGGAGGCAACAGGTCAGGTGAATTCTATGGTGTGATATGTTTGCTGACAACAGAGGCTGAGTAAGGTTTGTCTTGTTGCTGGCATATCAGAGTGACTGTCATGAGCCTTGTGACCCAACAGCTCATTGGAGCACAGTCTGACTGGGAGAGAGCACTTATAGGACCTGAACTCTGTTACATTGAGAAAACAAGCATTTGCAATGCAATAGGTCTAGCATTACTGATATTCTGAGATATTGGCGTTGTAAATAATAATGCAACACCAATAGCTCATACTTTCAGTAATGTGAGACCTAGTGCATTTCAAATGATTGCATAGTGAGCCACGATTGTATGTCTCAGCGCAGTACCGCAAGCTGTTCCTACAGCTCCCTAGTGAGAAAGGCACCAGCACTGCATGTCTAGGTGCAGTACCACAAGCTGTTCCTAGAGGTCCCTTGTGAGCAAGGTACCAGCACAGCATGTCTAAGTGCAGTACCGCAAGCTGCTGCTAAAGGTACCTAGTGTGCATCATAAACTTTAAAGATATGGTAAATCCACCCTACCCATAATGCATTGCATGCAAGACAGTACCACGAGTACATTCAAATAGCTATGTCCATATATACGATTAGTAGATTTGAAATGTGACAAAAGAATTACATTAATTACGGAGTAGGTTAGGTTGTACTCTATGTGGACCTGCTGAAGGGAAATTTATAGAAGGTCTAATATAAATGTGAGATGTGGTAGGTGCGGTACCGCAAGATGCTCCTAGAGGTCCCTAGTGAGTAAGGCACCAGCACTGCCAGTATCGCAAGCTGCTCCTAGAGGTTCCAAGTGAGCAAGGCACCAGCAGTGCTTGTCTAGTTGCAGTACCGCAAGCTGCTCCTAGAGGTCCCTAGTGAGCAAAGCACTGCATGTCTAGATGCAGTACTGCAAGCTGCTCCTAGAGAACCCTAGCGAGCATCACACTTTTGGTCACATATGGTACTCCCATAATGCATTGCATGCAAGACAGTCCCAAGAGTACATTCAAATAGCTATGTCCATATATAAAATTAGTAGCTTTGAAATGTGACAAAAGAATGATCATATTAATTCCGGATTAGGTTGTACTCTATGTGGAGCTGATGAAGGGAAATTTATAGAAAGTCTAATATAAATGTGAGATGTGGTAGGTGCAGTACCGCAAGCTGCAACTAGAGGTCGCTAATGAGCATCATAAACTTTGAACATATGGTAAATCTACCCTGTGTGCCGTAAGTTGATCCACAGCTTCCTGTGTGACTACGCTGCACTGGATGACTGAGGACCCAAAGGGGTCCCCTTGTACCCTTGCACGGGGGGACCCTGGAGGGGCCACTAACCTGTTTTTGTCCTTTTTTCTTTAATCCAGGAGTCGGTTGGCGACAGGGGAGAGGAGAAGGCGGATGAAGGCAGGTGGAGTAAATGTAGTTATTTGCTATATGTATTTGACTAACGTGTTCTTTTCCCTTCACAGGTAAATGGTCAATTGGATAGCTTGCACACTTGTTGCCAAGTTTGTTATCAATGACTGACGAATAAAAAGGGTGTTATGGATGGTGACCATTGATGTATCTGAACCAGAAACGACGCCCTGACAAGAGAAAAAAAAAGAAAAAATATCCACCCTACCCATAATGCACTGCATGCAAGACAGTACCACAGTATATTCAATATATACAATTAGTAGCTTTGAAATGTGACAGAAGAATTATTATATTAATTCCTGATCAGGTTGTACTCTATGTGGAGCTGATGAAGGGAAATTTATAGAAGGTCTAATATAGATGTGTAGGTGCAGAACCGTAAGCTGCGCCTAGAGGTCCCTAGTGAGCATCAAACTTTTGGTCACATATGGTACTCCCCTAATGCATTGCTTGCAAGACAGTACCATGAATACATTCAAATAGCTATATCCATATATACAATTAATAGCTTTGAAATATGACAAAACAATTATTATATTAATTCCAATTAGGTTGTACTCTATGTGGAGCTGATGAAGGGAAATTTATAGAAGGTCTAATATAAATGTGAGATGTGTAGGTACAGTACCGCAAGCTGCAGATAGAGGTCCCTAGTGAGCATCTAACGTTTGGTCACATATGGTACTCCCATAATGCATTGCATGCAAGACAATACCATGAGTACATTCAAATAGCTATGTCCATGTATGTTATGTTATGTTATATGTTATGTTATAAAGGATTTTATAGCGTGCTCAATTACTCGAGAGTGTCCTGGCACGAGCAGTTATCGGAGAACCTGAGAGACGGGAAGTTTGAATCGGCTAATTAAAAAGAAATGTTTTAAGTTGTTTCTTGCTCCTGAATGCTCCGAATATTCAAAGGGAGAGAATTCCAGGCCAGCGCAGTTTTGACAGAGATAGACTGACCTCCCAGCCGAGACCTACGAAAACGGGGGATGGTCATCAAGTGTTGGGTGGTTGATCGTAAGGCTCTATTAAGGACCTAGAAGTTAAACCGTTTCCTTATGTATACAGGACCCAAACCATGCAGCGCTCTGTGGGCCACCGTAAGAGCTTTAAATTGCACTCATTGGGCCACTGGAAGTCAGTGCAGGTCACGCAGATGCTTTCTCACGTTAGATCTTCTAGAGATGTTAAATAGAAGTCTAACAGTGGCGTTTTGAATTGTTTGCAATTTTCTCAGCAAATAGCCAGGAATGCCACAGTAGGAGGCATTGGCGTAGTCCAAGCGGGAGAGAATGAGTGCCCGTGCGACCGTTTCCTTTGCTTGGCTAGGAAGAAGAGGAAAACATCTTCTAAGAGATTTGAGTATGCCAAAGCAAGCACCGGTGAGTTTCCTAACTTGCACCGCAAAGCGGAGATCGTCGCCGAACCATATTCCTAGGTTCTTAGCGGGCGCACCCACTGACTTCGGACGAGGAAATTAATTTGGCCACAAATTGTCATGAAAGGCAGGAGGAAAAGAGCCATATAGCAGAACCTCTGACTTATCCTCGTTGCACTTCAGTTGGGCACGTGCAAGCCACTGAAACATGGAAGAGAGTCAATTCTGCGCTCGAGAAGTAGACAGGTCACCATCGTTCCACGTGAATAGGAGCTGGGTGCCATCGGCATAGGCAATTATTTTCGCCCCCAGCTCCTCTGCCAAGTAAATAAGAGGTGTCAAATAGATGTTAAAGAGAAATGGGCTCAAGGTAGAACCATGAGGGACTCCAGTGGCCACTTTCCTAGCAGTTGAGGAGAAGGGAGGTGACCAGACCTGCTGGGAGCGATCTTCCAGAAAAGATTTCTGCCAGTCCAAGGCAGAGCCTGCAATGCCGATGTTAGCCAGGCGAGAGAGCGTACCACGAGTGCATTTAAATAGCTATGTCCATATATACAATTAAGAGCTTTGAAATGTGGCAAAACAATTATTATATTAATTCAGTTTGGGTTGTACTCTATGTGGAGCAGATGAAGGGAAATTTATAGAGGGTCTAATATAAATGTTAAATGTGTAGGTGCAGTACCGCAAGCTGTGCCTAGAGGTCCCTAGTGAGCATCATAAACTTTGAAGATATGGTAAATCCACCCTACGCATAATGCATTGTTTGCGAGACAACCGCAGTACATTCAATATATATAATTAGTAGCTTTGAAATTTGACAAAAGAATGATTACATTAATTCCGGATTAGGTTGTACTCCATGTGGAGCTGATGAAGGGAAATGTATAGAAGGTCTAATATAAATGTGAGATGTGCTAGCGAGTAAAGTAACCACTGCCAACCTTGTTTAGGACCAAGTGTGTGTCCTGTCTGAAGGCCTTTAAGAAAATAGTGCCTTGAGGATGTAATTAAAACCTAGGGCGCAACAACACAATGTAATAGGGGGTGTCCTCATGGGAGGTCACACAAAGAGACAGGGCGGTACTAAGGAGAGACTACAAAGACTAATGACCAATGAAAAGCCACCATTTACAAAGGACAGGGACAGGAGCCAATGAAAAAGATGGGTGGGAAGTAGGCGGAGCTTTATGCACCTATCCTGAATATAGCATGTCTCGAAGAGACAGCGAAAGCGCTGCCTAGGCGAGACCTAAAAAATCTGTCATGGCACCCACGCACCATTCCTTCTTTAATTTAAACTGCCTCTACTAGCGTCAAGATTCGCTAATTGATGCAGCATGTAAATGGTGAATGACGTGCTTAGCACTCAAAGTAACCCCAAGGCAGCATGCCCTATCCTCACAAATCCCTAGCACTGGAAAGACACTGATGGGGAAACACAAGCTGCTTGAATCCCTAGCACTGGAACGACACTGATGGGGGAAGCACAAGCTTCTGGGTCCCTAGCAGGTCCCTAGCTCTAAAAAGTCACTGATGAAGGAGGCATAAGCTGCTTGGGTCCCTAGTACTGGAACGACACTGATGGGGGAAGCACAAGCTGCTGGGTCCCTAGCAGGTCCTTAGCCCTAAAAAGTCACTGATGAAGGAGGCATAAGCTGCTTGGGTCCCTAGTACTGGAACGATACTGGTGGTGGAAGCACAAGCTGCTGGGTCCCTAGCAGGTCCCTAGCTCTAAAAAGACACTGATGAAGGAGGCATAAGCTGCTTGGGTCCCTAGTACTGGAACGGCACTGATGTGGAAAGCACAAGCTGCTGGGTCCGAATGCAGGTCCCTAGCACTGGAAAGACCATGATGGGGGAAGCATACGCTGCTTGGGTCCCTAGCACTGGAAAGACACTGATGGGGAAAGCACAAGCTGCTGGGTCCCTAGCAGGTCCCTAGCACTGGAAAGACACTGATGATGGAAGTATAATCTGCTTGGATCCCTAGTACTGGAAAGACACTGATGGGGGACACACAAGTTGCTTGGGTCCCTAGTACTGGAAATGCACTGATGGGGGTAGCACAAGTTGCTTGGGTACCTATTACTGGAAATGCACTGATGGAGGAAGCACAAGCTGCTTGAGTCCCTAGCAGGTCCCTAGCACTGGAAAAACAGTGATGGGGGAAGCAAAAGCTGCTGGGGTCCCTAGTACTGACAAGACACTGATGGGGGAGCAAAGCTGCTGGGGTCCCTAGCACTGGAAAGACACTGATGGGGGAAGCATAAGCTGCTGGGGTCCCTAGCACTGGAAAGACACTGATGGGGAAAGCATAAGCTGCTGGGGTCCCTAGCACTGGAAAGACACTGGTGGGGGAAGGACAAGCTGCTGGGGTTCCGTAGTACTGAAAAGGGAGAGTGAAAACAATGCCCGAACCACCAACATTGGCACTGCTTTTCTCTCCCCCGCGCTGGCGCACTTTTGGCTGCGGTGCGCCAGCTTGCAGACCCTTGCACCATAGTGAAAGGGTGTGTGCGTGCTGTCGAGCATAGGGTTTGTACTGGAAGGGGAGTGATATTGCCTGAAGGGGCGGCAATGTTCTAAGCTGCACATCCCTTAGCTCTGTGTGGTACGTGTTTTGCTGGCACTTGTTCAACAGGAGTGCCGCCAAGAGAACTCAAGTGTCACAGAAAACAATGTGTTATTATTACTTTTAATCACTTGCAAGAAAAGAAATATGGGTTGGCGAAGATTACTGAAAAGTAGAAAAATCTTATCCAGCTCAATCCATAACATTGGGAACAGTCGCTCGTCGCATTGTAAGCACCAAACATACTGGACAAGCCTTCCAAGGAACGCCCACGCGCGGGACTTTCCAGAAACCAGACTCTGCCGAAGAGAAGTGATGTCAGGCAAATGCACTCCTATATACTGCACATGTATCATGTGACTGCAGCCTCTGCAACATAAGGCCAGATGTGCAGAGTGCTTGCCAGTCCTGCCTCCTCCACTTGAAATAATAACCAATTGGTAAAAAAAAAACTTTAAAAAAGAATATTCTGTTAGGGAGAAACATTTCATGAGGATCCTCTACAAAAACATTCTGTGGGAACATACACTTTTCTCAAATTTAAGTATAATGTTCCGTGCAATTCATTTCTTATCTTCCAAACAGAATTACTGATCAAAAGATAAATCCATCTACCTTAAATGTAAAGTTTTGTGAGCACTTTTCTTAATTGGCCATTCTCCATGTTGTGAACTGCTTTGAATCTATGCAACAGGAAATGACACCAGCGGAAGAGAGAACGTTCAGTATGTTGATTGGCCAAAGCAGCAAGCCCTGCCCTGTGGTGCGTCATCTCGAAGCGCCCCAATGCAAGGAGTGGAAGACCACACAGTAATATTAAACACATGCAGGTGCAAGAATGTTAGCAAGATCCATGCTTTCTCTGCAGAGGAAGATTTCATGGTCACAGTCGTGTGCTTATGTTTCGAATGGGAACCTACAGCAGCCAGGACAGCTTGTGCAGGACTTAGGTGCTGTGCTAGAAGTGAGACATGAGTTGTTGTATTAAAAGCAGCTGTCTTCTGGACTAGCTGACGTTTCTCTTCTAGTTCGATGATGGAACACTTTTTGCTATTTGTTGATTGTATAAATGTTAAGAGACCTCAAGAAAAACATGTCACCCAATGACGTAAGATGATAACATAAAACAAGGTTGCTTTTCAATGCCTATGTCTCAAAGTCACTCATGTAACTTCTTCCCGCCTCATTTCCCGCATCTTCAGTGTCACTCATTGTTATGCCTGGAAGGTCCGTTGCATGGCATACAGACACATTCCCATGCCCTGAGTGCCCTACTGCTTGTGCATCAGGTGCCCTGACTATTATTTTGACCCTGGCATCAGGCTAATCTAGCTTGTGCGCAGAGGCCTAGGCCTTTCCCTGACTAGGTGCAGGACCTGTCATGTGACCTGAAGGGAGGAGGATGGATGAAGGGCTACTTTTAGAAACTGCATGAAGACTTAGGCCAAGATTCACAAAGGTTTAGCATTGGTTTGCGTTACTTTTGAAAACATTTACAGACACTACACCTTTTTGGCGACTAACAAACCAAGGCAAACTGGTATTTGTGTTGGTTTGTATGGAAAAGTAACGCAAAGCAGTGCAAAACGATGGTTTACATTACTTTGCGTCAAGGGGACATTGCATGGGTGGTACATGGACGTTCCCATGCAACCATCATGCTTTTTGATACTAAACCCTATCTGATAACATTAGTAGACAGGGTTTAGCACCAAAAATTAACACCGCTGAAAAACTGGTGTTAAAAGGAGAACATTTTTCATTTCTCCTTTCTTTTCTGACTTAACCTGTGTGCTGCACTGTGCAGCACACATACAAAGTAGGAAAAGGCTTTTCAGTTGTCTAGCCATAGTATTTTGTACAGGAAGGATAATCTACCTGTACAAAGCCTATAGTAAACTCAGGCATGCACCCTAGCACTATGGCGCTAAGGTGTGTGCCTGGTGCACTGCAGCTGACATCAGCGCCGTAGCTAGGGAGAGGGGAGGAAAGAGCCATATCTCTGTGAATTTGGCGCTCTCCTGCTCTCTCCCTGTCAATCAATGCAGCACAGCCTCTTTGGGTGCTGCGCTGCGTGGCATGACACCTTTGTGATTCTGGGCCTTTGTTAGCAAACAGCTGCTGATTACTGATTTTTGAGAACTGCCATTGGTATATGGTGTAGTATATGATGGAACTGCAGTTTCTGTTGTTCTTTGTGAAGTTTTTGGGTCATTCCTGTCCTTTTGTCAATCCCTGATTACTGCCCCTGAGAGACCGATGAAAGCCAATTAATTACAGGAATCTCACACTTCTTTGTGCCCATGTTCTGGGTGCTGCAGTTTGGAGGCAGCCCCAGTTCTGCCAGCTGTGAGAAGCATCACTTTACTCAAAGACTATGGGCCCGATTCACAGAACAAACTTAAGACAAAATCCTAAACTTAGTACCATTTTGGTATTCACAGAATGCACTTACTACTTCTGGTATTCACAGAATGAACTTACTACTTTTGCGATTCACAGAATAAACTTACTACTTTTGCTATTCACAGAATGGATTTAAGACTACTAACTTTACGTCCGCACTCGGGCCGGAAATTCCGGCCCGGAGGCGGGGTTTCCGGGCCGGAGGCGGAGCTTCCGGGCCGGAGGCGGAGCTTCCGGGCCAGAGGTGGAGATTTTATATCTCCGCCACTGGCCGGAATCCCCACCTCCGGGCCGGAAGCTCCGCCTCCGACCCGGAAGCCCCGCCTCCGGCCCGGAAGCCCCGCCTCCGGGCCGGAATTTCCAGCCCGAGTGCGGACGTAAAGTTAGTAGTCTTAAATCCATTCTGTGAATAGCAAAAGTAGTAAGTTTATTCTGTGAATCGCAAAAGTAGTAAGTTCATTCTGTGAATACCAGAAGTAGTAAGTGCATTCTGTGAATACCAAAATGGTACTAAGTTTAGGATTTTGTCTTAAGTTTGTTCTGTGAATCGGGCCCTATGTCTGGAGATCAGCATGTGAACAACACTTGAAAGAGATCCACCACAAACCAGCTCTGAAGTTTGAAGCAAAGGATCTACATCCCTTGTCTAGGAATTGTGCATAAAAGTGGAACCCAACCCCCCCCCCCGCAAGTTCCAAGTCCTTCATGAAAAAGTGAGGGGGTGCTCTCCTGAGTACTCAAAGGACTGCTGTGTGGCCATGCCTGGTGTCTGTGTGAAAGGGGTGAGGGAGCATCATCTGAAGTCTGCATTTTCTGCTGGGTGAGCTTAGGGTGGATCTAGTGTCTGGAAACCTGCCTGCTGAGAGGGAAAGGGTTTGCTTGGCCCTACAGCAGGAGAAACCATCTAGGAGTCCAATGTGTTTCTGGTTGGAGAAACACCCAGAGAAAGTGGCATGCCTCAGAATAAATCCAGGACACCTGTGCTCAAAGAGTCTCGTGATATCCTTGTGGTTCATGTTTAGAACTGCAAAATGTCTATATGATCCTGCACATTTGTCTAGTTGGAGCTGCAACTGCCTTGATGCCTGCACTGGCCCAGTCAGGGCTGCACCTGCCTTGAGGATCTTAGTAGCTTGGTCAGAGCCGCCGCTGCTTATCCAGCTCCTGAACAGTGGATCCAGGACTCCCAACCAACACTGAACTAATCCAGGTGGCCGCATGCAGACAGATGTGGGCCGAGCCCGGTCTCCTTGGCCGCATGTGAGTGACAGCACCCAGTCACCATGGGCCTCTGCCTACAGTGGGATCAAGCCAAAGAGTTTATGCTAGTCGTACTAAGTGGCATATTTATGAGAGCTTTGTGTCATGCCTACACCACACAACGTGGTACATGCATGACGCAAACCCTAAATCCTATTTACGAAGCCACGCAAAGCCACTTTGCTTAGCTTTGAATGGTGTAAAAAATAATGGAGTGATGTAATGCAATGCAAATCACTGAGTTGCATTACTCCGCACATGGAGGGCTCGCGTCGGTATTCCCACGCAAATCCCATGATTTTTAATGCATTCCCAGATTTACCAAACCTGGTAAACTTGGGAATGCGCCAAAATGAAGAGCCTCCCCAGGTGAGGCATAACGAGTAGAAATATCTTTATTTCTTCTTGTTTTCTCCTCTTTCTATGTGCTGCTTTCTGTCAAGACATAGAAAGAGGAAAACATCTCTAGGGATGTTTTTTGTGCAGGAAGGTGCCACTTCCTGCATAAAAACAATCCTGCCTCGACACAGGCAAAGGGTGTCTGCATTGGCATTAGGCTGCCAAATTGGCGCTGGCACTCGGTGAAAAGAAATGGAATGCGCCTTATTGGATAAATGTGGAGAGGTGTGGCTCACTGGTTAGAGGTGGCAGACCCGTAAGCAGAGAGTTGGCCAGGGACCAGGGTTCAATTCCCGACGCGGCAGGGTCGTGGACCAGGGTCAAAACGGACTTGATAATTCTCGCCTCAGTACCTACTCTAACCAGGAACACACTTGGCAACTCTGGGCATTAAGCTTTCCTCATCTCTACAACGGCCCCCCACAGATGCCGGGGATGCCTGGTTTCACCTTGGAGATACCCAGAAAGGGACCATCTCACAGGGAAAGCCAGGACGGGTTCCCCAGTGGTCTTCAGCGCCAGGATACTACATGGAGTCACAGTGTGCTTTACAAGTACACCTACATTTACATTTACATAAATACGGCACATTCCTGCCCTTCCCCTGTGACGCGTTAACAAAGGGGAAGGGGTACCTTGGCCCTTCCCATTTGCAAATGGATTACAACCTACTTGAAGTAGGTAGTAAAATGAGACTGTTTTGCGATCTCATTTTGGTAGCAAAACATTCATTCGCACATACAACTGCTATTCGGTATTAGGAAGGGACGCCCTTAACATGCCCCTTCCTAATACTGAATCGCAAACCCAATTTACGATTCGGTAATAGGTTACTGAATCGCAGAATAGAGCTTTGTACGTACCAAAATAACTTTTTTGTGGTCGCAGATGGCCTGATTCTACAAATCAAGCCGTTTGCGACCTCAAAAAAGCTTTGTACATCTGGCCCAAAGTTCCTAGTGAAAAGTCCAGTTCAGGATGACCAGAACATCCAACAAACGGCTTATCCATATGATGAGGTTTGAGGTATAAGATATAAACATCCCTCAGTTCTGGACGAACCATTCTCTGTTGATGTGTGGAAATCCATGACTACCAATCACTGACACGGCTACCAATTGCTGACAATCACAGACGTGCTGCACTCCAAGCCACTAAGAAACCCTTCAAGTGAAGCCTTCCAGAGCACCGGTAGAACTTGTAGGTAGTCCGGGCCCAAGAGAGATCCTGAACAACTGTTGTGGGGAACTCATAGGACTCTGGGTGTATGGGCCTCTCCCAAGAAATAAAAATCAGGGGCCTCATTTACAAGAATGTGCTGCAGCGCAGCACCGCAAGCCCTTTGGCTGCGCCACCCTACAGCACTTTCAAAGCACAGGGATGCAACATATTTACAATAATAAGTTGCATCCCTGTGCTTTCCCCAGCGCTAGCACACAATTGGGTGCCATGCGCTGACGCAGACACCCTTGCACCATGGTGCAAGAATGCCTGTGTCACGACGATGATTGTTTATGTGCAGAAAGCTGTCCATTCCTGCACATAAACAATCTGAAATGGCGTTTGTCAGCTTCTATGTGTGCTGCATTAGCACACATAGAACTTGTAAAACTTCATTTTTTAAATTATTGTTTGTGTGCAGGAATGGACACCTTCCTTCACATAAATAATCATCATAAGAGGTGATTTCCTATATCTACGTGTGCTACAGAATGCAGCACACATAGAAAGAGGAAAAGCACGAGGAGAAATTAATACATTTCTCCTCGTTGTGCCTCCACTGGGGAGGCGTAGCATTCAGAAGCATTTCCAGGTTTTCAATTTCACGTAAATCTGGAAATGTGTCAAGTTCCATGGGTGTTTTGTGGGAACACCCACAGCAACACCCATGGCACGCCTCTTTCACGCAAAGTGCTGCGCGTAAAGGGGACGTATTTACAAGGACAGGAAAAGCCACGCAGGGTGGCTTTTCGCGTCCTTGTAAATATGGGGCAGGAAAATGCGCCGCCGGCGCGTCACAAATAGTGCCACACTGGCGGCACAAGGGGCTTGTAAATAAGCCCCCATATGCGAATGCAAGACAGCAAACAAATAGTTTGACAAAGAGATGCTTGACTTGCAAAGGCATGGATGGAACACCTTTTAAATGCCACTGCAGAAATCTGGATTTGAGAAGGAGGAAACTAACTACAAAGCCACAGAGTTATGAAAGATTTTTCATAGAAATCATGATACATACCAGTGTGAAAAATATCATCACCCCGTCCCAACAACTAGAAGATGAGCTGCTTAAGTTATTCTTATCAATAAGGTGGCAATGAGCAAAAACAAAAAGTCACAGCTTATCAGCATCAACTTCCTTCGAAGTGGCAACTCCAGCAATTGCCACACCAATGTTGGCCAGTTTCACTTCAACTCCAATGGAAGTAAAAAATAGAATTAGGAATAGTAAAGTCTTGTTAGCCTCAAAACTCCCTCTTACAACCAGCTGCTCCCAAGTTCAAATCACCACTCTTGCCTCAGCTTTCACTGACTTAACAAATTCTTCATTTTACCAAGGTGAGAATCCAGCCAACTAAAAAAGGCAATAGTCACTCCCATCCTGATACTGATCTGAAGCTGCCCATTGATCTTAGATTGATGAAAGCAAAGGTATAAGAACGGATGCCAACCAGATCACACCAATAAACATCCCTCCCACACACAGCAGACCATTCGGTTTTGGACCAGCCAGAGGCACAGCGTCTGCACTTAATGGCAAGTAAACAATTACTGAGAGCCCTGAACCAGAACCGACCATCAGCCTTAATACTTCAAGAGCTTTTCCTAGCTTGGCGTGATCAACCACTGACGGAAATGGAAGGCATGTGAGGGGTGGAGGGTCAATGGGCCCAGTCTGGCTCGGGAAAGGATAAGATGCTGCAGCTTGGGTAAAGCTATGGTGTAGGAAGGGAAGGGGGAAGCAGTGTATGGGGAAACTAGACTGGTTGAGAGTAAGGTATCTCAGACCACTTCACCACTGCAATGTTTATGTTAATGTTAAGTTGTATTTATAAAGCGCTAATCATCAAAGGCCTCTAAGCGCTGCATCATGGATCAGACGGTCCGAAGTTCTTTCACGCCACTGA
Source organism: Triturus cristatus (assembly GCF_964204655.1). Classification (NCBI taxonomy): domain Eukaryota; kingdom Metazoa; phylum Chordata; class Amphibia; order Caudata; family Salamandridae; genus Triturus; species Triturus cristatus. Next base: position 1,060,646,682 of record NC_140580.1, read on the forward strand.
ACTCAACATGGAACAGCATAAGCATGGCCAAACGCCTCAGTGAACAGCATCGTCTTGAGTCTCCTCCGGAACGGAAGCAGTCTGGCTTCCTTACACATACCATCCGGTAGCTTGTTCCGAATCTGAGGGATGGAGACTGAAAAGGCGTGGCCTCCAAAAGTGGCCCTATTGAAGCGAGGGCATGCAAGAGGGCTGGCCTGTGATGAACGAAGGTGACGTCCAGGCTTGTAGGGCTTCAAGCGATCTTTGATGTATTTGGGTACTTCACCAAACAGGCATTTATGTGCAATGCACAGGCCCTTGAAGCTTACCCTTTGATTAATAGGTAACCAGTGCAACTGATGCAACAAGGGGGTGGCATGCGCTCTGCGAGGCAATGTACATCTGTCTCACTCCCAGGGTAGATAGCAAGGAAGAGTATGGCCTTCCTTGACTTCATTAAAAGAAGATGGGTATGAGTTGCGGAGCAGGCCCACCTGAGCGAGGAGGACGAGACTACTCTGTGCAGATCGCACTATGTTGGGGTTCAGAGCAGTCTCCTCAAAACCAGAAGGAATGGGTCAAGGAGGGCGTGGCTTGTGAATCACTTTTTCACACAAACACAGATAGACACCAGATGCGATGGGCCCCATCCTCAAGGTTGTTCCATCAGATGATGAGCGAGTGCAGGATGCGGGCACACACTCAGCAGCTTGCTCTTACCTGCTCTCTCGAGCATGGTCTTAAGAGGCCTGCTCTTTCGGTCCTGGGACAGTGAGGGGTTTCCTGGCAGTACCCCCGGTGGCTACTGTCATTGCGCCACTGTGCCTTGTAGCCGCCCGTACTGGTGCGCGCCAACCGAAGAACCAAATGTATCCTTTTGGGCAGTAGACTCTCTAGGGACAGGTAAGTCGCGCGGTCACTTACTGCAGGAAGTGGTAGTGGGTCCAAAATGTAGTACTGCAGGACACTGTAAATAACACACCAAAAAGGGAATGTCCTTCCAGGGCTGTCCCTTCTATAAAGAATATGTATTGATTGCAGGTATGTGTAATGGAGCAGTAGACATGAGTATCAAAATAAAAGCACATTCTGGAGCAAAGTTACACTTCCAAACATTAGTATGTAATTTAACACTCAGGTGTCACATAACAGCTAACTCTGTGCATGGGGTTAAACATTATTCCAATCTACCTGTGAAACAGTCTCACTGGTTTGATTCACTGATGGTTGGAGCAGCACAGGAGGCGGCAGGCCGCGAAAATTGGACATAAATTACTGTAGTCCTCGGATGACGTTGCAATATTTGTAGGGGAGACTGCCCTATTCTAAGTTAAAAAAAAATGAGTAAAAAATAAACATTCCTAACAATAAAGATAAAACGTGTTTATTAATTCATTCTTTTGTTCCATGGCCACGTTCTTGTTTGGCACAAAACTAGCGTGCTTTGCAAAAATCTCAGGAATTCTACGCTTTTTGTGGCTAAGAGAGTAAGTACAAAGTTGAAAACATATTAAATTGGCACTTAATTCTTTTAGAGGACACTTCTAATTCTGCTTTGAAATAGGAAGTCATTGCGAACCAATGCACATTTTTCAGACTGTATCTGACAAACCAATGTTCCGGAGACAAGGGAAGGCAGAGTATCTCCCTGCAGCCGCCGCAGGATGACTGTAAGAGCATTAAAGGGAGCGTCTGGGATTATACAAATGCTGTTGAAAGATTGAAAAGCAGACAGCGAGGAAATGAATACTGGTGGGCGGAGTAAGCGAACATCACAGTTTCACACATGTGACCTAGCCTCCGATTCAACAGCTGGAGGGACGGCACACAATGTCCACCGCCACACTCCAAACCATCGCAAAAGATGGGAACATAATGAAAACAAAGGAAACACAAAGAAAACAGCCCTTCTCTAATCCGGTCGAATTACAGGATTCCCCTTGGATTTAGGACTAAATCTTCATTAAGGAGAATTTGCCTCCGAGGGCTTAGCGTGGGCCGTATCACTGATCAACGCGGGGCTGGCCGAGGATGGAGGGCAGGTGGGAATTCATTCCAAGCGCCCAGTGTGCCTCCTTACGCCCACCAATCCACCGGAGGGGGGGATATTAGCATCGGATTTCCAATGGTTATTAGATACACAACTGGCAGGAGCGTGGGTAGAGCGAGCAAGCTTACGTGAGTTGGAGCCAGATAACCGTGAAGCTTGCTGGTGTGGGCACAAGAGTCCACCCAGAATCAGAAGGCAGGTTTCCAGGTGACGGGATGGCAGTAAATGAGGTGGAGGTATTCCCATACGGACCCTAAAAGGACTTGACGGCGTGTGCTGGTAACAATGCATGGGATTCTAATGCTGCTTGGGGTAGCTCTGCTTCTTAGCAATGGTAAGTGATTTGGATGTAAATTTACATTTTTGGTGAAGGATAAATTGTTGGAGATGAGTAAACTTTGTTAAGGAGATCAAGTGATTTGCCCAGGCTCACACAATTTGGCCAAGGGCTGAAGCCATGACCAGACCTCAGATCTCCTTGTGCTATAGCCAACAAATGGCCGCCTAGACCGCATTCTTTTTGTAGTATGCATACTGCAGCCCCTGCTGACTTGTTCTTCAGTGTGTATTAATTCATTTTCACATGATTGAGCTTTGTGTCTCCCTCTGTCTGTGATTGGTTGTGACGAATGACAGAAATGAGGATTGAAATGAGGTTTGAAAACTTGACATATTAGCTTTATTTAGAATCTGTATTCTGACCTGACATAGGACAGCAGACTCTAAGGGGTCTGTTAGGATGGCCAGTGGATCTCCACCGCTGGCCCGGCACTGGAGATCTGCCCACCATATGTCCCTGGTTCACCCCCTGCCATATTAGTATGGCGGGGGGCCCCGCGGCAGACGGGAAGACCGTCCGCCGCTTTTCCGCAGGTCGAAATATCGACCGGGCGGAAAAGGGACTCAATATGGTCTGCAAGACACCGCTATCCATATTACTATGGGGCATTTCTCATGCCTTTCCATGGCGGAGACTCCACCATGGAAAGGCATGCAGTAAATGCTACGGGGGCCCCAAGGTGTTGGAGGGGTGGGGGGGCTGCACTTGCGGGGTACCTATGGTACTCCCCAGCATTGGCATGGACAAGGTGGCAGGCACGTTGTGCATGCGAATACACCACGTCCCTTCACAACATTGTGGCGGGCGGTGCTGTGAGCACCGCCCACCACAATGCTGTGAATGCGGGATGCCACCGCCACGGTGGCGGTGGCATCATAATTGACGGTGCGGGACCGCCGCACCGCTGGCGGACGGTCCCAGCACCGCTAGGGTGGCGGGCAGATATGAATCCACCGGCCATCCTAAAAGACCCCTTAATGCGCAGACACAGAATAAGGCCACTAACTATTTCCGTAGGTTAATGCGCTTGCTGCATAGACCAGCAGGCAGCTGCCGGTCACAGGTTCAAACAAGGTCTGCTGACTCTAGTCTATTCACTTTAATGAATTAAATGAACACAGACTTGGCTGCAGAACCTTACTTCAGATAAAGATTTTGGAAAGAGTATGTATGACGCTCCAGAGGTGAGGAGAAGGTGAGATGAATTGGGCAGGTAGAGTGGATAAAAGGTGAGAAGAGGTCGTGTGAGCCAAGATCATTTAAACAGAGATAGGCTTAGGGAAAGGTGTGATGTAGTTAGACGGGAGGATCTGAGATCACTACAAAGAGGATTGGAAGCAGTGCTTAATTTGTGCTGGTGGTTTCTGGTGTTTGCATTGGCTTTTAAATGTCAGCACCGACTTTAGTGACAGTCCACCACATGGTGGCGCTATCTTTTAAATTTAGAGATGAGTTCAATAACCATCTTTATTAAGCCAATATACATTGAAAATGAATAATACCAGCCTCTCACGCCATTATTATAGATTTGTGTGGCCTAAAATAGTCTAAATTATCACACTTTCAGGAGTGCGATGGTTAGGGGGTTATGTTGATACTGCTATTGGCAGCACTGGTGGGGTAGAGGTGGTGCAGGCTGCAGTGGGTTCTGACAAGAGTGCTGGCACCTACTTTTTTTTACAAATTAAGCACTGATTGGAAGGAGGTGAGAGAAAGTGGAAGGGGAAAAAGGAAGTGGGTTCTGAGTCAATTTCTATTGTAGGGGTTACTGAAAGAACTGCTCTTTGTACCACAGAATGACAAGTCCTGCAGCAGTCCAGCATCTTCTGCTCGAGGTCTAGTGTTGAGGGCATAGACGGGGATGCAGAGGTGGCACAGGACCATAGAGAAAGAGTGCATGGTTACAGGTGATAAAGATGAAGGCGTTGTGCTAGTAGGCAGAGAGTGGGTGGTGAGAATGCAAGAGAGAGAAAGAGAGGTGCAGCAAGAAAGGGGAGGTGGATGGATGGGGATCAACCCATCTGTGGACACGTGGCAGTTTAAAGGTAACCATTGAGGAGGTGCGCATCTTAATCTCTCTGTAACATTAACCGAGAGACAGAAACTCAATAATGAGAGTGGAGGATTAGGTATAGGTGTAGGGAGAAAAAGAGAGAGAGTGAGCCAAAATAAGAGAGAAACATAGTAAATCATAGGCAAAAAGAGAGAGATGAAAAGAGAGAGGAAAGGCAATTATGTAGAGAGTTAAGGGAATGAGAAATAGATAGAGAGAAGGGGAAAGTGGAGAGATGGAGACATGAACAAAAAGAAAGAGCGAGAGAAAGATATACATGTACACACACATACACACACACACACACATTATCTACTGGCGGTCGCCAGTAGATAGTTATAGTTAGGACCGAGTTCCCATAGGAAATCTGAAAATTCTATTTTGAATAACTTTGGCGCCGGTTGACGAATCCTCGCGAAATTTTCAAAACTAATGGGGCGCTCCGCTCAGCTCCTACCCTGAAAGTCTTGGGGTGATTCGTCAAGCGGGGGCTGAGAAAAAAGGGGGGTCCCAAAACGCATTTTCCTTATGCTTTTTCCCATAGGACCTTTAGTCGAAGGTACAGCCCGAACGGCTGAACAGAATTACTTGAAATTTGGCAAAGAGGTAGTCCTCAGGTCAGGCATGTGCCTTTTGCATATGTGGTGTCAATCTGTTCAGTAGTTCCTGAGAAAATTGCAGTTAAAAGTACATAAATATCTATATGCGCGCACCAAATGTCCGCGAGCGTAATTCTGATTGGTGGTTAGATGTCAGTCAACATTCCAATCGGTCGAAATCAGGATGTGTCGGACGCCATTTTGTGTGTGACAGTGAAAAAGAAAGGTGGAGAACGTGAAAAGGGGGCAGGGTAGAGAGTTCCTGACCCCCTAGCCTTTGTCAGGGGGTCCCTGAAGGACCCCGAAGGGTGAATTTAAAAAAAAAAATTTTTTTTAAAAATCGCAGGTGCGCGCATGGTGGGCGCACCGTGAGAAACCCTTAAAAAAAAAAAAAATTAAACTGTTTATAAGTTTATAGAAGATTTTAACTATGCTGTTCAACTTTATCCAAATAAAAAAAAAAAGAGCTGAGCCATTCCATATTACAGGATACAGTCAATCTATAACTATATACATAGGTAGTTTATTGTAAAATAAATGTATAAAAAATATAATAATACATACATAAATTAGCATTTAAAAAACCTTACAAATTCACTAAAAAACCATAGGTTTCACACACGTTATAGTTAGAAATTAGCATTTAAAAAACGTGCAAATTCACTTAAAAAACCATTGGTTTCACACACGTTATAGTTAGGAATTAGCATTTAAAAAACCTTGCAAATTCACTGAAAAAACCATAGGTTTCACACACGTTATAGTTAGGAATTAGCATTTAAAAAACCTTGCAAATTCACTGAAAAAACCATAGGTTTCACACACGTTATAGTTAGGAATTAGCATTTAAAAAACCTTTCAAATTCACTGAAAAAACCATAGGTTTCACACGTTATAGTTAGCTGGACATTTCACTCGTAAAAAAACATTGAAATTCCCCCGTTATAGTTAGTTCAGCTAACTATAACTCGCGCGACCGCAATCCACTGCTGATGACGTCACATATTACATCACTGTATTCACTAAGATACTGTTAATAAGTCAGTTATACAATTAATTTTACAAAAAAAACCATCCATTTAGACACTTATTTACCCATTTATTCTTCCATTAACCTTTAGATATACATATATAAAAAATATTTATTTTTCAGAAAGACACATATTCACTGGATGATGTCATCAGTGATGTCATCAGTGATGTCATCAGTGATGTCACTGACCATGTCATGAGTGATGTAATATGTGACGTCACCAGCAGTGGATTGCGGTCGCGCGAGTTATAGTTAGCTGAACTAACTATAACGGGGGAATTTCAATGGTTTTTTACGAGTGAAATGTCCAGCTAACTATAACATGTGTGAAACCTATGGTTTTTTCAGTGAATATATATATATATACAGTATGCTAGAAAATCGACATAATAGTTGATTTGTACAGATGGGTTTATATAAACGTACATTTTCGAACACTGTTAAGGTGCACTAACATATGAATGTTTACCTATTACAAAATGGCGCTGATGTTAGAGCGACCATATGAGTCCTTTCTTTATTTTGTTGATAAGGGTTACGTTGAAAAACATGGCGTTTCCGATGTGCTGGTGACATCGAGAAAGGCATTTTCGCCGAAACGCGTCTGTTGCTGGTCATTTGGGTATTTCAATAAATTGTGTTCAAAACGTCCTGCGAGTGCGACAATTTCCTTTTGATAAAAAGAAAAGGAGCCGAGAGAGATATTGTTGCGGAGTCCACACCCGCAAAGTCTGCACCTGCCTGCGAGTGCTCCGCTTTTGTGTGGAACAACGAGCGGATATATATATATATATATATATATATATATATATATATATATATATATATATAGATAGATATATAGAGAGAGAGAGAGAGAGAGAGAGAGAGAGAGAGAGAGAGTGAGAATGAGAGAGAGAGAGAGAGAGAGAGAGAGGGAGTTGGAGACAGTGGGAACGAAAGACAATAGGAGAGATAGAGGAATGGAGAGAAAATATGGGCCTTATTCACAAAGGTAAAGATTACTATTTTTTGCCACTGACAAACTGAGTTAATTGTAAGCTTATGGCTGCTGAGACGCTGCAGTCAGGACAGAGAACTCTGCACATAAAAAGCTAGGACAGACCTATCTTTTTTATGTGTGGATCTCTCTGCCCCGACTTTGAAGTACGCAGTTGTAAAGTTTGTGGGAAAAAATTTTGTAAACTTACACCAAAGTGTAAGTCTACCTTCATGAATCAGGCCCTGACAGCGCAAGAGAGAGAGGGTACCTCACTCATATCTGTTTACATATACGTCTCTCTCTACCACATTCTAACATTTTACCTACGTCACCATCCCCGTTTCTCTGTCAAACTCTCCCTTTGTCTGCCTCCCTGTATTTTTAGGTCTCGCCTATACAGCGCCCATGTTCTGCTTAGGAGAACCTTTAGCCGTCGCTCTGCTCTTTTTGGAAGCACATACTCGTGCTTGTGGCGGCATCCACCTTGCGGGAGCGAGCAGCGTCGCGCATGCTAATTGGCTGTTGCTCGCTCCCGCAAGGCACATGGTGCCACAAGCACGAGTGTGCTTAAAAACAGCTGCTTGGTTTTTTTTGATCTGCGATCTCTATTTCAAGCCCCTAGTGTTGCAGTCTTTATTTGGTGAGGTTTTGCTTCTGTACTGGGTTTTTGGTTCTGTTTCGATATTATGTAAAGTAAGGGTTTGGGCATGTGATTTGTCACCTTTTAACTTAGTGTGGTTCTTTGGTTGTGTCTTTGGCACTATTGTCTAGCCCTTTAAGAACATTAATATATTGTCCTTCTTTTAGTCTTGCATTGGAGTTTTAGAGCTATGACATCTTAACTCATTGGTGCCATAAAGGCTTTTGTAGTCAGTCGTTTAGCATCTGCTAACGTAGCCTGTGTGTATTCTTTTCCTTGCCATTAATCCAGATTTAAGAAAGTACTTCACAGCATTAAGCGAAAATTGAATATTCTCAGTTCCGCTCGGCATAATTTTATGTGCAAACGTTTTTCTCCGTGATCTTTTTTTGTACCCCTCCCTCCCCCGAATTGTAACTTTAGTTTGGGTCAATTGGTGTTGGTTGGTGAATGGAAAACTCTGACCAAGATAACCGATGAGTTCAGAGACACCATTTGACCACATTAACTGCGGAACGCTCTCAACCAACGTGATTGTCCTCACAATGAGCTCCCAATCTGACTGCTCCAGAGCGCAAGAACCTGCTGATGCTCCCAGCAATAATGGCACCCATGGGAATAATATAGGAACTATCACTTTCTCCCCTCTCTCGCATACACGCATAGCAGGTCACAGCACCATCATTCTCTGAGTCGGACACTGTGTTGTCGGGTAAAAAATGATGTGAACTTTTAGTTTTAGCACCCCCCCTTTAATTCTGAAGTTGACACTTTTGTTCCCAAAGTCGAAGTCTGGCGATCGCCAGTAAGGGCGAGAACTGTGATCTGCGAGACAAATGCCTACTTGGTGCAATATGAATAATGAAGCGGTTCACAGATATGCTTTCCTACCAAAAAACAAAACAAAAACAGCGACGCAGAATTCGACCATTCATAATTATTTGACAAGTACCCCCAATCCATGCACTCCAGGGATTACATCCGAAATTGGTGCAATTACTGACAGGGGAGGGTGATATGCATGGGATACCTCAGCAGAGATGTTATGACGCTACAAAGTGCAGTATTGCATGCAAAGTTTGGACATCTTCGTGCCCGGTTTAATGTCCCCAGTGATAAAGGGGTGTGCTGTGAGTTTACATTGCTAGATGCGCGTACATTTAAACGATGCAGTAGACTTTGTACCTTTGCTTGTTTTAAGACAGGAAGTGAGGTGGTGTGTTTTTGACAAGTAGCCCTGCTTGGTTTCAGGCAATTCAAGATTCATTTCTGGTCACTCCAGTCTTAGCTGCCTTTAGCCTTTCCAAATGATTGGATGTTGCTGCTCGGTGGCCAAGGCCAGGCTCCTCCACTCCGGGCTGGCGCGTTGCACTTCTAGACAAGGTACCTTTGGGAGGCACGATTGGTTGGGAAACTCAATACCTGCTTTCGGAATGGTTTTCAATACATTTCCTACAAGACCGTGGCTTACAAAGCAAGTGATAGAGCCTTTGAACCACAAGTATTTGAAAATATCAAGTGATTTACTACCCTTGTCTTTAGTCGTGAAAAACTACTCGGCAGGGTGGGAAGCATTTATGGTAGCTTCTCAGTGACGTAGGTTCCACTTATCTTCCTTCACATCTCAGTAGGTTGTACACATTTTTAAAATGCTTCTTTCTAACAAAGAACCTTTTGGGTGACCAGCAGCAAACTCCCAGATCATTAGAAATCTCTTTTCCGATAGACACGGTGTGCCAGATGGTGGACTTACACAATCAGTCACACCCCCCGAAATCAGTAGCTGCTACCGACACAACACACACCAAAAATTGCATCTTTTTACTACTCTGAATCCTGGATAAGCCAACTCAATGGTAGTTCCATTCATTGTTTGGGATCACTTGAAATGTGGGGCTTGATAGAGGAAGAGTTTGCCTTTGTTTTTTTAATTAGTTTTCAGCAGACTCTCAACACTTAATATTGACACCTTTGTGTGCTTTGCAGATAGGTTTGATGAATGCCACCTGAAATGTACAGCAAATACCACTTGAAATGTATAGCTTGAAATGCTTAGCGACAATGATTGTTATTGGCATTATTTTATTGTGTTCAGGAAATCATTTAACAACATTTTCTTTCTTCTGATGAACATCCATGTAGGGGATTCATCTGCTTAAATTGTGCCCTTGTAATCGTTTTGTCTAGACTGTTTATAGCTCATCCTAGATCTTGGGTTTTTTATTTTTACCCCACCGCTTGTATGTTTTCTGCTCTCTGGATGATCTACCAGTTCTGTCTTCTCTAAAGGTACTCTTACCCTGGCAGTACCAGCACTTCTTAGGCTGAGATGTAAAGTGTACAGGAGGTTTGCTGCCATGGGTGGAAGTGTTTCCATAAGTGATGCTAGACAGGTGCAGTGAAAGCACATACAAGTTAGGGTATTACAAAGATTGTAGTTAGCCTTGGTAGATAGACAGGACATTTACACACAAGACTGACCTCTCTGGGGGCTCACACATGGCTAAAAGTAAAATAAACTATTAACTTACAGTGGTTACATTTCAAGAAAAAACCCTTTAGTGCCTGCTTCTTTCTAGGGCATGCACCCAAGAGTTGGAACTCCTTATTTTACGTAAAGTCAGAGAATTTATGAAAATAGCTGAGGCAGCAAAAAAGTCATTCAATGAAAGGAGGGGGGTAGAGGGTGAGGCTGTCAGGCCGATCCGGATTTGGAATGTGGATATTCTGTGACAGCAGGCGGTCCAAAGTGGCCTATAGTGCAGGCAGTCACTGTCAATGTCAAACCACTGGCTTTGTCCCAGCCCTACCTTACCTGTCATTCACGCCTGTCCCAGTCTCACCCCTCTTACATGGCATTTCTTTCCTCGTTGCTCTTTCTCTCGCCATTTCTCCCCCTGCCAAATCCTTCGCCTTTCTTGCTTAGGTCCACCACCAGACTCTGCCCTGTCTCTTCCTAATCACTCTCCTTCTCTTCTCCCCTGCCTCTCAAGGAAAATTTGGAACATAGTAAACATGCATTCCTTTGGAGTGCTCACTGCAAAAGTAAGAGTCCCCTCAAGTCAACGATGGAAGGATACAAATCATCCAATCACAATACTGTGAGAACAAAATGTTCCCGTGTTGAAACAGCACAAGAAAACGAGAAAATATCAGGCGCCTGGGATGGGCAGCAAAGATAAAGAGCAAATATCTGACCCAAATACCTCTTTAACTATGTAAACTAGTAGACATAACAGGACTGCCAACATGTCTGTAGCTAATACTTAATGTGTGTGTCTGTATATAATATATTTATATTGGTAAATTGCTGCTTGTACTGCAGATTCTTTTATACAATAGTGCAGATGTTTGTTTATTCCTGCATCTTCTTGTACCACTTAGGGAGATTTAACTGCTGTTCATTCTGCACTGTTGTTTTCATGGTGCCAGGGGCTGTCACTTCTGGGAGGCTTGATTTTAACACTTCCAGAATGACTGATTTGCCCGTTTTAGAGGCTGCTCCTTCTCTTTCTAACCAACGGCTGATAAGGTAACTCAGCACCTCCTTCTACAGTCACCAGTCTGTCAGTCACTCTGAGCCAGCATTTCCATTAGCGCTCCCTGATTTCTGTTTTTCCTGTCATGTTTAGGTCTCGCCTGAGCCAGCGCTTTAGCGCTGCTCTGGCGAGAGCTATAGAAGACGGGGATTTGGAAGTGCAAATTAGTGCTTTTCAGGCCCCCAACTACAGTGCATGTGCGCCGGGCGCGCGCACCATTTGGCAGCCTGCGTGTACATTTCGCGGGCGCTTTGATGTTCTCAGTGAGCCGCGCGGCCACTGCGAACATCAAAGCGCCCGCGAAATGATTACTTTCACGAAATGATTACTTTCACTTTAGCGGCCGCACAAGTGAAACATACCCTCTAATTCTTCTTTGGGCCACACCTAACCAACCCTTTCATCCTTACAATCTAACGTTCACACCTACTTGGCAGACTGGTTCTCTGTTGCTCTTTCCTCCTCTGCTCTCTCTGCTCAGACTCCGTCCCTCCCCCTGTTGCAGCAGCTGGCATTACACGGGAGAGGGTGGCTCTTCGTGCCTACCAAAAAATGAACGTGTACGTGTATAACATAACTGGTGCTCATGTAAAGCGCTCCAATACAGAGTTCGCGCTATATAAATTTGCAATTAATAAATATAATGTGGTCCATGGAGCTTTTCGCTTTCAAGGTGCCTGCCTGTTCGTCTGATTTGACCTGCCAGAGTGATTGACCACGTCTGAGATCGCTCCCACACTCTGCTAAAAAAAACTCGGATTCCTTCCAGCTCGCATCACCCCTCACCCAAACACACTTATCCCTCGGAGGTGCACGAGATTATCTCTGTGCCCCCTTTTCTCTAACCCCTCTGTGGATGTGCAGTCAAGAGAAAGAACTCCCCCTACGAAGAATCCCAGGCCCCGTGACCTTTAACCCCCCCCCAGCACCAGCCTGGCTATCATTTACCCCCCTCACCCACCTCGCAAAGTGATGTCATTACTCACTACAGAGCATCAATTACAGAGGTGAGCCCTCATCACCCATCATCCCATTCGGCGCAGGAGCGCTGAATGGAAAAACAGCACACCTCATGTCCACCTTGCTGTGCCGATATGGAAGCCGCCGGGGGGCTGCCGTAGTGCAACACCCCCAATCCACATCTGGGACAAGCAGGGGGTCGCGCTGGGATGGAAGCTGCAGTTTCATTGACTCACCTAGACTTTGGACCTTACACTTACCCAAGGCAAGCAGATGAATTCCTGAAGACGAACTCCGCAGCAACCGCGCTAACCGCCCGAGCATCCTAAATGTGGATCATTTATATTTAGAGCAGGTGGGTTAGCACGGGAATCTGCAACTGGCACATCAGCCCAAGATCTCCGACACCCATTCAGCTATCTAACTGGGAATGTAACCTCTGTGCCCCGCAGTTCATGTAGACTGCATGATGCCAAGGGTCATTGTTCCTGCCCCAGAATTTTCTTCTAAAGGGGTGATCTATTTATCGAATTGTATTCACCAGAATGCATTTGGTTATACAATTTAAGCCCAAGACCCCAATTGGAGAGGATATGGCCTAACGGCCAGAGCTGCTGACATCGGAGCTGGGGAACCAGGTTCGAGCCCCGACGTCGGCTCAAAATCCTGGTATTCTGGACAAATCGATTAATCTCCCCGTGCCTCCCAAAATTAATGTGTCCGTGTGTAACGTAAGTGGCGCTCAAGTAAAAGCGCTTCAATACCTTCAGGGCGAGTGCACGCTATGTAAAACCGCAAAACAGAAAAAAAACAAGAACATGGACTAGTCGGTAAACTGCAGCCATCCGGTAAACCTTAGGAATGCTTGACATATGGTCATTATTCCTGCCACCACCCCCGGAGTGTCTTCTCACGCTGCTTTTAATTGGATCCATATCATGTGAGACACTTCTTGCCAGTCCTGGATTTGAAATCAACAGCATGTGCATGCTTTTAGATCGAGTTACCTTATGCTTTACGGTTACGGTGACTTGTGACCAGGTGGTATAACGCTAGTGTGACACCACTTTTCCATTGCTGGACTTTGCCTTACATAATATTTTCATCAGCTGTGTTGGTCCAATTGAAATGAACCCAGACTACACTCCCAGAATACAATGACCTGTAAAATGCCCAGGAATGCAAACGTGGTGTTCTCTGACATGGAGCTATCTGATCACCCTGGTAATGGTAACAAGCATTGGCATAGCCAATAGGTCTCGCTTTTGGGACCTTATAAGTGTTTAACTATGCAACAGTTGCATAACTAAATACTTATAAGGTCCCAAAAGTGAGACCTATTGGCTATGCCAATGCTTGTTTTAGAGTCGGAAGTAAAAACAGAGGCAATAGGATTTATAGAGCTCCGTAAGAAGACGGGAAGTAAGTCCTGCGCCTGGGAAGCTTGCAACCTATTTTGCAAGTGCTCACTTGCATAGCAAATGTCTTCTTTTAGTACTTATATTTTTTTGCGTTGATGGGGACTCTTTTGCTTAAAAAAAGACATGTATGCCACCGGCTGATGTGAGGATCGGACGTTTGCTGGAAGAGCAGACCCTTAGGGGCGGACATGCTAGCTGCACTTCCAGCAAATAAGTATCTCTATGTATCGACCTCTTTGGGAGATCTAAACAAGGCAGAAGTGAAGCTCGACAAACCAAACACTAAAAGGTACTGCCTTTTCTTTTTTACTCTAACGTTTGTTTGACCGTTGTCTAACTTTAAATCACCTATCTATTCAGCAATGGTTTGTGAATACGCGTGTAAGTGTATAACCGATAGCTTGACAACAAAGGCTTTCTATTAATAACAAGCATTGGCATAGCCAATAGGCCTCGCTTTTGGGACCTTATAAGTATTTAGTTATGCAGCACAATATCCTTGGTGCAACAACATCAACTGCTGCATGGCTAAACACTTATAAGGTCCCAAAGGCGAGGCCTATTGGCTATGCCAATGCTTGTTTATTCTGGCTGCTTTACCTTTATGTCTTTACCTTACCTCTCTCCCTAATTCTTTACTTCTCCTGTATCTCTCCCCCCTTCTCCATTTCTGCTGCCTAAACCACTATCTTTACTTCACTACTTTACTCCTGCCTCTTGCTCCTCCCAATCTTATGTCTCAGCAGATTTGGAAGTGCACACATAGAAAGAGGGGAGAAGGGGCAAGGCAGGGTAAGAGACTAAAGAGAAAATCATATGATTTAACCCAACAGTGTAATGAAACTCCTTCTACAGAGCAGTGATACGATTTTCACTGCTGCACCGAGAATGGCAGTTTTGGTGGAGAATTTATTTCTGATTATTAATATGTGAGTATTACTATCCAGCAATTAACAGTACAATTTCAAGAGCTTTGGGCACTTCTCTTATTTTAATATCATGCACTAGTCCAGTAAACAACCCCCAACTCATCGCGTCTTTGCAACAATGAGCAGAGCCGCCTTGTTAAACACTTCGAGGCAGGATTTACAAGAAGGTGCTGCAGCGTGGCACCGCAAGCCCTTTGGTTACGCCACGCTGTGGCACTTTCAGAGCACAGGAATGCGACATATTTACAATGATATGTGCTCTCCCCTGTGCTGGCTAACAAACAGTTGCCATGCACCGGCACCCTTTTACCATGGTGCAAGGATGGCTGCGTCATGGGATGATTGTTTTTGTGCAGGAAAAACAATCACTACAGGCATTTTCCCCGCATTGAAAGAGGAAAGAAACAAGGAGAAATTAAAACATGTCTCCTCATTGCGCCTCACTACGCCACCCCTAGGGTAGTGTAGCATGCTGACGCATTTCCAGGTTTCAATTCTCAATGCGCAGAAGTGCTTTGTGATTCAGAATTTTTATTATGAACCACAATGCACACTTTGTGATCTCTTGCATGTTGCACAGGAAAGGGGTGGGTGGCCGAGGTGTATGTTTTCCCCTTGCGACTTGCAATAGTATAGATGCAAGCAGTCAATCCTCTACAGTTTACACTATGCTTGTGCATAGCGAGGCCATCAAGAGGAGCCAGTGTCCCTCAGGACATTGCACGTACTACCAGATGTGCAAGTCACTGTGTGCCACTTTATGTGGCATTCTGACATCTGTCTCTTTAAGAACCAGGGGTGCAAGGCAGACACATTCTGAAAGAGACTCCTGGAATGGAGGTCGGCTTGCCATGGCAGGTCTCCATCCGAGTATTTACAATTTTCTGAATTGAGTTGCAAGTCAATTCGTGCCTCTATATATATCCTTGAGGTGGGTGGTTTGCAACTTCTTGTGAAATGTACCCTCGCACTGAGAGGGGTATATGTTTCCTCACACCGCAAAGAGTTAGAATGGCCATGGAGCACTGGGAACAAATTCTTTGTACATGAGACCCAAGGACCAGTTCTTTGTACATGAGGCACAAGGAACAGCTTCTTTGGATATGAGGCCCAAGGACCAGTTCTTTGGACATGAGACCCAAGGACCAACCTCTTTGTATCAGAGGCCCTGTAGTGAGGGCTGCAATTTATATACATACACTGCTAAGTTAGCATAACCGCGTTAGATGTTAGAAAGCCATCTTGCCACTTTGGCTGCTTTTGCACACGACACTGCAGTTACATGTTATTATTTGAAAAATGCTTGCTCGCCTTTTCTTCACATGAGAACTGTCTGTTGTTCACATCCCTAGCCATGAGCTGCGACCTTGGTCTGAACATTGTGTAAAGAAACAGTCTGGGTCGCTAGACGGTGCATGTTTTTGGGTTCAGGTTGATCGGCCCACTATTTAGCCATAACACGCACACAGCTGCAAATACCTGAGAGTCGAGCGCTTTTAACCCCTTCAGTGCCCATGACGAGATAGTCTCGTCATGGAGCGCGGTTGCGCTGTGCCCATGACGAGACTATCTCGTCATGAACCCCGCCCGCTAATGAAAGGCCCGGCACAGGGCGGGGAAAGGGCGGGGCACTGAAGAGGTTAATTTTGCTGGCTGCATGCTTAACACACACATTCTGAAGAAGAGCTTTCCCAGGAGCAGAGCACACCTGAGCCTGTGATGTGATTCAACTAAGCTGATCTTTACGGTATGGGGTTCCCCATTCAAGCCTAGAGACCTTTTATTATATAATAATATTAGTTTACTAGCGAAAGGAAGGTGGCTGTATTCCACTGTCATTTGTAATATGATCTCTCCTTTCATTTTTTATGGTATTGTAACAATGCTGATGGTTTTGATTTTAATCATTTGTCTGCTTATGTTAGCCAAAGTACTACATCTTAGGACAGGAGGAAAGTAAAATAAACTCTTTAAACTTAACGTGTCTCTGTTTACTCTTGTTGTGGACTGATATGAGAATAATAACGAATAGGTATTTCTGATTCCCACCATTCCTGAGAATACACTAAGTCGCTTGTTCTGGGTTGTCTATACATTGGGACCGCCGAGATAAATACGGATAACGAATGGGACACTGATGCTGGTCGGATAGGGGTTCTGAGGTGAGTTTTTGGTACACCACAATTCACTGAGGTCCTGGTTTCCTGCGCATAGTTCTGTGCATGAGCAGAATCCATGCAACATGGCGCACCTAACGTTTGGTCTATTGATATGAAACACCTTAGTAGTGCTTGTATTAGTCCATGACTCCCTCACTCTTGTTTCCGGATAACGGGAGTGACGGATTTTAACCTGATAGGTTCTTTCAAGCTTGACCATTAAAAAGGTTTCTTCGATTTCTGAACCCTTGTTCTACTGATTAAACTTGTTGTTGATCTTCTGTGTGTCCTTATGGCGGTCGACATTGCTGCACATAGCCGTACACCTCTGCGACGTCATTTGATGACTTATGGGGTATTTTTGTGCTGAGTGCAGATGGGACCCATCCTTATGAGTTGTTCTACTCTTGGGTGACACTGCCAGCAGTGAATGCGGATGATAAAACGTTTCACTCGTATACTCACACGCGGGTCCCAGCCAATTAAACGCCATATCGGACGCTAGAGATCCCCCTTTCAGCCTGGCAGCATAGCATTTGGTTTAATGGCGTCCTTCCCCATGCGGTTGCACCGGCTAGAATGGGCCCTTTGTCAATTCCAGGGGTCACATGGCCGGGGCTTGCCGGATTTACGCCTCACCCCCGCTATTTGACTAGTGCGGTGGATGAGCTGCGTGTGCTCCATACAACCCTTATTTCAGTATATAGGCTTTGGTGCAATACATTTCACGCAATGTGCAGGAAGGTCCTGCTGTTGCGGGACTACCAGCTGGTCACCCGGCGGTTGTTATTAGTCCCGTCATAGTTAATTCGGTGATGGGCAAGCGCCCCCAAAATAAGGATGATTTTCCTTATTGGCTTGCCAAGAAATTAGACCAGCTGGAAGCAGTGTTTCCACACTCTACAGAGGTGGAGAAACACAGAATACTCACCATTAGTTTGCCGAAAGACATCATCCCTGATGTGTCAGATTGTGACAACTGGGGAAAGATCTTTGCCGCAGTCTACTCGAAGGGCTTCGGCACTCCGTCTATGGCCGTGCTGCCCTCTGTCATTAAACGTGTTGAAGATCAGCATGGACCCGAGGCTGTAGAGTTGGGAATGAGGCTTGTCGGAGTATTCAACGTTGTTGCCCCCCTCGTCCTTGGTAATCTCAAAGGAGATGCGGTACAGTTCCAAGTGGCAAATGGCTTAGCCCGCGTCGCTGAACTCGATAAGCCCAAAGAGTTACCTAGACTTATTGCGGAAGCCTATAAAACTATTGGCCGCTGTAGTTTGGGAGTTAAACCAACTGTAATCATTCCTGACTTGATACAACAAACAAAGGTGAGTTCGTCTGGTAAAGACGATCGTCCAGCTTTTCCAAAGCAGAATTGGAGAGCAAAGAAACAGGGAAAGCAGCAACAGAAACAGAGGTCTCGTCCTGCGTCTCCCGTACAGCAGACCAGCGAACGCACCTATGATTTGCGCGATCGTACTAGTATTAAGTCGCCTGATAGATTTCAGGTTATTGAACAACGCTCTCCTCGTTCTTCACAGGAAACATCGGCCTCACAGTCCGATGGCGGAGACCGTGGCAAAGGTCGGGGTGCACAACAAGGTCGTGAACAACCCCGTCAGACTGACGGTAAAGGCAAGCAAGACGAGTTTGCACGTCAACGTCCCCCGTTTCAAAAGAAGAATGTTGCTGCACTGACAGCGAGGTATGCCACAGATAGTGAGAATGCAGCTTCGGAACCTGACATGGGGCCTAACGCTGCTCGACAGCGCAGCGGAGGTTACAGTAGTGCGGCAAGCACTGCGTCCATATCTGGAGGCGACAGCAACTGACACGTTCATTACTGTAGAAACTGCTGACACTAGAGTGTCTCCCCCTGACAGACTATATGACATAGTCCTCCTAATTGAAGGTGACATACAACGTACAATTCAAGGGATTTTTGGGGATAATCTGACCTCTTCTTATGACATTCTCCTAGCGGAGGCAGACTGGCCCCCGGCTTTCATTTTAGATGCTCCTAGAGGGGAGGAGTTAATCCTCCCGTCCTTTGCGCACACAGTGCCAAAGGACCACGCTAAAAGGTTCGCTGAGGAGTGGGCTCTGGTGCTAGCACCGGCTTTGTATCGTACTCAGGTGAGCTGGGATAAATTGTCCCCCAGCCATGAGATTCCATTGCGGTCTATGCCCCAGCCACAACCCCAATATCCCATGCGTCGTGAAGCCAGACCTCACGTCGCGGCAATCCTTGAACAATTGGAATATTAAGGTGTTATTGAAACATGCGTGTCACCAATGAATAATCCTTTATTCACTGTGACGAAGCCTGATGGGTCGTACCGCCTAGTTTTGGATTACCGGCATTTAAACTCTCATTGCCGGACATGCGCGGTACATAATACTCACAGTTCGGCTCTTGCCGATAGTCTCGTGCGAAAAAGGTTTAAAACCACACTTGACATTTCCAATGGCTTTTACAGCCATAACCTGTCCTCTATTAGCAGTCAGTGGACAGCGTTTACTTCGGGCGGCAAACAAAAACAGTTTAAAAGACTAGCCATGGGCTATAAAAACAGCCCTGGCGTATTTGCCGCACGTGTAGTCTCTCTTTTAGAGAGCATAGATCCAGATGCGTACTCGTATGTCGATGATATCTATCTAACAGACGACGAGCTGTGGCCGCATCTGTGTCGCGTTGATCGCATTATTGTTATGTTCGCAGACTTCGGTTACAAATTCAATTTTGCGAAGTCTCACATTGCAGAGTATACAGTGTTGTTCTTGGGCTACGAACTCAACAATGAAGGTCGAGGATTGGCTCTGCACTTTCTGGAGAAGTGTGCATGCCTGCGTGCTCCTACAACACTGAAGAAATTACAGTCTTTGCTGGGCTTTCTGAATTTCGGTCGTACGTACATTCCTGATTATACCCAGCGTATCAAGCCGCTTTATGCCTCGGTACAACCTACTTTTTCCAAATCGTGCTGGCTGCCGGAGCATTCAGCTATTTTACAATTACTGCAAGCTGATCTTCTTGCTTCAAAATACTTACTGACACGTGATAACCGCACTAATCTGGTAATAAGAATTGTGCCAGGCGCAGTGGGTTTCACGTACTTAACGTTCAATGAGGGCGACACCGTCCCCATTGCCTACAAATCACACCTGTACACTTCGGCTGAACTGCGCTTTTCCTCTGTCGAGAAAGTTCTTACGGCAGTGCAGATGGCGATTCTCAAAGAACGAGCGCTGTCGCAAGGAAAACACATGTTGGTTGTCACACCATATCCTGCCCTTGAGGCAGTGACCAAAGCGAGTGTACCAAATTCTAAAGCTTTGCATCCTCGGTGGATACAATGGGCCACTTCCTTGACATCGCCCGATGTCACCTATCTTTTTGATGCCTCATTACAGACTCAGGAGTACTTGCAGTATGAATTCGTTCATCCGGCTCCTCTGTCTTTGCGCCCGCTCGAAGATTACCATTGTGTCATTTACAATGACGGTTCTGCGCAACCGGCGACTGGATCGAAGCAAGCCTATTCAGCAGCCTGCGCAATTGTGGTGGGTACTTTCGTAAATGATGAATTCCAATCTAATGTCGTGCATACGCAGTCATTGGGTGATTGTACCGCACAGTTGGCGGAGCTTCGTGCTCTGGTGCTTTCACTAGACTTTGCAGATCCTCGGGTCACTACTCTTATAGTAAGTGACTCGTTTTATTGTGTTCAATCTTACAACGACAATCTATATTTTTGGTCTCAAAATGAATATCGTGATTCCAAAGGTAGCACAATTAAGCATAAAATGCTTTGGGTTCGAGTGGCAGAACTTAAAGAACATCTGCCTCTCGTGAATGTTATTCACACTCTCGGTCACCAACGAGTTGGTGTCCACGCTGTCGGCAACAGCTTAGCTGACGAGGCAGAAAAAACAGCAGTGGCAACATTTCTAGTAGCAGCAGTTACAAGATCCAAAAGTAAGATTGATGATGACATTTTGGCAGCTATTGCTGCTACAGAAAAGGGAAGTAATTATCCGAGAGGTTTCCCTTCTCGTTACCATTATCACTTACGTCCTGATAACATCCCATTAGTGAGAATTAACGACGTTGGTGACAGATTGATTCCCAACGCGGACTGCAGACCATCGTTGATAACAGCAGCTCACGAGGGTCTGGCCTCTGCCCACGCCTGCGTTTCAGCTACTGTTTCTCTGTTACAACAATGTTACTGGTGGTGCAGTTTATATAAACAAGCACACGCTTATGTTCTTGATTGTGACATTTGCCAGCAGATTAAACCTTCAACTGCTGCGCGCCCACCACAAACTCAGTTGTACATATCTAATAAACCGCTAGGGTGTGTTTATTTAGATCACTGCGGTCCTTTCACCTCTGATACTGCGTACAAGTACATCTTGGTTGCAGTGGATTCGTGCACACATTTTCTGTGGGTATGGCCACAAAGGAGTGCTGATGCTCGTACTGTCATCAGGGATTTGCGTGTCTTTGTGGGAAGTTTTGCGTGTGGTACCTTTCATTCTGATCAAGGCCCCGCGTTCGCCTCTAAGGCGTACAAAGGAGCCATGAGAAATGTGGGGGTCCAAGTCAAATTTTCGTCTCCCTACCGACCTGAGGGTAATAGTGTGGTGGAGCGGATGAACCATGAATTAAAGCAATCTTTGACAGCTAGGGTTTTAGGCACTGGCAGGAACTGGCTAGCCCATCTGTATAACGTCCAACGTGCACTTAATAATCTCCCTAGAAGGTCTCTGGATGGGCGGACCCCATACATGATGTTCTTTGGCATACAAATGTTTGTCCCGGACCTTGATGGTCTAGACATGACGGTGTCAGCTGCACCCTTTGATGTAGATGATCACTGTGCTGTATTGCAGACTCTACAAGAAGCCAGAGACAGTCTCGCGAAGGAACACGTGCCCTCCACAGCTGATGCTGCGCTTCAGATTCCGGTAGTCGGCTGGCTACCTCGAGTTGGTGATCTGGTCCGTGAGAAGGTGGAGAACAAGAAGGAGTTTGGCCCCTCTTATCGTGCACCGGTTCCAGTGCTTGGCGTGCAGGGTACACGAACAGTCATGTTACCTCCACTTCCTGGTCGCAAGGATAACAGGTACATCTCTATTGACAATGTCAAGCTACAGCGAGTGGCCGATTCTTCTTAGTATGACTCCAGCGGTTTCTTGTCCTGCGATGCTGAGAAACTCTGTTTTGGCTCCAGCTTCTACCACCTTGTCTGATGTTGCCATCGAGATGCATACAGTTACTGGTCCTTTGTTGCTACCACCGGCTGGTGGTCTACTTGAAGATACTGAGTATGCTTATCCTGCAGATGTACCATTGCCTGTTTTACAATCCACCGCAGTTAACCAGTCACGCTTCTCCTTTGACACTAACTCAATGACTTCCAATGCCCCATCAAAAGTTTCTATTTTTGCTGTCTGGTTTAAAAGACATTTTTTAATTCCCCCTTGGACTTACATTTGGCTGGTGCTCGTATGTATTTTTTTGTTCATGTCCATTGGATTTGTGGTGGTATTTTTTCTTCTTGTGAATGGACACTACCTAAAAGAAAGATCTACAATTAGACTAATTGATGGAACTTTGGCCCCCCCACTCCTCCTCGCACATCATGAAAAGGGATCAGACTTGTGTGAATATTACTGCCTGGCCTGTGTTAGATGGGATTGCGTGGGATGCTGTTAAATTTCAAATTCATGGTCCCACTGAAGTTATCAATGTACCAAATGTATTTCTTGTTTCTATGGGTGATGTAGTTAAGCAAAGCATCCGCTCAGATGATTGGGATGTTCAAGCCATAGAAGCACTGTTTTCTGATTTGAAATATTATGCTGTGGTTGATGCTGAGGATTTGTATTTAGATACTGCTAATCATGATGAGCAGTTTTGCTATCAACATTATGGCAATCATTTCCTTCATAAAGCCAATACGTTTAGAAATTTTGTAAATTACACACAATGGGAACACAGTCCAGCGCCAAGGCTGGGCAGCTCCACCACATTAGTGAACAAATTCACATATTTTTCTAACTTCAGTGTTTCAAATCCTGCCTCCTTTTATTTTAAAGTGGCAGCTGAGTCTGCCTCGAAAGTTAGGCTGACACACACAAAATTGTTATATTCCAAATCCTTTATGGATGATTTGGCAATCAGAGGTTATGATCTGTGGAAAGCTACTATTGATCTTAAATCGGTTTGGGGTTCTAAACCGTGGCAGGTACAAGGAACAGAACCTTTGCATCGTGCCTGCCTCATCCCGAACCACATGTTGTTTTTTAATTCAACGATTTTTCAGACCACCTGCTTTGGATTGGCTACTTCTAAAAAATTTAATTCTCCCTCTACTCCGGATCTGGGTGGTTATCCCAATTGGGATAATCATACAGATCTGATCCTTGATGCGTTGCAGTCGTACGTTTCTAACACATCCTTCAATATATCCAAATTAAATCTGGAAGGATGGTTAATATGGCAGACGAGCTCAGATTCCTGTCAACATCGTTTTCTGGATTTAAAACCGGGGTATACGCAGGTTAGTGTGGACCCCCGTTTTGAATCATCTCATACTGTAACTACCTACTCTGTAGGGAAGTTATGCCGATCTTGGCTGCAACACTCCACCTTGGCATCTGTTAAACTTCATTTATCCAAATTACATGACAAAATAGATTTGAATGATTTTGTGAAGGGTCCTGCGGGTGGCAGGTCCAAAAGATGGGTATATGCTGTTCATAACGAAGTTTTGAAGTTATCACAAATTGAAGCTGCATCCAGATTACGGGCTATTGATCAAGCCAATATGGGAAAAGTATTGGCAGTTATAGATAATAGCATTAACACCCTTTCTTCCAGAATTTACACGTTAGATAATATCGTTTCATCTGTTGTTGACATTGTGCAGGATGATATGTCTGTTTTGTGTCATGGTCAAAACCAATTGCGTTCTATAATGCAATTTGCATGGACATTGCAAACGTTAAAGGCTGGAAAAGTCCCTTGGGACTACATGAATACTTCATCTTTGTTCCTTCCTTTTAATCTAACTGCAAAACAACAGTTCATGTCCATGAAAGATGCAACATACTCATTGCTGCACATTGAAAAGTTAGAACCCTTGCCTTTCTCTGTAGACGAATTGAACTCCGCTGTTTGGCTTATCAACGGGTTAATTACATTACCATTTCCCCTGTTTAAGTTCAGTTCTTGCATGAAACATTATGCGCTAGGCAGATATGAACAACTAGGTACTGCCTTCCTGCATGAAGTTTTGTCACTCCCATTCACATACAGGTGCGTGAGAGACGGTAAAGAGGTCTACTTAAAAGGTGAAGAGTGCACTTCCACTCCGGATCACTCTGTAGTATGTCGGCACATTCAATTGCATGGTGCATGCAATGTGCACGCTCCTAATTTAGCTTGCATCCTGAAAGGGATTCCTGTGCCAGCTATTACACCATCATTCATGCTGCTGGCTAACGGTAGTTATTTGCTCTTAAATAATGAAGCTTGCTGTGGGATGTTAGTGGGAATTCCCTACATAGTGACTGTATCACAGAGAGTGGTCTGCTGTAACAACGTCCTTTTCCCACCCCCGCATGGGCGGCTGGATGTATCCATCTGGCCTTCCATTCCAACCTTGAAAGCAGAGTTCAACATGATGAGCAGAATAAGGGCTCTATTGTCTCAAAAAGAAGTCACTCTGACTTCTTCCCGGGAAACATTTGTCCTTCACGTAGCAAACACGCGCACCGAGGTGCAAGCGCTTTTGAATACTGATCTCCCACTTCATTTTGTGGCCTGATTCAGACTATCTTTAATGCCTCGTCAACAAGTGGCCTGGCACATTTTTTCAAAATTGTGGGCTCCGGCCTCGTGACCTCCTTCCAAACTATTTTTGGTGTGATCCCGGCATTTTTTCATTCTATTTTTTCCAGCGTCTTTGGAGGTCTCCCGTTGATTCTCGCCCTCGTGGCTGGGCTGCTGTTGTTGGTCTGCTTACTACGCAATGGCTGCACACTTTGTGTCACACGAGAGCCTGTCCCGGCTGCTCCATCTTCGTAACCGGATGCTTGAATACTATGGAACACTACCACTGGCAACCTTGAGCTTAGCCTATTGATTGTCCTTCCGGTTTTCCTACTTTACATCCGTACAACCTGTATTTCATTGCCTCGAATGTCCGTTCCAATGGGCTCTGGATTTGTGCTTGTCAAACTCGGTGTCTCCCGCCCCGGATTATGATCGACTAATGAGTCCCTTAGTGGCTCATGAGTTGGACTGTTCTGGTGTCAGGATTATGGCCTGTGGAGCGGCACATGGAGTCCTAGGGAATTGGGACATTGGTACGGCTGCGGATGACTTCCTGGCAAGAAGTTATCTTGAAGAACACTCCAGTTGTCCTCTAATGGTACTAGAGGCTCCAGTTGTCGAAGAACATGTGTGTTCATTCACCTTACTGAATTGGATGGACAATTTTGCAGGACGTTCCAATGATTTCCTCTTGGAAGCTGTTGCTACTTACAGTGCTTATACGTTGATGGATTAACTTGGATGTCGTCCAACATTCCTTTGCACAAACTTTTACCTCTTTATTCGACATCCATCGATAATTTTTTTCCCCTTTTTATAGTTTTTTTCCCCTTCTCTTCGAACCTTCACTGCCTTTATATGGATTTCCAATTTGTGCTCTTAGTTCCGTTCTATCGACCTTGAACTCTGCGTTCCTTCATTGTACCCCTATTAGTTAGTGGTCCGATCAAGGGGGGGTGTAGTGAGGGCTGCAATTTATATACATACACTGCTAAGTTAGCATAACCGCGTTAGATGTTAGAAAGCCATCTTGCCACTTTTGCTGCTTTTGCACACGACACTGCAGTTACATGTTATTATTTGAAAAATGCTTGCTCACCTTTTCTTCACATGAGAACTGTCTGTTGTTCACATCCCTAGCTGTGAGCTGCGACCTTGGTCTGAACATTGTGTAAAGATCAGTCTGGGTCGCTAGACGGTGCATGTTTTTGGGTTCAGGTTGATCGGCCCACTATTTAGCCACAACACGCACACAGCTGCAAATACCTGAGAGTCGAGTGCTTTTAATATTGCAGGCTGCATGCTTAACACACACATTCTGAAGAAGAGCTTTCCCAGGAGCAGAGCACACCTGATCCTGTGACTAAGCTGATCTTTACGGTATGGGGTTCCCCATTCAAGCCTAGAGACCTTTTATTAATATAATAATATTAGTTTACTAGCAAATGGAAGGTGGCTGTATTCCACTGTCATTTGTAATATGATCTCTCCTTTCATTTTTTATGGTATTGTAACAATGCTGATGGTTTTGATTTTAATCATTTGTCTGCTTATGTTAGCCAAAGTACTGCATCTTAGGACACAAGGTTTATAAAATAAACTCTTTAAACTTTACCGTGTCTCTGTTTACTCTTGTTGTTGATATGAGAAAAATAACGAATAGGTATTTCTGATTCCCACCATTCCTGAGAATACACTAGGGGCCTCATGTAGGTAAATAAAAATTACCGATTCTTAAATACCGAACCGTACCGATTCGGTATTTAAGAATCGGTAAGTTATAGAAACGATTGGCCAGGTATTGGCAGCTAGTAACAGCTCTTGCGCAGCGTGGTGAGCGCGTTCTGTTTTTAAAAAAGCCCGTTTTGTACTTTTGTTCGTTTATTTTATTTTTCCCCTGATTTTAATAGGCAGTACTCCTGGGGCTCACCCCTTACTTGCACTGTAATTGGTAAGAACACCGCCGCTTGTGCGGGCCCGGTTTCGGGGTTGTGGAGGGTTTCTTTTTACTTCCTAGTGGGCGCCATCTTGAGAAGGGCTTTGACGCTCTTCCAGCGCCATCTTGGGTGTACCGGAGGGTCGTTTTGCTCCCCACCTGGAGGGACTATTTAAGGCGGTCCGTGGGCACTGAACACATTGATAGAAACGATTGGCCAGGTATTGGCAGCTAGTAACAGCTCTTGCGCAGCGTGGTGAGCGCGTTCTGTTTTTAAAAAAGCCCGTTTTGTACTTTTGTTCGTTTATTTTATTTTTCCCCTGATTTTAATAGGCAGTACTCCTGAGGCTCACCCCTTACTTGCACTGTAATTGGTAAGAACACCGCCGCTTGTGCGGGCCCGGTTTCGGGGTTGTGGAGGGTTTCTTTTTACTTCCTAGCGGGCGCCATCTTGAGAAGGGCTTTGACGCTCTTCCAGCACCATCTTGGGTGTACCGGAGGGTCGTTTTGCTCCCCACCTGGAGGGACTATTTAAGGCGGTCCGTGGGCACTGAACACATTGATAGAAACGATTGGCCAGGTATTGGCAGCTAGTAACAGCTCTTGCGCAGCGTGGTGAGCGCGTTCTGTTTTTAAAAAAGCCCGTTTTGTACTTTTGTTCGTTTATTTTATTTTTCCCCTGATTTTAATAGGCAGTACTCCTGGGGCTCACCCCTTACTTGCACTGTAATTGGTAAGAACACCGCCGCTTGTGCGGGCCCGGTTTCGGGGTTGTGGAGGGTTTCTTTTTACTTCCTAGCGGGCGCCATCTTGAGAAGGGCTTTGACGCTCTTCCAGCGCCATCTTGGGTGTACCGGAGGGTCGTTTTGCTCCCCACCTGGAGGGACTATTTAAGGCGGTCCGTGGGCACTGAACACATTGATAGAAACGATTGGCCAGGTATTGGCAGCTAGTAACAGCTCTTGCGCAGCGTGGTGAGCACGTTCTGTTTTTAAAAAAGCCCGTTTTGTACTTTTGTTCTTTTATTTTATTTTTCCCCTGATTTTAATAGGCAGTACTCCTGGGGCTCACCCCTTACTTGCACTGTAATTGGTAAGAACACCGCCGCTTGTGCGGGCCCGGTTTCGGGGTTGTGGAGGGTTTCTTTTTACTTCCTAGCGGGCGCCATCTTGAGAAGGGCTTTGACGCTCTTCCAGCGCCATCTTGGGTGTACCGGAGGGTCGTTTTGCTCCCCACCTGGAGGGACTATTTAAGGCGGTCCGTGGGCACTGAACACATTGATAGAAACGATTGGCCAGGTATTGGCAGCTAGTAACAGCTCTTGCGCAGGGTGGTGAGCGCGTTCTGTTCTTAAAAAAGTGCATTTTGTACTTTTGTTCGTTTATTTTATTTTTCCCCTGATTTTAATAGGCAGTACTCCTGGGGCTCACCCCTTACTTGCACTGTAATTGGTAAGAACACCGCCGCTTGTGCGGGCCCGGTTTCGGGGTTGTGGAGGTTTTCTTTTTACTTCCTAGCGGGCGCCATCTTGAGAAGGGCTTTGACGCTCTTCCAGCGCCATCTTGGGTGTACCGGAGGGTCGTTTTGCTCCCCACCTGGAGGGACTATTTAAACCAGTCCTCCGAGCGCAGCGGGATCGCGCAGCGGGTCGGCCTCCGCTTTGCCGGAGTCTTGCCAGAGTCTTGCCAGAGTCTTGCCAGAGTCTTGCCAGAGTCTTGCCAGAGTCCTGCCAGTCTGCGCCCGTCAGCGTCTCGGCAGCGGCCGGAGCTGGACGCTGGGGTGCCTTTTTTTGCATTTGCTTGTAGTACTTCTGTGTTATCTCACAGATATGTTTTGCTATATTTCGGCAGACTTACTTGCCTTACGCCCCCCTAGTGGGCAATGTCATTCTTTCTTTCTGGGTAAAAGAGGGATGAGAGGACTTGTACAGAGGGTGGTACAGTTTTCTTCGAACAGACGTTGCATTTAATGGAATTTTCACTGGGGGCGCAGATATGTTAAAATCAATGGGCACGGTGGAGGTGGGTGTAATAGTTTAACTGAGCAGAGGTTGAGTTTAATGGTATAGATTTAATGTGAGCACAGATTTGTTTTAATTAAAGAATGTATCATTTTTTAATGTTTGTCTTACACTTTTAAAGCATGCAGTTGATACGTATTTTTTTAAATCATCACAGATACCCCTGACGAAGGTCCAAGTGGACCGAAATGCATTGGGTGGAATTTAATGTGACGGAGGAACTTAGTTTCAGCATGTGCCTATGAATAGGCCCGGATGGGCAATTCTGGAGCAGTAAAATGCATTAAAGAATGGAACTATGTATCTTTGACGTGATGGAAAAAGGATTGAGATAATTTTTGAATAAAATGGATGAACTGCAAATTATCACTGATTACGTGGATTACTTTAAAACACAAATGTGAACGAAGCTGTGCAACTCTTGACTCGCAAACCGCTTGTCATTTTCTCATGATGTTTTCTTCCAATGCGCACTCGGGACGGAGCGCATTTAGAGTGCATGCACGCTAAAAAAGATAAATATGGATTAAAAGGATTGAATTTCAAGGAAAGGTGTGCTGCAGGATCACTACAATGTATATTTTCCAGCCGTTCCTACCCTGTTCAGCACCCCACAGATACAATGTATACACGAACATTAAAGCGAGATGATCACGTCGAAGTTTCCATGAACGATCACGTATAAAGTCTGGATTAATTACATGCTAGTAGATTTGGTTGGAGTTTGAATTTTTTGCATTTATATTGTTTTTTGTATTTATTAATCACGCAATGTTTAAAAAAAACACGGGTGGCAAAAACAGGACGGCTTTGGGATGTGCACTGGTAGTTTCGTGGGCGGGGTAAATGTCACGTGTTATTTAATAGGTTTCAGGTGGGGAAATGGCAGTGGAGTTAAAAGTAGCAGCGCGGGGAGAACTAGAAGTAAACTGGTCCTGAAGTAGGAGAGAGGCGATCGCGTTGTTAAGAAATCTGACTTGTTAAAATACAGGTATGAGGAAGGGAGAGTCTTGGCGATTGGGAAAGTGGGTAAAAGAGGGATGAGAGGACTTATACTTATGCAGGTTCTTGTACAGAGGGTGGTACAGTTTTCTTCGAACAGACGTTGCATTTAATGGAATTTTCGCTGGGGGCGCAGATATGTTAAAATCAATGGGCACGGTGGAGGTGGGTGTAATAGTTTAACTGAGCAGAGGTTGAGTTTAATGGTATAGATTTAATGTGAGCACAGATTTGTTTTAATTAAAGAATGTATCATTTTTTAATGTTTGTCTTACACTTTTAAAGCATGCAGTTGATACGTATTTTTTTAAATCATCACAGATACCCCTGACGAAGGTCCAAGTGGACCGAAATGCATTGGGTGGAATTTAATGTGACGGAGGAACTTAGTTTCAGCATGTGCCTATGAATAGGCCCGGATGGGCAATTCTGGAGCAGTAAAATGCATTAAAGAATGGAACTATGTATCTTTGACGTGATGGAAAAAGGATTGAGATAATTTTTGAATAAAATGGATGAACTGCAAATTATCACTGATTACGTGGATTACTTTAAAACACAAATGTGAACGAAGCTGTGCAACTCTTGACTCGCAAACCGCTTGTCATTTTCTCATGATGTTTTCTTCCAATGCGCACTCGGGACGGAGCGCATTTAGAGTGCATGCACGCTAAAAAAGATAAATATGGATTAAAAGGATTGAATTTCAAGGAAAGGTGTGCTGCAGGATCACTACAATGTATATTCTTTCTTTCCTGGCAGCCGGGCCTTAAGAAAAGGTTGTCCAACTTGCGGTTGGCGTCTTCCAACGTCTATCGGAACTGCGCTGGACAATATTCCGGCCCCTTATCAATGTCTTCTTCTTAATACTAGATCCTTGACCTTTCACTCCCTTGATATCTGGAATTTATTACAGAATTCCAATATATCATGCCTATTTCTTACTGAGACCTGGCTGAGTGACTGCTCTGCACCTGATTTAGCCAA
Source organism: Triturus cristatus (assembly GCF_964204655.1). Lineage (NCBI taxonomy): Eukaryota > Metazoa > Chordata > Amphibia > Caudata > Salamandridae > Triturus > Triturus cristatus. Next base: position 1,060,677,160 of record NC_140580.1, read on the forward strand.
CGCCATCCCTCCGGAATACAACATCTTTAGGAGGGATAGAATATCAGGCAGAGGGGGAGGTGTAGCTCTTGTGGTAAATAAAAATATTCCCTGCTCAACCTTCCCGGTAGAGAATATTCAGGGATGTGAAGCCTTGGGTTTCACCCTTCAGCTCTCCCCCCTCCAGGCTTGTACCGGGATTCTCCTGTATAGAGCCCCGGGACTTGCAGGGCCGTTCTTTGATGAACTACAAGTAGCTCTCTCAGTCCCTTGTCTCAGATCTGAGCATTGTATTCTTCTTGGGGATCTCAATGTTCACATGGATAATACAGCGGACCTCGATGCAATGAAACTCAGTGACATCACAGTTCCATTAGGATTGTCTCCGTTTCTGCAGAAACCGACGCACAACAAAGGCCATACTCTTGACCAGATTTTTTCAACAAAATCTATTACGATAACGTCTATACAACCAGTATTATGGTCTGATCATTTTTTGATCTCCTTTTTTGTGCCTGCCACTGCTCTTACTCGGGTGAGAGAATCAATAGAGACCACGCGAACTTCGCGCCCTTTCCATCTGCTTTCGGTGGATATGTTATCTGAGGCCCTTACCACCTTTCCATGTCCTCTTTTGGGCAATTTGGAAGAGAATCTTAGTCTCTTTCAGAATTGGCTGACAGCCAGATTTCAGACCTTAATCCCCGAAAAAAAGCTTAAATCAGGCGAACGTAGAGCGTCGGCCCCATGGTTCACTCCCCAGCTAAGGGAGCAGCGGCAGGGTTGTAAAAGGGCTGAGAGAGTTTGGAGACGGACCTATGATATGACTGAGAAATTGAAATTTCGAGCAATAACTAAAGCCTACCACCAGTCAATCTGGAATGAAAAAAAGGCCTATTTTGAGCGTCGAATTGATGAGGCTGAAAATGGCTGTAAAGAAATTTTTAAAGTTGTTCTGGATTTCACCTCTCCAGCTATCTGTACACCATCTCATACTCATTCAGAAGTATGGATAAAACAGCTTGCAACTTTCTTCACCAGTAAAATCACAACCACTCAAGCCTCTCTTTTCCACCCTAGCTCTCAGTCGGTCGTGGGTCCCTCATCCCTCCCTTCATTTAGGGAGGGTCTAGGCCCCTCTCTTTTACAATTTCCACACCTATGCCTTGACACTTCTCTCGAGCTTTTGTCAAGCTTGAAATCAGGTTCTCCACTTGATCCGTGCCCGGCTAAACATCTGGGGAAGGTGGCACCCGCTTTAAATGCCTTGCTGAACCCCCTTCTGAATTCTTCGCTGTCAACGGGAGTGGTCCCGCAGGCATGGAAACATGTTCTGATCCTGCCATTGATCAAGAAGCCTACCTTGGACCCCCTCATCCATGCCAACTATAGGCCTATTTCCCTTCTCCCTGCCCTGGCGAAAGTGGCCGAGAAATTTGCACATCGGACGATTTCCAATTTCATCGAAGGAAACGACCTGTTGCATGACACGCAATCTGGGTTCCGTGCAAATTTCAGCACGGAGTCGGCTCTTCTCGAGGTCACGGATGCCATCAGGGAAGTACTCGACTCTGGAGGAAGGGCCATGTTGGTAATGTTAGATCTGTCGGCGGCCTTCGAAACCGTCCCTCATGATCGCCTCCTTGTAAGACTCTGGGAGAGCGGCATTCGGGGAACGGTGTGGAATTGGCTTAAATCTTTTCTGGCCGGCCGCCGGCAAACGATCTGGGCGCCCCCTTTCTCCGCTGATATGGCTCCACTAGAGGTAGGGGTACCGCAGGGTTCCATTCTTAGCCCCATGCTATTTAACATCTTTATGGCCCCTCTGGCGGTAGTCGCGGAGTCTTTTGGCGCCCAGATCGTATCTTACGCCAATGACACCCAGCTCCTGTTCACTTGTGATAGGGGCGGGTCATTCGACGGCGTACAGATCAGGGATTGCCTTGGTGCGGTTTTTGAGTGGTTCAGGTGTAATGGATTAAAGTGCAATTCCGATAAGTCGGAGCTGCTCTTTTTTGGTTGCACCTGTGAACCAGACTGGAAAGCTTGGTGGCCACAAGATCTGTTTCCACCTGACAACGTGTCTCTCAAGGCTAAAAATTTGGGAGTGATTGTGGACAGTGAATTGTCCTTTGGGCCACATGTTTCGTGCCTCTCAGGTAAATGCTTTGGCATTTTACGGATGCTGAGGAAGTTTCTTCCTCTAGTGTCTTTCCAGCATAGGAAGATTATTGTTCAGGCCTTGATCGGATCTCGACTGGACTACGCAAACGCCCTTTTCTTGGGTCTACCAAAATATCTTTTGACCCGTTTGCAAGTGGTCCAGAACTCGGCAGCCCGTGCTATTTACGGGCTCCCGAGAAGAGCAGGTGCCACGGCTTTACTGAATTCTTTACACTGGCTACCGATCGCTAAAAGAATTCTTTTTAAGTGCCTGACTTTTGCCTTCAAAGCTTTACAAGGATCTGGCCCTAAGTACATAAGGAAATGTCTCTCCCGATATGTACCCAGCAGGTCTTTGAGATCATCTTGTCTATCCAAAATGACAGTCCCGGTTATCAGGCGTGCAAGGATGGGAGGTCGATCATTCCGCTACCTAGCCCCGAAGGAGTGGAATGAACTACCACTTTCTCTCAGACAGGCTCCCAGTCTCCTTGCTTTTAGAAAAGAGCTTAAAACGTGGCTTTTTACTAAATAAACTTTTTACTAAATAAACTTGATCCTTCTCTTCTGTCTGCTTTTTTAGTTGTTATGTCTTGTTTTGCCTGCCGATATTCTTCATCAAAGCGCCGGGATGCTCCTCGGAGTAGCAGAGCGCTATAGAAGAAATAAATTAACATAACATAAATTAACATATGTAGGTAATAATTCGGTAATATTTACCGAATCGGTAACATTCGGTATTCAAGAATCGGAATTTACCGAATCGGTAAATACCGCGGTGGTATTTACCGAATCGGTAAATACCGAGGTGGTATTTACCGATTCGGTAAATACCGAATCGGTATTTACCGAATCGGGAAAAGAAAATCACATGACTGGATGAAACAGCCAATCCTGTGCAACCACACCCCACCCAACCAGGAAGTGGCCACACCCAGGCAGGTGCACACAATTAACAGACTCTGGAGAGGCTTGGAGTGCAGAGGAGAGGCAGGGAGCCAGTGCCTGTTTGTGCAGCTCAAAATCATCATGTCCAGCCAGAGGACACAGAGAGATGGAGGGGAAAGGAGGAGGAAGATGAAATTCAGCCCCAAGGAACTCCAGGTGCTAGTGGAGGAGGTGGTGAAGCAGCACCAGAAGCTGTTTGGGAGGCAGTCCCTGCAAGTGCCGGAGTCTGAGAAGCGCACTATATGGCTGGGTATCCAGGCGCAGGTCAATGCTGTGGGAGTGACCCACAGGGACATTGAGGTACTCAAAAAGCGCTGGTACGACCTGAGGATTGTGACAAAGAGGAAGATGGGGGAAATCCAGAAGGAGGCCAGCCAGACTGGAGGTGGAATCAACAGGGCACCTGCCCTCACCGAACTGGAGGAGCTGGTGGAGGCCACAGTAGAGCACGAGAGCGTCGTGGGGCATGGAGATGCCGACAGCTCTGCCAGAGCCGCCACCCAACAAGGTAAGACGAATGCACAGCAATGTAGCCCCTCCTACCCCTATCCCACATCCCCCATTGTGAAATGAGTATCCCACTCCAGTCCATGTGTTAGTGCAGACAGGCAATGCATTATGGGAGATGTAGTCAGGGAACCCTCAACCATGAAGTGAATAGCACAGGACAACAATGCATGGTACACACATTAGCCAAAAGCAGGCAGAGGGCAATGTGAGAGTGTTACATGAATTTATTGTGATGCTTGCAATGCAGCCCTTCAGGTACACTGAGCTGATGTTGCATTTCTGTCCACAGATGTAACATCGCGCAGGACTGCACATGGTACAGGAGAGAGGGCACACCGGCAAGACAGGTCAGCTCTGGCCAGCACGAGTACTGCACAGCCAGCATCACCACCACCACAGCCTGCATCACCACCACCACAGCCTGCATCACCACCACCACAGGCCGCATCACCACTCATGCATGAGTCACCGCCCACATCACCACTTGCAATTGTGATGCCGAGGAGGCGTGCTGCTGGCAGGTTGGCAGCGTTAGAGACCTCATCGGACGACAGCAGGGGCCCGGAGCCAAACACAATGCCCCAGGATGGGAGCTATGCCACTGTGCCCACCACCTCACAGGGAGCACACACGGGTGCAAGACGGCGCCGCAGGTCGCGGGTTCAGAGTCCACCAGCAGACGGTGACAGCCATGGGGTCTTTGCGGGACTCGAGGGCAACATGCTCAAGCAGCAGCGCCTACAAACAAAGGCAGTCATGTCAGTTCAGCGGCATGTGCGGGGACTGAGAACCACATTCAGAAACATGGACAGGAACATCAGCGCAATGGCGGCGGGGATTACTGACATGCGGGACGTGTCACAGTCCATGAAGCTGTTGTGCAGCAAGTTAGACGCAGATAGAGCTGCAAGGCGCCGGGAACGCCAGAGGGGAGACAGGCACACCAGGGCACTCAACCGCCTGGCAACTGCAACTTCACTACTCTGCCGGCGCTCAGTCAACATGCAGGAGGGCCTGACACACTGCAGCAGCGACGTTACTAGGGGGATGGTGCAGGTCACCAGTGCCCTGGAGGTGCTATTGACCAGTCAGGCGGCCACAAGTGGTGCAGGGGATGCTGCAGAAAGCATCGACACCAGCAGCAGGAGCAGCATAACACCCCCGGTCCCAGATACCCGCAGGAGCAGCAGGCGGCTTGGGGTTGGCAGTAGTGAGGAGGCTCAATCTGTGCTATCCCGCACTGTAGCGCGTGGACGCAAGCATTAATGCTGCACCGCATATCCAAATACTATTGGGTGACGTAACACTGGACTTACTCCTTGTACATACGCAATGTTGCCAGAATGGCATATTTTTGGTGTTGTGGCGTAGTGCCGCATTAAAACTACGTCATGACATACAACAATTGGCTGTGTCCCCTTACTTACTCAGAAATAGTTGCATGTGATCTCTGCCCGTCTCTCTCTCCCATCTGTTGCTGTTGGCACTCCAGCAGCTTTGTCCTCTGGCTGACCTGAATCATCCTCATTGTCCTCAAAATCTGTTAGTTCCACCTCTGTACCTCTCTTCGTGGCAAGGTTGTGCAGCATTGCACAAGTGGCAATGATCTTGCAACAGATGATGGGTGTGTACTGGCGTGCGCCTCCGCTTTTGTGGAGGCAGCGGAACCTGCTTTTCAATAGTCCAAACGTGCGCTCCACCACGTTGCGTGTAGATTTGTGTGCCACGTTATATCGTCTCTCACTCTGGGTTGATGGGTGTAGGTAAGGAGTGAGGATGAATGACCGCACGGCATATGCACTGTCGCCTAGGTGAGTGAAAGTGAACCATCAGTCACATGTCTCAATACACTATGATTTGCAAGACTCATGGGGCTTCACTGTTACTTACCTAGCAGGTATCCGTCTCCAAATTCTCCAGAAAGCAGTCGTGTGTAGATCCCACTGTTCTGGAAGATGTAGGAGTCGTGGGTGCTCCCAGGAAACTTCGCTACAATATCAGTGATGATGTTCCCTGCATCGCAGATTACCTGCACATTGATGGAGTGGGTGGACTTTCTGTTCCTGTAGATGTGCTCAGTGGCAGCTGGTGGGCAGATTGGGATGTGTGTGCCATCAATACAGCCAATGACATGGGGGAACTGTGCCATGTGATAAAAGTCTGTTTTGGTTTTCTGCAGTTCAGCCTGTGTGTTTGGGAAGCTGATGTAGTGGTGCATTCTCTGCATCATGGCATCCAGGAACTTCCTGAAGAAACGGGACAGGCAACTCTGGGATACACCGCCCACCACAGCTATCACCCCCTGGTAACTACCAGATGCTAGTAGATGTAGGCTGCAGAGCACCTGCACATGTGGTGGTATGGCATGCGCCCTTCTTGTTGGCTGGTCCAGGAGTGGGTGCAGGTCCCTGATCAGGTCCATGATGGTTTGTGGGTGTAGCCTGTACCTTTCATGTATCTCTGCGTCAGTCTGTTGAAAGAGTGTGATGCGCTGTCTGTAGATGCGTTCCTCCCGTCTCCAAATCCTCAGACCTGCTGCCTGTAGACGTAGGCGCCTTGCAATGACATACAGAGCGGCCATGTTGTCCACGCTGTTGCATTTTGGGATTGCTTATATGCACTGTTGATGCTTACCACCTGCTTTCAATCCGTGTTAATTACCGACTCTTAATTACCGAATTTCATGGATTTCTTAATTACCGAATTTACCTACATGTCTTTTTCAATTTTACCTCTTCATATTTGTCACTTCATATTTACCACTTCATATTTACCACTTCATATTTACCGAATCGGTAAATCTGTATTCGGTAAATATGAATCGGTATTTACCGCTTCATATTTACCGAAAACTGGTTTTTGGCCTCCTACATCTCACTTGACTAAATACCGGTCGGTAAAGGCATATTTACCGAATTTCGGCCGTTACCGACCGGTATTTAGCTACCTACATATGGCCCTAGGTCACTTGTTCTGGCTTGTCTATACATTGGGACCGCCGAGATAAATACGGATAACGAATGGGACACTGATGCTGGTCGGATAGGGGTTTTTGGGTTCTGAGGTGAGTTTTTGGTACACCACAATTCACCGAGGTCCTGGTTTCCTGCGCATAGTTCTGTGCATGAGCAGAATCCCTGCAACAGCCCAAGGACCAGCTTCTTTGCGCATGAGGCCAAAGGACCAGCTTCTTTGTACATGAGGCCCAAGGACCACCGTCTTTGTACCAGATGCCCAAGGACCAGCATCTTTATACATGAGATCCAAGGACCAGCAGCTTTGTACATGATATCTAAGGACAGGCGTCTTTGTACATGAGATCCAAGGACCAGCATCTTTGTACATGAGACCCAAGGACCAGTTCTTTTGTACATAAGGCCCAAGGACCAGCTTCTTCGTACATGAGGCCCAAGGACCAGCTTCTTTGCACATGAGGCCCAAGGACCACCGTCTTTGTACCAGAGGCCCAAGGACCAGCGTCTTTGTACCAGATGCCCACGGACCAGCGTCTTTGTACATGAGATCCAAGGACCAGCGTCTTTGTACATAATATCCACGGAACAGCATCTTTGTACATGAGATCCAAGGACTAGCGTCTCTGTACATGAGACCCAGGGACCAGTTCTTTTGCACATAAGGTCCAAGGACCAGCTTCTTTGTACATGAAACCCAAGGACCAGCTTCTTTGGATATGAGGCCCAAGGACCAGTTCTCTGTACATGAGACCCAAGGACCAGTTCTTTGGACATGAGACCCAAGGACCAGCTTCTTTGTATATGAGGCCCCAGGACCAGCTTCTTTGTACATGAGATCCAAGGACCAGCTTCTTTGGACATGAGGCCCAAGGACACGTTCTTTTGTACATGAGGCCCAAGGACCAGCGTATTTGTACATGAGATCCAAGGCCTAGCGCCTTGCACATGAGACCCAAGGACCAGCGTCTTTGTACATGAGGCCCAAGGACCAGCTTCTCATTACATGAGGCCCGAGGCCCAGAGTCTTTGTACATGAGGCCCAAGGAACAGCGTCTTTGTACATGAGGCCCAAGGACCAGCTTCTCTTTACATGAAGCCTGAGGCCCAGAGTCTTTGTACATGAGGCCCAAGGACCAGCTTCTCTTTACATGAGGCCCGAGGCCCAGAGTCTTTGTACATGAGGCCCAAGGAACAGCGTCTTTGTACATGAGGCCCAAGGACCAGCTTCTCTTTACATGAGGCCCGAGGCCCAGAGTCTTTGTACATGAGGCCCAAGGAACAGCGTCTTTGTACATGAGGCCCAAGGACCAGCTTCTCTTTACATGAGGCTCGAGGCCCAGAGTCTTTGTACATGAGGCCCAAGGACCAGCTTCTTTGTACACGAGGCCTACGGACCAGCGTCTTTGTACATGAGATCCAAGGATCAGGGTCTTCGTACATGAGCTCCAAAGCCCAGCGTCTTTGTACATGAGGCCGAAGGACCTGCTTCTTTGGACTTCTACCCCTTGTCTTTTGCCAATCCAATCTCAACTATGTCTCTCCGCTGCTCCCTCTTTTGTCTCCAGTATACTGCCTCACATTCTGATATTTAACTTGAATTTTTGTTCTTCCTTTTTTTGACTGAGATTAAGAGGTGCATTACATGAACAGATGAATACAAAAATACAATTGGTTAAACCAAGCAGAAAATATAGCGGGATCAAGAGCTATATTCTTTAAACACAATGCATATGGAACAAAAAGCATACAAATGGCATCGCACCAAACCTAGCCTTAGAAATATGCCATATGTACAGGCCGGATTCCCATCATTCCCATAGCATGGTAAAATCACCCCCTTGACTAATTCTCGCTGGTTCAATATGCGTATTGGGAATGTGATGCCCAGACTACAGAAGCCAATCAACATATTCAACCATTCAAGATAATTGGAAGGGATGGATTCAGTTCAGTGATGGGCTAATATGAGCCTGGTCACAGCATGGCATTAAAACAAGCATTGACGGTGGCAAAAGATCTGGTTTTATAGTACTAACACATGAAGTTTAAACACATTAAAGTTAGATGAGAAATCTCCCTACTTACAAAGTAGTTCCTTAAGCAGTCAATACAAGTAGGAGATGAGGCGGAACGATACACCAAAACAGGGAAACATTATGGGATAGACAAATACTCCACTGGGCTAAGCCAAGAGGTGATTGAGAAACTCCCAAGCCAATGGCTGGAAATCTGGTCAAGAAAAGGCAATGGTTGAATGGGATGGATTGTAAGCTCACTCTATGAAAAAATTAACCAACAAGTCAGCTTGAAAACTGAACTGTCAAAACACAAGCCTAACAAATGAAGAAGCTTGTCTTTAGACTCTGTTAACTATATGCAAGTAGAATTATGTAACAGAGTTCTTTCTAGCGTACATAGGTGTATCTCTGAAAGCGTTGAGCATATTACGGCCTTCTCGCTGTATATTACAGATGTATGGGGCATGATGTAGGATAACATAGCCTCCTCCTCGTTAACCATGATCCATTTTGAGGTTGGTCAACAAACTGTGCGGTGTAAAGTAGGGCTATAGCGGTATCTTAGCTGGTATTAAAATCATATCATAGTTGATGAGACAATGGCAACGAAGACCCTGCAATATATCACAACACAATTCAGGATGTTATTCTTTCAGCATCTAACTGTGAGGATGTTCCAAATTGTCAACAGTTGATGCAACAGGCATAATGGTCACCAATTTTAGTAGGATAGGCTGTTCTTTCAGCCTCTCACTATGAGGATAAGTATACCACTGTCAATTAATGCTTGTAAACGAATTTGAAGATAGTTCTGTATCATAGCTTGGTTACATTGATATTGACCGATTGAATCCAGTAAGCGCAGCTCACTGTCTGATATGAAGGGGGAAATTGAGTATTGATTAGAGAGTTGATCCACAGGGGTTTTTATAGGTCCCAGAAGGCGGGGAAACTTTAGCCTCATCTTCCCCTCCCACTCGTGAGTTAGAGATAACAGAGGCATTTGTAACTCTGGTGCAGAAGGACAGGCTCCCCATTACGTTTTCGAGGTATAATATGTGGGAATTGTGATTTGAGCAGCCGGAATTCCGGGAGGAGACCTGGAAGCTTTTAATTGTGATTGGGCCAGGAACTCTTGTTATCGGCCCATTGGGGACTACGATTACCCTTGTCCTCAGAATGAGGCTCTTAAACATTGAAACGCAGATTTATCATTATTTCACGCAGCGCAGCAAGCCACTGTGCTGCGCAGTGTGAAAGGGCAAGAAGGCACTGCATTTAACATGATATGGCAAACTGCTGTCCTTTCCTTGCACTGGTGCACAATGTGTTGCCTAGCGCCAACGCAGACACCCTAGCGCCGTGGTGCAAGGTTGCCTGCGTTACAGACAGCAATGTTTTGGTGCAGGAAGGGACACCCTCCTCCACAGAAACATTCCTCAGAGGCATTTTCCTCTTTCTATGTGTGCTGCAGAATAAAGATATTTCGACGCATTCCCAGGTCTACCACTAATGGTAGATATGGTAATGCGCCAAAATCCATTTGTGGATGGGGGGAGAACACCCACGCTCCACCCATGTCATGCCAGCCTGGGGCAGAGTAACGTGACGCAGCAATTTGCGCTACGTTGCGTTACTCTAGATTTATCAAGCCACACAGGGCCACGCAAGATGACCTTGCATGGCTTGATAAATCTGACTTAGTATTTGAGTCGCCAGAGCGCCCCTTGTGTGGCTCAAGGGCGACGCCACTCAACGAGAAATCTGCCCCTGAATTCCTGTATGCACTTCTCCCTTGGAAGCCAAAATAAAGTTTGTGATAATAATTGTAATCTTCTGAAAATAACAGAAGGGTAGAGACAAAAAATTGACTCTGTCTAGATATCGATCAAAGAGGAGGATCTATCCATTTCTATAGTTTCTTGCTCATTGAATGTGTAATTGGTTCAAAACGTATTTTCCAGATGATATTAAAATAAAAGGTAATTTAACAGCAGTTTCATCCACATTTAATATTGCAGCACATTAGTGGTGTGGAGGTCTTCCAGAGGTCTGTTTAACACATCTAGTAGAGGTAAAATGTGAGATTATTGCAAACGAATTCCTGTCTCCAGTGGAAGGAAGTGAGTTTATCCAGTTGCCATACCGCAAGAGTACCCTGGCTTCCTATAAAGTGCCCAATTTCCATCCAAACATCTTCCTAAGTGAATCTATGAGATGGATTCATGTTGTGGCTTTAGATGAGAGGGCAGTGTGGGCGGGAAAAGTGATCACTATACATTCTAGGGCAGATGTGCTAGCACAAGGTCATGATTTCCCTGTATAGCAGTCGTCCTTCCTTCAGAGGGCACGTCCACTAGAATCTGGACCAATTCCAGGATCCCAAACCAGAGGCACCTGAACACATCCATACAGGAATCCTGGAGTAGCATGTCTGGTATTTTGCTCTTTATCCACTTTAGGTGGATTGTGAATGTTTCCTGTATTTTTAGGAGACAAGTCCACGTTTGTTAGGTCGAGGAATTATTCTTTGTTTTTGCTTTGCAGGAGATGAACTACTTTTTTGTTGGATGAGGAGTTGGAGAAAGGATACTATGGGGAAGGCAGTGTGCTTGCAGTAAACAACACAAGTTGCATTTAAATTACTGCAACCGAGTTCACCTCACATACTCTTCCCTCCTCTCTCATTTCCCCATTCTCTCTTCCTTTTATGCTACAATCTTCTCGCTCTGCCTTCTTTATGTATTTTTCTTTATGCTGTTTCCTCCCTCATCTTCTCTTTTTCCTTCTTAACACCATTTCTGCTATTCTTCCTTTTTTCTGTCCTTTTGTTTTTTCTCCATCTTTGTCTTCCAATATGCACCGCTTTTCATATTTTGCCCATTTTTCTCCTTACCTTTCTTTTATCGCCTTTTCCTCGGGTGTGCTCCTTTTACCCCTTTGTCCATTTTTTTGTTTTCCTCCCTTTTCTCTTATCTCATTGTCCTCTCATTTTCTTACCTCTCTTTTTTCCTTTTTGTTGCTACCATTTTCTCTCCTTCTGTCCCTCTTGTTTTACGCTTCTCTTTCAACTCCATTTTACTCCTTTCTTTATTCAATTCAATCAGGTAGAATTTACAATGCTTGATACACTTTTCTACTTTGCACGTTCTGCTTTCCACACCCTCTGCACAATTCACATAGTGTGATTGGAAAGTTTGTAAATTTCTACTAATTGCATTTTACCTACCTCATGGCTGTTTGTCTCATTTAGAGTGAGTACAAAAACAGTTATTTATTAATTCAATATACATTAAAAATGACTAATACCTGCAGCCCATGCTAATCATATAGCTTTGAGGGTATGGAATAGTCTAATTTGTCACGCTTGTAGGAGTGTGACTGTTACTAGCTGGTTTGGCACTGTCATTGGTAGCACTAGCAGGGGCAATGGGTGTAGGCTGCACTAGCCTCCTGATGAGGGCCCTGGCACTTCATTTTTTACAAATTAAGCACTGCGGTAAGTACAGAAAAGCAGGCAAATGCACAACCATTTTATATCGAACACACATGTTTAGCCCCTTCCATTGTCCGTAGACATACATACCTGAGCCCAGATTTGCACAGATGTCTCGCAACGCAGGGCAGCAGGTAAAGTTGCTGCACTTCATTGCGTGAACGGGACAGAGCAAAACAGTGCCATTTCTATTAAGGTGTGGCACTGTTCTGCTCTCTTCCTGCAATGGCACACTTTTGGATGCCATAACCAATGCTGTCACCCTTGTGCTATAGGGCAAGGGTGTCTGCGTAGTGTGAAGCATAGGTTTTGTGCTGGAAGGGGTCCCTTCTCGAACAAAAACTATGCTTTAAGGCTATTCCTTCTTTGTAAGTGTGCTGGCCAATGCAACATACATGCAAGGTGGGAAAAACAAGGAGAAATGAAAAATTTCTCCTCATTACGCCTGCTTTGAGGAGGAGCAGGATTCTGGCGCCAGACCCTGTCTTCAATGCCTTGTAATTATGGATTTGCATCAAAACCCATGGGTGGTTGCGTGGGGACCATCTATAGAACACCCCCTTGGGGCAAAGTAAAGCAAGACAGCGCATTGTATGACTCTGCATTCATTTGTGTTACAATCCAACACAAATTCTGACTTTCGTTGAATAGTAAATCTCACCACAACACTTTGTGTCAGGTTTGCGTTAAAAAGGTAATACAAACCCGATGCAAAGTGTTTGTAAATCTGGGGCCTGAGCTCACACCCAGAAGTCTCGTTTGTACAATACCTAAGGAGTACCACCATGGTGGAAGAACCAGGAGGTAGGGATGGAGGGAGGAAGGTGACCAAGGACTGGGGCTAGGAAGAATAGGATGCAGTGAGGATTATTGTTAGGTAACTAGAGCATTAACCTTACTGATAGCATGGGGGTGAAGCAGGTTTAATGTAGTCTTCGACTGACGCGCCTTTTCACTTTTGCTAGACACACATCAAGGTGAGTCGCTGTTTGACGAATCCTCAAACCAATGCTACACAAGACATTCACCTTCAGCTGTGCTTAGGAGCCGCGAAACATACCCTTGTAGAAATGAAGCCTGGATAGAAAACAGGAAGGCACTTCAATAACTCAAGAACAAAACCAACTATAGTGGGCGTATAAAGTACATTAGCAGGTACATGATAAAACAGCAGTCAGGAACGAGGGGGCTGGACACGTTAAAAAAACACAGATGCCAATAACGTTTAGCCAAGACATGAACGCCAACCAAGGATGGTCGGTCAGGCCATGATGCGTGCTACATGAGCCGAGTACAAACCACCTTGGTAAGAAGCAGAACATAAGAGGCCAATTAACTAAAAGGGCATTGGAGGCGCTGACGCATCAAAACATAAAAAATACAGAATAAGTGCAAATAAACAAATATCCAGATTTTCCTAATGGCCTGCAAGAAGTTAAAACTGGAAACACTGTGGACACCGCAGGACGGATCTACACCTTCTAGTAGATCACACAACGCAACATCTGATCCAAAATCGTAGGACAGTCATTGACTAGCAATAGGAAGAGGAAACGTGAACACAGTAAACATGTCACTTTTTGGCTTATCAGCTGTGAAGCAGTTGCCACTAAGAGCCACGAAATCACCATGGAACAAGGCCACCGAGGTGGAAACAAAGCCAAGGCCATTGCACCGCCAAAGTGCAGGAGCAGGAAGTGCCTCTGTCTGAGAATACACTGGCCCAAAGGTAAGTCCAAGATAGCAGGGGGGGACCAAGCAACACTCCTGGTCAGGCCTCAGGTGAAGAAGCATACCACAGTAGTAAGTAGGTCATTCAAGCATCCATACCCGAGTAGGGTCCAAAGCTAGCTCAAGGTTCAATAACAACTACAAGGAAACAAGTGCAGAAACGCACAAAGACACAGAAGTGTCCAACCATGGCAGGGAGCACTCCAGGCCCCGCTGACTGCACCAGAGCTTTCCTGAGACTGATGAAGAATCTAAGCCCCCTTGAATGCATTATTTTAGTAATATGTTTTGCTTTTTTGTTTCCTTGATACTATGCCCTCTATGATGGTAGAATACTCCTGTGCATAATGACTGTTTGGTCAGCCCTTTTGGGCTGCCCAAAACAGTCATGCGCACTTTCTTGGGCTCCATGCAGGCTGCCTTACAGCCTGCATGGAGAACATGCTCACCCCTCCAGTCCCTGGCTGAGCGTCATGTCATGGAGCTCAGACCAATCACAACGCTGCATTGCCTGCTTCCTTTCCTGACCTGGAGTCGGACACTGGTGAGCAGGAGAGAAGACGTGGAACCTGGCGGTGGCCCAAAGTGAGTTTTTTTTTTAAGCAGCATGCGGCCCCCCCCCCGCCGAGTTCCCCTACCTGTGAGCTGTTCCGCCTGCCCCTGCATTGTTCATCAAGATGCTGTTTATTTTGTTCTTGCAGTATTGGCTAGTGATCTTTGAAAGTTGCGGAGCGTAATAATTGCCCTGAATTGTAGCAAGTGAGCCCAATTGCTTCTAGGGAAGTTTCAGAGTAGCTTCGCCACCAGTGGCAGCTCCTCCGCTATGGCAAAGGAGCATCGCTCCCGCCAGCACCTTCAAAAACATGAAAAAAAACGATAATGAAACAGGTTTAAAACACATTTTCGTATCGTTTTATTTGTCTTCTGTTTGAAGTGTCTTGGGGGCGGGGCCAGGGGGTAACAGTGTTGAAGAGGGAGTGGTTGGCACTGCCTTCAGTGCGCATGACAGCTTGGTCAGCCATCTCAGGCTGGCTAAACCATCATGAGCACTGAAGCAACGCAGGTAAGTTCTTTTTTTCTTTTTCTTCGTCACCCCCATCCAACTTCCTGACCCCCCAAACCGCCTCGTTTTCCTGACACGAGCCTCTCCTGTTTGCCATCCAAGAAAACTTTGAAAAAATCGGGTAAAATATTGTGCTTTGATGCAAAATGTACACATAAATTTGATTAAAAGCAATTGACTCTGATGAGGACTCATTAAATATTCAAGTTACTTCATGGTGTGCGTAGCAAATGAAACCTGATGCTCCACAGAAGTTGGTGCTTTTTTTTAGGTCGAAGCCTACCAGACAGTGCAGTTGTCTGGTTGAAAACATATTTGGTACATGCTGAATGATTACCTAGGAATGCATTTAGTGCTTATCATTGGCTTTGTGTTTTGTAACTCACATTTGCTTGCCTTCTATCTGCAAGATTTATTTGTTTTAGGCTGTCCTGCATGCCTTTGTCCCTCCCATGAAGCATAGTCTGTTTACCATCTCTCTGACTGCCTCCTTGTATTCTTCCATTGCTATTAGGTACTGTTTTTACTTTTTCACGTGTCACTTCATGAGAGTACTGTCTCCCTTGTCTGCTAGTTCAGTAAACAGTTAATGTGCTATATTTCTTTGAAAAGGCTTCCTGCCTCCTGTCTTTCTGCAGGACTGATTCTATTTATCTCTGGCACTACCAGTTCATCAATCATGCATGCTTGTGAGGAATAATGTTCTGTTTAGGAGCTTATTTACTTTCGTCAGTGCTCTTTACTAATAGCATGAATTAAACTATCCTCTTCCTCAATTTCACATGCCATAGGCACTGGGAGGAGGGTAGTATGCTGAATTTCAGAAGTCAATGAGTAATAAAGAGGCCTTTACATTTCGTCACATTTGCTATATGTTCAAAGACAGAGATCACTTGTCAGGCTCCACCTTTTTTAAAAAAGAAGCTTGGCATTTACTTTTCTTTCTCTGACTGCAAAGTGAGAGGATTTATGTGTCAATCTTGCTGGATACTGGGAGTGTAAAAGGAAATCCTTTAGAGTGTCATTTTGTCTAAAACAGAACAAAATGTAAAGATCTGTAAATGAACTGTACAAATATTTCAAAATATACCACCAGTTAGGAAAGCACTAATATAGCTCATGTGTTTGTAATTCTGTAGTGCAGTGGAAGCAAAGATACTAATATGACAAAAACAAATTGGTACACTTGCTGATGTTGATTTCCACAAATTATCATTTGTGCGCAATATAGTTTTATCAGTAAAACTGTATGTCTGTGCAAAACTAGTGGTCATTTCATTGGGAAATGTGTTCTCTGTAAATTGCAGTTCACTTCAACACCATGCTTTAGCAGTATATTTTCAAGAGTGTGCTCCAAAATGTACCACCAGCTACATACTACATCCTTACAACTCTTCTACTGAATACATTTGTTGACCAGCAATTCAGGTATAGCATATCACAGTATTTTCAAACCTGTGTTTCTTCTAGAGACTAGCGAGCATATTTATCAATATATGATGCAGTGCAGCAAGCCACCTTGCTGCCCTTACAGGGAAAGGGCAGGAATGCACCATATTTAAAATTATATGGCACGTTCCTGCCTTTTCCCAGGACTGCCGCACAATGTGCTGCCTAGTGCCAATGCAGGCACTCTTGCACCATGGTGCAAGGGTGCCTACATGGTAAGCAAAAATGTTATTGTGCAGTAAAGGACACCTTCCTGCACAACAACAATCCCCTGAGGCATTTTCCTTTTCTATGTGTGATGAAAAATGTAACACATACAGAAATAGGAAAAATGAGGCGATATAGAGGTATTTCTCCTCGTTGCGCCTCCCCTGGGGATGTGCAGCAGTTTTTATGCCTTCCCAGGTCTACCACTTATGGTAAATCTGGGAACACCCATGCACCACCGATGGAACACCTCCCTGCGGCAGAGTAGCGCAACACAGTGATTTGTGCTGTATTGCTTTACTCCAGATTTATCAAACCACGCAGGGCCATGCAAGGTGGTCTTCCATGGCTTGCAAAATGGCACTTAAGGGTTGCGTTCCACATGCACCCCGTTCAGTGGTGCAAAAGCTGCCCAGCCATTTAATAAATAGGCACTAGGGGCATCATTTAGAGGGCAGTATGGAAAGCAACCCTCAAAATAACTCCATAATAACTCCATGGCCCGCATTCCACACCTTGTACATCCTTCACTCCACCTACACCCACCTTACATCACCTGTGTCCAAACCCCCAACCCCCTCTGCGGCATTAATGCAGCCCACAGCAGCAACACAGATCATATTTTTTTGGCCTGTGAAGAAAATATTTGCTAATACCCATGGTGTACAGAATAACAAAAACCAGTGGTAAAGCGAATAGGACCCAAAGGCGCGACATATCGGTTTTGGAAATGCTTATTTAAAATGTGCTACGAGTGCCCCCATTTGTCAAAAATTGCCTCTATTATGCCAGGGCCAGGATTTTGCCATGGGTGACCCCCATTTGCCATCAATGCCCCTTAGGAAAAAATGCATGCAATATCCAGTGCCAGAACTTGGCAATTAATGGAATCCATATACCATGGACAACCCTTGTGTCAAAAATTACTTGAGGGCCAGCATTCTGACATGATTGCACTCCTCCTATATGCCATGGTTGTCCTCCCGGTGCCAAAAATCCCCTCCAATATGCCAGTGCCAGCGTTTTGCCACTGGCACCACTTTTTCATAAATTTCCTCTCGTATGCCAGTTCAATCATTTTTCCATGTGTGTCCCATAAACAAAGTATACCTCTAGTATGCCAGTGCCAGGTATTACCACTAGTATGCCAGTTTCAGTAATTTGTGTTAGTAGCCTGTCATTCTAAGAATGTTCTCAAATATGCCAGTGCAAGCATTTAGCCATGGGTATTTCTATAAGCAAATAATTACCTTCATTATGCCAGGGCTAATGGCAAACTTGTAAACATAATAACACATTCTCACTCACTCACATTAACTTAGTCACCCTCCTTCATTCACATGTACTCTCTCTCATTCATTCTCATTTGCTTTCTGGAATTTGCACTTACTCTTACTCGTTCACCCACTCTCACTCACTCATAGTTCTCACTCACTCACACTCACTTGCAATCAATCTCACTCTCAGTCCCTCATTCTCACCCAGTTTCAATTATTTTCATTCATTCTGGATAACTCATTTGGATGCACTCTGGCCCAGTATTTCGTACTCACAGTTACTCCCACTCACTCTCGCTCATTCTCACTCACACACATTTTCTCTAACACTCTTTCACACTCATTCTTACTAATTTTTTCCACTTGCTCTCTCACTTACATTCACTCTTACTCATTCACACTCACTTTCACTCATGCTTACTTACTGACACTCAATCTCATTCATGCTCACTCCTTCTCATTACCTGTCACTCACTCTTACTAACTTTCTCACACACACATATATTCACACAGAAACATGTTCACACAACACACTTTCTCACACAAACACAGTCTCACCTGCATGCATGCATGCACACAACACACATTTAAAAATATGTTCTTTTTACTTACCTTGGATGCAAGCGAAGTTCCTGTTTTAGCAACTGGTGCTCCATTTTTATTAAACTAATAAGGAATAATAAACTATTAAAAGGCATTGCTGCCGCTTTCCTTGCATCCAGCAATTTTCAGGCAACTATAAAAATGTCAAGTAACTCTGGTGATTGATGGACCTGCTGCAGAGAAATCGGAGTTTTGACTCATCATAAAGTAGTGCAGGAGGATAAAATTCCTGCTGCAAAGCACGTGTACCATGCAGATCACAAAGTGCGTACAATGTAAATAGGTCAGTTCATTACTGCTTCTGTCAAAAACACCTTTTGTTACTTGCAGTTTATAAGTTTAAATTCTAATATAGAATAGTGAGCTGCTAACTATCATCAAAGAACTGCATGCAAGCTATAGATAAGAGCATTATGATTGTCTTAATGTTGCAAAAAGGGTCACTTGGCTGGATATCAATTCTTATTAGTAAAGCCAACCCCCAACCATGTTATTATGTTTTAAAATCGGAATTTGTGCTTCTCCAGACCAAGCACTGAAACCATATTGTCTACCAGTAGGGATGACTTGTGACTCCCACACCTTTTAGTCCTCTGTGTGATGTAACATTTCCTATACAATGATTTACACACTTATGATTCATTGTCTCTGTGTAATGTGTATGTGACGTAAAGTGCTCTGACACCTTACAATGGTATGAGTGGCACTATAAAACAAAAGAAATGCATGAGACAGGCAGTGATTATCAAGACTTTAGGGGCCCTGTTAAAGAGTAATTCACTGGGAAGGGAACATCTTGTGATGTGTAAGGGAAGGAGATTCATTAACTTCAGCAGTAGGTTCTGTTTTTGCTGTGCTCTTACCATTCTTCCTGCTTGTTATTTATGTTTATTTTTTCCAGTTTCCGGCCTCCAGTGCTACGGCTGCAACATTATCATAGGCAAGAGGCACATGGACGTGGGCTGCTCCAACCCGGAAGTGATTGCCTGCTCTGAATCTTACAACGGATTCAGACACAGATTCTGCATTAGAACAGAGAGCGGTGGGTGCTGCTGCTGCTGCTGGGGGGGGTGGGGGCTTCAAGGGGCGATCTGTGGGGGATATTATCAACGCTTCGCGTTAAACATCGCCGCCTATCGCTGGTTTACATCGCCGTTTTAGCGGCGTATTTACAACGTCTTGCTCACAGGCGATGTACAAAACTGCGATAGACGGCGATATTCATCACTAGCGTGTGAAATCAAGCGATGATTTCACACGCTAATGAAAAGCTTGATAATAGGGGAGTGTGGATGTAACCAAACAATCCACCTCCCATTCAAAACATGCCTAAGTCAAGTTTTGATTAGGCGTTAAGGATCCTGCGAAAACCGCGGTTAGCGCGGCTTTCATCATCGCTTCGTGGTTCCGGGGCAGCGTTGGAAATAACGCGATGTCCTGTTCGCGACCTTTTGTGATGGTGTTACAGGAAGGTACGCCTATTTTTCATCTCATTAGCAATGTATATCGCTAAGATGCGTGGCGTTACAAAAACGGCAGCTAACATGCGCTAATGCATGTTAGCGCCGCCTTGCTAATAGGGTGTTGAAATTATCGCCGCTCCAGCGTCAAAAAGTGACGCTAAAGCGGTGATAAGGCCCTTGTAAATATGCCCCTGTGTTTGTCGTTCTCGCCAGCATAGTAAAATCCCTGGACATTAGGTTACTTCCTACCTCTCATTCTAAGTGTAACAGAAGAAAAATCCCACGAACCAAAATAAAAGTGGCCCACATTTGTGTACTGGGTAGTAAAAACACGTGGCTCACTTTTGTAAATCAAGCATCTCTGGATATTTTAAGACATGCTGGCTGGGTGGTTTCTTGGGGGGGGGAGGGTAGTTGCAGGTATTTGTGCTTGCTGCTGGCAATATGTGTGACTATATTAAAGAGATGCAGGAGTGAGATTCACTATGTTCCTTCATATCAAAAATATAAAAACATTGAGCTAGCCCTGCCCTTTACTGGCAAATTGTGATTGGTCCACCCACCCTGCCTGCGATGAGAGAACAACATCTACATTTCTGCTTGTCTAGTCATTATTCAGAGACCTTTACACCAGCCCAAGTAAGCCACTAAACTGTCCCACCATACCCCAAAACCAGTGTAAACACAGCCTCAAAACCGGCCCACACACTGGCCTGTCAGACGCGCCCATATGGCACTGCCAGATTACCCTGTAAGCCAGTCCGCCCCTGGTCACTGGTGTCTGATGAACTTTGATCCAAGTGTGGCATTATAATACCAGCCCGTACTGCACTGAAAGAGTGCAGCAAATATACTTGACCATATCTACAGGCAGTGCTTAATTTCTAAAAGAGAGAGTACCGGTGCCTGAAGCTCTGCTCAAAAGCCTATGTCAGTGCAATGTTAGCGCTCCGAATACCAAGGCTTGGTAGGACTAAATACATCTTTTGCCTCTTTAATTCACAACTAGACACTCCCTGCCCCTTTATCTCACTCTGGTAGGTTTCCTGCTTTCTTCCTGTATGATAGTTTTTCTGTCTTTTCAATTTGTGTTTCCCCCCCTCTTTTGCTCTGGGGAAAAGACAGATGTGGAAAAATAAGTGCTGGTCCCCAGAAATAAGTGCAGGTGGCCCCCACTGACAACCACCGGCTTAAATTAAGCACTGTCCACAGGAGAATGAAGGGTTTCGCCCAAGCCCTCAAAGGAAAGGCTTTAAAAATGCTTCCACTTTGTGCATTTTACAGAGTAAATAACTACAAGCCAAAGGCTTTACTGACGGGTCTGAAATGGAACACAGAAAACAGTATTTCAGGGTCAAAGTAGTGATCAGATATGTTTCTACCAGAAAATTATGTGCACAATAGAAACCATGAAAGCCATAATAATCTGAGAAAGTTTGGACCAATGAACAAGACTGCCATGGACGCTGCTTGGATAGGTCATGGCTACTTAACGTGCCAGTGGAGCTACTCAATAGTCTGATTTCCCTGCTGGTCAATATACAATTAAAGCTGAATAATTTGACAAGAGCTACTAATGGTGCGTGCTGGTTCTGAGTTTACCATTAGTCTTGGAGGCTGCCTATTCTCATCAGTTCACAGCCCTTACAAATTGAGATAGAAACATAGGGGCAGATTTATGTTCCCTGGCGCATCCCTGCAAATCAGCATGGATGCGCCAGGGAAGATGCGTCACGCAAGTTTGCCCTTGCGCCACCGCAGATGCGCCGCATTTACAATGCGGTGCATCCTGGCGCAAGGACAAGCAGATACGTGACGCATCTGCCGGCGTAAGGTTGGCGCAGTGCTGAAGTTGTGTCGCAAGCGCGACGCAACTCCATCACTGTTCCAACCTACCGCATACCTAACATGGTGCGTCAATCCTTACGCCTGCTTCAAGCAGGCGCAGGGTTTTGACGCATCAGCGTTGGGAAAGTGACTCAGTGAAATCTTATAGATTTCACTGAGTCACTTTTCAGGGGCGTTCCTGCGACGGAACGCCCCCTCCTGCGTAGAAACGCCCACATGAAACCTGACGCAGGTTTCACGTGGCGCAGGGCTTTACACCGTGACGCATCTCCATAGATGCGTCACGATGTAAATTGGGCGCAACGTGGCGCAGGGTTTACGCCGCCACTGCATCACAAAAGGGACGCAACGGTGGCGTAAAAGGGGCGCAAGTCCCACATAAATCTGCCTCATGATCCTTAAGTTGCAAATACTGCCATATTTCCAGTTTCCACATTGGCCCAATGCAGTCCTAATTGTTATGCCATATAGTTGGTACATTGTCCTAATGATGCACTAATGTGACCTCAAGCAGAACTATATTCCACATATCCACCCAGTATCTGGAACAACATCCCTGTGTCCATCAGAACCCCCTACACATTGCTCCAATTTAGGAAAGAGTTGAAGACTCAACTCTTTAAAGAACACTACATCTCAATGCATTAACTATCCACAACCCACCTACCTCTCCTCTTACTCGTTGACCTTATGCTTGTCTTTGACTATGTACAGCACTCCGCTGCCTTTTGGCTAGGTTTATGCAATAGAAACGTCATATACTTATATACATACAAATAGCAATAATGCCATTTTGAAGATTTCCTAAAGCCCAGCACATATACATACGAGTAACATTAGAAAAGAACTTTGGGCCTGATTATGATGTTCGGGAATGGAACCACCCAACTAGCTGTCGGCAGTCTCGCCATAGTAATTACGATGCAACCACCTTCAAGTCAGTCGCAGTGTCTATTTTTTGTACTGCTGAATGTGCTGCGGGCTGCAGGAACACTCTGCAGACCAAATAATACACATTTTGCATATCACTGCACTATGAGGCAGACACCATGCAGTACCTGCCACATGATGCAGGGATATGTAGGGAGGCACCATAGGTGTACCCCAGAACCCAAGGCTGTGAGTAAGGGGAAAGTTTGGCCCGCTAGGGGCCCCCAAAGTCCCTTTCTGCCTGCCTTTTCATGGTGGATTAACCGCCATGAAACGGCCAGTGGAAATGGTCATTGTAATCCCTTCTGCAGTGCCTGAGGAGACACCGCCACTGTTGTAGGGATACAAGTCCCTCCGACGCACCGATGGTCTCCTTGAACCCGTAGAATGCATGGTGGTCGGTCTCTCCGACCGCCAACCATCTGCCCTCCATTGTAATGTGGAGGGTGGACCTCCATGGTCCAATGGCGGTGGGACTGCCACAAACGGGCTGACAGTAGCAGTCTCACTGCCCTCATAAACAGGCCCTAATTGTCTCAGGCTTAAGAAACACACTTGCGTTGACTCCTAGTGATCCATAACCTTCACATTTAAAATCCCTTGCTTGTCTTTTAAATGACAATAAGCACAGCTCCTGTGGAGTCTCAATACTAAAATCTACTCTGTTGTGCATCTTAGCTAGAAATCTCTAGTCCTTCAAGTGACACATGGGCTATTTGGACCACAGAGGATGAAGAGGGGGGCAAGGAAACTCAAGCAACAAATATCTTGTGGACATTGGGAGTACAGTGTGTGATTGAGACCTGAAGCCATAATTTGCATTATGGACATTAACCTTGACCTCTCCTCCATTGAGATGCCCTTCCCAAAAGCTGCAGATGTAATCTGTGCAAAGCCTTCACATACATGAGCCCAGGGGTGCCAGAAGCAGAAGTGACTTGACTTAAGCCAGAGAAGGAAAATTACTTTGAAAAATATAACCAGAAAGCAATGAAAATTTGACAGGAAGTTGCCTACATTGTATTTGCACCCCCTGTTTTCCCTCTTTTCCTCGTTCCCTTACTAGCTACAGCTTGTACTGCTACAAACGTGAGACCGAGATTACCAATATATTTTGCCAATGACGTCTTAGCAATCAAATGCCAAAAAGCTTTACTGCTAAATTGGGTGAAAGATGTCAAGATAAAGCAGTATTAATCTTGAATCCAGGTATTACTTTTTAGACAAAAGTTTGCATTCACCATAGTTTTAAAGATTATTGACATGAAGCAGCAGATTCACAAAAGTGACCCAAATCGGCACAAAATCTTTTTTTCCCCAATGTACTTTCTGGAAATAACGGAAAAGTAATGCAAACACTGCTTTGCATTACTTTGCACCATGGGGGCGTACCGTGGGTGGTGCATGGGCGTTCCCATGCACCCACCCAAGGTTTCTCACGCTAAACCCAATTTACTGAACAAAAAACTGCGCCCTTTTGAAGTAGGCACAAAGAAGGAGAAATGCTTTCATTTCTCCTTCCTTTTCTGACTTTGCACGTGTGCTGCACTTTACAGCACACCTACAAAGAGGGAAAATGGTTAAAGTGAGTCTATGCATGGTATTTTGTCTGGAAGGGTTCCTTTCAGTACAAAACCTATGCTAGACTCACGGAGACACCCTAGCACCATGGCGCAAAGGAGTCTCCATGGTGCACGGCAGCTGATTTCAGCGCCGGCGTTAGTGAGAGGGGAGGAGAGTGCCTTATTTTAGTAAATAGGGCTTTCTCCTCCTCTCTCCTTTTTACTTAGTGCAGCATTTGCGGCTGCTGCAGTGCGCTACGTGAAAAAATAGTAAATCTGCCCCAAAAGAATTGAATTGATGAGAAGGGGGAGGACATGTAAGCCATTATATTTATGTTCTGGTTTGTACTCAGAGCAGCTTAGGTTCTTATATGTTGCGAGGATTGAGCCGGTCGAATTGAGCAGGGGACGGATGCCATGCTAGGTACTGACATAGAGGAGGTTCCTCAGGTATGAGAAAAAGGTCTTCGGCGATCAGTCTGGAAAGACATAGATGATGTGTTCAGGTGAGGGAAATAAAAAGTAATGGAAGGTCAAGCACTTCGGGTGGTTCCGAAAAAAGTACCTGAGTAGCTGGAAATAATTATTTCAGGCAAGTAAGGTGCAGGTATTCTGAAAATAAGCAAAAACCATGTCAGAACCCATGACAAAGTGGTCTAAGAGTGTGAGCGGTATTAAAATATCTAGACCCAAAGCCAAAGTAAAGCGTAAAACATACCTATTCCTGGGGAAATTCTGTTCCGATAAAAACATAATTTTATGTTATGTTGTGTTACATCACTTGATCGGCAATGATACACTGAGAAGATTTCATGGGTTTAGCACAGAGACCCCAATGTGAAAGGACTACCTGGTCTTAAATATTGTGGTAGAACAGCAAGTTTGGGTTTTTCCCCAGAAGGTAAAGCGCCATGTCACAAGTGTAAGCAAAGCTGAGAAAGTCAGCAGATGGTTGATGCCAATATTGAATGTAATTTGCCCCCGTGTTGTTGTCCACAATAAAAGGGGACTTGAGTAGAGTGATGCCCTTACACCAGAGACATCTTCCTGGAGTGTACTGGAGATGGTTGATGTCTAGAAAGGTAGGCGCAGGCCCATAAAAGGTATTGTGTTGATTACACAGCACTTTAAAGTGGACATGACATACATGAAAAGAGGAGTAGGATCCAGGCGTTTGAGGATGCGTTGAGTTTCCTCAAGATGCTCAACCTTCTTAGGTATGCCCCAGTCTTTGGCCACATGGCATAGGATGGTGGGTATAAAAATGAGATTCTCCTAACCTAAGTAGTTCTCACTGACTCTGGTCAGTGTTTGCAAGAACAAACTGTTGACCTGGACAATTGCTGTGGATCTTTCTCCAATTTGCATATGATTGATGCCGTGTTTTGTTTTGTGTTGCTTTGTTTCCACCGTTTTAGTGGTGACGGGGGACCCTCTGACCTTGGGATGTGCTACCTCCCGTCACTGTCAGCAGCATGAGTTGCCCGGCGTGAGGATACGATGCTGCGAGGAGGATCTCTGTAACAGATCGGTCATGGTGGGCCTCCACATCATCCTCATTTGCTTCTGCAGCTCCATCTCTTCTACTCTTCCTGGGATCCTTCTCTGAGGAATGGAGGACCTCATCCAATCTGAGAGACAGACACTGTATAGAGTTGGAATATATTCTTTTTAGTATTAAAAGATTGTGTGGTTAGAACCTGGAGCGCTTCCAGAAGAGACTTTGAGCCATCACTTTTTATGTTTGTAAATTAAAGTCATATCTACAGCTCTGCTTTGTAAATCCTTCCTTCAAACTCATGCTAATGAACTGTGCACTGTTATGTTGCAAGTTGTGGAGATGGTTTGCAAAATAGTTGCACAGATGCAAATTTGATATGCAGTTATGCAGGCATAACAAGCCTCATTTTTAAAAAAATTTGCAGATCATCTGGGTGCATCCAGTTCATTGAAGGGGCATGGCTGTAGATGAGTGTATGTGCTGGTACTGCACTTTAGCTTGGTATTAGCGTCATCTCCATTTGTCTTATGCAGATCAGGTGCTGGTGTACAAACATGCAAGGTATAGAAAAAACCCTAAACCCTTCTCAATCTCAATCATTCTTTGTCCCCAAACATAAGTAGCCTCATTATTCTAGAGAATAGAGGCAGAAGCACTTAGTCGATGATCTTCATGGAATGAGAAGACAGACGACTTAATGTTGCACATTTTTAATACATTGCGTGACACCGTCCTTAAACCAAGAAGCCAATTTGTCAATCATACGTTTCAGCAAGAGGAATTCTCATTTCCCTTTTTGCCCTGTAACTTTTATGGATAGTGCTATAAGTAGAGCACGCGCACATAGTTCTATGAGGCGGAGGTTGTTTTCTCCCACTCAATGAAGCAAGAGGTGATGCTGCAGAAGGAGGGGACACATAAGCCACTCTGCATGTGCTAAAAGTGCCATCTTGTAAACAATGTCACAATAGGTTTAACAACCCAACCAGATGTCATCAAAGAGACCTGGCAGAACCATTATTGTTGGTGATTGTTGATGATGTATGATTTGGTAAGAGGACAAGCTTTTTCTTTTTCGATAGATGGTCCCTTAAAGGCCTGACAACCTGTTTCCACTGCAGGGTCTGTCTACGGCATGCTCTATGTACAGGAATGGGCTGTAGTTAATTTCACCCTTTAACTTTTAGCAGAAAAATGGGAACGAAAAACTTTTTTTCTGCACATTTATACAGTAAACTGAAGGTTTCTCTGACGACAACAGTGTTTTTTGAGTAGCCCGGTTTAGCCTATCATAGTGGAATATCTGGACAATATTTGTTTTTCTTTTATAGTGTCTTTACTTAAGGTGCATCAATAGCAAGTATTCTTTAAGGCCCACCCTATTGGTCAATTGTATTATGGGCAATACAACTGAGGTTTGCTTTCCCACTCTGGCCATTCTCGCTCTGCAGATCACATACATGTCCACAGTTTTTCAGAATACTCATGGTTTGATGTAAAAGGGCGATCGCTCATTCAATCGAAAGATGTTAGACTTCCTGGAAAAGTTTGCTGGATGTGAAGGCACCCTAAGGTGCTCAAGCACTGGTCTGCTCAGTTTCATTTCACATGGTAATGGGCCTCCCTGTGGTTCCTAATATACCCTCTGCACCACAGGACCAGTCCAGTTGGGGCACCAGATGAAACCAAAGATTGCTTGTCTAGAGAAGCCTGGCATTTTTGGGGTCAGTGGTAGACCTGGGCATGAAATTCAGCTCCACTCGCGGAGTTTGTCCCACTCTGCGCTCAACGTGGCATGCAGAGTTCCCCAAAAAGTTTTCCTCTCTTGGCAATGCGAAGTTGACTATTGAGAGCGAGGAAAATCTTACTCCAGACCACCTCATGTGAAAATTCTCAATGTGAGCGGTTGTGGATGGTCACTACCGCTCAGGCTGACGTAAACCTTCCGTTCACGTTGAGAAAGGGGGGTCTTGAGTAGAATATCTACTTGAGTGGCAGAAAGAAGCAGCGCCCTCTTGCGCTGCACGTGGTGGCATGTGCACTGATTTTACAGCACGGGACATACTCGGCTATAAAAAACAGCACGAATGGTGTGACCTAATGCACTCTGACTCTTGCGGAACTCCCTCCGTGAACTCGGCCCAGGCCTAACCAGTAGGGGGCAGGAAGGTAGCCCACGGTGTCAATCGCTGCTCTCATTGACCTCCGTCATGGCAAGGGGCAGTAAAATAATCCCACATGTTCCATGTCAAAACGCACTATTTGGAAACGTGAAGGAAGCAAAGAAATGAATGTCAGAACTCTGCAGATATCAAAGGTCATCGTGTTTTGGGACGAAATGGGTGAAGATTCAGACTAGGCTGAGAGTCTGGGTGCTGTAAGCAGGCGTCATAATAAATGCATCTATTTACTTGGAGGGTTTGTTATGCGCGGCCTATTACTGACTGTCACGTCAGAGCAGGCGTCCAACACCTATTGGGCTCAAAGGGCTTCAGCCCCCCCCCCCCCGTTGTGTGTGTCACCCCAGGCCGAGATAGCTTCCCGGGCACACACACAGCCTCACAGGTCTTTAAAAGACCATTTACTTGCTAACAAGGCTTTGTTGCTTTTCACCCATTCTTAGTGCCCCTGCACTTGCTGGAAGAGTCAGCCCCCCCGAACTTTTTCATAGCCCCCCCGAAATTTTTCGTAGCCCTCCCCGAAATTTGAATCTAGTTGTTGCCTCTGCGTCAGGGCACAGCGTATGTTGGGTGGGGCTTTTAGGAAGTACTGTAGGGTTGTAGATGCAGTCCCAGATCGTCAGGAGTCACACAGCTGGCGTTCATTCAAAATGTATTGATGTATGATCACTGGGCAGGATGATGACATTTGCGGAAACCAGCTGAGATCAGTTGTCCACACTGAGATATCTGAATGGTTGGTGGGGGTGGGTCAGGCTGCTTTGGAACAGCATGTAAGATTAGGGATGAGCCTTGATAAGTTTAAGGATGAATGGCTTGCTTTGGATATCCGATCACCAGGTGAGGTGGGGGGGAGATTAAAGGAGTGTGGGGTAAGGGAAAATATGTCTTTGTGGGGGAGGTTCGCTACCAGGGGCTCACTTTCTCACTAGAAGAATAGCCTTTGTGGGATCACCCCCACTTTTTGATAACTGTAGGGCTGGTGTAATGACTTGAGGTAGTAGCCCTCCCGACCCCCACTCTGAGACAAAGGTGGGTGACTCCTTGCTAGCTCATAGGTTGGAAGTGAGGCCGACTCCAAAGTTGATTGTCCCTATTGGAATGCTGGTAGCCCCACTAGCTAACATTAGGTTACTTTTATTAGTTCTAGTAAGGTGCAACTTCTAATGGCACTTGCTAGAAGGATGGTTCAAAGCGTCAAATTAATAGTTACATTAAATCTAACTGATTAGCAAAGTAGGATTTAACATAATTATTTTAGAAAAGTAGCTTTAGAGCTTTACCTGAAAGGCCACTGGTAGCCTTTTCTGATTTGCCCAGCAGCTTGCAACTGCCAGGCCTGGCCTGTCATTAGGTGCTAAGTTGTTAGACTTGACATTTTTTTGGCTTGTTTCCCCTGATTTTTTGCCTTCTGACCTCCCAGTTTATACTCTGATTTTTGCTGGCTAAGGTGCATATTATCAAGACAGGTGATAAAATTATCGCCGCTTTAGCGGCAGAAAAATGCCGCTAAAACGACGATAATGGGCTTCATAATATGCTCTATGGAATTCCAATTGAAGCTCAGGTTTGATGTCCTTCACATCTAACATGGGCTTCAATTGGAATTCCATAGAGCATATTATCAAGCCCATTATCGCCGTTTTAGTGGCATTTTTCTGCCGCTAAAGCGGCGATAATTTTATCGCCTGTCTTGATAATATGCCCCTTAGAGTCTCTGCGCACTTTGTCACTGCTGATCAGTGTTAAAGTGCAAGTGCTCCTGTTGTAAATTGTGTTATGGATTGGTGCTTCCATAATTGGTGTATCTGATTTACATGTCAGTCCCTAGTAAAGTGCACTGAGTGTGCCAGGGCCTGTAAATCAAATGCTGTTAGTGGGCTGCAGCACTGGATTGTGCCACCCACACAAACCGTCTGTAAATGTAACTCTGGCCTGCCATTGCAGAGCCTGTGTGTAGTCTGGGACTGCCATGTCGACTTGGCAAGTGTACCCACTTGCCAGACGCTAACCTTTCCTTTTCTTAGATGTCAGTCACCCCTAAGGTAGGCCCAAGGTACCCCTGTGGGCAGGGTGCAGTGTATGTGAAAAGAAAGACATGCCCTGGTGTGTGTGGCATGTCCTGATAGTGATTTATTGCCAATTTCGTATTTTTCACTATTGCAAGGCTACCTGTTCTCATAGGACAGAATGGGGAGCTTGTTTATAACACCTTATAAACATAACTGGCCCTGGGAACTAGGTAGAAAACAAAGTTTAGTATGCCTGAACTCGTTCAGTGAGGGTGATTTTTACATTCTGTGATTGAAAATACCACTTTTAGAAAGTAGGTATTTTCTTGCTTAGCCATCCAGTAGAACTCTGTTGGGGTTGTGGATTGACTGTCTGGGTATTGGATGACAGGGGCTGGGGAGGAGCTGTGGCTCCAGATAGTGGAGGTGGGTCAGGAAAGGAAAGGGCAGGAAAGGGCTGAATAGACCTGGGCTGCATTTAGAGTAGGTGGAGGAGATTTCCTTTCACCTGAATGGGCCTGGTCTGCCTCTGACAATGCCGTCTCCACCTTCTGCCAGGAAGCCACACCAGAGCGGACAGAGCTGGTTCTGGTTGGGCACAGACACTCTCTGCCGGAGAGGACATAGGAGTTTTGGGCTATAAAAAGGGGGGCTCAAACCCCTGAACTTTAGAACTCCTCTGGACCAAGAAGACTGCCAAGAAGAAGAGCTGGAGAAGCTGTGAGGAGGAACTACCACTTTGCTGTGTTGGCCTGCAGTGGCTGCTTCTGTCTTTGGCAGTGAAAGGACTGGACTGAACTTTCTGCAATCTATCTTTGTGAGTTTCTCCAAGGGCTTGAGGTAGAGCTTGCCCCCTGTTCAAGAAGTCTCAGGAACAACAAAGACTTCAAGTTCTTCTGCTCTCAGCACTGGGGACTGTGTGTTTTGTGCTGCAAAAGCAGAAAAAGCAACCCGATGCCGTCTATGACACCACTGCCGACTCCATGTCCTGAAGGCACCGCAGAGGGCACCGCTGCAACGCCGCACCGCGACCCTGGTCTCACTGACGAACCCTGCTGATGTCGCCACCGAGCCGCTGCTCGCACCGTGACCTGTGTGCACCGCATTTTGCATCACACACTTCACGACGCCACCTTGGTATCCCTGACAACCACGCTCCTCGCCGAAATTGACGCCGCTTCTTGCACCGTGGTTCGAGGGCACAGCTCGTAAAGTTACACGACGCACCGCCCTCATCCCGCACCACAGCCTTGGCCTACTGACGCCGGTGCCAGCGACTCCAGTTTGTCAGCCGACGACAGCGCTTCAGCAACGACAACGCTGCTGCTTGCACCATGACCTGCCAGCACCGTGACAAGCACCGCACCACTTCGCACCGCGACCCTGGTCTCACTGACGATGCCGCCACCGAGCCTCTGCTTGCGCCGCTACCTGAGAATACTTTGTACCAGAGCACCCGACGCCTGCCGACGCCAGCGCTCCTGACTTGAACCGCGAGGAGTTCGATCTGCAACGCCTGTGACTTCAAGGGCTTGATGACTCCTGCACTGACCTCCGGAACCGAACCCTGCCATCGCCGTGGTTTCGAAAGTTCAACGAGAGGTCGCTGATGCCCTGCATTTCTAAAGGTACTGTTTTGCGGGTCTTCCCGACACCGTAGCTGGCCTGGACGCCGCGGTCAGCCAGAACTGTTTGGATTTGTTTGTTCGCGACGCCGTGATAGCCCCAGAGGGAGCTATCGACTTCAAGGAACTGTTACTTTGATAACTGAAGATTTCTAAGTACTGTATTGAGGATTTTTATCGTTTTTGGTCTTGTCCTAAGTATATAAAAATATTGGATATTTTTATAAACCGGTGTGGCGTCCTTTTGTAGTGCTTACACTGTATTACTGTTAGTTATGTGCGAATGCTTTACACACTGCCTCTAAGAAAAGCCTGACTGCTCGTGCCAAGCTACCAAGGGGGTGAGCAGGGGTTATTTTAGAAGAGTAACTCCCTTATCCAGACTAGAAGAAAGGGTCCCTACTTGGACAAAGGTACCTGCCTCTGCCAACTAGAGACCCCCATTTCTAACAGAAGTGCTCTCAGGAACTGAGAACAAAAGAGACATCTGCTGGTTGGAGTTTTCCTTGCCTGTAGTAGGATGGCTGGGGAGGGGGTTAGTGTGCTAATCATACTTCAAAGGAAAGTTGCCCTATCACCAACAGTCTGTAGTCCCCAGGTAGCCACACCTCTTGAATGGGCTAGGGCTTTCTACATGGAGAAAGAAAGTCTGGCCATGTTGGTAGTGGGCATAATAGTGCATTCTGGGATAGTTTGATTCCACACTTCTCAGGAAGTAGTCACAAGGTTGGTGAGATTGCCCAGTGTGTGGTAGCTCTATTGGCTGGTGAGTCCTCCCTTCTCACCACCTTGTTCAAAAGATAAAATTGCCAAAGCTCCCAATCAAACTCAGAACACTACTAGATCTGTGAAAAACAGAAAAAGGACGGTGACTGTTGTACCCCTGGACTGCACAGAGAGAGCCATCATCAAGAAGAACTGCACCTGCCGCACCTCAGGTACCACCAAGGAGCACTGTGCCTGCTGTTTGACTTATGAGGAACAACCCCAAGGGCTGGACCTGCTCCCACTTGTACACAGGACAGAAGAGTCATCTTTAAGAACTAGTTGTGCCTTGTGCATTGCATTGTGCAGCACACATAGAAACAGCAAATTGTCAATGATTGAGGTACCCCTTCCTGCACATAAACAATCATTTAAAAAAAATGCAGTTTTGCAACTTCTATGTGTGCTGCATTAAGCAGCACACATAGAAGTTACAAAACAGCATTTAAAGACTGTTTATGTGCAGCAAGGGGTACCTTTTGCAGAATCCTGTAACGTACATTAATATCTTATGGGTCGTTAAGAATTGTCATATTTCTCTCGCTCAGCTCTTAATCAGATTCCAGGCCTTCGGCCCACCTGTTGGCCCAATTTAATTACTCTGCACCTAAGCTGAGGGAACAAAGGCCTCCCTACAAACAGGGAGCATTTACCAGAGATTGACTCAGTTCCCGAAAAGCAAGGGGTGGGGAAGAAAATCTGCTTCCGATAATTATCTATTACACTTTAACTGGGCTGGGCCAGCTGACATCAACTGGACAAAGGAAAAAGCCCAGACATCTGGAGCCAACACAGGTGGGGGTCCCCTTTGAGGTTTTGGTGGGAAGGTATCTGGCAGTGATGTTTGCTGTGAATGAAACTGAGGCCCTAGGAGGAGATCTTCACAGAAAAAACTTTACAGCCCCATTTTGGATTGTCCTAGAATGCTGTGCAGGAGGGTTGGGACAGGGGTCGAGGGATGATGTGTCATCCTAGGTTTGTCGTACATATCAAAGGAGGGAGTGGAGAGAGGAAGTGTCCAGAGGGACACAGGGAGTGGATTCAATCTCCTCTAGCTATAATTACCAAACAAAAGAAATCCACCCGCAACAGTTCAAAGGTGTAAAGCGATGTATGGCCTTGTGGGAGATGTGGATCCTACAGTGGTAGGAGGCACATTGTGTTTTTAAAATACCCCTCACACACCAAAAGGGCCCTTGGTGTCATGCTTCATCATAGGGGTCTTTGCACTCCTCTACGGAGTGTGGCGTGCTACTAACCAACGAATACGCGGGAGCACTTGATGTAACCACTATGTGTAGTGTGTGAGGGTGTGTGAGTGGTAGGGTCTACAGTGATTAGTGAGTGAATATTAAAAAAATACCTGGCAAATGAGGACTAGAAAAAGTTTAATAAACCCCTTTGCTGGTATTGGTAAAAGCAGTGGAAAGGAGGTTTAACGTATTAATGTACGACATCTCCTGTGTGTCTGCGTCAACATGTTTCAAAGCCAAAAGCTTCTTCTTCAGGACAGGTACACAGATCCCTACCCTACTCACAGAAGACAGTCAATACCGTCGAAAAACATAGGGAATACTATGTGTAATTTATATGCAGTGTGCCTATTAGGCTCTATTGGTTAGGCGACAAAGGGCCATATGTAGAAAGCAAATTTGCGATCGCAAACGCTGAAATTCGCCGAATTTCGGCGTTTGCGATCGCAAATTTGCTAAGTGGAATGTAGGAAGGCAAATCTGCATGCAAAATAAGGAATCGCTAAATTTGCGATTCCTTATTTTGCAATTGCATTTAAGGAATCGCAAATTTTGCGATTCCTTAAATGCAATGTAGGAAGCTCCAAAAAAGTGCTATTTGGCCTTAAGGAATCGCAAATTACCACCAACTACAGGTTGGTGGTAATTTGCGATTTCTTGTAATAATGCAGTTTTTTGCATTTTTCAAAGTGGAATGTGGTGCACACACATGCCCTTAGGGCATGTATGTGCACCACATGTGCACCCATGCTAATTTCAGGGGTGCAACAGGGTGTCCTATTGACACCCTTGCAACCTTGAAATTGCATTCTCAATTTGCGATTCTCTAATTGAGAATCGCAAATTGAGAATGTCTTCCTATTCATTCCTATGGGCCTTTTAGCCCATAGGAATGCATGGCAAGGTATTCCTTATTTGCGATTCTCAATTAGAGAATCGCAAATAAGGAATGGGTGGGATTCGCAAAAAAAATTGCTAATCCTACCTACATTGCATTTTGCTATTCTCTAATTGCGATTCCTTAAAAATTGCAATTAGAGAATCGCAAAACACAGTCTACCTACATATGGCCCAAAGTGAATATCTCTATCTCCTTCTGAAAAAAACACAAAGTATAAAGATACATTTAGCTAGATAAATTGTTCCAGTCGTGAAGATCGTGACCTGTAAAGTGATATACACAGTGTTTAAGGAAAACCAGAAAAACTATATAGTGTCAGTGCAGTTTTCCTGTAAAAAGGTGGACAAAGACTAGACATACACAACATGTAACATAGAGCACACACACTATGTGGGACTATTCCTTGTAAACCATTGGTAAATGTTTTTTGGAAAAAGGAATTAGTGTAAACTGTGCGAAGAAGATGGCATACTTCCTATCCAGAAGTTCAATGCCTCATGAGCCTGGGAGGAAACGCAGCGGACTCTGTGCTAATGAGCACTCTGTGAGGAAAAAGGACCTGTAGATTAACAGAGAAATCCTCACTTACTTGGTGAAAGCAGATCGTGGTCTAGTTTTAGCGGCTATGCCGTACTTACGAATGTGAGGATACTACCTCAGCCGACCGTCCCCTCTGTGGCTCCCTGGATACTGAGAGACCGGCAGGCGGTCGGTGTTAAATACTATACTTAATTGGCCAATTAAGTGTAGGTACGTGCGTGTCGGCATGTCCGTGTGCAAGCCCGATGTCGAGCGCGGAGTTAGGAGGACAGATTAAAAAAAGACTAGACCGCTGTAGTGAGGTGTGCGACTGCTGCGGAGAAAGGCGGGAGTAAGTCTAAACACAGTGCGCTCAGTTGCTCTGCGCATGCGTCTGCTCATGACGCTGATCGTGCTGAAAGTGAAAACGGAACGCTTCATGGTAGAAGTAATGCTGTATGAGCGCATTGTCGGAAGGAAATGATTCAAGCCCAGGCTGAGAGACATAGTGGTATACAAGTGCTGAAGCGTTAAAAAAAGGGGTCAGATACCAGATATTAAAAAATGCATAGATGGACCTAGTACGCTGAAAAAGTCTTATTGTTTAAATATATCTTTACTGTCCAAAAACTCCAGCGCTACTGGGAGGTTAGGTGCTGGTATGTTTATAGATCGTCAAAGAAGTTAAATGCAAAATAAAGATAAAGATCTTAGTACTGCACCCTAGAAATGATCTATGTGAAAAAGGGGGCGCGTATTTATTAGCGCTTCGAGAGTTTGATTGGTGCTAACTCAATGCGTTAAAAAAAATGGAAAATGCTGGCAAAAAATAAGAGAAAGGTAGGCATAAAGCCTAAGGCCACCATCAAACTAATGGGCGTTTTTTCAGTCATTGTTATATTCCCCAGTGGGGGATAAGGATCAGTTGATCACGAATTCCTTGTGATATACTGAATGATGTACATACTTCTAAAAAATAGATAGATAGATAGATACCATGGTTACCTGCATATGTGGACAGAAATATCCAGTTCAAATGAAAAGGTTCCACGGTATATTATCATTAAGACCTACGGTGTTGGTACCCAGACGGAAAACCCAGCATCGTTCTTTTTCTAAAAGACCCTGGTCTGTTGCTAGTTGTTCTATTACTGTCCATCGGAGGTCATTAACTCCGTGGGTTTCTGACAGGTAATGTGTCGCCATTTTCGTGATGCTCTTTTTACACCAAACGTTGCTCTTGTGCTCTCCGATGCGGATTTAACCGGCCGTGATGTCATCCCAATGTATTCCAAACCACAAGGGCACGTTATCATGTAGATGACATTGCGACTGTTGCAGGTGGTAAACCTTCTCTGTTCCCATTCACTGCCATTCCTGAATTTGATCTTAGAACTCTTGCTGGTTAGATGGCAAGTACTACAATTGCCACATGGGTGGTGACCCTGGATTGGTTGCAGAAGAGGAGTTCTTGTCATTACTGTTGGATCAGCTCGTGGTCGAGTGTGGACAATCATGTCTCTGAGGTTTCTGCCTCTTCTGTGTGCGAACATTGGTTTTTCAAGATTGAGATCTCCACAGTTAAGGATTCTCCAGTGTTTGGTCACAATCTTGGATATCCTGTTGGAATGGGTGTCATATGTGGTCACGCAAATAGGTCTGGCGTCTGGGTCTTTTGGCACCTTGTCTTCCAGCAATGCCTCCCTGTTGTAATTTGCCAGGTATTTTTAAATATTCACTCACTAATCACTGTAGACCCTACCACTCACACTACCTCACACACTACACATAGTGGTTACATCAAGTGCTCCCGCGCATTCGTTGGTTAGTAGCATGCCACACTCCGTAGAGGAGTACGAAGACCCATATGATGAAGCATGACACCAAGGGCCCTTTTGGTGTGTGAGGGGTATTTTAAAAACACAATGTGCCTCCTACCTAGGATCCACATCGCCTGCAAGACCATACATTTCTTTACACCTTTGCTTGGCACTGGAACTTAACTGTCAACAACGGCACTTGTGAAAGTCTACCATAAGGTGGCGCTATCTGGCTAATTTAAAGACGACCACAACAACAGTTAATTATAAATTCAATAAACATTAAAAATGATGATTAACTGTCTCCCAAGCCATTTTTATAGCTTTGGGGGCCTCGAATTGTCTGAATTGTCCCACTTGTAGGAGTGTGATAGTTAGTAGTTGTGTTTTTACTATTACTGGCAGTAAAGCAGGTGCAATGTGTGGTGCAAGCTGCAATGACCTCCTGACGAGAGCCCCGGCATTTTTTTTAAAAAAAATTAAGCACTGATCAAGCTCAGCATGCTGTTGCTATATAATGCTCTTAAATAAATTGACTGAGTGACATGTTCCATACCACTTGCACAAATCAGCATTTCGCAAATCCCAATGTGCCAGTTTGTACAAACACATTCAGAACCTTGTTTTTTTTAAATTACCAACACCACCCTTGCATGATGCACAAAGGAGTTGGCAAATAATATAGGGTGAAACATTGGCATTCTTCCTCCAAGTGCACTTGACTCATTTTAATATCACATTAAGAAACTCTAAAGAAAGCACTATTGTCTGGTATTGTCTTGTGTTGTAGTTGCCTTTACATACAAGTGCTGGTTTCAGTTAATTTGGTAGTAATCCCAACTTTTTTTCATTGAACTAGAAAGAAGTTTAACGCAAAGTTGGTGTCTTCCATACCTTTTTATTTATTTATTTATTTTCTGAGGTTTATAGAGCGTGAACATGGCACTTCCAGGTATCAGAGCGCTGCACATATACCTATCAAGTCATACAATAGCGGAAAAAGAGAAACACAAGTGACAATCAGTGAGGGAATTATCATGAAGTACATATATACATTATGTTGTTAAGTATATCAGTTCCAAGATCCTCTGGAGTACACCCAATGATAGCCAAGCTGAAGAACGATCATTGCTCCTGGAGAAGGAATATTTGCATCAATAGCTTTTTAGCTTTGTTTCTGAAGTAGGCAGATTAGAGGATTGCCCTGATTTCCGGAGGTAGAGTTTTTCCAAATTCTGTGGGCAAGGCCAGAAAAGGAGCGGTTGTATGTTTTCTTTTTTTAGAACTTCTGTGGTTTCAATGGAAGGGAGTCAGTGCTTCTTAGGGCATGCCTGCCCCCGAATAACTCAAGTTTTTTGGCCAAGTAAACAGGAGTATTGTGGAGGAGGGCGTTGTGTGTCATTGGATACTAGCTGCAAACAGGAGCCCATTAAGATGTTTTCAGTCTGGAGCAATGTGATCTATTCTCCTGGAACTTGTTATGAGTCTGGCTGCTGAATTCAATGTGGCCTTTAATAGGGTCAACTTTACTATGGGAAGGCCAGCAAGAGTGGCACACCCTTCATCAAATCAGGAGATGACCAGAGATTCTACAGCTAATTGAAAATCCACAGGGGGCTAGAAGGGTTTGCTTTCTCTAAAGATATTAGGGGCCGATTACGATGGCGGAAGGCTCGCCACCGCCAGCCGTGCGGTGGCGGGCCCTCCGCCATCCGTCAACAATTTTTCCCCCGCCAAATTACGGTGGCGGGGGGAATCGTCCTAGTACTGTGGTGGGTGCAAAGACCGCCTGCCACGGACCGGTCAAATTGTGAAAAGTGGTGGCGTTGCCTAGCAGGCACTGTCCGCCAGATTACAATGCTGGCTCAAACCAGCCTTTCCATGACGGTGAAATGCCAAGAAAAGGCTGGTGTGCATTGGATTCGGACCCCCCTTATGTTGGGAAGGAGGTGATGCACGGGGGTACATTCTGCTGCACTAAGTGACAGGCACCTTGAGGTACCCAATTGTTACCGGTGTAATGTCAGAAAAGGATCGGTTGATTTTGATTCTCTGAGATCTGTTTTGAAGGAAAGACGCAAACCAAAACAGGACCAGATAGCCCCATCCTGTATTCGATGTCAATGATGCTGTCATGTTTGATCGTATCAAACGGCGATGAGAGATCATGAAGTAGGAATTGACAGGAATCATTCTTATCAAGCAATCTCAGGGCATCATCAACAATATGGGCCATAAGTAAAATGATGTGGTGGAGGGAGGCGTTAGCCTTTCTGGCTTAACGCCTCTCTCAGCCACTTCTGAACTGCAAGGCTGCGCCACATTTACAAGAATGTGGTGCAGGCTTGCGTTTCCCCCTGCAACGGCGCTAAGTTTAGCAACTTATCGCCAACACGGGCACTCTTGCACCATAGTGCAAGGGTGTCTGCGTGCTAGGGAGGATTGTTTATGTGTATGAAGGTGCCCCCTTCTGCACATAAACAATCCTAAAATGCCATTTTGTCACTTTTATGTGTGCTGCATGAGGCACAAGGCAGCACACATGGAAAAAGCAAAAACGAGGAGAAATAATGCATTTCTACTCCTTTCGCGAACTTAAGACCAGGATTTACTTGGTCTCTTTTGGCGCAGCCTCCTATGTACGTCACCCTTGTTAATAGGGGGCAGTATCAAAATAAATGAGTGTTGCAGTGGAACGCTCACCGCAACATCCACTGCCTACCTCTTTCATGCTAACATAGCGTGAAAGGGGGCCTTGTTTACAAGGCAGCGTTAAGTCACATTAAATGTCTGAACGCTGCCTTGTAAATAAGGCGTAGCCCCTATCACCACCACAATGTCAGTAGTAGTGATGTTGTGGTGGCAAAAGGGGCTTGTACATATGCCCCTATGTGTCAGAGCCAGTTCCGTGCTATGACCAGTTCTGAACCCAGATGTTTACTAGTAGAAAAGCAGGAATTAATCAATGTGGTTGCAGAGTTGAAGTTGTACACATTTCTCCAGAAGCTTTACTAGAATGGGGATGTTTAAGATTGGGCGAAAATTGTTGGGGTCAGACTGGTCAGCATTAGGTTTTTTTAAAAATTGGGGTGACCTGTCCTATGTCCTATCTTTAGACTATCCGGGACCATGCCCTGGGAGAGAGATGCTTGATGATCTTTGACCATAAAGGGAATAGGGAAGAAGTAAGTTATTTGACAAACTTAACTGGTAGTGGATCATTAAAATGGCTAGAGGGTTTTTTTGAGGTCATTATTGTGAGTTTGTCAATTTCATCAGGGATTTTGAACCACATAGCCCTATTTTTTTGTGGTATATCCAGTACAGTACAGGGAGAGCAGGTGCTGCAGCGGGAGAAGACTGGGATGGAATTTTTCACTCATAAATGGCAGAGTCACGTGCTCCGACTGCACCGCCTACCCCCTCATTGGAGCCCCTCCAAGTATTTTAATTACCATCAGAAGAGCTGTTAGACTGGGACTAACAAGCATCACTTGGGAGTGGGGCAAGCAATTCATCTGTGGCTGCACATAGTCGCCACTATCTCCAGCTAGTCTGACCAAATTTCTCTCAGATTTTGAGAGGAAGAAAAGCAAACAAGCTATCTCGAACAAATTACGCTCAGTTGAGGACTGTAGGCATTCCATAGGAGGTGCATTGGAGTTCCCATGCAACTCCCATGGATTTTGGTGCAAACCCATATTTACAAAGAGTTGTAGACATTAGTTTGCATCAAAATGATTCGCCTGCTTGAGACGCATGGATAGAGCACATCTTTGCAATTTCTTTGAAAATATGACGTAGTTCTGCTCTCTTCAGGTGAGGCAACGCAGCGTAGCGCAGCAACTTTGCCTGCTGTGCTGTGTTTCATCACATCTTTGTAAATATGAACCTTAATGACCCATTTACCAAAAAAAGTTGTAAATCCTCACCTATAGAAGTTCTCCTTTAATGGATGTAAATGTATTACTTTTTTTAATTCACAATCATTGACAGTAGTAGGCTTTGAAATCAATGCCAGTCTCAGGTTTCCAGGCATTCTACTTCAGATCACACACCAAAAAGGTGATGGAATGAAAGTTTGCAAATAGTCTAAATCACTGGCATTCTCTTGGGGAAGCATTCTAAATAGTTTTTCACCCACTGTGCCACTCAAGACAGAGGGCCTGATTTAGGATTTAGCAGATGGCGTAAAGGAAGACAGGGTGGTGGAGAAATTACTACCTTTACTTCGCCTGCCACATGACGAGATGTCCACCATCCCAGTGGACTTGTACATACTTTGGCAGTAACCCGTGTGATAGTGTTTCTGCCAATATAGGTAAAGTTTAATGGACAACTTCATCAAACATGTCGGCTGGCCGTCAAACTTTTCCAATTTTTTTTTCTTTCAGAAACAAATTCCAAAAGGTGAGTTTGTTTCTTAAAAGAAAAAAAGACTCCCATACCATTTTCTCCCATGATGTGGGGATCATTTTTCTTTTTTTTTTTACTGACCATCACCTCAAGTACATACCTAGCAGTGATGAACAGTATAACATGAAGACATCTGTCTGTCCACTCTCAGTAGGGTGGTCTTTCGGATGGCTTTCTTTTATGCTACCAATTCCGTCGAGTTGTCAAACTATGTGGCATACTTACTAGAAAATGACGCAGTTAACTTGCTGCGCTGAGCTGCGTCATTAGGAAAGTGCAGGGATGCATCGTATTTACAGCAATATGACACATCCCTGTGCTTTCCTCTGTGCTGGCACACAATTGGCTGCCTAGTTGCAACACAGGCACCCTTGCACTATAAGGGTGTCTGTGTTGCAGGGATGATTGTTTTTTGCACACAAAAAATAATTTATGGTATTTTCTTTTTTCTATGGGGCCGATTCCGATGTCGGAAGGACTCTGGTCCGTCCGACATCGGTCAGGAGCCGTAACCGACCGATCTGCTGTCGTCGGTTACGGCCCTGCAAGTACGAAGCGACCGAACCCTGTTCGGTCGCACTCGTATGCTTCACAATGGAAGCATGCATTCCGAGCGGAATGCATGCTTGCATTGTGAAAAGCAGGGGTGCAGTTCAACCCAGCACCCTGTGGCCGGCACCCCAAGGTGCCCTCCGCCGGGGGC
Source organism: Triturus cristatus (assembly GCF_964204655.1). Lineage (NCBI taxonomy): Eukaryota > Metazoa > Chordata > Amphibia > Caudata > Salamandridae > Triturus > Triturus cristatus. The sequence continues at coordinate 1,060,719,077 of NC_140580.1, forward strand.
AGGGATCAACAGAGGGGCACCATAGGTGCCCCCAGGCTGCCATTCGCCGGCCTCGCACCCATGGGGGCCCTCTGGGGGCCCCCAAAGACACTTTCCGACTGCCTATTTGTGCCGGAAAGACCGACACGAAAAGGCAGTGAAAAACTGCCATCGAACTCGGTTGTGAAGAGGCGGCCGGGGGAGTACTGAAGGATTTCCAGATGGCGGACAAGCTCTCCGAGCCTGTCGGAAGCCATCCGGAAATCCGAGTCGGATTCCTTTCCGACCAAGCCCATCGGAATGGCTTGGTCGGAAAGGAATCCGCCCGACACGTTCCGATTCGGTCGGAAGGGTTCGGACCATAGTTCGGATCCCTTCCGGCCGAATTCGGAATCGGCCCCTATATGTCTTGCAGAAATCAGTACACCTAGAAAGAGCAAAACACGAGGAGAAATAAAGGCATTTCTCCTCGTTGCACCACTTTAACGCCTCCCTTGGGGAAGCCTTAGAATGTGATGCAGTCCCAGGTTTATGACACCTTGTAAATATGGGAATGCTTCAGAATCCATGTGAACAACCACAGCAACACCCATGGAACGCCCTTTTCACGCAGAGTAATGCGTGAAAGGGGGCAATATTTACAAGGTCATTAAAAGCCACGCAAGGCCTTGTAAATATGGCTCAGCAATATGTGCCAACAGAGTGTAAAAAAGTGACTCTCTGGTGGCTCAGGGGCCTTGTAAATATGCCCCTAAGTTTTACAATGACAAAGTACATTTTGCTCCATTGGTGTAAAACTTGCGATCCACCCAATGCAGAATCAGATGTGCGACCTTGAGTTTGGTGGGCAGAGTACTCCTCCATCACCATAGTAATAGAGAACTTTTTAAATTAAGTTTCTTTGTTATATTTGTTAAAATGTATATTATATCTACTTTATTTTTCAAAAATGTATTTTATTATTTAATATTTATTATTATACTCCCCACGCAGTACCTACCTGGACTCATTACGGTGTATTCTGGGTGTTGCAGTTCACATACACTACGTGAACTGACAACAGGTGAGCAGACATCCATAGGGGGCGGAGCGGGCCCTCGGCCAATATGAGGGTGGCAGGACTTAAGATCGCGATGTTGGAAGCCTCCTGGATACTTGGGCGCTGATGTAGGCTGACAAATTGCTGAAATGCATTCGCCACACAAGGAATAAAGTTTGCTTCCAAGGTGTTCCCCTGCGTGGTCTCTGCTCATTCGTAAGAAGGAGGTTTTGGTGTATTGTTTACGTGTCAGCCAGACACACGGTTCAGAGACCCCCGCCTCGCAAGTTGGCCCTGACGTCACTGGTTTTGCTGCTGAGGTAGCTGTTCGTGTGTCCAAGTGATTGGAGGGTTTGGGCCCGCCATGGACTTTGGGGAAGAAACAAGGTGATAGTGAGTTAACTAAACCGCATGCTGGGCGACATGTATTGCCATTGTTGCCCCCGCCGGACAGAACCCCCGATTTCTAAGGCTGAGGCAGTTTGGGGACTCAAAGAGGCGATTTGTTCCACTACAAGCAGGAAATTGGTTTTACATCACAAATTGTTCTGTCATTTCGCATGACCATCAGGTGTTATACTCTCCACGCAGTACCTACCTGGACTCATTACGGTGTATTCTGGGTGTTGCAGTTCACATACACTACATGAACTGACAACAGGTGAGCAGACATCCATAGGGGCGGAGCGGGCCCTCGGCCAATAAGAGGGCAGCAGGACTTAAGATCGCGATGTTGGAAGCCTCCTGGATACTTGGGCGCTGATGAAGGCTGACAAATTATCAAAATGCATTTGCCACACAAGGAATAAAGTTTGCTTCCAAGGAGTTCCCCTGCGTGGGTCTCTGCTCATTCGTAAGAAGGAGGTTTGGCATCTCCAGTGTTCACCAACCCACTTGGGATTTTATCAGCGTTTTATTTGAAGTAAGATGCACAGCGCTCCACTGGGAGAAATATGATTAAAACTCCAAAGACCAGCAAGCCACGGGAGTGGCCACGCCCACAAGGGCGGGAGAGATAATTAAGGCTGTGATTCCTCCTTCGCAAAATGCCCGCAGCCCTTGATGAAGTGATTGGTATCACGAAACGCGTTGGGCAGGACATTTCATTTATGCGAGACACTGCCGTTTGCTTGAACATTGTATGCTCTCCAGTTAATAAATGACGGCGGAAACTGAACTTACCTGTGAGTGATTTCCTTACAGCAGGCAACTTGATGTTGGATGTGTTTGCGGCCCTGCCTGAGCCGCGAGGAATGCCCCGCTGCACTCCGTGCAGTTCCGCTTCAGTGTCAACCGACGCTGGGGCATGAGGAACAGGTTTGGCCTAGGGGGGAATGTAAAGGCATGACAGGCATCTCCAGTGTTCACCAACCCACTTGGGATTTTATCATCGTTTTATTTGAAGTAAGATGCACAGCGCTCCACTGGGAGAAATAAGATTAAAACTCCAAAGACCAGCAAGCCACGGAAGTGGCCACGCCCACAAGGGCGGGAGAGATAATTAAAGCTGTGATTCCTCCTTCGCAAAATGCCCGCAGCCCTTGATGAAGTGATTGGTATCACGAAACGCGTTGGGCAGGACATTTCATTTATGTGAGACACTGCCGCTTGCTTGAACATTGTATGTCCTCCAGTTAATAAATGACGGCGGAAACTGAACTTACCTGTGAGTGGTTTCCTTACAGCAGGCAATTTGATGTTGGATGAGTTTGGGCCCCGCCTGAGCCGCGAGGAATGCCCCGCTGCACTCCATGCAGTCCCGCTTCAGTGTCAACCGACGCTGGGGCATGAGGAACAGGTTTGGCCTAGGGGGGACTGTAAAGGCATGACAGGCATCTCCAGTGTTCACCAACCCACTTGGGATTTTATCAGCGTTTTATTTGAAGTAAGATGCACAGCGCTACACTGGGAGAAATAAGATTAAAACTCCAAAGACCAGCAAGCCACGGGAGTGGCCACGCCCACAAGGGTGGGAGAGATAATTAAAGCTGTGATTTCTCCTTCGCAAAATGCCTGCAGCCCTTGATGAAGTGATTGGTATCACGAAACGCGTTGGGCAGGAAATTTCATTTATGCGAGACACTGCCGTTTGCTTGAACATTGTATGTCCTCCAGTTAATAAATGACGGCGGAAACTGAATTTACCTGTGAGTGGTTTCCTTACAGCAGGCAACTTGATGTTGGATATATATATATATATATATATATATATATATATATATATATATATATATATTTTCTTCAAAAGCCCTTGCGCTCGGAGAGTGCACTCGATGCAGTTCCGCCCATCAGGGATTGTGTAGCCTCGCTGCAGCTCACCCCTCCGTCATTCAAAATTGATTCATGCTCGACGCGTTTCGAGGCCACCCGCCTCTTAATCATGAGCAAGTATACAGAAGCATTCGGATGATTCATCACCAGTGTTCTTTTATTAATTAGTTTAAGTTGGACCGCCTTTAGTGGGCGTGACTATCGTCGATGCCAGATGGCATGATGGACATCGTAGTCCCACCGGTGAGTACAGTGAAATACCTTAGTAGGCTCCATGCTGCTGTACAGTCTTTAAAGCTTGAATTAAAACCTTTTGTAGGAAAGAATATTCAGAAGGGGCGAGCTTTGTTTAGCAGAAGAAACGGCATGCTTCTAGGAGTAGAACATTGTCCTCCACGGCCTTCCTGGCACCCAGGAATGGTGCACATCTCCTTCTCACGGCTCGGGCAGCCGCGTATTTCCATTTTCTTCAAAAGCCCTTGCGCTCGGAGAGTGCACTCGATGCAGTTCCGCCCATCAGGGATTGTGTAGCCTCGCTGCAGCTCACCCCTCCGTCATTCAAAATTGATTCATGCTCGACGCGTTTCGAGGCCACCCGCCTCTTAATCATGAGCAAGTATACAGAAGCATTCGGATGATTCATCACCAGTGTTCTTTTATTAATTAGTTTAAGTTGGACCGCCTTTAGTGGGCGTGACTATCGTCGATGCCAGATGGCATGATGGACATCGTAGTCCCACCGGTGAGTACAGTGAAATACCTTAGTAGGCTCCATGCTGCTGTACAGTCTTTAAAGCTTGAATTAAAACCTTTTGTAGGAAAGAATATTCAGAAGGGGCGAGCTTTGTTTAGCAGAAGAAACGGCATGCTTCTAGGAGTAGAACATTGTCCTCCACGGCCTTCCTGGCACCCAGGAATGGTGCACATCTCCTTCTCACGGCTCGGGCAGCCGCGTATTTCCATTTTCTTCAAAAGCCCTTGCGCTCGGAGAGTGCACTCGATGCAGTTCCGCCCATCAGGGATTGTGTAGCCTCGCTGCAGCTCACCCCTCCGTCATTCAAAATTGATTCATGCTCGACGCGTTTCGAGGCCACCCGCCTCTTAATCATGAGCAAGTATACAGAAGCATTCGGATGATTCATCACCAGTGTTCTTTTATTAATTAGTTTAAGTTGGACCGCCTTTAGTGGGCGTGACTATCGTCGATGCCAGATGGCATGATGGACATCGTAGTCCCACCGGTGAGTACAGTGAAATACCTTAGTAGGCTCCATGCTGCTGTACAGTCTTTAAAGCTTGAATTAAAACCTTTTGTAGGAAAGAATATTCAGAAGGGGCGAGCTTTGTTTAGCAGAAGAAACGGCATGCTTCTAGGAGTAGAACATTGTCCTCCACGGCCTTCCTGGCACCCAGGAATGGTGCACATCTCCTTCTCACGGCTCGGGCAGCCGCGTATTTCCATTTTCTTCAAAAGCCCTTGCGCTCGGAGAGTGCACTCGATGCAGTTCCGCCCATCAGGGATTGTGTAGCCTCGCTGCAGCTCACCCCTCCGTCATTCAAAATTGATTCATGCTCGACGCGTTTCGAGGCCACCCGCCTCTTAATCATGAGCAAGTATACAGAAGCATTCGGATGATTCATCACCAGTGTTCTTTTATTAATTAGTTTAAGTTGGACCGCCTTTAGTGGGCGTGACTATCGTCGATGCCAGATGGCATGATGGACATCGTAGTCCCACCGGTGAGTACAGTGAAATACCTTAGTAGGCTCCATGCTGCTGTACAGTCTTTAAAGCTTGAATTAAAACCTTTTGTAGGAAAGAATATTCAGAAGGGGCGAGCTTTGTTTAGCAGAAGAAACGGCATGCTTCTAGGAGTAGAACATTGTCCTCCACGGCCTTCCTGGCACCCAGGAATGGTGCACATCTCCTTCTCACGGCTCGGGCAGCCGCGTATTTCCATTTTCTTCAAAAGCCCTTGCGCTCGGAGAGTGCACTCGATGCAGTTCCGCCCATCAGGGATTGTGTAGCCTCGCTGCAGCTCACCCCTCCGTCATTCAAAATTGATTCATGCTCGACGCGTTTCGAGGCCACCCGCCTCTTAATCATGAGCAAGTATACAGAAGCATTCGGATGATTCATCACCAGTGTTCTTTTATTAATTAGTTTAAGTTGGACCGCCTTTAGTGGGCGTGACTATCGTCGATGCCAGATGGCATGATGGACATCGTAGTCCCACCGGTGAGTACAGTGAAATACCTTAGTAGGCTCCATGCTGCTGTACAGTCTTTAAAGCTTGAATTAAAACCTTTTGTAGGAAAGAATATTCAGAAGGGGCGAGCTTTGTTTAGCAGAAGAAACGGCATGCTTCTAGGAGTAGAACATTGTCCTCCACGGCCTTCCTGGCACCCAGGAATGGTGCACATCTCCTTCTCACGGCTCGGGCAGCCGCGTATTTCCATTTTCTTCAAAAGCCCTTGCGCTCGGAGAGTGCACTCGATGCAGTTCCGCCCATCAGGGATTGTGTAGCCTCGCTGCAGCTCACCCCTCCGTCATTCAAAATTGATTCATGCTCGACGCGTTTCGAGGCCACCCGCCTCTTAATCATGAGCAAGTATACAGAAGCATTCGGATGATTCATCACCAGTGTTCTTTTATTAATTAGTTTAAGTTGGACCGCCTTTAGTGGGCGTGACTATCGTCGATGCCAGATGGCATGATGGACATCGTAGTCCCACCGGTGAGTACAGTGAAATACCTTAGTAGGCTCCATGCTGCTGTACAGTCTTTAAAGCTTGAATTAAAACCTTTTGTAGGAAAGAATATTCAGAAGGGGCGAGCTTTGTTTAGCAGAAGAAACGGCATGCTTCTAGGAGTAGAACATTGTCCTCCACGGCCTTCCTGGCACCCAGGAATGGTGCACATCTCCTTCTCACGGCTCGGGCAGCCGCGTATTTCCATTTTCTTCAAAAGCCCTTGCGCTCGGAGAGTGCACTCGATGCAGTTCCGTCCATCATGCCATCTGGCATCGACGATAGTCACGCCCACTAAAGGCGGTCCAACTTAAACTAATTAATAAAAGAACACTGGTGATGAATCATCCGAATGCTTCTGTATACTTGCTCATGATTAAGAGGCGGGTGGCCTCGAAACGCGTCGAGCATGAATCAATTTTGAATGACGGAGGGGTGAGCTGCAGCGAGGCTACACAATCCCTGATGGGCGGAACTGCATCGAGTGCACTCTCCGAGCGCAAGGGCTTTTGAAGAAAATGGAAATACGCGGCTGCCCGAGCCGTGAGAAGGAGATGTGCACCATTCCTGGGTGCCAGGAAGGCCGTGGAGGACAATGTTCTACTCCTAGAAGCATGCCGTTTCTTCTGCTAAACAAAGCTCGCCCCTTCTGAATATTCTTTCCTACAAAAGGTTTTAATTCAAGCTTTAAAGACTGTACAGCAGCATGGAGCCTACTAAGGTATTTCACTGTACTCACCGGTGGGACTACGATGTCCATCATGCCATCTGGCATCGACGATAGTCACGCCCACTAAAGGCGGTCCAACTTAAACTAATTAATAAAAGAACACTGGTGATGAATCATCCGAATGCTTCTGTATACTTGCTCATGATTAAGAGGCGGGTGGCCTCGAAACGCGTCGAGCATGAATCAATTTTGAATGACGGAGGGGTGAGCTGCAGCGAGGCTACACAATCCCTGATGGGCGGAACTGCATCGAGTGCACTCTCCGAGCGCAAGGGCTTTTGAAGAAAATGGAAATACGCGGCTGCCCGAGCCGTGAGAAGGAGATGTGCACCATTCCTGGGTGCCAGGAAGGCCGTGGAGGACAATGTTCTACTCCTAGAAGCATGCCGTTTCTTCTGCTAAACAAAGCTCGCCCCTTCTGAATATTCTTTCCTACAAAAGGTTTTAATTCAAGCTTTAAAGACTGTACAGCAGCATGGAGCCTACTAAGGTATTTCACTGTACTCACCGGTGGGACTACGATGTCCATCATGCCATCTGGCATCGACGATAGTCACGCCCACTAAAGGCGGTCCAACTTAAACTAATTAATAAAAGAACACTGGTGATGAATCATCCGAATGCTTCTGTATACTTGCTCATGATTAAGAGGCGGGTGGCCTCGAAACGCGTCGAGCATGAATCAATTTTGAATGACGGAGGGGTGAGCTGCAGCGAGGCTACACAATCCCTGATGGGCGGAACTGCATCGAGTGCACTCTCCGAGCGCAAGGGCTTTTGAAGAAAATATATATATATATATATATATATATATATATATATATATATATATATATATATATATATATATATATATATATATATATATATATATATATATATATATATTATTGTCAGACGCAATGCAATACAATTTATGAAATTGTGAAAACTGAATTTCCATTTCAATCGCATTGTGCCTATATAGTATTTCTTCGTGTATACATGTTTTCTATGTCTATGACAGAAAAGTAAAAAAATGTGTTGCATTTGCACTTTAAATACCGGGTCTGCACGGATGTGTGGTCAGGTGACCAAGGCTGCTGTGACGGCCGAAACGCGTCCTGACATCCGTTATGGGGATTGTAAATAAATAAAACTGCTGGCACGATAAGAGGTCTGCGCTCGTGATTTCCTCTCAGGAAGTGTGCTTACGAGTGGTTAAGAAACATTACCGGCAGACGGCTGCTGCCGGCTCGCAGACCCCCTCCTATGCAAGAGGATTTGCTACGAAATCAGCTGCTGCACTCGAGGGTTTCCCGGGCGGACATAACCACAGGCTTGTGGTAAGTGACGGCGGGGACCCCCGGGGCACTTCGCAGAGTCCAGGAAAAGGAACCAGGCAGAGCCCCTCGGGACCCGACAGAGTAACCAGTACGGCGTTATCCGGAGGAGTTTGAAGCACGAGAAGGTGCTCTTCGACCGCTGGTGAGGAATGCTCGGCTGAGCTGTCACCGTGTGAGGAGTGTCCAGTGCCGTATTATGCTTCTACCCCTCCGGTAAGAAATTACGTTGGCTTTCTGGCTTGGAGGTTACCGGGAAGGAGGTGTGCCCGCACTGGGAGGAAAAACGGACTTACAAGTGTTCTTAGCTTCGCCCGTAATATTGTTTCCCCAGTGTGTCAAAAAGCAGTTTAATTCAGTTAAAATCCCTCAAAAAGGATGTCGGCTGACACGCGTGCAGCCCGTGAGCTTGCCGCTAATGAAATATTCTCTGATGCTTTAGAGAATGAGGCGACTATACAAACAAAGGCATCAAATGAGACTAATAAAGAGCCTACTGGCTTAAGAGAACAATTCAAAATTCTGGAGAAAATGAAAAAACAAGAAACTGCCAAGTGGTGGGAAGCCCGATCACTTAAAAGATATTTAGACGTTGGAAGAATTCCAAGGGGGCTTCGCATTATGCTGGCCCCCAGCTATGAGACACCCAATCCCCTTATGATGGCAGAATGGGGAGAATGCAATCTGGACTCGTCCAGGCGTCTAGTCCAGATTTTAGTAAAATATGCTGAAATAGATGGGGCAGCCTTGCAAATAAAAATAGACGCGCATGAAGCATACATTGAACAACAAAAACATGATCCCCAGCAGCAAACAAAATTAAGGGAAGAGATGAACAAGCGGCTGGAAAAAGAGGAGGAGAAAATAAAGGAACGGAAGATATGGAAGTTTAAAAGGGACCGCGATGATTACGCAAATGGTCAAATCTTCACCTTCTCGCGGCGCTATGATTCCCTGAGAGCAGCTACAGCCAAAAAAAGATATGGGAATAAGGGACCTCAAATGGAACAAGTGGAACTTTCCTCACTTTCCAGTTCTGCACTGGAAAGTGAATCTGAAAATGAAGGGACACGTAATACATCAGGAATTAAACTGACGGTGGGGGAAGAGTTGGATGTTTTAAAACAGGGAAGAAGGGAGACATTGAGACCAAGACCACAAGACATGAAGGCACCACAAAATGCCAAAGAAGACGGGCGAGACGTCGGGCAAACAAGCAACGGCGAACCAAGGAAGAGAGGACGCGGTCGCGGACGCTCCCGAAGGTATTAGAGACAGAGAATGTTGGTCTTCAGGCTGAGAAAATCAAGACTATCATCAACCTGGGACAAATAGACCTCACGAAAGCAGAAAACCAACTATTGAGTTTGGGCCTGAGCTACTGCCCGGAAACGAGTTTCCATTATACTCGTACCAGGGCAGACGTGTACCTATTTATTAGGAAACTAAAACTCAAAAAATTATATCTACAGAAGCCGGCCCTGGATATTGACAAAAGGTCTAGTAACAGCAACAGTCCCAGCAACCTCCAAGTCTCTGATGCAGCCCTATATAATGACTTATACCAACTGGCAACAGGCGACCATGTAGAGGCAGGTGAATCAATGCCAACTCTCAACCAAAAGAAGCCTGATACTCCCTTCAAACCCAAATCTAAATTTATCCCTCTTTCGTCCCATGACGGGCTGGACACCTTTAATGACCATGTGACAGTTCAACTAAAAAAACTTATGTACATGAGCAATTCAGTAAGAAAAAAGAAATATTGCAATCAAGAAAGGAGATTTAAACAATTGATTTCAAAGCTACAGAAGGCTGATTTAATAATCCGCAACTCCGATAAAGGGGGAAATATTGTACTTTGGCCCACAGCGGATTATCTCAAAGAGGCGCACAGACAATTGGATGAAGTAGGATGTTATAGCAAAAGTACCCCTTTCAAATATAAAAATGCGCAGGAGACTCTATTTAAAAACTTATTAGCGTGGAAAGGCTTGGGTCTCCTTAGCTGGGAAGAATTCAAATTCATCAAAAAAGAATATCCATCAACGCCTTACATGTACTTCATCCCCAAGGTCCATAAAAGTCTGACCTCACCTCCGGGCAGACCTATCATATCTGCCTGTGATGGCCCCTTTGAGAACCTTTCAAAATACATTGACTATTTCCTGCAAGACCATATGAAAAAACTGGATTCATACATCCAAGATACTGGTGACTTCCTTAAAAAGATTGATAATTTTAAATGGAAAGAGGATTATCTATTAGTCACCCTGGATGTATGTTCACTATACACCAGTGATAGAGATCAGGGTACCTAAAATAAACCCACTACCACAGATAGAGTAATTTCACAGTTACACGCACATACATTCATCATACGCTAGGGCCCATTTCACTAACATACGCTCAAATACTCTACCAGCATAAGACCTGTGGGAAGAAAACCCTGCATCTATATCTAGGACGATAGGATCTGATTATAGTGGTTATCCTTAATCATACTCTACACAATCTATACAACAATAATCAAAATGTACCCAATAATTGACAAGAAAGAATATTCAACACCATGTTTTAAAGTTATATTGCTTTATCTAAAATTAGTCAAAGTAAAATCAATCAGAATAAATCATTTCTCATAGTTACCTATTCTAACTAAGTGTCAGAGCGGGTCAGGACCAGTCTCTCGGTAAAGTCTCTCTCAGGACAGAGTCCTCAGCATCGAACCTCAGCAACGCGTGAAGGCGGCCAAAGGAGTGGGGAGAGCCCTCCCTAAACTAACAGTTTTTATAAAGAAAAATACAATAGAAACACACATAAAGTTGGCAGGTTAAACTGTATCACTGAGCAGAACGAGAAGGAAGGGATGTAACTTTGCAACATCTTGAAATCTCCGCTCAGGAAAAGTCACAATACGTAAACCACGGAACAGGAACCAAGAAACAAAAACTATTAAAGTATCCATCTCGTTCATTTCCCTCGGCAACCCGGCTTCAGCACATTGTTCATTTCAGAAGCTCCTTTGTTCACCAAGGACAAATCATTTCTTTTTGGAGATCCTCCAAACTGCTGATGTCCTCATGGAAAGTTTTATATAAGGACTACGGTCAGTTGTCTTCAACCGATTTCCAGCAGGGGTCTCTCTTGCCACATCACAGAAATATTCACTCGAGGCCAGGCTCTCAAATCAGCCAACAAGAATTAGGCCTCCATAGGCCACAATAGACCATCTCAATTTAAAAGAAATAAAAACAACGTTAATACAACATAATGATTAAACAGTGTTAACCCCACTAATACCCTTATGTGTATGCATTTATCTAGCTTTGTGACATAAAAAGCATTAATTCAGACAGCGTTTTGTGCTCAAAATAAATAGCACACAGCAACGTTTAAACATGAAAACTTGCACGTTATTGTAAATACACGAACAGCACAAATAAGCTAACCCTCATGTAACTTTCTCTTGTGTTAGGACAAACAGGTTGATTAGTAAAACATACTTGCACAAGACAAATAATTAATTGTTAATTATTAATAATTTAATAAAACGCATAGACATGCCAGAGCTTCAAAAGCCCCAGAATTTTCTAAAAGAAAACTCTGCTCCAGCAATCCCCCCTTTGGTGATTTTATCGCCAAATAAACCCAAAAAAAAAAAAAATTAGTGAAAATTTAGTCCCATTTTAGGAAATCAGAAATGTCTCTTCCCTTTTGGACAACATTAAACACCAGTCACTCTTTCATCATCTCTCTTTGTCTCTAAATAAACACTCTCCCTCAATTCTTCTAGTTCAATCTCTTCTGGTTCTCTTTTTGAAATTTTCGAATTCTTGTTTTTCTTTTCATTTTTCAATTTCTCTTTCCCTCTCCTGTTTTTACAACACACACACACCAATCTTAGTATCAGTAAAGCAACAATTATACAAGACAAAGGAAACAATATTCTACCTATAATAGTACTACCTATCTTTGCAATAAAATCCTTAACAGCTATCATTTTATTAGCTAGTTTGGTCCATAAACTCCCAGTTTCAAGTGGTACTAATTCTTCATGTAAATCAGTAATATTCTTGATATAGACCTTCAGGTCTTTACTTTCATCAGGAATGTAAGTGCAACAATGTTGAACTTTCAAAATTCCACAAACTCCACCCTCTTTAGCCAAAAGAATATCAAGGGCAAGTCGATTTTGCATAGACATGGCACGTACGGCACTTAATTCCGTATTCACCAAAAGAAACCCTCCTGCGGTATTTGTCGATAAGCGATCAACCACTGTGGACAGTTTCCGAATTCCATAAGCATTTAAAGAAATTCCCACTGCTGGAATTAAAACCCCAAAAATGTCACCCACAATTTCAGACCAGGTTTCTCTCTTAAAACGTGTTAATAGATTAATGTCTTCTACATCTTTTACTTTATCCGTATGAAAAATCTTAGGAAAAACCAGGCCCACATAACATGTGCCATACCAATGGTCAGGCAACTTGTAATAAGCCTTGTTCCCACACACATAGTACACTCCTGGAAAAATCGTATCTTCTCCACCTCTGAAACCCCAACCTGTCGCAATGAAGTATGTATCATGGCACTCACGAGTTCCCACAAAATATGTATCATATTGTGATTCCCTTCTGGTAATGCATAGTTTACCCTTCTGCGGTGCATCTAGAGCCAAAGTTGGACTAGCCCCATTCCTCAACTCCTTTCCCATTTCAATGTCCCAAATTGTCTCACTCACTTCATATTTTCCCCCTTTCTCATGCATGTTCATTCTCCTTTCCTCAACCATATCCAGGAAAGCTTTCTCCTCTCCTTTCAAATTGCAAGTTAAATTATTCTTAAAAATGTAATCTAATGTTAGTCCTTTTTCTTCAATAAAAATTTCATCAAAAGTGTTAGCTTCTTTAGCTGGATTCAGCTCTTTGTTCATTGGCAAGTGCCCAAAAATACTATCTCTGTTAGACATCTTATAATCTACTTTCCCTAACAAATAAAAAACACTACTTAAAATACTACAAGAAATACCATATGTAGCTGGCAAATGGTGATAAGTAACACCCTCAGAAACGGATGCAGGTAACTGCATGCAGACATAACAATCCCTCACTTCCATTGTCTTCACATATTCATATAACAGTTTAGAAAAAACATTACTAGAAAAATTATTAATTGACCTGTCTTTGTGTATGTAACTACTACTTCTAATTGGAACTACTTTTTGTGAATTCTTCTCTATATTAGTCATGTTTTCTGTGTCCATTCCAAATTCTACTGTAAAAGTAACTAATAAAATTAAAATACCCCATAGAAGCATTAATAATCCAGTACAACAGCAGCACATTTTGCACCACCTCTTTAGAAAGTCACATCTATTTCTATTCTCCTCTATGTTAGCCATTTTTGTTTAGCCTCTACTACTCCACTACTGTTTGAACTTCTTCAATTCTTCAGTAACTCTTCAGCTTTCAGTTTATCCAAATGATCTCTTTGTTCACTTGATCCAAGTGAATTCTTCTTTCACTCAGTTTGGATACTTGTCATTTTTCACTTCAATTTCTTCAACATCAAACTGTATCAGATCTCCAACGTCAGAATCCTCAGTACTCGACTCTTCTCCAATGTCAGTCAAAAGTACTTTCAGAATTTCACCAGTATCTTCCTCAACCACTTTTCTCAAGACCACTTCCGGATTATCTCGAGTCACTGTTTCTTCTTTTCCTTCTTCAGACAGTGTCACATAAGACCATTCCGGTGATCTGTACTTTTGGTTGGGTCTTTTAACTCTTCTTATTTCTACTGGTTCTTTTGATTTCTTTGATTCTTTTTCTTCAGCTCTCGAAGTTTGACTTGATACTTCATTCACTTGTTCAGCTTTTGATGAATTTGCTCTTATTACTCTGTATCTCACCCTTTTCACTCTGTTGTTAGGCCAACGATCTCCTCTCACAACCTTTTTCGGCCTCAATTGTTTAACACTCTTTTCTCCAATCGAAGTTCTCTTTCTCAGAACTCGACCTTCTGTTTGTTCATCTTCATCATCTGTTTCAAGTGCCTCTTGTCTACGTTTCCCAGTAGCTTTTCTTTTCTCCACAGATTTTTCCACCACTGTTTGAGACTTCCCTACTTCTGTCCCTCCTCGGGTCTCCGACACGCAATCTTCTTGCTGTCTACCTGTCCCTTCACCTAGCTCCTCATCAATGTTCCCTACACCTCCTCGGGGGTCTTCCGCAATCTGTCCCTCTCTATCTTCTTCTGACCCTGTTTCTTCAAGAATAATCTCAAGTGGTTCTTCAATCTCTTCCTCTTCTGATTCAGGAGTGGGCTCAATGTGTTTTCTCTTTTCTTTTCTTTTACTCCCACTGCTACTTGAAACCTCAGGCTCTGTAACAGAATTTGATTTTCCCTCTGATACTCGCAGTGAATCTCTTGAAGCTCTCTCTGCTTCTTTTCTCACTGATTCTGTATCTTCAGGATCTTCACCATCACTGGAATCTGACTCTTCATAATACTCTTCACCAGTTCCCTCTCTCGGGCTTGGAACTCTCAGAGTATGACTTGCATGTACCCAGTGCTTCACTCCAGCACACTTTACTGCAGTCGTCGTAGTCAGAATAACTTGTCTCGGCCTTCCCCACCTTGGAATCAAGCAATTTCTTCTTCTGTGCACCTTAATCCTCACCCAGTCACCTGGACTCAGATCATGGGCTTGCTTCTTCTCAAGTGTGGTAGCTTCTTCTCCAATCTGGTGAAACACAGAATGAACTGCGTCAGCCAGGCCTTTACAGTAATCCAAAATCATGTCATCAGTTATTGCCACCAATTTATTTACAGGCACGAATGCATGGCGCATTGCACGTCCCATAATTATTTCATGCGGACTCAAACCTGTAGTTCTATCTGGAGTAGATCTCATTGTCATCAGGACTAGAGGTAACACATCTGGCCATTTCATGCCAGTGGCTAAACACATCTTTCCAATTCTATTCTTGATTGTGCCATTGATCTGCTCAACCACACCAGAAGCCTCTGGTCGGTATGCACAATGTAACTTCTGCTGTATTTTCAATGCTTCACAAATCAAACCAATGAGTTCATTTTGAAAGTGTCTGCCTCTGTCAGACTCAACTGTAACTGGAAACCCGTACCTAGGAATCAACTCTCTTAACAGTAACTTTGCCACCGTTAACCCATCATTTCTTCTAGTCGGGTAAGCTTCCACCCACCTTGAAAATAAACAGACTACCACCAAAACATACCTCAGTCTGTTCACTTGGGGCATTTCAATGAAATCAATCTGCATTCTTGTAAAAGGACCTCCTTCTCTGCCAATTGTCCCTAGACTTACCACTGTCTTTTTCCCAGTGTTAAATTGCTGACAAATCAAACACCTTTGACAGATGCTTTCCGCAATAGTTCTAAACTTTGCATTGTACCAGGTTTGTTTAAAGGACCTTACCATCGCGTCCCTCCCCAGATGTCCCTGGCCATGATACATCCTTGCCATGGACGACAAAATTGAGTTTGGCATCACTGGTCTGCCATCTCTGTAGACCCAAACATGGTCTGTTTCTCTTGGAGCACAACCTGCTTTAACCCAATCTTGTTTTTCTTCCTCTCCTGCTTCATCTTGTAACTGCTTTACTTCATCCCACGTTTCTAGAACATTAGTAAACATCACAGAAAGGAGAGACATTTCCTCCATCCTACTCCGGTTAATAGATTGGTTGGTCTTAGCGCAATACTGCGCCACATCGTTGGCATACCTGTTACCAACAGTGATAAAATCATCTCCTGAACCATGTGCGGCACATTTTACAACCGCTAACTCCTTAGGCAGCTGTATCGCCTCAAGCAATTTTCCAATCAACTCAGCATTCTTTATCGGAGTTCCACCCGATGTCAAGAAACCTCTTTGTAGCCACAGTTGGCCAAAGTCATGCACCACTCCAAATCCATACTGACTATCAGTCAATACAGTTGTTCTCAAGTCTTTCCCAATCTCACAAGCTTTTGTCAATGCCACTAATTCAGCAACTTGCGCAGATTTCACTCCTTTCAATGGTGATGCTTCCATGACCTCTGAAACTTTGCATACTGCATATGCTGCACATAGCACACCATTATCATTTCTCAGGCATGAACCATCCACAAACAACACATGGTCATTCTCAGGTAAGGGAATATCCCTTATGTCTGGTCTCGGTTTTGTACAGTACTCAAGCACATCCAAACAATCATGATCATCTTCCATCTTTATACCCACATTTTCAATATCCGGCAAGAGTGTCGCTGGATTCACATTCACACATCTCTCAAGAGTCACATTTGATGCTCCCAGAATCACTTTTTCATACTTAGTCAGCCGACTATGTGACATATGCTGAGTTCTGCTTCTTGTCAAAAGAATTGCCACATTGTGAGGTACGAATACCCTTACAGGATACCCCATTATGATCCCCTCACTCTGTTCCAGGCTTCTGCATGTCGCAGCTACTGCCTTCAGACAACCTGGTAACCCCACGGCTACAGTGTCAAGTGTCGATGAGAAGTATGCAATAGGCCTTCTCAATTGCCCATGTTTCTGGATTAACACTGAAAGTGCACATCCATTTCTCTCACTGCAGTACAGTTCGAATTCTTTTTCATAGTCTGGCATACCCAAAGCTGGAGCCTCACACATTTTAGTTTTGAGCTCCTCAAATGCTGCCAATTGTTCTGCATCCAGATCTAACGGATCTGTCATCTCACTTTTTGTCAATCTAATCAATGGCTTTGCTATCAGGGAAAAATTAATTATCCACTGACGACAGTATCCCACCATACCCAGGAACATTCTCACTTCTCTCTGGGTTTTTGGAGCTTTCATTTCTCTGATTATTCTGATCCTGTCAGTAGTCACTTTTCTCAGACCTTTTTCAATATTATGTCCAAGATAATGAACCTCTTTCTTGCAAAATTGCAATTTGGCTGGAGATACCTTTAACCCTCCATCTGCCAGATGATTCAGTAAAGCTATGGTATCCACTTCACAAGCTTCACGTGTCTTTGATGCCACAAGTAGGTCATCAATATACTGTACTAGCACTGAGCTCTCAGGCATGATCAGACTTTCCAACGATTTCTTCAATAACTGATTGAATATCGAAGGACTCTCCGTATACCCCTGTGGGATACGACACCATGCTAAAATACGCTGGCCAAACCTAAATGCAAAAATCGGCTGGCTATCATGATGCAATGGAATTGAAAAGAACGCATGACACAAATCAATCACTGTATACCACTCAGCATCATGTGGAATTTGATACAGAATCACTGATGGATTTGGCACAATGGGACAACATGCCACCACAATCTGATTAATTTTTCTCAGGTCTTGCACTATTCTGAATTTGCCATTGGGCTTTTTCAGTCCCATTATCGGTGAATTACACGGACTACTCAGTAGTTCTCTCAGAACTCCCTGCTGAATCATTTTCTCGATTATAGGAGTTATCCCTTCAATTATTTCTGGTGTCATTTTATACTGAGGAATGTTAGGATATGTAATTCCCTCTTTCACTGCAATTTTCACTGGATCTACATTATTCATCAATCCCACATCTTCTCCTGTAAAATCCCAAACTGCTCTTTTCACTGTGTCTCTCAGCACTTGAGGCAAATCCTCCGGATTGAACACTGGAAATGCACCAATTAACTCATTTTCTCTATTTTCTAGAGTCATTCGATAGAAAACATCATCATCTGGTGTCTCAAAAGCTATTCCATCTGGTGTACAAAAAATTGTGCAGTTCATTTTACACAATAAGTCCCTACCTAACAGGTTCACTGGACTCGTGTCACAGACAATAAATCTGTGCATGTCTGAAAATTTCCCTATCTGTACTCTTAC
Source organism: Triturus cristatus (assembly GCF_964204655.1). Lineage (NCBI taxonomy): Eukaryota > Metazoa > Chordata > Amphibia > Caudata > Salamandridae > Triturus > Triturus cristatus. The sequence continues at coordinate 1,060,737,070 of NC_140580.1, forward strand.
TGGTTCAGTAAGACGTGTTCTGATCTGTGTATTGGCTACACCAACTACTTGGATTGCTTCATCCGAGAGAGGAAGATTTCTAACATCTGTTGACCTGACAGTTGATCTTGTCGCACCTGTGTCTACCAAAAAAGTAACACTCTCCTCATTTATTTTCCCATCCACAAATGGTCCTGCCTGGTCTATTTCTAGAGTTGCACCAAGTATGCACTCTTCTTCCTCTCCTCGGCACCGTCAATAATCACCCTCAGACTCACTCCCTTCACTCTTTAACAAGTACTGCTGTACTTTGTTAGTACGTCTTTGTTTGTTTACCTGCTCATCATTGAAGAATCCTGAGTCCTGATTGTACTTTTGTACCCCTCTATTCTGCGGTAAAGGCGGTTTTGGCTCTTGACTCTGCTGCTGTCTCACAACTTTCTGCTGTTGTTGCTGCTGGTTATTCCCATCATTCTGCACCTGTTGATTTAAGGATTTACCCTCATTATTCACTAATGGTGGATTAGGACATTCAGATCTCCAATGTCCCAGCTGGCCACAGTTGTGACAAGGGAACTTCTTTTTGGCTTCCTCAAGACTTCCCCTTCCTTTTCCTGCAAATCTCGGTCTATTTCCTCCATTATTTCCTGGATTATTTGCCTGTTCCACTAACTGTGCTTCCTGTCTTTCTGCAACTTTCACTTGTGCCCACATTGCTTTTTCTTTCAGCTTTCTCTGTTTTGCTTCAATTTCATCACTGAAATATTTTGCATGTCTCAAAATCTCATCTACTTTTTTACTCTGCCAATCCACTGTGTGTTCACAAATTCTCTCACCAATTTCAGGTCTAAGACCATATACAAACCTGTATACAAAATGACTCAAATCCTTGTCACCCAGGTGTTCATCTCCACTGAATTGTTTAAACGCCAGTATCAGCCTTTCGTAAAAAGCATGAACTGATTCTTTTGCTTCCTGTTGTGTTCGATCTATCTTAACCCAGTCTGTCTCCTTTGGAGGAACTTTACTCTTCAGGTATACCATCACCTGATCATACTTCCTCATCACTTCTGAATCTGGTGCCCCTGTTCTTGAATCTCTTGGATATTCCTCAGTAGGCCAACTCACAACTATTTTACACTCAGTCCACAAGTCTGCTGGAACAATTATATCAAACAGACTATTCAGGTCAACCCACAGCACTTTTGACAATTTCACAAACCTATCTACCTGCCTATACCACTCGACGGGCTTTTCTCTCAATCGAGGGAAATCATTCGTAAATGATAAAATATCCTGTCTGGTCCATGGAACATGTACATATCCTCCTCCAGGTATTTCTCTCATCGGATAATTCTCCACTGGTTTCTCTTTTTCTCTCACTGGAAATGCTGAATAAGTTGTTCTATCCTCAGATTCCTCTCTTTTCTTATACCACCTATCCTTCCACTTTTCTACATCACCCCATCTACGCAATAATGCCACCATTTCTTTAATCTGTCCTGTTCTACCCGAAGTATTCAAATTTTCAATGTCTTTCTCAGTGAAATCCATCCTGTACGTTTTCTGCAAAGCCTTTACTCTATCAATGTCAACTCCTTGCTCATTTGCTATCGCTCTTAGTCTATCATGAGTATTTCTTGCTCTCCATGTTATGCTCTTGCACATAAACATTAATTCACCATCATGATGACTCTTCAGGATTTCTGTTGGAACTGTTCCTGTCACAAGCTCTTCTAATTCTATACGTAACTTAACCACATCAATAACTTGTGAATCTTTATCCTTTTTCTGAAGAACTTTCATCCAATCGTTTAAATCGTCCACTGTTATTTCTGCAGTTTTTCTTACTGGAACCACTTTTTTCTGCGGTTCTAAAATCGGCATCCCTGAACAACTAGGTTCACTGACATCCAATAGTTCACTACATGTTTCATGTCTGGTTTGTCTCAGGTCACTTCTCCCTGTCCTTTTTTCTGAATCTCTTGAAGGACCAACTGAATTTGTCGATTCATTTGCAATATATGGAATTACCAGTCCATTCTCACCTGCTCTCTGTTTGTCAAACACAGGCATAACTGGACCTATTGTTACAGGCACCGTAACAGCTTCCAGATTCTTCGTTAACTCCCTAATTTTCTCAGCCAGTTCTGTTGTCGTCTTTGCTAATTTTCTAGCATTTTCTTCACTACCTCGATTCTCTCTTTCCCTGAAGGAACTACTATCTCTTGATTCAGGTGTCATTTTTTCTTTCTCAACTGTATCTCTTATTGGAGAAACAACTGGTGTACTCTCATCTGGTTCTGTTCTATATGGAGGTGGTCTCTTGTAAATCATGTCATTTAAGACCTCATCCTCATACTCTCCATATCTTCTCATATCTGACCCAGAAACTCCTTCTGTCGAAGGAGCAGAAGCTTCAACTGTTCTCATTGGATATAATCCCTCTGACATACAAGCATCTCGCCATCTTTTCATTCGATCTTGATGTGTTTCCCGATCATGTCTCCTCCCAAACATGTACCTATAATACCGTCCAGACCTTTGTTTTTCTCGGTCATGAACTTCTTCTTCCCATTCCACTAAAGCCTCGAACTGTGTAGGTCTCGGCTTCGGGTCAAGACATAACATCTTTTCCCGTAAGTTTCTCAACACGGCCAAATTAAATGAACCATGTTCTGGAAATGCTAGAACACCATCTTCTTTAGTGTACTTAACCCAGTTCTGCAACCATATACAGGTATGTAATCCATATTTCGCAACCATGAAGGATGCAGGTGTTTTCGCTGGAGGTAGCAACTCACCCTCTCTCGTTTTAACTTCTTTATCCTTGCTAAACCACTTTTTAACTTTTCCAAAGAACGTCTTTTTCTTTTTCTCTTCTTGGTAATACATTTTAGCAAGCGCTTAGCAAATTCTCTACTCTTTCCGTATTATAAATATACAATACGAGTTTCTCCACCAATAGCTGCGCGACTCACACTAACGCACCAATCCCAGCGCGAACCCTATTCTGATTCACTATCCAATTAGTGCGCGGACCTTCTGACGTCAACAGTCGCTGCAGTCTCTGTCTCCTGTCTCTGTCACTCGTCTACCCCTCCTTTACAAAACTCTCAGTAGACTTTGTGTGTCAAAACTTCTACAGAATCTATTAGTTACAACATAAAAACATCTCCATTGTCTGCTTCGTTAACCACAGAATAGTAAAAGAGAGTCTATTTCTCAAGAATCAACAACTTTCATACATCGCATAACTGTTTCCTCTAGGACTTATCCAAAGAGTCTTACAGTCAATAAATGTATATGCATTCACACACATTCACACGAGAAAAATATAGTACATGCACACAGAATCCTGCTTCTCGAGAACAGCACAACCTGTCTCTATACAGAATTATAACTCAACAACTAAGCAGCTTACCTCTGCCCAGTTCCTCAAACAAGCTCAGAGAATACCTATTACTCCTCCCGCGATAAGCTTTAACGGAAATCCTTACGGATCCCTGGGACTTAAGACCAGAGTTTCACAGATAACCTTCACTACGATTCACACTCCTTATATACCAGAAATGTCTAATAGTAACATACGACGATGTCACTGATTCCGAACCCAGACAATGTGAACGCGCAACTTCAATTGTCACACGTAATTCCTTACTATCCCGTCTTTCCCGAGAGCAGCATATACACTTTCCTCTGCCCTACTACGGAACTGTTTCCACAGCTTCCAAATTCCAGAAGCACTACATATAACTCAACATTACGACTCCAACATATAATATTAGTACGAATACCAACAACATCAAAATAAATCAATAATCAATAAGCCAATATACAAGCAATCTTATCTTATCAGATCAAGACAACCATCTACAACCATCCTCTGCTACCAGAGAAATTGATAGAGATCAGGGTACCTAAAATAAACCCACTACCACAGATAGAGTAATTTCACAGTTACACGCACATACATTCATCATACGCTAGGGCCCATTTCACTAACATACGCTCAAATACTCTACCAGCATAAGACCTGTGGGAAGAAAACCCTGCATCTATATCTAGGACGATAGTATCTGATTATAGTGGTTATCCTTAATCATACTCTACACAATCTATACAACAATAATCAAAATGTACCCAATAATTGACAAGAAAGAATATTCAACACCATGTTTTAAAGTTATATTGCTTTATCTAAAATTAGTCAAAGTAAAATCAATCAGAATAAATCATTTCTCATAGTTACCTATTCTAACTAAGTGTCAGAGCGGGTCAGGACCAGTCTCTCGGTAAAGTCTCTCTCAGGACAGAGTCCTCAGCATCGAACCTCAGCAACGCGTGAAGGCGGCCAAAGGAGTGGGGAGAGCCCTCCCTAAACTAACAGTTTTTATAAAGAAAAATACAATAGAAACACACATAAAGTTGGCAGGTTAAACTGTATCACTGAGCAGAACGAGAAGGAAGGGATGTAACTTTGCAACATCTTGAAATCTCCGCTCAGGAAAAGTCACAATACGTAAACCACAGAACAGGAACCAAGAAACAAAAACTATTAAAGTATCCATCTCGTTCATTTCCCTCGGCAACCCGGCTTCAGCACATTGTTCATTTCAGAAGCTCCTTTGTTCACCAAGGACAAATCATTTCTTTTTGGAGATCCTCCAAACTGCTGATGTCCTCATGGAAAGTTTTATAGAAGGACTACGGTCAGTTGTCTTCAACCGATTTCCAGCAGGGGTCTCTCTTGCCACATCACAGAAATATTCACTCGAGGCCAGGCTCTCAAATCAGCCAACAAGAATTAGGCCTCCATAGGCCACAATAGACCATCTCAATTTAAAAGAAATAAAAACAACGTTAATACAACATAATGATTAAACAGTGTTAACCCCACTAATACCCTTATGTGTATGCATTTATCTAGCTTTGTGACATAAAAAGCATTAATTCAGACAGCGTTTTGTGCTCAAAATAAATAGCACACAGCAACGTTTAAACATGAAAACTTGCACGTTATTGTAAATACACGAACAGCACAAATAAGCTAACCCTCATGTAACTTTCTCTTGTGTTAGGACAAACAGGTTGATTAGTAAAACATACTTGCACAAGACAAATAATTAATTGTTAATTATTAATAATTTAATAAAACGCATAGACATGCCAGAGCTTCAAAAGCCCCAGAATTTTCTAAAAGAAAACTCTGCTCCAGCACCAGCATCAAACATCAAGATGGCCTGAGAGCGGCAGAGTTTTATTTGAGTACCAGGACAATTGAATTTGCTGATCATACTAAAATGTTATTGAACATGCTTTCCTTCTGTTTGGAAAATAACTTTTTTTTATTTAATGGTTGTTTTTTCCAGCAACTACGAGGAGTAGCTATGGGCGCCAGCTTCTCCCCCAGCTATGCTTGTTTATTTATGGGCTGGTGGGAGGAGCTGGTGATCAGGCGACAATATCAGCAGATTTTTACTCAAAATGTGATGCGATGGTTTCGTTATATTGATGATCTTTTTATCATATGGCAGGGATCTAAGGAAAGTGTACTCAAATTTGTAGAGGAAATCAATTGTAACAATTTTAATCTTTCTTTTACATCAAATGTTAGTAATGAGACAGTGACATTTTTAGATGTACAGGTTTTAGTTAATAATAACATTTTAACTACTACCCTTTTTAGAAAACCTACGGCAGGCAACACACTCCTTCATGCAACCAGTGCGCATCCCCCACATCTTATTAAAAGCATCCCGTATGGGGAGATGCTCCGTATCCGACGTATATGTAGTGACCCTCTGGATATGGAAATTAAACAAAAAGAATGCATGACTAGGTTTTTAGATAGAGGGTATAGTTTGGAAGTAGTGGAAGCGGCCATGAAAAGATCCCGGCTAAAACCAAGAGAGGAAACTTTGGAATATAGAAAAAAAGATAAAAATGAGGTTTTAAATACTGATAATGAACCAGTACGCCTTATTTTAACATATTCCAAACAGGAAAAGGAATTAAGGAATATCATGAGGAAACATTGGCATTTTATACGCGAAGACCCAGTGATAGGGGGACTTATGCCACTCAATCCCTCTATCACCTTCCGTAAAGCAAAAAGTATGGGTAATATGTTAACTGCCAACAGCCAAGACACCTCTAACAAACAAATGTGGCTGCCTATTAGAAATGGTTTTTACAAATGCTCTATATGCAAGGCCTGCCAATTTGGTACAAATACCAAAATTTACTGCACGAAATTCCCCAATACACAACGGGAAATCAAACAACACCTTACGTGCAAAACGGACTATTGTGTCTATGTCCTAGAATGTGACTGCACTTTAAAATATATTGGCAGCACAAAGCTGGCGGTACACAAACGCATTTTGCAACATATTAGAGCTATTAATAACAAGGATCAAAATTATCCCGTGGCTAGGCACTTTGAAAAGGTACACAACAGCAACCCTAAATGCCTGAAATATTTTGCCATCGAATCTGTACCACTGAGAAAACGAGGTGGCAATAGGGAGGCCACACTGCGTCGTTTGGAAACTCAATACATTTTAGAGTTCGATTCGAAATGGCCAGGTGGCCTCAATGCCACGGAGGATCTTTACACCTTTCTTTGAATTTTATACAGACATACACATCCATTCCTTAGTTCCATCACAAAACAAATATTGGTGGAATACATATTGGGGTCATATGTGCATATTTTAATGATTGGTTTTTAGGACATTGTAGGGTAGTATTAACAATCTTATATTCCCATCTCCTTTTATTGATCATTTTAATCATGTCACTGGTTTTTATCCCTCATAGATAATGTCTGTATATTCTGTTTGCCTTTCGTGACTCAGATGAATTTGATTGCTAAAAATGAATTGCGTATGGGATATTTTCTCCGTCCATTCTGTATGTCTACATAATAGGATTGAATTGTATTTTTAGATCGGTGGTCTCCATTAGTTGATTGCCAAGATGTGTTTTGCACTAGTTGCACTGGTCACTTTATGGTATTTAGTACTGTTGCATCATGCACTTTATCTGAAACTGTACATAGAGTTTGACAAGCACTAGTAGCATTAGTTAAACTAGATTATCAAGTACTGTTGCATTATGCACCTTATCTGATTTTATAGGTTTGTTCGCCTCATTCTATTTAGATTAGCACTAGCCACTTTATGTCCTTCCATCAGTGGGGCATTTATGCACTTTAACATACTTGTTATCTGACGGACTACTGTGGTTATTCTTCTTTTTTTCTTTTAAAGTTGTCCCTCATTTAGGGCTTTTTTCTTTAGCATGGTGAGCACTTTATATGAATATTAATGTGACATATTATGACGTGACACAAAGATACACAATTGAAGTATTTTTACTGATATTAATATATGCATTCAGGCTTTTATTATTGTCAGACGCAATGCAATACAATTTATGAAATTGTGAAAACTGAATTTCCATTTCAATCGCATTGTGCCTATATAGTATTTCTTCGTGTATACATGTTTTCTATGTCTATGACAGAAAAGTAAAAAAATGTGTTGCATTTGCACTTTAAATACCGGGTCTGCACGGATGTGTGGTCAGGTGACCAAGGCTGCTGTGACGGCCGAAACGCGTCCTGACATCCGTTATGGGGATTGTAAATAAATAAAACTGCTGGCACGATAAGAGGTCTGCGCTCGTGATTTCCTCTCAGGAAGTGAAATATATATATATATATATATATATATATATATATATATATATATATATCTCAACGCTGCGCAAACTTCATTGTCCTTCGAAACAAAGTCAAGCACTCAGGGGGGTATCGTATCAGTTATTTAATCCGCAAAACAAAACAGACGCGTTTCAGAAAATCCTTCGTCAGTGTCTATTTCGATCACCGTGAGGAGGCATTTAAATTCATTTGCGTCATCTATGTAGCAACATAGAAGACGGTATAGATGTACGTCACGTTGCATATTTCCTGGCGGCCATCTTAGCAGAACACTTTTATCATATTTCATTACTGGCCGCCGTGATTCTAAACCACTGACCATAACTTACAGTCCTTCATTCTACTGTGGGAAGAGTTATTTACAATATATACAAAATATACAGCATATACAATTTATACGGTGTATACGATCAGCATACTGTGTCACATTAATACTCATGTTGGTTCACGCCGTGTATCCGCGCAACCTATAGCTGCAGCCTAATATAGACGCCATCATAGCAAATGATAATTGAGGCAAGACTCTATACTGTGATACAGTGGAAATAACCATCAGACTCTCTCTTTCCCAGATCCAGCCGTGTATCGGCACTGTCTCGCCTAAATCGTACCTTATACCTAGGTCCTTAATCTACCATTGGTACATAGCAGTATTGCGATGGGCGTTGTTTCAGATAAGTACTATTTACAAGATATAACGCTGTGAATCGGCAGACACAGAAACTACGCAACAGTCAGTCCTATATCGGACTGAAAAAGCTAATAAAAAATGCAAGTGACAATATCTGTGAACAATGTGTATTATATGTAGTGTAGGGTCAGAACAAATCTCTCAACTGAAAGGTTCGTAAAATTACATTGGGATTATCTCCCTAAATGTACGGCAAGCTCCTCTCCACTATTGAGCCCATACAGGGCATTGGTCTGTAAGTCGATTATATAACGGGATTCTAACCTCCTCAACCTTTGTACTCTATCCCCACCCCTTGGACTCATGGGTACATGGTCCACACCAAAATATTGCAGCAGCTCCCTGTTGCTCTGGTGTTTGGAGGCGAAATGCCTAGCCACTGGATAATTATTCTTCCCGAAAGATGCCCTGCAACAGAGGCGCACTCCTCCAGCTGATGGGTTTCACAACTATTTATTTGCATGGAACAGATTAACATCTCTGCCTTCTTAAATCCATTTTGCCTTACGCGTTTCAGAGCGTTCGCGCTCTTTCCTCAGAGGCAGATTCAAACACACAGCAGTTCTTCGATTTCCCACAGTTCCCTTCATGTCTTAATTGAGGCTTCCAGTGTGCCCCTCTTAATAGAGTTAATTACAGTGCATGACGGAACTTGTAGTTGATGTTACAATAATGTTTTACCTCCAGTGGTCGTGCGTGTTTAAAGTTTATTTCCTGGACCAATTCTTACCCTCCAGTGGGTCACAGAAATGGGAGCCTGTTCCATAATCTTGACGTCAGCTGCGCCGTCCTTAACACCACGATTAATTCATGGCTGACGATCCCTTGACATTGATGGGTGGTGCGACCTCTCACGGCTGGACCTGCCGTGTAAAATCTTCCCAAAAGATGCCCTGCAACAGAGACGCACTCCTCCAGCTGATGGGTTTCACAACTATTTATTTGCATGGAACAGATTAACATCTCTGCCTTCTTAAATCCATTTTGCCTTACGCGTTTCAGAGCGTTCGCGCTCTTTCCTCAGAGGCAGATTCAAACACACAGCAGTTCTTCGATTTCCCACAGTTCCCTTCTTGTCTTAATTGAGGCTTCCGGTGTGCCCCTCTTAATAGAGTTAATTACAGTGCATGACGGAACTTGTAGTTGATGTTTCAATAATGTTTTACCTCCAGTGGTCGTGCGTGTTTAAAGTTTATTTCCTGGACCAATTCTTACCCTCCAGTGGGTCACAGAAATGGGAGCCTGTTCCATAATCTTGACGTCAGCTGCGCCGTCCTTAACGCCACGATTAATTCATGGCTGACGATCCCTTGACATTGATGGGTGGTGCGACCTCTTACGGCTGGACCTGCCGTGTAAAATCTTCCCAAAAGATGCCCTGCAACAGAGACGCACTCCTCCAGCTGATGAGTTTCACAACTATTTATTTGCTTGGAACAGATTAACATCTCTGCCTTCTTAAATCCATTTTGCCTTACGCGTTTCAGAGCGTTCGCGCTCTTTCCTCAGAGGCAGAGTCAAACACACAGCAGTTCTTCGATTTCCCACAGTTCCCTTCATGTCTTAATTGAGGCTTCCGGTGTGCCCCTCTTAATAGAGTTAATTACAGTGCATGACGGAACTTGTAGTTGATGTTTCAATAATTTTTTACCTCCAGTGGTCGTGCGTGTTTAAAGTTTATTTCCTGGACCACTGGATAATTAACATCCTTGTTGGCAACAGCACGTTGATGTTCAAAGATGCGCATTTTGACATTATGTATCGTGCTCCCTATCTACCTTAGCCCACAGGGGCACACTAGACAATATACGACATGAACTTATCAATCACTTTCTGTTTCTTTACACCTGGGATGTTGTAATTCAGAACTCTTCTGCTATATTAGCACAGGCCCTACATTTCCCACAGGGGAAAAAACCTTTCATGTCTTTGAATGTTCCTGTTTTCTGTGTAATGGGCAACAGATTACTCTGGACCAGTTTTACCTTGAGTGATCTTGATTTGCAAAAGGTGATCAGTGGTACTGAGGGAATGTCTTTGCCTATTACTGAGTCTGTCTGAAGGATATGCAAATTTCTTTTAAGCATCCTCCTCAAAGTATTGGCATCGTCCGAGTATGTAGTTATCATACAAAATTTGCCAGTATCCTTATCTTTATACCTTCCAGTAGCATCCTTCACCTTCAAACGTTCTTTTCTCTGAATTCTCTGAACCTTCTCGTATGTGGTGCTTAGTAGGTCTTGTTCATACCCTCTGGCTATGAATCTGCCTATACAGCTCTCTGCAGCCTCTTTGAAATCAGTATTACTGGAGCAATTCCGTTTTAAACGGAGGAGCTCCTAATATGGTATACTGTTGATTAATTTAGGAGGATGGTTACTGCCGGCATGTAAGATGGAATTGCCGGCAGTAGGTTTTCTGTACAGTTCTGTCTCAAGTACTCTCTCCTGACATATACCCTGAGATCTAAATAGTTCACTGCCACTGAACTTATCTCATGTGTAAATTTCAGGTTGAGACTATTGTCATTAAGTTCCTGAATGAACTTCTCAGCTTGTTCAACCGACCCCCTCCATACCAGGAAGAGGTCGTCGATGTATCTATGCCAGACTACCACAAACTTTGCCCACTTCCTCTTGTCTCCGGCAAGGGCCACCTGCTCCTCCCACCAGCCTACCAACCAAGTTCTGACCGCCACCTCTACACTCTGATTATTTCCGCATTCTTGTTCTGAACGCAACTCCTCCAGCATTTCAAGCATGTATAATTCCTGTACTGCATGAATATCAGTGTCCTTAATTTGCGGTTTGACCTTCAGCCGACGTACCTCAGTTACCGATGGTTTCAATTTGAAGAACTTGTGCAGTTTGATTTTTCGTACACATTTGAACAGATCAATCCTGGTCTGCGTGAATTCCAAATGAAGGACACCGATATTCTTGCAGTACAGGACTTATGCATGCTTGAAATGCTGGAGGAGTTGCGTTCAGAACAAGAATGCGGAAATAATCAGAGTGTAGAGGTGGCGGTCAGAACTTGGTTGGTAGGCATTGAACAAGAAGCACCAGTGACCGCCTTCAAACCCCCATCGCAATTCAATCCACAAATGCCATATGATGCGATTGACTCTTTCTCTGACGCAGTACTGCACGACCTCACCAAATTTAGAAGTAACAACAAGTGCCAAAATATAAAACAAAAGAACTTAACTAGGGAACAAGAAATGACCCTTATGAATCTCTTGACACAAAAATAAACCTTGAGGATTTATTCAACTTATATTTGTCAATTAAATTGTCACCGAAGTGAACATCATTTCAAAGAACTCAGACAAGACCACAATTCATTCTTTTGTGTTCTTTTTATATCTAAAATAAATGTTTCAACACCTTTCATTGATTAAGTAAAGAAACTTCATTCAATTTGAACATTGGCAACCAAGACTGCTGTCTTGTTTCACAACTTAAGCACCACGTATTTATACTTTCATGTGAAGCCTTTGGCTCACGTAATCCATTTCTTTATGAGAGCACTAAATATAAAGCGGCAACCTTCGTCTGCGCTTACACAATTTCTTCGACTCCAAGTCAGCTCTCTTCGTACCACTCGCCCAACAAATCCGAGAAGCCCTCGGATTTGTTGGGCGAGTGGTACGAAGAGAGCTGACATGAAAGTATAAATACGTGGTGCAACTTGAGTCCTGATGATGGTCTCAGGAATTGAACTTTAAGAGACCGAAACGTCGACGCTGTGACACTTCTTCAACATAAATAATTCTCATGTGATGTGTTGCATATATTACAAATATGTAAATTGGTCTAATGTCATATGACCAACTGTGTGAGGTGCATATTTTTGTAAAAGTGTCAATAACTACTGCTTAAGTTGTGAAACAAGACAGCAGTCTTGGTTGCCAATGTTCAAATTGAATGAAGTTTCTTTACTTAATCAATGAAAGGTGTTGAAACATTCTAAAAAAGATTTATTTTAGATATAAAAAGAACACAAAAGAATGAATTGTGGTCTTGTCTGAGTTCTTTGAAATGATGTTCACTTCGGTGACGATTTAATTGACAAATATAAGTTAAATAAATCCTCAAGGTTTATTTTTGTGTCAAGATATTATACCCAATCCCTTGGGGTTTAGTGGGTTGCCCTATTGTTGTGTACCTTATGAATCTCAGCAAGGATGATGGAATAATATGCAAACCTTCAGATAAAGGAGGAAATATTGTGCTGTTAACTAGAGAACAATATTGCCGTGAATCATTGCGTCAACTCAATGATACGAGACATTATAAAAAGACAAACAAAGAACAATATCATGAGAGTATTTCCCTATATCATAACCTCATCAACAAGTGGCGTAATAAATCAATGCTAGACACCAATGAATTCCTATTTTTAAGAAATAGTGATCCGGTCATACCCACTTTTTATCAACTTCCAAAAATTCATAAAGACCAAATTGACCAACCAGGAGGCCCATTGTGTCCTCAAAAGGAGGACTTACTGAGAACATGTCCACTTACATAAACTTTTTTCTTTTCCAGGTGGTAATGCAACTTGCATCCTATATCAAGGACACTAATGATTTTATCATTCAAATGAGTAGCATCCAATGGGAATCTACATTTGTATTGATCACCTTAGACATCACTAGTCTATACACATGTATTGACCACACTCAAGGAATTGAAGCTATAAAATATTTTCTGAACAAAAGACCCCTCAAATTCATGGAACACAGCATGATGTTGATTGAGTTCATTGAATTTTGTCTATTACATAACATCTTTCTGTTCCAGGGACAGTTGTACCGGCAGATATCTGGAACGGCTATGGGCACCTGCTTCACCCCCAGCTATGCAAATTTATTAGTTGGCTGGTGGGAGGAGCAGGTGGCCCTTGCCGGAGACAAGTGGAAGTGGGCAAAGTTTGTGGTAGTCTGGCATAGATACATCAACGACCTCTTCCTGGTATGGAGGGGGTCAGTTGAACAAGCTGAGGAGTTCATTCAGGAACTTAATGACAATAGTCTCAACCTGAAATTTACACATGAGATAAGTTCAGTGGCAGTGAACTATTTAGATCTCAGGGTATATGTCAAGGAGTGAGTACTAGAGACAGAACTGTACAGAAAACCTACTGCCGGAAATTCCATCTTACATGCCGGCAGTAACCATCCTCCTAAATTAATTAACAGTATACCATATGGGGAGCTCCTCCATTTAAAACGGAGTTGCTCCAGCAATACTGATTTCAAAGAGGCAGCAGAGAGCTGTATAGCCAGATTCATAGCCAGAGGGTATGAACAAGACCACTAGCCACCACATATGAGAAGGTTCAGAGAATTCCGAGAAAAGAACGTTTGAAGGTGAAGGATGCTAATGCTACTGGAAGGTATAAAGATAAGGATACTGGCAAATTTCGTATGATAACTACATACTCGGACAATGTCAATACTTTGTGGAGGATGCTTAAAAGAAATTGGCATATCCTTCAGACAGACTCAGTAATAGGCAAAGACATTCCCTCAGTACCACTGATCACCTTTCGCAAATCAAGATCACTCAAGGACAAACTGGTCCAGAGTCATCTGTTGCCCATTACACAGACAACAGGAACATTAAAAGACATGAAAGGTTTTTTCCCCTGTGGAAAATGTAGGGCCTGTGCTAATAGCAGAAGAGTCCTGAATTACAACATCCCAGGTGTAAAGAAACAAAAAGTGATAGATAAGTTCATCACATGTCTAACATCTCATGTCGTATATTGTCTAGTGTGCCCCTGTGGGCTAAGGTAGATAGGGAGCACGATACATAATGTCAAAATGCGCATCCTTGAACATCAACGTGCTATTGCCAACAAGGATGTTAATTATCCAGTGGTTAGGCATTTCGCCTCCAAACACCAGAGCAACAGGGAGCTGCTGCAATATTTTGGTGTGGACCATGTACCCATGAGTCCAAGGGGTGGGGATAGAGTACAAAGGTTGCGAGGTTAGAATCCCGTTATATAATTGACTTACAGACCAAGGCACCGTATGGGCTCAATAGTGGAGAGGAGCTTGCAGTACATTTAGGGAGATAATCCCAATGTAATCTTACGAACCTTTCAGTTGAGAGATTGTTTCTGACCCTACACTGCATATAACACACATTGTTCACAGATATTGTCACTTGCATTTTTAATTAGCTTTTTCAGTCCGATATAGGACTGACTGTGGCATAATTTCTGTGTAGGCCGATTCACGGCGTTCTGTCTTGTAAATAGTACTTATCTGAAACAACGCCAATCGCAATACTGCTATGTACCAATGGTAGATTAAGGACCTAGGTATAAGGTACGATTTAGGCGAGACAGTGCCGATACACGGCTGGATCTGGGAAAGAGAGAGTCTGATGGTTATTTCCACTGTATCACAGTATAGAGTCTTGCCTCAATTATCATTTGCTATGATGGCGTATATATTAGACTTCAGCTATAGGTTGTGCTGCTACACGGCGTGAACCAACATGAGTATTAATGTGACACAGTATGCTGATCGTATACACCGTATAAATTGTATATGCTGTATATTTTGTATATATTGTAAATAACTCTTCCCACAGTAGAATGAAGGACTGTACGTTATGGTAAGTGGTTTGGAATCACGGCGGCCAGTAATGAAATATGATAAAAGTGTTCTGCTAAGATGGCCGCCATGAAATATGCAACGTGACGTTCATGTATACCGTCTTCTATGTTGCTACATAGATGACGCAAATGAATTTAAATGCCTCCTCGCAGTGATCGCAGTAGACACTGACGAAGGATTTTTCGAAATACGTCTGTTTTGTTTTGCTGATTAAATAACTGATACGATACCTCCCTGAGTGCTTGACTTTGTTTTGAAGGACAATGAAGTTTGCACAGCGTTGATTTGAACATGGGGCAGCACCACGACAAGCACCCGCCTATGAGTGCCCTGGCTTCAAGGTGCAATTGGTAGCGTGATATATATATATATATATATATATATATATATATATATATATATATATTATCTACTGGCGGTCGCCAGTAGATAGTTATAGTTACAACCTAGTTTCCATAGGAAATCTCAAAATTCTATTTTGAATAACTTTGGCGCCGGTTGACGAATCCTCGCGAAATTTTCAAAACTAATGGGGCGCTCCGTTCAGCTCCTACCCTGAAAGTCTCGGGGTGATTCGTCAAGCGAGGGCCGAGAAAAAGGGGGGGTCCCAAAACGCGTTTTCCCCATGCATTTTTCCATAGGACCTTTAGTCGCAGCTACAGCCCGAACGGCTGAACAGAATTACGTGAAATTTGGCAGAGAGGTAGCCATAAGGTCAAGGAAGTGCCTTTTGCAGGTCTGGTGTAAATCTGTTCAGTATTTCCTGAGAAAATAGCATTTAAAAGCATATCAATATCTATACGCGCGCACCGTGCGCGTACTGTGCGCGCACCCTGCCGTGCGTGAGTGCAATTCTGATTGGTTGTTAGATGTCGGTAAACATTCGAATCGGTCGAAACCAGGAAGTGTCGGCCGCCATTTTGTCTCTCGCAGTCTGAGGGGGTGAAAAAAAATGGTGGAGAACGTGAAAAGGGGGCAGAGTGGACAGTTCCTGACCCCATAGCCTTGGTCAGGGGGTCACAGAAAGACCCCCAAGGGAGAAAAAAACATTTTTTTTTTTTAAATCGCGAGTTGCGCGCACCGCGCCTGCACGGCATGCACTGCGAGCCGTGGGTGCTCGGTGCGCGAAGCGCACCGAGCTCCCACAGCGCGCGCACGGTGCGCAAAGCGCACCATGCGCGCACGGTGCGTGCACGGTGAAAAACATGAAAAAAAAAAATTAATAAATACATAACTTAGCATTTAAAAAACCGTACAAATTCACTGAAAAAACCATAGGTTTCACACACGTTATAGTTACGAATTAGCATTTAAAAAACCTTGCAAATTCACTTAAAAAACCATAGGTTTCACACATGTTATAGTTAGCTGGACATTTCACTCGTAAAAAACCAATGAAATTCCCCCGTTATAGTTAGTGCAGGCAACTATAACTCACGCGACCGCAATCCTCTGCTGATGACGTCAGATATTACATCACTCATCCTGAATCCTACCAAGATTATTTTCCAAATCTGTAAGGAGTTAACTAGCAAACGGACCTCCACTTCTGTTAAGGCTACTTTGACTCAATGTGAAAAAATAGCCACTTTTTTTGTGGAGAAGGTTGAGGCAATATACAGATCCTTTCCCCAAGACTCTCGGGCGCAGAACCCTTCTAGTATCAAGTCTAATACCGTTCCACAGCTTCTTTCTATTCGCGGTCCTAATCTAGAGGAGTTCAAAAAATTAACCATGAAAGTCAGATCAGGTTCTCCTATGGACCCTTTGCGCCCTACTCAATTCCAAGAGCTCGAGGAGTGCTGTTACCCGGCTATCTTGGACCTTATTAACCTATCCTTTGAAACAGGAAGTGTACCAGTTAAATGGAAACAAGCTACTGTTGTCCCTATCCTGAAAAAACCCTCCCTGGACCCCTCCCTTTCCGAGAGCTACCGCCCTATTTCCCTTCTCCCTTGGATTTCCAAACTAGCGGAATCTCATGCCAATTGCGTTCTGTCTTCCCATTTGCTGGAAGCTAACATCCTCGACCCATCCCAAAATGGGTTTCGAGCGCACCATAGCACCGAGACCGCTCTCCTTGCGGTAGTGGAGCAAATCAGAAAGATACTTGACAGAGATCAAACGGTAGCGCTGATCCTGCTGGATCTCAGCGCTGCCTTTGATACCGTCTCTCACTCTGTTCTCCTCCAGCGACTTTCTGAAGCCGGGGTTGGTCAGGTTGCTCTCGACTGGTTTCGGTCCTTTCTTACAGACCGATCCTTTCAGGTGTCCACGCCGCCTTTTGTTTCCGCCTCCCGTTCCATCTTGCAGGGTGTTCCTCAAGGGTCTGCTCTCAGCCCAACTATGTTCAATCTATATGTTCAGCCACTGGCTGAGGTAGCCCAGAGATTCGGTCTCACCATGGTGTCTTACGCTGATGACACCCAGCTGGCGGTGGCACTCAATGGTGAGTCTGCAATGGACGCCGCTGCCTTCCAGATCGCTCTACGAGGAGTCGCGGGATGGATGTCGGACAACAAGCTACAGCTGAATGCCTCTAAAACCGAGGTCTTAATCTTTGGGAAAAACACCGACCTCTGGGGCAGCCAGTGGTGGCCTTCCAAGCTTCGTCCTGTTCCGGTGCCTGCTGCCGAGGTCAGAAACCTTGGGGTGTGGTTTGACAGCAAGCTGTCCTACATTCCCTATACCAAAAGATTGGCTGGGATCTGCTTTGGCACTCTGCAGTGTCTCAGACCAATCTTCAAATTTTTCGACCCTACTATCAGGCAAATCATAGTTCAAGCTATGGTCCTGAGTAGACTGGACTATGCCAGCTCGCTTCTACTAGGAGTCAACAAAGCGGAGCTTCTTCGCCTCCAGCGCATTCAAAACGCGGCGGCCAGGATGCTGGTTGGCTTGCCTAGATTTTGCTCTGCCCGCCAAACCATCCAAAACCTGCATTGGCTCCCGGTGGAGCAGAGGATTAAATTTAAGGCACTTTGCCTTTCTTTTAAAATTCTAAAGCTGTCCTCTCCTCCCATTCTCGCCCAGACCATTTCCCCCTATCTCCCGAATAGAGCGCTTCGCTCTGCGGGGTTAAATTTGGTCATCGTCCCCCGCTTTAAAAGAGCGAGAATGGACGGACGCTCCTTTTCGGTGATAGCCGCCTCACTCTGGAACACCCTCCCCCCCTCACTCCGCTCCATCCCTAATCTTCTTCCTTTCAGGAAATGTTTGAAAACCTTCCTGTTCTCCACGGTTTAGGTCCTTCAGCTTCATTTGTGATCTGTATTTTCTCCGTCGTTATGTTGCACCATCTCCTCAACGCCACTTTGCTGCGGCATCTGTGCGCTTTACAAATATAAATAACATAACATAACATAACTCATTACATATGTGTCTTTATGAAAAATAAATATTTGTAATATATGTATAGCTAAAGATTAATGGAAGAAGACATGGGTAAATAAGTGTCTAAATACAGTGATGTAATATCTGACGTCATCAGCAGAGGATTGCGGTCGCGTGAGTTATAGTTGCCTGCACTAACTATAATGGGGGAATTTCATTGGTTTTTTACGAGTGAAATGTCCAGCTAACTATAACATGTGTGAAACCTATGGTTTTTTAAGTGAATTAATATATATATTTATACACACATATATATATAAGAATGGATATTTTGTACAACCATATTTTTAACATCAATATCTTTTTTCCGATATTTTTGTACTTACCTATTTATGTCTAGGGAGTCGATATTTTTGCATTCTATATTTTTTCATCTATATTTTAAATAGGGGGCAGCGTCAAAATCAATGGGTGTTGCGGTGGAAAGCCCACCACAACAACCATTGCCCTCCCCTTTCATGCTAAACACATCGTGAAAGGGTGCCTTACTTACAAGGTAGTGCTAAGCTACATTAAGTGGTTTAACGCAGCCTCGTAAATAAGGCGATGCCCCTATCTCCATCTCCTCTGCCTGCTGTTTTTTTCTGGGGCCTTGGTCGGGGGGTTAATCTTCGCTCCTCCGCTAAAAAATTAATTTCTTCAGCGGGGGAATGTGCTACACGAGTTCCACCAATCGTTGGTCTGGTGGGTTCCCCATCTGTTTCGCTTTCCATCGCCGAACTGATATCGGAGTTGGAAGTATCAGACGGTGTTTGTTTGTTAAATGAGGTGCTTGTTTGTTGTGCATTAGCGGCAGAATATTTGGTGGATTTCATAGCTTCATATTTGCGCTAAAAGGTGAAGATACGTCCGGTTTCGTAATCCACCCGGTCCCGGTGGAATTTGAATACTTTTCGTTCTTTCACCTTGTCTTCTTCTTTTCGTAATCGATTGGTCATTTCTTGTCTTAATTTCGCTGTTTCATCGGTAAGACCCATAGCGGAAATTTCGTCATTCAACTTATCAATGCGGAGTTGTAGCGCCGCTCTGTCTATTTCTGCATATTTTACTAATATCTCTACCAATCGCCTAGATGAGTACAGATTGCATTGGGCCCATTCTTTCATCATTTCAGGATTAGGTTGTTCATAACTAGGTGCCATCAAAATTCGCAATCCTCTAGGGATTCTCCCCTCATCCAAATATCGTTATAGTGACTTATGTTCCCACCACTTTCCCTGTTCTCCGCGCATCAACTTTTCCAACATTTTCATTTTACTTTTTAAATCATCATCTGTCCTTGTGACATTAGCCCCTTGTTGATTGTAGATGTTGCCAGTTGAGTAAGTACAAAAATATCGGAAAAAAGATATTGATGTTAAAAATCTAGTTGTACAAAATTTCCATTCATATATATATATATATATATATCCAGAAACAAGTTTTCGCCAAACGGCGCACGCCCGCAAAATGTGCCGGTTTCTGCCGTGGTAGCGAAGCGCCACAAGTCCAGAAAGAAAACTCCAACCACGAGGGAATGAAGCGGCACACCATCCATTATCGTGGTGATTTTATTGCTCAAAAACAACACGTTTCAGCCGTGAAGGTCTTTGTCAAGTTACCCGGAAATACTAAATATATTAAATAATAAAATTCATTTTTGAAAAATAAAGTGGAGTTAATATACATTTTAACAAATATAACAAACAAACTTAATTAAAAAAGTTAAACACACATACATAATAATATATATATTTACTTTAACCCCTTGTGTGCCCCGCCCTTTCCCCGCCCTGTGCCGGGCGTTGAATTAGCGGGCGGGGTTCATGACGAGATAGTCTCGTCATGGGCACAGCGCAACCGCGGCCCATGACGAGACCATCTCGTCATGGGCACTCAAGGGGTTAAAACAATAGGACTATTAATTTTTATTTATTTTTATCAATTTAAAATTGTATAAAAGTGTACATATATGTGCACATAGATTGAATATTGTATCTTTATTGATGGCCGGTGAAGGACACTAACATCCGCCAAGAATATTGGTTATATTACGTGCTAGTGAACATACCCTGGAACATCATATTACAGCAGATATATACAGCGATATATTTTGATTAGTGAGACATGGGGTAAACTAGATCTAGCCCGGTCTATAACACTCGGTCATGAAATATTGGGCATGACGTGATCGCTATTTATATAATTACAACATTATATGCATATGCTGTCTAAATTGCAGAATCGCACTCATGGTGATATTGAATTGAGTCTGTAACAGAATGTGATTTATTTACTGATATCTATTACATTAAGGCTGCTATATATAATATCAACAATAATATTTGTATCATTTAAAAATGACCGCAATAGTTGCAATGTTGTATAGACACTTGTACGGTGAGTCCGTCTTCTGATCAGAGACGAGGAGGTGTACTTAATCATGGCGAATTTGTATACATACGAGAGTGAACAAGGCATAAAGCCGAAACGCGTCATTTTTTACCCTGCCATTAAAATTATTTGCAGCAATCTGGGCGTCCGAGTTTTTCCTGGAAATGGTGGAGATTCGTGGAGTGTATAATAAGGAGTATCGGTATCCTACCTCAGACCACCCGTGACAGCCTGATATATTGCTACCGATAATTGTGGACTGTATATATATATATATATATATGTATGTATATTATCTACTGGCGGTCGCCAGTAGATAGTTATAGTTGGGACCTATTTTCCATAGGAAATCTGCAACATTCTATTTGGAATAACGTTGGCGCCGATTGACGAATCTTCGCAGATTTTTCCAAACTTTTGCCCAGCTCCGCTTCGCTCCTGCCCTGAAAGTTTTGTGGGGATTCGTCAAGCGGGGGCCGAGAAAAAGGGGGGTCCCAAAATGCGTTTTTCCCATGCAATTTCCCATAGGATCTGTTGTCGCAGCTACAGCCCGAACTGCTGAACGGAATTACACCAAATTTGGCAAAGAGGTAGTCCTCAGTTCAGACTCTTGCCTTTTGCTTAAATGGTGTAAATCCGTTCAGTAGTTCCTGAGAAAATTAGAGTTAAAAGAACATAAATATCTATGGCCGGGGAGGATCCGCGGACCCTACCCGCAGCGTAAGCGCACCCTCCCAAACCAAGTGTGCACCCTCCCGATCGCGCGCTGAATGCTAATTGGCTGCCAACACTCTGAATCAGGAAGTGTTGGCAGCCATCTTGTGCCTCGGTAGAACCGAGGCACAAGAAAGCACAAAAGAAAGGCACAAAACGCGAGAAGGGGGCAGGGTAGAAATCGCGGGATGCGCTTAGGGTCCGCGCATCCCGCTAATGAAAAAAAAAACAAAGCGCGGGCTCCCACGTTTCATTTTGATTTAGCCCGCCGGGGGGGCCAAGTCCCGGGGGCAATTTCTATATTATAATGGGGGGCCCAGAGGGGCCCCCCAGCCCCGGGGACTGCCACCCCCCGGGGCTTTAATTTATTGTATGCGGGGGGCTCATGGCCCCCCGCAGCCCCGGGTACCGCCACCCCGGGGCTTGTTTTTTTAAATAAAAAACCTGTGTGGGGGGGTTCGAGCCCCCCCACACGCCCCGGGGACCGCCACCTCCCCGGGGCAGTAATTATGTAAAATTGGGGGTCCGTTACGGACCCCCAAGCCCTGGGGACCACCACCCCCCATGGCTTTAAATTCAGTGGGAGGGGGGCCGCGTGGCCCCCCTCCTGGGGCCTTGTCGTGGCCCTGGAGACCGCCACCCCCCAGGGCCGGCTCCTGCAGTGTCCCAGGGTGCCCACCCCCGGGACACTGCTGTTTGCTATGGCAGGGTGGGAGCCTCGTGGCTCCCATCCTGCCATAGCAAACTGCTTTGGTATTTGGAAGAGAGAGCAGGAAACCTGCTCTCTCTTCCAAATACCAAAGACGATTGCTTTTCCACATGGGGAGCAGCATGTTAGCTGCTCCCCATGTGGAAAAGCAATGCCGGGCTCCCGCAGGATGCGGGGAGCCGGCAGGGCCGTGGGGGGATTGGGGACACCCCCACGGCCCCCAACGGAGGGCAGGCCCCGGGGGATGGGGTCCCCGGGGCCAGTAGTGGCCCGGGAGGGGGGCCACGCGGCCACCCTCCCCCCCCAAAAAAAACACATTATTAAAAAACGGCCCCGGGGGATGGGGTCCCCCAGGCCATAGGTGGCCACAGGAGGGGGGCTACGCAGCCCCCCTCCATAAAAAAAAGCTTACTGGAGGTACCTGGTGGGCTAGTTGGCCGCCAGGGATCCTCAGGATTCAAGGGGACTTAATCTCCCAACTTAAAACACGCCACGGGGTGCGTTTGCACAGTGGTGAAGGTAGGGGGCGGGGCCTGAGGTGATGCTGTGCACACACGCCCTGTGGCGCGTTTTAAGTTGGGCAATTCATTCCTCTTCAATCCAGAGGTCCCCTAGGGGACAACTAGCCCATCAGGTACCTCCACTAAGCGCCACGGAGCTGCGTTGCAGAGTGTTGTAAAAGGGGGTGTGGCCTCTGAACACCTCTCTGCAACGCAGCTCCCTGGCGCATACTGGAGGTAACTGGTGGGCTAGTTGGCCGCCAGGGGACCTCAGGATTCAAGGGGACTTAATCCCCCAACTTAAAACACCCCACAGGGCGCGTTTGCATAGTGGTGAAGGTAGGGGGCGGGGCCTGAGGTGAGATCTGTGCAAACACGCACTATGGCACGTTTTAAGTTGGGGAATTAATTCCTCTTCAATCCTGAGGGTCCCTGGGGACCAACTAGCCCACCAGGTACCTCCAATAAGCGCCACGGAGCTGTGTTGCAGAGTGTTGTAAAAAGGGGCGTGGCCTCTGACTACCTCTGCAATGCAGCTCTCTGGCGCATACTGGAGGTACCTTGTGGGGTAGTTGGCCCCAGGGGACCACAGGATTGAAGAGGAATTAATTCCCCAACTTAAAACGCGCCACAGGGCGTGTTTGCACAGGTCACCTCAGGCCCCACCCTCTTCCTTCACCATTGTACAAATATGCCTCTAAAATCAGCCGAACTACGAATTCTGATTTACTCACCTGTAATCAGGAGAGAACCCAGTGCTGCATCTTTTAGCCCAGCACAGACCTTGCAAAGTAATTCTAAGCGTACTTACCAGTAACTTGTATTTCCTTCCATAGGAATCCATTGTCTGGTTTTCACCAGAAAATTTTCTAAGTGTCTATTTTCACAAACTAAAAATATTCCTAAAAAATTGTCTGTATGACTTAAACACATTCTTTCAACTGTTTACAGGAGGCTGGCCAGTGCTGGATTCAGGATCCACCACTGAGTAAGAAAAAATAACGATAACACTACTTACCTGCTAAGTGAATTTTCTGCCGTAGGATAACATTGGTGATTCTATGGGAAAAAGTTTCTAAGTGTCAAGTTTTAAAATACAATAATATTCCTTAAAAATTACTACTGTAACCAAAGCGCTTTTACTCAACGGTTTACAGGAGATGTCCAAGGACTGAATCTAGGATCCAGTCCTGTGGTTAGAAAAGTAATCCATAAAGTAACTAATTGCATTTAACTAGAAATTCACATTGAGCTCAATGTTGCTTTGTGTTTGAAATTGTGTTGCCCATTGCAACAACTGTAACTACTGTACTTAAAAGTCTGTTGCCTATTTGCCAAGTATTTAAACTACAGAAATTCATTCTGAGAAAGTATATTTTGTATTGTAATATATAATGTAATTATAATGTAATTAAAAAAAATCTAAAAATAAATAGTTTAAAAGATGTAGTAAATCAGTATCAAAAAAAATCAGTATAACAATTAATACATTAAAAATTGTAATTTACAAAACCTTTGAAATTCACTGAAAAAACATAGGTTTCAGGCCTGCTATAGTTAGGAATTAGCATTTAAAAAACCTTTGAAATTCACTGAAAAAACCAAAGGTTTCAGGGGCGTTATAGTTAGGAATTGGCATTTAAAAAAACCTTAGAAATTCACTGAAAAAACCATAGGTTTCAGGGGCGTTATAGTTAGCTGGACATTTTCCTCGTACAAAACCCTAGAAATTCCCCTGTTATAGTTAGTTCAGCTAACTATAACTCGCGCCACCGCAATGCACTGCTGATGATGTCACATATTACATCACTCATGACATGGTCAGTGACATCACTGATGACATCACTGATGACATCTGAAATGACATCACTGATGACATCACTGATGACGTCATCCATGTAATAAATTAGTGCATCTTCTCACACCCTTTGATATACTCAATCAAAATTACAGACGTCCATTCTCAAAACCATAGATACTCCAATATCAATAACTACATACCCACTCATTGACTCTTAGATCTACACACACATCCACTCACTCACCTGTACAGTCACCCATACTTACAGTCACTGAGTACAGGACTATCATATGCATTTATACACCTACATAGACACTCACACACCACCAATCATCCATAGAGGTACTCTCACACCTAGTCAGTCATGCAAATAATTAATCACACTCTCATTTACTCACCTATGCACACAAGTTCACTTACTCATAAAAATAGTACCACATTCTTACGCTCTTATACAATCACTGATACAAGCACACACTCATCCATACAGCCACTCTCACAATCACACACTCTCACATATACCCACTTATATACTCTTACACACATATATACTGCCTTTAACATATGTAGTTACTCACACATGTACCACTGAGATATACATTCAATCACTAACACACCCATACATACACTCACCCAACCATACAGCCCATCATAGATGCACTCTTAAAACCATGCACCCATAGAATCACCCACTTACACATGTATGCACAGAGTCACACACACCCCACCCACACAAACACTCAGGCACCCATACAGATACTCAGACAACCAATCAATAACTCATAGAGACACTCATATAGCTATTCACAAAACCATGCAGCCGCTTATACACCAACAGACAGACAGATACAGACATTCACACAGTTTAGTCACTAGTCTGCAGTAAGATACGTTTAGTGACTCACTTATAGAGTCAGTCTACTAAATCATCCATTCACACTCTTATACACCCACTCATTCTTCCATAGGTTTTTCCCTATATATATATTAAACATATTTAAAATTTACAGAAACACACACTCACTGGATGACGTTATCAGTGATGTCATCAGTGATGTCATTTCAGATGTCATCAGTGATGTCATCAGTGATGTCACTGACCATGTCATGAGTGATGTAATATGTGACGTCATCAGCAGTGCATTGCGGGGGCGCGAGTTATAGTTAGGTGAACTAACTATAACAGGGGAATTTCTAGGGTTTTGTATGAGGGAAATGTCCAGCTAACTATAACGCCCCTGAAACCTATGGTTTTTTCAGTGAATATATATATATATATATATATATATATATATATATATATATATATATATATATATATATATATCAATAACGTAACACCTGTTTAAAAAAATCCTATTGTAAATTAAAGCATTAAACTGTTTAAAAACCTTTAAACTTAAATTTACCACTGCAGTCAGTGCAACGGGGAACATCCATTACAACGCGGTTTTTACCACGCGTAGCCATTACATCGCATGCGTTACAACGCGTGGTAAAAACCACGCATACCATTACATCGCATGCGATTTTACAACGCATGCGATGTAATGAGTAATGGCGGCTATCCAAGTCGTTGTGAGGAAACTGAGGCTGTTTCCTCACAACGACGTGCACCGTCCCTCAAAGCAGGAAAGAGGGAGCAGGAACCAGGAGCAGAGACGGCGACACTGGAGAGGAGAGAGGTAAGGGGGTTTGCGCTTGGGGTGGGCGTTACTTTTGTAGGGTTTAGGGTAGTGTAAAAGTAGTGTTGTAATGTTTGTGTTGTGTGGTTTTTTAGGGTTTAGGGTAGTGTTGTAGTGTTTTAGGGTTTAGGGTAGTGTTGTAGAGTTTGTGTAGTGTAGAGTTTTAAGGTTTAGGGTAGTGTAGTAGCGTTTGTGTAGTATAGTGTTTTAGGGTTTAGGGTAGTGTTGTAGTGTTTGTGTAGTGTAGTGTTTTAGGGTTTAAGGTACTGTAGTGTTTTAGGGTTTAGGGTAGTGTTGTAGTGTTTATGTAGTGTAGTGTTTTAGGGTTTAGGGTACTGTTGTAGAGTTTGTGTAGTGTAGTGTTTGAGGGTTTAGGGTAGTGTTGTAGTGTTTGAGTAGTGTAGTGTTTTATGATAGTGTTGTAGTGTTTGTGTAGTGTAGTGTTTTAGTTTTTAGGGTAGTGTTGTAGTGTTTGTGTAGTGTAGTGTTTTAGCGTAGTGTCGGGGGGTTGTACAGGGTAGTGTAGTGTAATTGTAGGGAGAGGATTGGGGGTTGGGGGAGGGTTGTGCAGGGGTAGTGTAGAGTCACTTACCTTGAAAACTTTTACCACGAGTATAGCTTTACCACGCATGCCTTTGCGTTGTAATGGCATGCGTGCTAACAGTATACTCGTTGTAAAAGTTTGCGAGGTAATGGCATTTCGTTGTCATTGACATCGCGTAGTAATACCCGCGTTGTAATGGCAAGCGTGTTATTAGTATGCAATGTAATGACATACATCCAGTGCAACAGTAGAGAAAGTGTTGGATAGCTGAGGGCTAAAAATTGCTATTCCCACTCCAGTGAGTGCAACAATAGGGAAAGTGTTGGATAGCGATGGGGTAAAAATGACTATTCCCACTCCAGTGAGTGTAACAGTAGGGAAAGTGTTGGATAGTGGATAGGTAAAAATTACTATTCCCACTTCAATGAGTGCAACAGTAGGGAAAGTGTTGGATAGCGGAGCGGTAAAACTTACTATCCCCACTCCAGTAGGTGCAACAGTAGGGAAAGTGTTGGATAGCCGAGAAATACAATTTACTATTCCCACTCCAGTCAGTGCAACAGTAGGGAAAGTGTTAGATAGTGGAGGGGTAAAAATGACTATTCCCACTCCAGCGAGTGCAACAATAGGGAAAGTGTTGGATGGCGGAGGGGTAAAAATTACTATTCCCACTCCAATAAGTGTAACAGTAGAGAAAGTGTTGGATAGCGGAGGGGTGAAAATTACTATCACCACTCCAATGAGTGCAACAGTAGGGAAAGTGTTGGATTGTGGAGAGATAACATTTACTATTCCCCCTCCAATAATTGGAACAGTAGGGAAAGTGTTAGGTAGCGAAGGGGTAAAAGTTACTATTCCTATTCCAATGAGTGCAACAGTTGGGAAAGTGTTGGATAGCGGAGTGGTAAAAATTACTATTCCAACTCCAGTGAGTGCAACAGTAGGGAAAGTGTTTGATAGTGGCAGGGTAAAATGTACTATTCCCACTCCAAACAGTGCAACAGTAGGGAAAGTGTTGTATTGCGGAGGGGTAACAATTGATATTTTCAGTTCAGTCAGTTCAAAATTAAAAACAAACAAAATATTAACAACAACAAAAATATTTAAAAAACAAAATAAATAACAAAATAAATAAATATGTAAAAAATTAAAATACAAATATATTTGATATTACAAATTTAAAACACATATTATAATGTTAAATGCATATGACACATACCTACAAATATTATATTAAATATAATAAAAATAAAATTTCAAACAAATAAATATTTTTATTTAGACATTATTTAGAAACAAAAAATTATTACATAAATTAACTTTTTTTATTTCCTACCCTATAACACCACACAATTCACAACCCACGTGTAATTTTTTTTTTTTAAATTACTTACATAATTAACATAATTAATTACCATTTAAAGAAATATTATTAAGTAAAAAACAAATTAAAACGCATTAAAATAATAAACTACCCACTCTTTACGCCTATAACCCTCACAAACCACAGCTAAAATTAAACTGTAAAATAATTAATTACACAATTAAAACGTATTTTTAATTTAAAAGCTAATAGTATTTAACTAGTAATTATAAAGCAAAATTAATTTACTCCCCACCCTTTACCCATATAAAAGTAAAACCCACACTCAAAAATATATAACCGATTACCCTAATTAAATATCAATTAATTAATTAATATTAATGATCAACTAATTATTATTTAAAAAACATAAATTACTTTTCACCCTTTACCCCTATAAACTACCCCTATAAACTCACAACCCACACTTAAAATTAAATACACAATTTCCATCTTTAATTTTTTTTTCTTTTTTTTTTTTTTCTTTTTTAGTTTTGTATAGCGCTAAGTAGACCAGAGACATCGGGTATCAGAGCGCTTTACATGAGCACCATTTTCCGTACAGATGGACACATTCATTTTTAGGGCTCGCGAGCCAAAGGCTCAAGAGACATTTTATATCTGGGCTTTTTCAAAGTGCTGCCGTGGCCTAAAGCTACAGTGCACGTGAACGTGCACGCGCGCAGCGCCATGTGTCTTTCCTCCGTAGATCGTAATCACGATCACTTTCACTTTCGCGGGCTCCTCTGTTGCTGGCATTCCCCCCTCCCTTCTCGTTTGTTTATTTTCTCTGGCTGCACGCATAGAAACAACTGTGTTACATTCCTGATATTTTCATCATGACGCCATTGAGGACTATTCATTTGATCTCACTCTACATTTTATGTGGGCTTAAATTCTTGAACGATTTTATAACTTTGTTTTCGGCAGTTATATTAGAGTGCCTGCTCGAGCCGTGTGACGATTTTACTTCACTCTCTCCCCATATTGGAAGACCTGGACAACACTGCCATCTACTGGTTATTTTTTTAATTGAATATAAGAATTGCTCTTGTTTCTACCTGACACTTTCTTGCCTCTTGCCAACGACTCACAAATGGCTTTCAGTCATAGGCGCAGCAAGGGTGCCATGGGCCAATCGTGTGAGCAACGACAATGGCCCCGCCTCACCTCTGCTTGGAAAGTTAGATTCTTTAATAGTCAGGCTACAGTGAACATCTAAGGCCTCTGGGCCCCTGGTGCAATCGTACCTGCTGCAGCATTGGTAGCGACGCCCCAGCCTTGGTAAGAGCAGCCCCTTCGAGGACCGAACTGCAAGGACCTGCGTTTCTGCAGCCACACTCGTGCTCGAGGTAATAATTAACCACGCAATTAACTCATGCCTGTTCCCACCTTCAATGAGCAATGGGTCGTTTTAAATTTAGTGCTGAACAGGTGTAATCCTTTTCCTGGTGTCTGCAAAGCAATGTATTTTTCTTGAGGAATAATTCTTTACTCCCTAGGTCTCGTGCCTAGTTCGCCCCGTTTCTCAGCCATTCCCCCTCCCCCACGGGTATTGCTGTTCCAAACATGCATCTTCCCCCTACCCGGCGCCGCCTCAACGGCTCCTGTCAGACTCGTGCCCCCTTCTCTAGCTTTCCCCCTCCCTTCCCCCCTCCAGGTGTCTGCCTCTCTGTGGTGAAACGTCCTCGAGTTTTCTTTGCCCGTGCAGCTCCTTTTACATGATTCCTTCTAATCTTTTATGTGCTTTTTTGGCACACACTGCATGGAGTCACAGAGAGCAAACTATCCTGTCCGATCGTTTTTACGAGCGAGTGATAAAAACGACAAGCTGTGTAGCTGCAATAAGTGTTGAATCTTTACACCTCTCTAGTGAAGACTAAAATGAAAGCATGTGCCTGCGTGGCCCTTCAGAGTTGTATTTCTCAATTCATAGACTTTTTATTGTATTTTCTTTTTTTCTTTTTGTTGTACGAGGCCCATCACACCCCACACAATTTTTTTCCAACCAGTTTAATTTTCCTGACTTGAAACTCTGCTTGCAAGGTACCATTTGAGCTTTTAATTGCTGCTTGTATTTTGTGTTTGTTTTTCAATAGCACAGCAAGTGGCTTTGATTGCCCTTGAGAGGCAGGAAGGCTGCTCTTAGCGTTCTTTCTGAAAGAGAAGCATGGCCTGCAGTGTTTGTTTTGGAGAAGGTGGACCTTTGATTGGTGACCAGTGTCTGGTGTAACTGCCGGTGATTGATTGTTTGGGCGCATTAGTGGTGCCTCTGTGTATTCTCTTACTGCTTAGGAAGCCAAACGAAGAGTGTGCTGAAAGTGAACTGTCTGCTGGGATTTGACTTTCAAACGCGTTGTGTCTGGAAGGAAAACAAGCATTGGCCAATAAGTCTCGCCTTTGGGACCTTATACGTGTTTAACCATGCAACAGTTGATGTTGTTGCACCAAGGATATTGTGCTGCATAACTAAATACTTATAAGGTCCCAAAAGCGAGACCTATTGGCTATGCCAATGCTTGTTTTGTTAGGCACTGGGAGATTAAGTGATTTGCCCAGAGTCACAGGATGTTGAGCATCGTTGCTGAGACTCGAACTCGGTTTCCCAGCTTTGTGGTCGGCTGCTCTAGCCATGAGGCTACATCCTCTCCCTAATTAATAATTAATGAAGCATAAATTACTTCCCGCCCTTTACCCCTATAAACCCCACAACCCTCACCTAAACTTTCCATAGTTAATTTACAATTAATTGATAAATATCAATTAACAAATAATTCTTAATTAATAAAAAATGAATTGCTTCCCACCCATTACCCGTATAAACCCCACAACCCACACCTAAAATTAATTACCCAACTTCCATATTTAATTTTCGATATATGAATTAATATCAATTAACAACTTATTAATAATTAATTAAAAATGAATTAATTCCCACCCTTTGACCTTTAATCCCCACAACCACACCTAAAAAGAAATACACAATTACCATAATTAATTAGCAAATATTTAATTATTATTGATTAACAACCAAATAATAATTAATTAATAATACATTACTTGCCACAATTAACACTATAAAATCTCCATTAAATAAATATTAATAAATAAAAAACAATCATTAATTTATTATAATTAAATTACTTTCCACCCTATTCCCCTATAAACCAGTAGCGACTCCTGGAGAGAGTGCTGCGGGGCGGTGAGGCGGGGCGGGGCAGGGAGGGGAGGTGCAGGGTGGGTGGTAGTAAACTCCGGCATACGGCCGTTTGGAGTGAGGTAAAGAAATATATAAGTAAAACGAATTAAATTGTGTGTGCTGCAATGCATTTGGCAGGGTGACCTTCCTGCACATAAACAATCTTCCTCTCAACACAGGCCCCCTTGCACTATGGTGCAATGGGGCCTGCGTTGATGCTAGGCAGCTAAATTTAGCACCAGCACAGGGGGAAACGCAGGGCTGCACCATATTCTAGTAATATACTTGGCTTAACGACACACTTTGCCACTTTATTGTAAATATGACCCTGTGTTTTTAGGCTTAATAAATCGTAAAATTCAAAAGATAGAACTCCCATACTTGATATTTACAATCGAAAATATTCGCATTAACTTGCCCTGGAAATGGGTTTTATTTCCAGGACATCTAGACTGAATCGCAGAAGAAAACAACAAATCTAAAGTAGACAAAAAATATTTTTTCAAGTACCTCATACAGCAGAATCATAAATGTTGATTTCCTCTGGGAATTCTGGGAAAACACGACCCTTGAAAATGCCAAGGGGTTACCAGGACATGGGATATGACCTCTCGTGTAGCCTTGTATTAGTT
Organism: Triturus cristatus; assembly: GCF_964204655.1. NCBI lineage: Eukaryota > Metazoa > Chordata > Amphibia > Caudata > Salamandridae > Triturus > Triturus cristatus. Next base: position 1,060,769,025 of record NC_140580.1, read on the forward strand.
GGAGCTCTATGGTACTAGACTATTGAGAGCTAAATTTCGACAGTTGCCGTGGTGTTTGCTCAAAAGTTGTCATGACACTGTGCAGCTCAAGACAATGGTCCTGAACCTATGTTTTTTCATCTGTGGTACAATGAGTACAGTTGCTCCTGTGTGTTTCCTAACTCCATTGAGTTATTGTGCTTCAATGGTCCATGCTTATGGTGGAGGTGATGGATTCCATTTGTGGATTCCATCAAACTCACACACGGCATTGTGCGTAATGTGACACAGAAAAAGGGATCCGGTCTATGGCCATGGGTGTCAAGTGCATGGTGCCATGGACCGTCTATGTTCTTCCCATGCTTAGCACCGCGGTTACCAGTGGCGGTGCGTCCATTGGGGCGTTGGGGCGATGCCCCACTAGACTCGTGAGGCCGTGCGCAGCAGGCGCAGTCGGCATTGCACGCTTGCGGAATCGCGGCGCTGAAGTGGGTGGGTGGGGGCGGGGCTGACTGTCTGACTGACACTGCAGTACAGCAGTAGAGGTAGTTGCGCTTAAGCGCTGCTGTATTGTGCGGGTAAGTGCGCATGCTCGATTTTGGGATTTGACCATCCCGAACATGCCCACTACCCTCTTACCCATAGCATTGGCCAATAGGTAGCCACTCAAGCCAGGAAAGCAAGGGGGGGAGTCGGAGCCGAGGGTTGCTTCATGCAGCAGCCCCGGTCTCCTAATGGGCGAGCCGTCACCTGTGCTCTAGCCAATCCTGGCACTGCTAATGCAGCGTCTGGATTGGCAGAGACACCGCGCAGCCTGAGCCTGAGGGCAGGCATTTTCCGCATTGGCTGCCGCGCGTGAGGTGGGGTGGCCCTGCCGCTGTGCCGCACTGTAATTGGCCATAGATTCGTGACGTGACCTCGCTTGCGCAGGCTCCGGACCGTCACGGTCACTGCGTCGGCACGACTGATGAGACGAGACCTCGTGCGGTGTGTGACACGACTGAGTGAGTCTGAGACCACGTCGAGTCGTCGAGTCAAGACCTCGTGTGGTGCAGCCAGGTGCTACTACTCTCTCTGGCAGTGGCGATTCATTTGTCGTGTGTAAAAACGAAGGGTTTTTACGGTAAGGCCTCTCTCTGGGCTCTGGTGATTGATTCATTCTTAAGTGTGAAGTCCGCAAAATTGAGTGTAAAAACTAAGGGTTTTTAGGGCCTCCTAATGTACTTGGTCTGCCTCCTCCTCTACTGGAACACAGAGAGGAGGACTCGGAGATTTATGTACTACAGTACAGTACTTATGGTTGCCGTGTGCAGTGGGCACCAAAACTCGACGGTTGAACTTCACCATTCTGCCCGTTAGAACTCTGTAGCGTGCTAGGTTATCTCCCCTAATTGCATCGAGACCACCAAGCAAACACTGGAGTCACATGCAGGTGCGGAGGAACCGTAAGCAATTTACACAGCTTGGTTCGTGAGTAGCTTATTTGTGGAAATGAACTTTGACAGACCTCAGGCATATTAAAAGACAAGAGCATTTTAATTTCATGAAAAATGCAGGAAATAGAACAGAATTCTTTGTGAATCTACTGGACCGCTTGTTTTACTGTTGAGTATGGGGCATAGTTCTTATTTATCTCTTTTGTACTGTTTGCACAATGGTTACTGGTATATTTCGATGTTGGGTGTATATGTTTATGCTGCGCTGAGGCTACCTTCGGGAAGCACACGGTGCGATACAAAAGAAAAATAAGAACTGAAATGAGCGCAGTAGTTGTTGCAGACTTGATGATTCCAGAGCCGTAAGAGGAACTGAAGGAGGTGTGCCTCGAAGCCGCAGGCAGTCAGGCTACCAGCTGTAACCTAGCATTGTGGTGAGCAGGAAAACCTGCTGTTTGAATTGAGAAGCAAAATTGATGGTGGTTTGTTTTCAAGAAACTAGCAGGTATTCATTTCAAACATCGCTTTGCATTGTGGCGGCAGGCAGGTTGTTTGAACAGAAATCAAAGAAGCTTTGAGATAAAACCATATTTCTACTCTATTTATTGAGGGACAGATTTTTGTAAAGCGCTACAAGGCCACATTGTGGTTAATTCCAAGCACTGGAGCTACACAGATAATAGAAACAGAGTATGTATTTAAAGTCGGACTGGGCTCTACCAGCATGCTTCCGATGCTACGCCTTTGTAAATGATCTTAGCTAAATGCCAGTCAGAGCTGCTCAGTGTTCAGGGGTTTTCTGAAATATAGGTCTTTGGTTTAAGCCCACAGGTTGAGAGACCCCAGCGCTCCCCAGTTTTTTCATCCCACTTAAAGCCCCGGCTATAATATTTATATCAGTCAGTATTCTTTTTCATTGCCCTTCTCCCATACTGTACACCGAAGCGGAGTTAGTCTCTTCTGAAGTTTATTTATGTTGAGAGAAAGAAGTTCGAGGGTCTCACTGCTCTGGCACAAATGTTAACCCACGACTCTTCAGGAATTTCTTAGGGTAATTTCGCCACCTGATTTGTCCTGTATCTATGTGCAACTGTGGGACACTTGCATTTACGGTGTTGAAGAAGGTGTATTGTGATTCATTGCCCTTCCTCGTTTTCAAGGCCTGTGTTATAGCTTATTACAAGGCCGGTGAATAGGGGCCTTCCGTTACTGCCACCCACCGTCCATCCCGCCTCATTGCACGCTATTATATTAATAATGTCTCCGTATGGCTCTCTGATGAATGTCCCACAGAACATGCGCGGCCATTTTAGTTCCGCGCAGGTTCTTCAATGGACACATTCTGTAATGGCTCAAATGGCACGTGGGCATTTCAGACTTAATTTCGTCTGTGCGGGCCCATGGCCAAAGCCTAGAATTTATACTGGAAGAAAAAGCTGCTAGAATTAGTGGCTGCACAGGATGCCAAGGGGAAAATAAATGCGAGTGTTAGACATGTTTTCATTGTACCATAGATGTTTTTTAAGGAGTTGTCAGTTTTTTAAGTTGTGTCTTTTAGATTTAGAGGGAGTTTGTCCTATCCGTTGGAACTCAGATGTTATGAAGCTCTGTGGTTATACTGAATAAGCAGCTACCTATGTTATATGACATCTCTTTATTAATGTTATAACTGCACTTTCACAATTGCTTTATTAACCTTCCTGCTTTCTCAAATTTGCTTGAAAATGCACCATTTCTCTTCTCTTTTTTCAAAATTTTCTCGGGGGGAGAACCCCCCGAACCCTCCTTATAGGGGTTCGGGCTCGCTCGCTACGCTCGCTCGCAACGGTGAAGTATACCAATCATCTTACGCCCCACCACTTTAAAATGTCACCAGCCGCCCCCTGGCGGTTACGTTCTGGTCATGTGATCAGTCATCTAAAATGAAGCGCCCTTGGCTCTGTCTAGCATGGTCTGCTCGCCAGACCCTTCTCACGGCATCACAGGAGTGGTTTACAATTGCATATTAAGGAAGTATCCTTTAATTTGTGACAGAAGTATCCTTGTGCTTATCCTTGTGATGAAGAACATTCCATCGGTAACCGCCCGCCATTATAGCGCTGCATCATGAAGTAGAAAGATTTTAATTAGCACTTTCACTTTTTTGCTTAAGCTTCAGTGCATTCTCTGTGGTGACTGACATGTGCCCGAGCCTGTTCCGCCACTGTTGGCTCTTCTGAAGCACTGGCCTTTTGGAGATCTCCTTGCTTCCCCGTAGGCCAGTCAGAATCCAACCAGCAATCCCTTTGATAACTTCAGCCTATGCTGATGATGTACTCCTCTATATTGTGGATCCGTCTTCATCCATCCCTCCATTATTACGTTTAATTAACACTTGTTCTCATTTTTCAGGATATTCACTAAAAAGTAAAAAGAAACTGATTTTTTTTTCTTTAAATATTCACTGTGTTCCAGCTATGGTTCCAAACAAAGAAATTATTTGAGCTAAAGACAAAATTAAATACCTTGGTATATTCTCACATAACATAACAGAATCAATTTCATTAAATTGTGACTGTATTTTAGATTATGTTAAAGACAAATTTAAAAAATGGTCGGCTTTACATTTAACTTTGTGGGGGAAGATAGATGCTGTTAAAATGGTTATTGTTCCAAAGAATTTCTATCTTATTTCTATGATGCCTATTCAGCTCCCTCTTAATATCTATAAAAATAGGGATAAACTTGTTACCACATTTATTTGGAATAATAAACCTCCTATAAATTATAAAAAACTGAAGTTGGTTAAGAACAATGGTGGATTATGTTCACCAATTTTTTTTAATTATCATAAAGCATTCATTTTGAAACAAGTACATTGTGGTTTCAATCTTCGACACCTAACAACACTCTTGCATGGCTATGTACTGAACAAAATTTGGTTGCTCCATTTCCGTTACCTGCATTGGTCACTATGGCTAATTCAACGAGTTTGCTTCAGAAATCAGTAATTGCTAAATCTACAAAATTAATATTACAGGATTTCGATTCAATTTTTCAATTTTCTATGTCACATACTTTACATTCATCATTATGGTATAATCCTAGGCTTGAATTAAATTGCACTAAAAAAATTTGGAATTCCTGGATTTAAGCTGCTATTTTTTATTTGGAAGATATCTATCATAGCAATGCTTTTTTAACCTTTGATTTAATTGCAACAGGTGTTTGCTTTAAAGTCTACAGATAGCTATAAATATGAACTTTTGTGTAATTAAATACTTGACGCCTTTCGTAATAATTTTCCTTAGAATGCGTACTCTGATTTGGCAGTGTATATCCAAACGATGGCCTCCTCTTCTCATGCTGTGTCACTTATTTATAAAAAATGTAATGGATGTGCAAGGGATAATATAGATTTTCTAACTTCTTTCTGGAATAAGGAGTTAGATATTTTATTTTCTCCGGATCTGGTTGAATGACATTTCAGGATGGCTACCCATTTAACTATTTTAAACTAACACATTTATTTTATTCAATTGCCTGTGGACTCCTTTTAGGTTATTAAAAGCAAAACGATTGAATTTATGTGAATGTTGGAATTGCTCTCAGCATGATTTTCTTTTATTGCACTATCCAATTGTATTTATTGGTATTAGAGGTTTCTTACCTATTATTAAACTTTTATATAACTGTTAGATAATTGTTTTGCTATCAAGCTATGTATTAATTGTACCTTTTTCCGATGCTCTTTTTTGTATGGTCTTGTCTATTTCTTATCAAAAATCAATAACAAATATTTGAAGTCTGAATCCAACCAGCGAGATCAAATTGTGACCTATTAGGTTATGGTTATGTCATTCAGCCCCCTTTCTATCTTCTATTATAGTGATTCTAGCTTTACATGAATGGGGATAAAAAACAAGTACTTGAACAAACATACAAGCAGCAGAACATACCTGCAGTACCAGAAAATGACACTAAGGGGCCGATTCCAATCCTGGAAAAAGGCTGTACGAATCGTTGTACGGAGCGTTTTCTCCGTACGACTCGTACCCGGTAAACTTTCCTTACAACGTAGGAAGTACGATTCGTACAGAAAGCCTCTTTCCGTACGAATCGTACAAAAGACCGTACGGGTAAAAAAAACAACGATTCTGATCCGGAACAGCCTGTACGCAACGTCCGGACGTATTTAAGCAGCGGTTTCCGGCCCAGCAAGTACGATTCGTCCCTACGGCACTCCGTGCGGCTCTTTTCTTACCGGAGCCAAAAACAGCCGTAAAAGCAGAGTCTTACAAACGGAGCCCCGGTACGCTACGTACACGCCATGAACCCCATCGTACGTGTCATCCCGGTCCTCTTAGCCTATGACCTGGTGCACTGAAACCGACGCACACGCCGCAGAAGGTGAGAACAACACCCAGGGGCCAGGGTGGGGGTGAGGGGCAGGAAACATACCCCATACCCAAAGCCAAACCTATAATATGGAGCCCATACATTACCACCAGGGTCTGGTCACTTGGGGGGGGGCGTGTCCAGCAACCCCTGCGTACCGCAACAACGGAAGTGGACGTGTACGGTGCGTACACCAACATTGCGTATGTATTGTGCGTACACCAACATTGCGTATGTACGGTGCGTACACCAACATTGCGTATGTACGGTGCGTACACCAACATTGCATATGTACGGTGCGTACATACGCGATATTGTTGTACGGTGCGTACATATGTTTGGGGGTGCCTGTACAACTCATACCCCTGTACGACTCGCACCCCGGGAACAACTTTTCCCGGGATACGAGTCGTACAAAGTTCGCTTCGTAGCGGGTAAAGTCATTCCCCGTGTACGGGACGTTTTCCGTACGATTCGTAAATCGGAAAGCCGGTCCGGATCGTACTTGTACGGTCGGACTGTATTTTTATCCCCTTTGCCGCGGCAGGAATTCCGCCGCGGCGCTGGGGGGGGTTTGGGGGCAGCGCGGTGGCGCTGTGCTCGTGACGGAACCACTCCGTTACGAGCCACGGTTGAGCTGTGCTCATGACGGAGTGGTTCCGTCACGTCTCCGCCCACTGCGCTAATCGCCCGCACAGGCGGGGAATTAGCGCCGCGTGGGTGGAGCGGCCGCCAACGGCCACAGCATGATGGAACCACTCCGTCATGAGCACAGCGCAACCGTGGCTCATGACGGAGTGGTTCCGTCATGAGCGGGGAAGGGGTTAGGATTCGTACGGAAAAGTGTCCGGGTCCGTCTCGTACAACTTTTCCCGATCCCATTCGTATGGATTGGGCCAATCCGTATGTATTTTTCCCGTACGAATCGTACTTCACGGCTCGGACGGGACTTGTACGATTCATACGGAAATAATTACGGATACGAGTCGTACGGAAAAAAAAATACAGGATCGGAATCGACCCCTAAATGTACTAGAACACACTACAGGAAGTAGACCTAAACTATAAAAAAATATCCCTTTCCCAAGCAGAAAACAAATTCATATCATCAGGAAGTCAGTTCAAGAAAATATCAGTCCAAATCTTGTGTATTAATATTCTTCTTTATTTTCTCACCCTGTTCAAAGCCATGGGTATTTTACAAGTGGCTCATGACAGAAAATAGGCATAGCTGGTATAGCCGAGATGTAGCCAACACTTGTTTCGTCTTGGGTATATCGCCCATCGACTTCATCAGGGGAAACGTGAATTCAAGAACAGAATCCAGGCAAAGCCTGTAAGTAGTCCTATTCAGCATGGGTCTTAGTAGAGTTTATATCCCAGGAAAAACAGTCGGGCGTATGAACTAATATATTAAATATACTTGTATTCCAGGTAGATACGTTTATAAGTGTATATCGGATTTCGGAGAGTACTCCCGTCGTGATTGAGGACTGACTGACTGTTTTTCCTGGTATACAAGCTCTACTAAGACCCATGATGATTGGGACTATTTACAGGCTTTGCCTGGATTTTGGCGGACCTGTTCTTCAATTCACGTTTGTCCTGAGGAAGTCGATGGGCGAAATACCCAAGACGAAACACGTGTTGGCTACATCTCGGGTATACCAGCTACGCCTATTTTCTGTCATGAGCCACTTGTAAAATACTAGCAAAGGGTGCGTTTTTGCTCACCCAGCTGCTGCACTGCTTGAGTGAGAACAATGCTCCATATAAACCACTTTTCAAACTTGACCATATTTAATCCATAGAAACCAAACAATCCTCAATTCAAGTTGTCCAAATCTTATACATTCGTAGAATCAATCCGGAGACAGCATAATTATGCAAAATACTTTATTTTCGTATTTTCAAATACTTTCTGTTGCCAATCCAAAGTATGTACGGCTAATTGTATTTCCTCAGGACTCACAGTGAAACCCAGTGCATTTCGAACCTGTTCGGTTCTTTGTCAAGGGTCACTGTAAAAAATTAAAAGAATCCGCTTAACCAACCACTCGCAGACAAACCTTCGTCTGAGACTTACAAATCCTAGTTTCCCCTCTTTCTCTACCCAGATGTCACCTCCCAATTCCAACCCTCCTTCATTCACCAGAAAAAACTAAATGGAACGCTTTCTTAAAAACAAAACGTGCTCAGTGCTTGAACAGTTGATATCACCGCTATAACTCCCCAGGAATCGCCACCCTTGAACCCTCCCTCGTAAATTCACATCCTCATGAATAAATTAAATAAAATACAAACAGAACCCAATTACCTCATGCAAGCCGTGTTCGGCATTATGACCTCTACATGCCGCCCTTCATTCCCAAAAAGTCATCTCGTGCTCCCTTTCCCTCTGATGGTACTTAAAAAGCTCCCAGGGGTGTTTTCAATATAACCACGTGATTACTTAGTTCAAATGAAATACCTCCATTATTGTAAACCGGCTAATCCGACTACAAAACCCATAATGCATTGTCCCCCCAAAATAAAACCAAAACACATTCCATCCTGTAAGTTCGAAAATCATAACGAATACAACACTGAGTCATAAACAAAAATGCTGCATCAGTGAATTATATCAGCTTAAACTGTAAAACGTTACAATGCCACCAACACGAAAAACACGAATTTGTCAGTGAAAGTCCATTGAGTATGAGATACGTCCATAGAGTGTTCAGATTCACCATCCTTCCAATCCGACATGATGTGCTAATCCATTTGTGTAGCCCATGCGAAATTCATTGATGTACCACTGTCTGCAGAGTGATGCTTGAAGGGACGATACAAAGCGCTGCTTGCACGCATCCATTTGGCAGTTTCAGCTAAACAATTTAGGGGCATATTATCAAGAAACCCTCAAGAAATGCCCTTGAGAATTCCAATAGAAGCCCATGTTCTGGTGTCAACCTGGGCTTCTATTGGAATTCTCTGCGGCATATTATCAAGCCCATTATCGCCGCTTTAGCTGCAGTTTTCTGCCGCTACAGTGGCGATAATTTTAACACCGTGCTTTATAAAATGCCCATAATATTTCTAAGAGGAGGTGTGCATTCGCCATTCATACATTTGCTGACCACTTGTATAATACCCAATAAAGAAGAATATTAATACACAAGATAAGGACTGATATTTCTTGGACTGGCTTCCTGATGATATGAATTTGTTTTCTGCTCGGGAATGGGATCTTTCTTTATAATCTGCTCTTTGTGTACCTTTGGTCACGGAGGACTTTTGGATACGTGGGTGGCCGTTTCAGCTGTTCCCTCGAGCACCTCCCAGATACTATTGGTATTTTGATTATAATAATGGAATTACGCAAGGGCTGACCTAGCCACACTCCAAAGTTACATTGTAGACCTAAACTACACACAGCAGAACAAAATACCCAGGAGTAGACCACAATTACAATTATCATAGCAAACTACAAGTACCAGGTCAAACTCCAAGTACAAGAACTAAAACAAAAGTTCCAGAGCAAAATACAAGCATCAGAACCAAATTAAAAGCAGCAAAACCACCTTGCAAATACTGTACCAGAACTACTAGCACGAGTGCTACTTGAGAACTCTACCAGTACCAAGGTGTCCATTTATACAAAAAGAATATCATCTTTCCCGGTTTGAAGAGCTCCAAAATTGGGCTCCCCAAATAATTTAGATGCCCAAACAACATACAAATCATATCCTAATATAGAATAGCCTAATTCTAAAATGTCAACCAAAAGCATGAATTTCTCCTTTGAGTGTTTGGCTTTACAGATGCTCTTTTTTCTAATCTGTTTTTATGTTCATGACTGACCAAATCCTATCATCACAACCATGAGTTTGTGAAACCCCAGAGAGACAGAAGATGGTATCTCAAATGCATGTAGATGTGAACTGGTAGTAAAATTGCCATTTTGTTATGCATTTATATATCAAGGACTGTCTTCAGGTGCCATGTTGAAAATTCGCAGAAACGGGGACTTCAAGAAACTGTCTCATGAACGGAGGAGATGGAAGACCCCTTTTTTGGTAGCTCTCACTCAATGTCCTTAAAATTGAGGGTATTTTTGAGGGTGTGCGTTTTCCTGAAATGTAGGTAGGTCAGTCCTGCCCTTGACAGTGGTTCAACTAGATCAGTGGTCCTCAAACTGAGAAGTTGGTTCCATTCAGTGGTGAAAGTGGAAATGTGTATCAAGGTGGGGCACTGGACTCTGGAAAAGAGGATTAGCCTATCCCTGAAGAAGGCCTACTGATATCACACTGAGAAACAGTGCTGTCATATACTGGATGAAAGTAGAGCAGCCATGAGGCATTCTGTAGTAGGCAATCAGTATTGTCTGATGTCATTCATGTCATGGCTGGAGTCGGCATTAAGGGAGGGCTTCAAGCAGCTGTGGCCCATCTACAGAGGCTGAGGGGCCACGCCCCCTCACCTTTCAATAAATCAGGAGTTTGTATAGCGTAGCTACTCACCTGTGAGGGACTCAAGGCGCTGAGGGGGAGTAGGGCTGCTGAGCCATCTAACCATGGAGGTTCAGTCAAAGAGCCAAGTCTTGCGATCCATCCTGAATTGGGTCAGCGACTGGGATTGCCTCAGGTGGAGGGGTCTTAGTAGCGAGGTAGGAGATTCTGGTCTTGTGAATCCGTGAGACGGTCGCCATGGCAAATTGGGCAGAGCGAAGTTGTCTTGCGGGTACATGGAATGAGAGGCAGTGGTTCAGATATGCTGGTCCTGCATCGTGGAGAGTTTTGTAGGCATGTGTGAGGTGCTTGAAGGTGATTCTCTTGCTGACTGGGAGCCAGTGGAGTTGTCGGAGGTGTTGTGTGATGTGGCTGTAGCGGGGAATGTCGAGGACCAGTCTGGCTGTGGCAGTTTGAGCGTTCTGTAGGTTTCTGAGCTGGTTCTGGGAGATGCAGGAGTTGAGTGTGGTGCCGTACTCAAGTCTGCTGATGATGAGTGTGTGGGTAACTGTCTTTCTGCATTCTGTGGGGATCCATCTGAATGTCTTTTGAAGCAGGTGGAGCGTGTGGAAGCAGGATGAGGATACTTGGATATTTGGTGGTTCATTGTGAGCAAGGAGTCCAGTATGATGCTGAGGTTATGTAAGTAGTCCGTGGGGTGGGAGGGGTTCCCAGTGCGACGGCCACCAGGAGTCATCCCAGGCTGTGGTGGCAGGTCTCACGATGAGTACTTCGGTCTTGTCTGAGTTGAGCTTGAGGCAGCTATCTTTCATCCAGTTGGCCACGACCTTCATCCCGCTGTGAAAGTTGGTTCTGGTGGCTGTGGGTTCCTTGGTGAGGGAGAGGATCAGCTGGGTGTCATCGGCATAGGGGACAATGTTGAGTCAGTGGATTCTGACGATGGCCATGAGGTGGGCCATGTAGATGTTGAAGAGGGAGCAGATGTCGTGGGTGGTGGCTGGGATTGTGGTCTCTGTGCTGTGGTTACTAGGGAAGCAGGATTGAGAGATGTTCAGGATTTTGTTCTCTTTGATGAACTCGGAGAGTTGGGTGTTGATGGCCTTCTCAATGACCTTGGCTGGAAAGAGGAGGAGGGAGATGGGTATAAAGTTCCTGAGATCTGTTGGGTCAGCGAATGGCTTATTCAGCAGGAGTTTGATCTTGGCTTGTTTCCAGTCATCAGCGAAGGTGGTGGTTTCGATGGAGCAGTTGATGGTGTGGCGAAGTTCTGGGGCGATGGAGGCGGCTGCTCTATGGAAGATGTGGGCAAGGGTCCGATGGGGCTCCGGAGTGGATGCTCTTTATGGTCTTGAGTGTGTCGTATGTGGTGAGCAGAGTCCAGTTGAGCAGGATCTGTTGGGGTGCGGCGTGGTTGTGTGCAGTGGTGACAAGCGTTCTGGCAGGGTCTTGGATGTTGAAGCTTTCGGAGATTTGCCTGATCTTGTGGTTGTAGAAGGTGCAGAGTTTGTTGCAGAGGTCTTAGGAGGGTGTGACTTCTGTAGTCTAACTGTTGGGCTTAGTGAACTCCTTGACGATGGCGTGTTGTGTGCGCTGGTGTTGATTCTGTCTTGGAGGGCCATTTTCTTTGTGGTTTTGAGGAGGAGGTGGTGTGCGTTGATGGCAGTTTTGAAGGTTGCATGGGTTTCCATGGTTTTGTTATTCCTCCATCTCTTCTTGGGTCATCTGCAGGTGCGTCTGGACTTGTGGATGGCGGGAGTGAACCAGCTGGCTTTCTTGGAGTGTTGCTTGCCTGGTGCCTTCTTGAGAGGTGCTAGAGTGACGGCGCAGTTGGCGATCCATCGGTGAAGGTTGGGTGCTGCGTTGTTGGCATATGTTGATGTTGGCGGTGTGGTACTGCTGAGGAGAGTGATGAGATGGCCTTGTTACAGCTATGACGGGGTGGGGACAGTGAGGGCGGTGGTGAATGGCGGGAGTGGTGAAGGTGAAGTGCATGAAGTGGTGGTCGGTCCAGAGGAGTTTAGTGGTGTGGCTGTAGGTGATGTTCCCGCTGGCAGAGAAGACGGGGTCAAGCGTATGTCCGGCTGTGTGGTTCAAAGCGGTGACTAGCTGCTTGAGTCCAATGTTGGCGAGGATCTCCAGAAGGGGGATGCGGTGTTCTGGTCACTGTGGTTGTCCAGCTGAAAGTTGAGGTCGCCGAGTAGGATGTAATCAGGGAATGCGAGAGCCTGTGGAGCGATTAGGTCTACTATGGTGTCGGAGCAGGGCGGCCAGGGACCGGGAGGCCTTTAGACAAGAGTGCCACAGAAGGTGGTGTTGGGGTTGGTCTGGATCTGAAAAACGAGGTGTTCCATGGTTGTCATTGGGTCGTTCGAGTGAGTGGTCAGACGGAAGGTGTTCTTGTGGACGATGGCGATGCCTCCTCTAGATCGGCCCGTGCGGTTTTTGCAGGTGATTTTGTAGCCGTCGGGGATGGCAGTGGCAATGTCCGGACCAGATCAGGGGTTGGTACAGGTTTCAGAAGAAGGCGATATCGAGAGAGGCAGCGTTGAGGTGGTCCCAAATTTCTGTGGTGTGTTTGTGAAAGGAGTGCATGTTGAGGAAGATGCAGTTGAGCTGGTCAAGTGCGCTGTTGGTCGGCTGGGTGGTGAGAGGAGCTGGTGTGTTGGGGTGGGTGAGGGTGTGGCTGTAATTCCGCAAGAAGAAGGGTCCTTGGGTGTCCTTCGATGAGGCAAGGTGGCAGGTGGTGATGCATCCTGTGTTGAGGGTGAGGAGGATGCTGGTGTTGTATCGGTGGAAGGTCCGAGAACCAGGGTCCCTGGCGTTGGGCACGGTCCAGGCATGGACGGGCACAGATGGGCTTGCCTTTGGTGCACCAGCAGCACAGCCGCTATTAAGTAATGTGCGTGGGCTGGACAGCTGGCAGGCGGTTAACGTGGGGATCGGGAAGGGTCACTGGAGGGGGGCAGGCCGCTGTGGGTCGCAGCAGGAAGGGCAGCAAAAAGTGCAAAAAAATGCAAAAAGCAGGAAAAAGGCAAGAAGCTCAAAAAAACAGAAGCAGAAGAAAGGCAAAAGAGGCAGAAAAAAACTGAAAAAGACAGACAGAAGCTACCAGGTGGAGTTGTACAGTGAAGGGAGCTGTCCACTAGAAAGGTCAGTTTTGCCCCTTAAGAAGAGTTTCTGACAGGATGAGCAAAAGTCAGTCAGACAAACACTCTTTTTTTCAGGTCAGGCAGCCATGAGCTAGACATGTGCTAAATGCACAGGCTCCTGGTTGCCTGAACTGATCTTTCCTGGGACGAGGATGTCATAGCTCCTGTGAGTGTGACCTCCTCATCTCAGAAAAGGTCTTCCAGGCCCTCCCCCTCTGGAGCATCACTCATTGCCTCAGACCTGGGCGCTTCAGTTTTAAGCCCTGTAGTGCCCAGGACCGAGTGTCAATCAGTGACAGCTCATCACAGAGTGGGGTGGGGTCAGCAGTCTCACTGACTCCATCTGTCTCACTGACCCCATCCCACTCTGTGATGAGGTTGGGACTCCTAAGTCCAACCCTTCTGGGACCTCCGAGGCACAGCTGCAGCTAAGGGGGATTTTGTTTTTAAAGTAATGTTTGGTGTGTGCGTGTATATTTGAATAATTGATAATGAGTGTTGTGACTGGAAGTGTGGGTGCATGCGTGTGTGTGTGTGAATGCATGGCTGAGTGAGTGTGTATGTGTGCGTGTGACAGAGGCGCAACTAGAGCCAAATTTCGGGGGGGGGGGCTGAGCAAAAATTTCGGGGGGGGCTGAACTTTAAGCAATAGGCAGAGTGGAGTTGCAGGGGCTCTTAGAAGGGGTGAAACAACAGCGAGGCCTCATTAACATGCAAATGGTCTTTCTAAAGACCTGCGAAGTGCTCGGGTGCGGCTGCTTTTTTGCCCGGGAAGGTGTCTCATCCCGGGCTGCCAAACGCGACGGGGGGGGGGGGGGGGCTGAAGCCCTGTGAGTCCAATGGGTGTTGCGCGCCTGGCGTGTGACCCGTTTGCCCTTCTCCCTCCTAAAATTACTGGCCGCCACGGACTTCAAGTTACCCCTAACGCTTCACCTCCCTCACTTCTGATAAACGATCACACAGAGGACCTTTTGAGGGGGAAAATGCTGCCGTACCCCGTTGGCAATCATGTATATGTGTATGCTTTTAAATGGAAAATCATAAGATAACTGCAATATTTAAGAGTTAACAGTGAACACGTATATAGAGGAACCTTACTATTATCAGTAACAGCTTGTTTTTTTTATATAGCACTTGTTACTATAGTTCTGTCATTTTTAGCTCTAGGCATTTATGTGTTATTACCCCATTTAACTAAACCTATTTATTTACATCAGAAGGACGAAGAGCAGTGTCAGCCCTTCCGGCAGTCGCCGGCCATGAGTCACATAAATCGGCTATGAGCACTGAGCAGGCTTCCAGTTATTAATTTGGTAGATTGACCACAAGAGGGCGCGCTTGCCTTGATTTATGCGCCTGCCATTCTATAATATGAAGGGTTTAGCTCATTTCTGAAAACAAGCGTGTTGACTTTCATCAGTAAAACTATAAAAATACCTTCTGCGTCTGGAAAGCAGCGCCAAACCCAAAGTACATGATCAAAGGGAGGCTAAACAATATGTAATCTACTCGGCTAATGAGAGAAACGCAGAGTAGGAGGTTGTGCAAGACCAGTGAAACTATGCGATTCTTTAGCCGCAGTGTTGTGTGCATAGTTTGGTATTTACTGCACTGCCATCAAAGTCTATCAAATTGTGCAACATAAAAATAGTCTTTGACTCAAACGGTTCAAAACTTATTTGAAAAGTGGCACAAGCGGTGCCGCGCTTTAGCAGACCCTTTGCAAATTTCGACTTGTCACCTTTAGTTGTTAATCAATATATGACGTGCTAAATTGGGGGAAATGAGGTGAATTCCTTACCCGATATTGTGTTGAAATGAGAAAATAGCCAAATAAAACTGCCACAGAATGAGCTGCTTTTTGCTCCATAAATTGACAATTCGTGCCACATACTTTAGTCAACCTTGCCACACAGTTTGACTCATCTTTGCTGCATAATTCCAGAGGTGTTGGGTAGCTGGAAGCTATTCATCACGATAGAATGATGGCGGGACGTCTCTAGTGGAACTCACCACAACCCACGGCGGTGGGGTTGGGGGAGTGGGGGGAAGGGAATAAGGGGGAATAGGGGTGAGGTTTCCGCCAGTCACCAGAACCCCAGACACACAAATGACACCAGAACAAATTCAGCATATTTCCCTGGGTCAGACGGACCCCAGATCCGGCCCCGGAATAGCTGCCGGAACTGGGATCCGGTGCGAACCCATAGCTTTCGAGCTGGTCCCAGGATATTTCTCATGCAAGACCCCTCTTCCATAGCAATGTCCGGGAGCCCCAGGGCCTCATGACTGTTGGCGCCTTGGGAGGCTGCCTAGTATTGGCTTGCCTTAGATCTGTTCTTGATGCCAGGTTCGGTGGCAATGTGCTAGTTTGTACCCGAGGAGCCAGACACTGAGACTCAGAAACGCATCAGGGAAGCAAGGCAGAGATACCAGGGCCAAAAGGCAAGCAGCAAAAGGCAAAGAGGAGGTGGCTGAATATTACAGGAGTACACAGGGGGGAGAGGAGGCATGGCCTGCTGTTTGAGGTTCAGGAGATAGGGGGCAGTCAGGAGAGGCACTGCTGAGATTCAGGGGCGTCTGCTGCCTGCGGCTTCTCTTACCTTCTGGTGTGGACCTCTGGCTTCCGTAGATGGCCAGAGTCGGACTGGCCAATAGGGCGATCATGCAGAGCCCGATGGGCTGGTCTGACAGATCAGTTGTGGACCCATTCTTTAGCAGTTTGAGGGCCTGTTTTATGGCATGGCGGGCCGGTTCCCTGATGCTGCCACAAGCATTGCCTGCAGGAACACAAAAGCATGGGAATGTCCTACCCTCGTGGTCAGTAGGACCATCTCAAAGAATCCAGCAGCCCCACGCCATCTTAAGATGACATTTCCATCAACATAAAAAAGGTGATTTTCTAGCCATATCAATTTGCAAAAAACATGAATATGCTGAGGAGTTCCCCGTGAGCCTGTCGCCCAAGCCATGTGACTCTGACTCCGCTCTGCTTGACCCTGGGGATGATCAAGTCATGTCACAACACGTCACGTGGCTTCATGCAGGAGTCAGATGTCTTGTACAGTGTTTCGGAGGGCAAGAATGGAGTGGATAGCTTAGGTGGTTGAGTACAGGAGGCACATACAAAGAGCTAGAAAGGAGCTCCAACCAGTGTCAAAATATGACGCGCTTTTGAAAGCGCTGAACATATACACGGACAGGGAGGTGTCCACATTGCTAGATGAATGTTTAAGGGAGGGCCTTGAATACCCTACGCTTGGCCTACTACATCTTATTGGGCTACGATTTTGAAGTTTGTATTGAAACATGTAGGTGCTTAGGGTGGGGTATATGAATCTTATAGATTTACCAGGCGGTTGGGCCGCAGTAATGTGCCAGAGCATGACCCCAACCATGGGGGTTGAGGTTATCCGCCACTGTTGTCCTGCGGTCTGCTCTACTATGGCTCCAAAAACTCGGCCATCTACACCCTTTCCGCACTCGAATTTAAGGGTAGTGTGGGCGAGCAGTCCAAGGCTCCTCAGGGAGGTAGTTTGGGGGAACAAGGACTCTGAACTCAACAATAAATCAATAGACCCAATAAATAACTCTCTAGCCCAGTGCTTGTCTTTTTTTAAAAGAAAGTACTTTTAATATCACAGGGGTTCGAAATACTCCACATTTAGACAAGTATCAGATTTAAGGTTAATAATCTCACCCCCAGGCTTATACTGAAATGGTGCACCCACAGCCCTACCCCCCCCCCTGCTGTGTCTACAATGGTCCCTTCCTGTAAACCGAGTTCAGTCACAAATAGGCAGAGGTGCACGATTCAAAAGGTGTGCTCCTGGATAAAGGGTGGTTCAGTCCACATAGTTCTGTAGCCCAAGGGAGCCTTTTTGATAAGGAGAAATCCTTGGCAGGTTTTGACTTTGCTGACATTTACAGTCTCCCAGCCTCTGAATGCGATGCCTCACTGTTACGTGCTCGGTGAAGGACTCAGATTGGCAAGCGGTGGCTGGTGGGCCCATCAACGAGCATTAGTTGGCATATTCGACGGTGTCTCTTTGTCCATGCCAGTGGCCCAGCGTCTTGCTCCTTTTCACGGAGCACTTCAGGTGTCAGCTAGACAGGTGGGGCTTGTCTTCAAGTAGATGCAAGCTGGACGTCCATAGCAGGTGTAGGCTTCAGGTCATGCGTTGGGCCCGGGCAGTGTGTGTTTGTCCCCTCTTAGTTGCACAGTGAACTGGCAGCGGCAGCACTAATTATCTGATTTTAGAAGTGGCAGGGGGCATGGGGCTATGCAGTTATGTTTCTTCACAGAGTTCACCTCTAGAACCACCCTCTGTGAGATCAGGAAACCTATTGCAGCACAGGACAATGTTATAGCTGTATAGTGAGCTTTTTCTGGGTGCCCCACACGCTAAGGGTACCAATGGCTTTGTGCTTCTAGACAGCTTCCCCCTTAGGGTCAGTCACACTTCTTCCCTCGCTGAGCAGGTAGGCAAGCTCCTAGACACTAGCCTAACCACCGCTTCTCCAGCAAGTTGTAAACTTCAGTTGCTTTCCCCTCATCGCTGGGAGAACGGGCATCATGCAGACATCCGCCATGTTCTTGGAGAAGCTCTTCGAGTTCCCCATGGAACATGCCCTTCCTTGGTCAAGAAGAGCTTGTAACGGGAACCACATGGGGTGTTTTTGTCCCACTTATATACTCATTTTCCAGGAAGGGGATGTGAATCCACTTTCTAAGATACTGGAACTGGATTGAGGTGGTTCCACTTCAAATGTCATTTTCTGGCTGCAGTGCAGACACAGCACCTTGGTGTGAGGGGTTGGCTCTCACAGCAGGAAGTGGGCTCCAAGCAGAAGTATCCAAAACAAGGGCACACTGAAGTGTGAAGACTCCGCACCTGGCTGTCATCAGCCTTCCTGAAATAGGACTCAGTGATGGACAAAAGTGCAGACCCTGCTTATAAACTTCCCCACCTTCCACAACAGTACTTGGTGGCTTACCCCTTCTCACCCATCTTCTAATAAATGCCAGTGCTCATGATAACCTATCAGCAATCCCTTTGCTAAAATGTCTCATACAACTTCTAATGGCACCCGTGTCTCATCCTCACTCGCTTCAGTGTCTGGGTCTCCACCCTCTGCCTTCAGAAATGTAAGTAATACACCATGACTGTCTGGGGAAGCTGTTTCTGACCTCCATATTGTACCATGCGTAATCAGGTGCTATTCAAAATAGATACCACTTGTCTAAGCAAGGACATTACATACAGTCTCACAGTAATGCATGTGCCACATATGAACTGTACACATGCACTGTACATGCCCATTGGATGTGCGCACAAGGGTCTGGGTGCTACACTGAAGCAGATCTTTAATTGAGTGAGGCCAATAGGCCAGTCTAGTCAAAATCATTAATTTGACAAAAATTGGGAGCTGCCACCACTTCATGTCAACAACAAACCAGCACTTGCAATAGTCACATGCCATTAAAAAGAGGGCATTCTTGGTGCACTCATCTAGGAGCCAGAAACATTACTGGTCCTTGCCATTACCAGGCACAGCTCTATGCTAGATTAGCATAATATCTGGGCTACTTAAAAATCAAAATTCACATATAGTTTGGTTGCTTGGGGAAGGGGTACACATCCATAGGGGAATTCTTTTCTCACCATATGTGAAATGGAGCAGATACCCAGGATAGGTATTAGGGGAATTTTGGGCTGACACCCCACAAAAGCTGGTAAACATTGGAGTCAGCACAGCTCATTTTTAGTTCCATTTCCTTATAAGACATCTAAAGAGCATTAGGGGTTGTAAGCAGTTACGAGTAGGAAATCTATCATGCTGGCCTGCCATTTTAAAAAAGGTATACAACATCTTTCTTCACTTGTGTCTTACATCTTCTTTCTTTCTCTCATTGGAGCATTGGAATGTTGAGCGCTCCATTGAAGACAATGGAGTGCTCCAGGCTTCTAATGGCTGGTAGAAGCCCGGAGCAACAACATTCCAATGTTTGCTCACAGCTTCTGCTGTGAACAAAGGCCTCATGGAGCCAGAGGGGTTTCAACCCCCTCGGGCTCTGTGAGGGCTTTGTTTTACAAATTAGAACATTCTCCCCTCTAGGGGCGGAATGTTCTAATAGCCTTAGAGCCCTCTATAGTGGGCTCTACCTGCCATTAAAAGCCTGCTCCCTTGTTAAAGGCCCTCACCTCCAGCCCGGGCCTTTAATGCTGGAGGACACCTTTAATGATCGGTAGAGCCCGCTACGGTGGGCTCTAAGACTATATTCTGCCCCTTACAAAATGTTTTATCAATATAGACATATAAAAACTTCACAAAACTTGCCTCTTTGGATCTGCTTTTTAATGCCTCTCTCTATGGGTCTAGACTTCACTATTGGCGCCCGGACAGCTGTCATGCTTTATAAATGCCTTAATAATAAAAACACTAATAATAATAATGGATGGAATGGATCTGCATGATGCATTTAATAATAGCCATTGCAGCAGGAGCTTTCTGGAAATATAAAAATAACAGCACTCAGTGTCTCCAGCTCAGCATGAGTTGTCATTCAATTTTAAATATATTATGGAAATACAAATGTCAGCTTGACATTTTCTGAAATAAGAACAGATTTACTGCACAAATGCTAGATTTTTCTCTTTGGGTAAGAAAATAACATTTTCCATAAATAACAGCTTGCTCTGCAGAGAAGCAATGCAAATGGAAACAGGACAACAAGTCCTGTAAGGGTTTGTGGGCAATGTGAAACAATAGTTCTGAAGGCAAAAGCCTACCTCTCTATCTGGGCAGTATATTCGCTTTAGGGATGCTAGAGAGGGTATCTGAGCCTGATAACTCCACCTCACACTGAAAGTTTTTCCATAAAACAAAAACTAAATGTTTACTGGCCCATTCCACCATCTGCAACTCTTTCTCAGCCTGAGAGCAGGACTTTTCAGATTTTTTGAGACTGCAACAGGCAAAAGCAATATCTGGCAGGTGCATCACCGTCTCACTCAGGATGAGCTAGGATCGCCCCAAGACGAGCCGGGATGGTGTTACAAGCATTTTGGTATGCAGAGAGGGCTAAAACCAATGGCGGAGGAGAGTCGCCCTACTGTCTAGCGCAGAACCTGCTAACGAAGAATAAAACGATGCTCTTGCATTGTTTTTATTTTCCTTTGCCGGCTCTGAGCCAGCTTGTGCATGAAGGGGCGGGCCATGGGAGGTGGGAGGAGGAGTACTTGTGCACTCCCTGAGTATGCATATGTGTTTGGCTGGCAGTCTCAGGCTGTCCAAAACACACATGCGCACTTAGGTTTTTCCAGCCTGGCTGCATTCAGCAGCCTGATTGGAGAAAGCCCACAGACTCCAAGACCTGAGCGGAGTGTCTTTCCTGCTCACTCAGGCCAATTCCTGCGCTGCGCCGCAGCACGGGAATTGGATGCGGGTCTGTCTCAGGAGCTGCTGGGACCAGAAAGAGGCCAGCAGGAGTGAAGCGGGAGGCAGCTGGTGGCATCATGTAAGTTTAAAAAATATATATTTTTATCTTGTATCTGGCCCCCTCCTCCCCGGCTCGCTCGCCACTGCCACCTTCCTCTCACCCGCCCCACCACCCTTTGTTGATAGTGGTCACCACTGGCTAAAACAGGTTATATCATTGGCCTCAGAGCAGCTCCTGATTGAATTGAAGCCGTTATGGTAAATACTTGACCAATGTCAATCATGGATTTCCATGTGAAGCATCTTAAAGGAGCATTGATGATAACAAAGCCACTGGTAGCTCAGGGACACTAACTGGGCATGCCCAGGAAAGAACAAAGTGCAGAAACTCTTGAAGAGACGTGGAACCAAAATGATGTTAGGCACCTTATAGGGATCCAGTCTCATACCCTAACAAGTGAAAATGTGTCATAGAACATGAGTGGCGAGTGCCAGAAACTACATTTCAGGTTGGTGGAAGGAAGAGCTTTGCAGGAGTTCACAGGGCCTTCATAGAGTCCTTGTTGCAATTTTCCAAAGACCAGGATGTTATTGCTATAGCTCAGACTGTTGTGACCATCTGGTGCCACTTTACGTGTTTCCTCTTGAAACAGCTCAGCAGCAAAGATCAGTCTCTTGAAATTAAAGAGACCCATGTGAGGTTAGGCATCTTTTCTGGATCTATTCTCATACCCAACAAGTGAATGTCTTGATGCTTTAAGAGCGAATGATAACTATTGATGAATTAGGCTTGGAGAAAATCTGCATGCCCTTGAGTGGACCAATCATATCTTGAATGGTAGGAAGTGAAAGAGGCTCCTTGCCAGATTTGCGTGGCTCAGGAGCACATATAGGCACATTTTACGCCTGGACTGCTTCTTAGGGAGTAGTACAAAGGAGGGTAACAAGTGGTTGGACTGCAACAGTTTAAATGGTAACGTGCTCTCAAAAAAGGACCTCCACAGGGCAGAAGTGTAGGTGAGTTATAGCCATAGTTCTGGTAGGCGACAGAAAGTATGTGCTTGGTCATGTGGCAAACACACATGTTGATGTCACTCTCATATCAACCAAAAAAATGAATGTGAATTTCCAGTACTAGTTCTGCGATGTTCCTTTTGGGCCTGGGATTTTTTTTTTTATTCTAGTCGAGAAATTCATGAAACTTGCAGATTTCGTGTTACATGAAATGTGTGAAATGTCGAGGAATTTTGTCATAGGCATATTTGCCTCATTTCTACTCCCTAGAGATTAGTTCCTCAGTTAACATCTTGCTCGAGAGACATTTTTTTCTTGAAGGAGTTTGACCATTGTCTAATGTGACTTTCTTGATCAAGCTGTCCTTCACATGAAGTTTTCACTTGGGATAATGGCAAACCATATTTCAAGGGATTAAGTGTAAGGGGCTAGTAGATAAGGAAAAGTGTTTAAGGTTTGAAGGGTAAGGGTAAGAGGGTAATGGCAAGGAGCATATAACCCCTTCACCCCTACACTTAACCCTTACCATTTCCCCCTTAACCCACTAACATTTATATCTTAACACTACCCCTTAGTCTGTAACTCCTTACCTTTACTCTTAACCCTTAATGCTTTAACCGTTATACACCTGTCTCCTTACTATAAGCCTTCACCCATAATTAATTCTCTTTACCCTTTTCCTCCTCATACTTTAGCCCTTATCTTTAACTCCTTATACCCTTAGCCATAACCCATAACCCTTTACCCTTAGCCTTAACCCCTCATATATGCCCTTCACCCTTCACTTCTTAGTCCCTTCATAACCATTGTTATTGTTATTGTTAATTGCCATTTGTAGAGCGCGTTATCACCTACAGGTCTCTAAGCGCTGTCAGAGAGATCCCAGCCCTTGCATGTGGGGGAGTGTAGATGGTTAAATTACGTCCCAAGCCTCCGAAAAAAGTACTGTTTGTAGTTTTTTCCTAAACGGGAGAAGGTTTCCGGCAAGTTGTTCCAAATGTGGGGAATGGATGTAGAGAAAGCTCTTCCTCCTTTCGAGGACGAGTTGAATCGGGGACAGGCCAGTAGGCTGGCATCAGAGGATCGGAGCACTCTGCTAGGAGTATATCTGGCTAGGCGGTCTTTAATGTAGCTTGGGGCTTGGCCATAGGTGGCCTTATGTGCGATGCAGAGGCCCTTAAACTTCGTTCTCTGTCTTATCGGGAGCCAATGTAACTGTCTAAGGAGGGGTGCCAGATGGGCTCGCCTCGGCACTCTAAAGATTAGTCTAGCATGATTCATAATAACCTGTAGCCTGGCTAATAGGTTACCCGGGAGGCCTATGTATAGGGAATTACCGTAGTCGAGGCGAGGCAGTATCAGAGCTGACACTGCCATTCTTAATGTATTGAAGGTGAGAAGGGGGGCAAGTTTATGCAACTGTCTCAGCATGCCTATACACATTCCCACTACTGCTGAGACCTGCTGAATCATAGAAAGCTTGGCATCGATTTTGGTAACCATGGGCAACCATTTACCATTTCATCATCCTTAACCTCTACTTCCTTACCCACAACTTGACCCCTTACCCTGTTGTCTCCTTACGCTTGGTCCATACCCCTCACTCTTACTTTTACCTTTCAGTCCTTACCCTTTTACTCTTAATCCCATAACCTTAACGCCTTACCCTTAACTGATAACCCTTAAAATCTTACCCATACCCCTTACCCGTCACCATTTTCCCCTACATTTAACCCCTTACTTCTACCCCCTGGACTACTTACCTTTGGTCCTTGAGCTTGCCGTATTCTTTAACCCATATCCTTATTTCATTACCCTTAAGCCCTAAGGGTCTCATTTTCAAGGCCATTGAGCGGCTGGTGTATCACTTTTTTGGGCACACCGGTAGCTCAGTGTGTCTGCCCTTATTTACAAGGCCACGTAAAGTCACTCTGCATGACTTTCATGTCCTTGTAAATATGGGCATTACTCAGCACACGTGGGTGTTGCTGTGGGTGTTCCCATGCAACATCCGTGGAACCTGACACATTCCCGGATTTACAAAATTTGGTAAAGCTGGGAATGCGTCAGAATCCTACGCCACCCCAGGGGAGGCGAAGGAGTGGCGCAACAAGGAGAAATACTTTTATTTCTCCTTGTTTTTTCCTCTTTCTATGCATGCTAAATTCTGCAGCATGCATAGAAAGAGGAGAATACCATCAATGATTGTTTCTGTGCAGGAAAGTGTCCCTTCCTGCACAAAAACAATCAGCCCCGTAACGCAGGCACCCTAGCAACATTCCGCAAGGAATGCGGCGCTGTGCTGCATAATTATTTTTGTAAATGAGGCCTTTAGTCTTCCTCTTCCCCCTTATTCTTAGCCCCTTACCTTTAATCTCTTACCGTCTTACCTGTGGCCCTTAATTCCTCCCTTTTTTTTCCTTATTCACTTTCCATTCACCCCAAATCATAATAATACTTATATATTTTCATATTTTAATGTAACATGAAAGGATAAGATGGTCTACAATGAAATTGTTGTCAACGAGGAAAGGCATGACACTAAACATTGGTATGCTCCCCATGAGGCATCAGCATTCTTTTCTCTTATAAAACCCCTGGGGCCGTGTTACATTAAGTGCCCAGGGGGGTGCAACGGGCGTTTGAGCTCCCCCGGGGCACTTTTGTATTACAGAAGGGTCCGCAACGCTTGTGCGACCCCTTCTGTAATAGTGAAAGCACTGGCTCACATACAGCGCCAGTGCTTTTTCAAGAGGGCGTCCCTTCATTTGTATTGGGGGAGTGGCCCCATGAAAATGAGGGAATCCCTTTGCCTCTGTGCCGTGTTGTATTATAGACGCGGGCGCGAAGGCAAAGAGGCTCTCAGGAGGCGCCCTGCAAGTATGCCACCTAAAAGCTGGCGCACAGTCTGTGCGCCCCCTGTTAGCAGCCGTCTGGATGGGAAAAAGAGGGTCCTATGGACCCCCCGACAGTCTCTTGCAGGTGGGTGCAGTCATTCACTGCACCCACCTGCAAGGGGATCTATAATCCCCTTTAAAAGTGCGGGAGGGTTGCCGCCTGCACAGTGAAACACGAAGTGGCTGCTTTAAAGCCGCTTTGTATTTCACTTGAATATTTCACTTGAATGCGCTGCACTGGGGGCAGCGCATTCTATGTAATAGGTTGCACTTTCCCTGTTTGCATACTGCGCACCTGTTTTAAGGTGTGTAAGGGCGTAAACAGGGAAAGTGCTCCCTATACATAATAAGGCCGCTGGTGTGCAGAAAGGTTGTGCAGATCTGGAAATATTCTTTTCTGACACATGCAGTGCATTTTGCTTGAACTGCTGGGCATTCTCGAACATGGGGAAACGGTATTCACCAAGGCCAGACTGGGCATCGGGTATTTACCTGGGAAACTGGAGGAGAGAGGGCTGGTTTTGTAGCAGTGCACCAGTCTTAAAAGCACCCACTGCCAGCTGTGGCCGACGCAAGTAAGTGCAGTGGGGCGGGGCGGAGGCATGGTGGGGTGGAAGAGGTGGGAAGTTGACAGGCGACGGAATAGGTCAAAATTAAATAAATGAGTAAAACCTATTCTCTATTCTGTTGTCTGTCAACTCCCCCCCCCCCCCTTGTCCACCGCCCAACCACACTTACCTGCACCGGCCGCAACTGCCCACTGCAGAGTTCCTTGTATATCCAGCAATTTTCAGGCAACAATAAAAGTGTCAGGATCAATCAATCAAACATTTGTAGAGCACACTGCATACCCGTGAGGGTCTCAAGGCGCTGGGAGGGGGGGGGGGTGCTACTGATCGAACAGCCAGGTCTTGAGTAGCCTCCTGAAGGTCAGCAGGTCTTGGGTCTGTCGTAGGCTCAGTGGGAGGGTGTTCCAGGTCTTGGCGGCGAGGTGGTTGTTCTTTGGATGCGCGGGACGGTGGCGAGTGCGAGGTCGGCAGAGCGGAGCTGGCGGTTGGGGATGTAGAAGGAAAGTCGTCTGTTGAGGTAGGCTGGGCCGGTCTTCTGGAGTGCCTTGTGTGCGTGGATGAGGAGCTTGAAGGATATCCTCTTGTTGACGGGGAGCCAGTGCAGATTTCTCAGTTGGGGGGATGAAGTGGCCGTGGCATGGTACGTCGAGGATCAGTCGTGCCGAGGCGTTTTGGATACGTTGCAGTCGTTTGATGAGCTTGGTCGGGGCTCCCGCGTAGAGGGCGTTTCTGTAGTCGAGTCTGCTGCTGACGAGGGTCTGGGTGACTGTTCTTCTTGTATCTGTCGGGATCCACCTGTAGATCTTGCGGAGCATGCAGAGGTTGTTGAAGCAGGAGGAGGAGACGGCGTTGACTTGCTTGGTCATGGAGAGCGTTGAGTCGAGGATGATTCCTAGGTTGCGTGCGTGGTCGGTGGGTGTCGGGGCTGCCCCTAGCACTTTGCATCCTGGGACTTGTAGGCAGGCCCCTGTTTATTGTTAGACTCACTGTAGACGGACGCCGGCCGGGCTGGGTTCGTGTCGACTGCTCAGCAAAGCAGGAAGCGGGAGGACGCCAAATTGCTCACCCGCATCACCCGTGGAGCCGTGGGATCGAGGAGTCGTGGAGCTGAGGGGTCCTAGAGACTTTTTCGGGGTCGCTGCTCCTGCTCCAACCGCGGCGTCTCGGCTGGATTCCGGTGCCGCTCCTTCCGCACCGTTTGGTGAGTGCGAGGCGGCAGAGGCAGTGGGCTTGAGTGGCTGGCATCCCTCCTGCAGCAGCGGCGGAAAGCGAGCGGTGGCGATCTTGGGGATTGGGATCAGTGGAGAGCGGGCGGCGAGCAGCGGCTGGAGCGGTTAGCGCAGGTGCGCTGATTTACGGAGGAAGGCGGAAAGCGGAGAGGACGGAGAGGACGCCAAACAGCCCATCCACTGGAGCGGGTGGTCTAGGTGGACAAGGACTCATAAAGCAAAGCAAAATAAAAAGTAAAAGAAAAATATAACATTGAAGGCGAGGGGAAAACCACAGGACTCATCAAGGAGCTCCGTAAGGCAGGAGCTGCATGAAGGACTCGGATTAAACGTTCACCACGGAAACCATCAAGACTAAGCAGGCAAGTGGCGAGAAAAAGAGTCCTTCCTGATTTTGACGATTTTAACGCTTTTTATGGGGTGTTGTGCTTCCTTTGAAGCGACTACTGAATTGAAAACCTACCTGCATCTTCCCGTGGCGCTCTCCTCTGGGGGTCCGTGTTCGCTGCTCGTCTCCCTCCTGCCGCCGCCATTCCAAAGCGGTTAGGAGGGGGACTTCATTCCCCAGCATCCTGTGCGGCGGAAGAGGAAGCCGCCTCCATCAATCTCGCGCCTGGAGGCGCATAAAGGACCTGATAGGCGACCGCCTCGCGGGAACCGCGCCCGGGCCGCGCCCGGGCCGCGCCCGGGCCAAGGGCGGGCCAAGGGCGGGCCCGTTTAAGCCCGTTAAAGACCGGGTAAGACTGGACTGGGCCACCCCATTGACACTTAAATCCTGATGTGGCATTGTAGTTGGTTATTCCACCTAGTCATTTACAGTCCGATATTCCTCTGGCAAATTGCCAACTGTTTAACTTAAATTGTGTGAAGGCCCCACATATCAGTACATGTCTGAAAGGATGACGAGGGGTTCTAGGAGCAAAAACGCTCAGGGGGTAGTACATACATCTGGCCCGATTGACCAATTTATAACTAGGGCAAATGAAGCCATTAATCAAGGTATATCACTCTTGGAGCGAAGAGTTTCACAAGATTTAGCACTAGCAAGACGCTCCTCGTTAGGCCCTATGGCTTTAGCTAAGACACCTACAAGCTCAAACACCATTAGGCCTCTCATTGAAGTCCAGGTTGAAACTCACGGTGTACCTAATACGGTTGATCTGTCAGCTTCCTTAGCCCTCTCAGATATGCACTCTAGCAAAGATCTTGAGAGGACGCCTAACCTGTTTTTAAGCCCAAGGCAGGAGGGGCTCAGTCCAAATCTCCCAAGGGGGGCAAGGGAGGGTGCCATCCCCAAACGGAAGAAGCCTAGGGTTCCGAAAAAATGTAACTCCAAAGCCCCGAATAAATCTTTGACTACTCAGATGTCAAGGAAAACCAAAAGTAATTCTGTCCAGAGTGCCCCAGATAAAACAGCCATAGATACAGCAGACCCTTGTATGATTCCACCGGCCCCTAGCGATCCAAGTAGTTTGGGCAAGGGTTGCAAAGTTTGTGAGGCTGACAACCAACTTTTAAATGTACTAGGTGAACTTTTCAGAGAATATGTGCATCCTATTGCACTTTCTCTTTCTAATATCGAAAAGCACCTACTTTCCATGAATCTTTCTTTGAATGCACTTAAGAGCGATGGATTGGCCAACCACCAGGAGCTGCGGGCTACTCCCTCGACCGTGAGGATGGAGCAAGTAGTGGTGAGTGCTCCCCCGATTGATTTAAATCTGCCACCTAAATCTTTGTTAGCTGCTTCTAGGATAGCTGGTGAACCCACCAAACCCCCTACCTCTGGTGCAATCTTAGAAAACACGTTACCTAAATGCCTGGGGTTAGTACATCAAAACACTGCAGTAAAAACACCGGGGCCAGTTCACCAAAACCATTTACCTAAATCCATGGGGTCAGTAGAACAAAAAGACAAATTCAGGGGTGAGGTTGGTCATCCTATACACTTACCTCCAGAAAGTGACCCATACGTCGTGATCATGACTGGTGTTCCTGAGTTAAGGCCTCTCAAAGAAGAACCAACGCGGTCCTTAAAAAACAAGGTACAGCATTGGCTAAATGTTAATAGACCACTCCCTCACTCTTGTAGTAGCAGGATCCTTATGGTGCGTAGGGTTCCCTGGATAGGGAGTGAGAAGAAAAAGATTCAGGGAGATTGCATTATTGTCAATTTTGATAATTCTCGAACGGCTGATTATATCTGCCGTCGTAATACATGGCCCAAAATTGACGGAATAAAGGTGAGGAGACTCTCTTCCTTTTATCCTCCTATAAATTGTTGTGACGACACTCCCGACAGGGGCACGTCTAAAGTAAGATCTTGGAACAACAGAAGGGAGAGGGAGGCTTGGCTAGGCTATGAGGGTAGAGATACAGCTCTTTCTGAAGGCTGGAGTGGCATACCACTTGCTAACAGATTCAGCTGTTTGGAAGAAGTAGATTGACCATTATTGGGTTCTGGATTTGTCCCTGAGGACAATGAATGCACTAGCCCCAACCCAGTCCAACTCGTAGACTGCTTTCTACCCATAAACTGCTTACCCCCTATTCAGCCTACTTCCTCCCTTGACCCTACTCCTCAAAAAGATCTGCAGACCCCCTCCCACTGCCTACGCTCCACCCTTGTACTAGGGTCTGGGAAGGCACCATTTGTGCCCTGCATCGAGCCTGTGAGCCATGATGTCTTTCAGCCGCAACCTGAATGCCACAGTAATCCAAATAAAAACACTCCCATTAAACAGGGCGACACTATCAAGATCCTAAGCTGGAATGTAGCTGGCATCCACAGGAAACTTCAACTGCCTGAGTGGAATGCCCTAGTAGAGGCGCATACGATTTGCCTATTCCAAGAGACTTGGAGCATGGAACCTGTGTATCGGGTAGGCTATATTACCCATTTCGTTCCTGCAGTACCTCCAAGAAATGGGGCAGGTCGCCCGTCGGGAGGCCTACTCACCTGGGTAAGCATTGCCTTAAATCTCCAGATTGAGTCAAAGCTAATTAATTCTCCAGATATTTTAAAAATCTCTCTGAGAGGCTCACAAAGAGGACCCATCCTTGACTTATATAATGTATACGCCAGAGGTACCAAATATGGCTCTCCATCCCCGACAGTATCTATCCTTGAAATGGCACTGAATGAAAATTTAGCTGGATCCCAAGTTTTGGTTGCGGGTGATTTCAACTGCACCTATGAGCCCTTTATACAGGACGACATCTATGACCCAAGTGAGGATGATGTTAGATGGGGTATCCCAACTTTAACCATCCCTCCGATCAAAAAATGGTCCAAAACTGCTATTCAGCTCAATGCCCTAACGCTGGAATTTGGGCTGAGAGCAGTTAATGGTCGCACGCGTTCTGATCCTTTGGGTGCGGCCACGTTTAATAGAGTCAACCACACCTCTAGGATCGATTACATCATGCTAGATTTCATTCTTTGGAGCTTTGTTCAGGACATGGTAGTCCTGCCTACAGTTGAAAGCGATCATAATTCGCTTTCATTGTCCCTCAGGA
Organism: Triturus cristatus; assembly: GCF_964204655.1. NCBI lineage: Eukaryota > Metazoa > Chordata > Amphibia > Caudata > Salamandridae > Triturus > Triturus cristatus. Next base: position 1,060,799,088 of record NC_140580.1, read on the forward strand.
ACCCATGGCCTTACGAAAAGGTCGCAAAATCCCTTAACCCAGCCCACAAAATTTCTGTATCTTCGTGTGGGAAACGACTAAAATGGAACATGGTCGCGAAGGATGAAGCTAAACTAAATATAATCAATACTGTTCTCTTAGATGCACAGTTAGAATTGGAATTGGATAGGTCAGACAAGGGTGAGCTAAATCCCGGCCGTGTTACCCCTATTTTTGAGGAGACCATTAAGTCTATTGGGAATGTATTCCTAAAAATGAATCAAGGGGGCAAAAATGCAGTAATGGGGCTCCCAAAGGGAAAGCACGATTGGTACACACCTGCTTGTAGGCACGCCAAATCGCTTTTGATTAAGGCCGTCAAAAGCAAAACACAAGGAGATATTCAGGGAGCTAGGCTAAATTATAAGAAAACCCTGGCAAGTGCCAAAAAAGAGTGGGAAATCGAATATTGGCGCTCTTTAAAAGAGGCAAGCTTGGGGAAAGACGCAAGGCGTTTTTGGGACAGGATTAGAGCCAAAAATAGACCCGATACTGACCTTATTACATGCAATATCACCAGCCAAGTTTGGGTCAACCACTTCTCTAAACTTTATGCAAATCAATCAGGTGCTACCCCTAATGCTCTCTCCATGGACATTTCTAATGAACAACATATAAGGGAGGGGGCATCAGCAACCCCGGATTTGCTAACAAGGAGTGATGCTCTAGCAACTGGAACACTATGTATAGCTTTGCCAGTAAACAACAGGGTGGCTGACTCCATCTTCTCGATCAAAGAAGTGGAGTATGCAATTACTACCATCAGGCCCCAAAAAGCAGCTGGCCCAGACGGCTTACCTGTTAAATGGTAGCGGCAGTATCAGTCGATAACCTTCCAAGTATTTGCCCGGCGATAATCGCCTCTCATACCACTCGATAATTTACCAATAAAAGAGGCAGGCGCCGGAGACTGGAAGGCAGGAAACAAGGTTTTATTCCGTCGGAGCAGAACACATCAGATCAGACAGCAAGGTATCGTCACGAGGTGCTCTAACCGCATCTCTGAGACCTGGTCTCTTATACACTGGTTTATTGCTTTATTACACATAGTACATTCTTGTGATTCTTTTGAAGTACGGGGGAATATCCCCTGGAGCCCCGGTTCAGATCCGATCCCACACATAGATACAGTAGAAGTTCCCACCCTACCCGCAGTGGGAGATGGCTATCGCGCAGCAGGGAATTCCGCTAATTCCCGGGGTGTGTGCAACTGGCCGGGTCTCAGGGGGTAGGGGCTTTGATCTACTGTAATCCCTTTGATGTGGGGTGTTTCCCTTACAGTAGGGGCAGTAAACTGCATCCGCAGGGCTAGGTGATGGCCTGGGACCAGTTCAGACAATGGGGCGCAGAGGAAGGGGGTTATCAAAGGAGAGGCATGACCATGTATGGGTTGTCGGCTGGAAGTGGTTCCGTAGCAGGGTCGCGCAGAAGGAGAGGGTTTATGGCCTGTATGAGAGAGCGGGGGTGGCCGGCGCGCGGGGGATGCTTGCAGCGCCAAGGGAAAACGCTGGCGGTCGAGAGTGAGCGGAGAGAGCGGGGTGCCTAAAATGGCGGCCGTGCATTCGTTGCGCGTGGTGCTGGGGAGGGGCAAGATGGCGCAGATAATGTTCAGTTTGCGAGCTAAATTTCCACAGTCCTCCCTTTTAACATATCTCGCCAGCTTGTCCGGCCAATATTCGCCTTTGTTAGCCTTTCAGTTACAGTATCGTCAATGTTCGTCACACATTTAAAGATACAGAGTCTTTAGGGTAGGCAGGAGTAACCTGACACATTTGTACATTGTCTCATACAGTTTGATGAAGCAGGCGAGGAGGAAGTACATTCAAAGTTACAGTATAGTTGTGTACATGGCTGGTGTTGTATGAATGTTACTATACAAAGTTACATTTTCTTAACTACTCAGTGTACAGTCGGAAGTGATTGATGCAACATCATGAAAACTTGATAAGAAGATAGTTAATATAATAAGGTGGTTGGGAGAGGATTTTCAACTTTGACATGGGTTCTTCTTTCCAGTGTCCTTGTTTATAAAGAGCTATCACTGGTAAGCTCTCATTGTTGTTCTTCTTTCGTTGGCACTGTTGAGCACCGGCGGTGGAACTAAGGTCCAGCTCAAATCCGATTTCTTCACGTGGCAGGGTGTGACCACTCACTGTTCTTTGATCACAGTCCTGTTCCTTAACACAGTTCACCACAGGTACTTTTGAGACAGGGTGCCGGCCTTTTGTTCCTCGGTAGTAGGTCAAAGTCATAGTCCAAATAAAAGAGGAAGAGAGAATGGGGTGGCATGGGATCAGATCAAAAATGCGGACCAAGGAGAGCAGAATCTTTTCAGCACTGGGCCCATCAATCGGGCCCGACGGGTTAAGACTTCAGGCACGCTGGTCAGTGAGCAGGGGCCTCGATGTAGCCCTTCGCGCTCATCGTTCTGATAATGGTGCCTCGTCTCACGCTCTTGTTGCTTCGTCGCTTCCCCCTTGGTCGATGTCATAGATGTTTTATGATCCGCAGCCAGACTGTGCGTCACATCCGACCCCTCTCTTCCGATGGCTGCAGGTTATCCTTGAATAGGTTATAAGAAACGAAAGTCTTAGAGATCTTGGCAGGGAAGACATTTACATACTTCATTCTCTCTCCCAACCACCGAGTAGTTGCGGAAATGCTCTTATCTGTTACTATATGATTGGTGTCTATTAACTCTGATGTTAAGGTGCGTGTTACTAATCTATTAATTACTGCTGTGGTGCAGGGTTCTGTGGGTGTCCCTGTCCATCGTCTGGCCTTCTAGGTGTCAGTTTCTGCGCCCTATAATGCAAGGTTTGGTAATACCTGTAAGTGCGAGGTGCTATGGTCATGCGTTCACGAGCATCCTTTTCATACAGTAGGTGACCCTTTATCAGTTTAAAACAGTGGCCATCAGCTGTTTTATTCGGGATACTTCTGAGACGGCTAGTATAGGGCTGGAGTTATCTTTGGGAGAACAGGGTGCTTTAGACATTTTATTCCGGGCCAATTGGTCAGGGGTAATTCTGGGTGGTGGAGATGGTGTCCGTTAAGAACAAAAAACCCCTGACATATAGTCCCCGTGTTGTGGGTCAGATTAGGAGACATCAGTCGTCTTACCTGTCCTTTCCTTCTCAGCCGATTAGGCTTAATGTTTGTAAAAAGGAGAGGTAGTAACGGGGTAAAGTATGGTCGTTTTTGTTTCTATCAATTTGTTCGAACACCACCGTGTTCAGGCCAATTATACACTTACCAAAGAGGTGTATGTCGTTAATTTATTCAAGAAGAAAGAGGGCAAGAAAGAGCCTTTTGCGAGGGAGGGGGAGAGAGAGAGAGAGAGAGAGAGAGAGAGAGAGAGAGAGAGAGAGAGAGAGAGATGGGTAAGATAATAGGTCACTTGGTGCACTCACAACATGGAGTAGCATGGGTCTGTTCCATGTAAGAAAACACAAGCGGGGAAAAGACATAAATTCGATGATCACGTACACACAAATGCCGGATAGGGTGTGACAGTACATGCGTCAAGACGGAGACTCAGGGCTGCGTCGAGCACGGGGACCTCTCCTTCCCTGTCCTCTATTCCTATGCATGCTGCGTACCTTCAGCATTTTGTAGTTCATCCTATGGGTTGTCTGACCCTTTATTCTCCTCCCTTTGATCGGTGGACGCGCACTTCAATCATACAATGACGCTCTCTTCAAGTGATCCGAACATGAAATGCATACACATTCATATCGTATAATCGTAGTACACACGCACAATCATATCATACAGTTTTTCATGTTCTCAATGGTGGTCTGTAATTTTACACACTGTCTCACAACGTTTGTCTATGTTTTCCCTGATGTTGAACTTGGTGCGGTCCATGTCCACTCCATTCTTCAGTCGGAACTTCGTCGTGACCTATAGAGGGGAAATAAGAGGGGAGGGGAGGTGCAGTATTCAAAATACCCCAGCGCGCGCAGACACGAAAGGTTCTACCTACCATGTACCAGGCTAGCCGCAGGGTTGGGTAACACCACGGACCCATTATTCTTTAGTTTGAGGCAAAGATGCTCTAGTTCATTCATCTCCTAAATTCGCGTTCCCTGGTCGTGCAGGTATTTCTCAATTGGTCGTGTATTATGGTGCAGGATACCATACCTTGCATGCGACATATACCTTAAGTTATAGTTCATTATTGATTTGACAATTCTCGGAAAAAGGGCAGGCGTGATTGGTACAAATTTCGTTAAACAAAAAGATTTTTTAGGCAAATTGTGTCTGTATTATCTGTATGCCTTCGCTTAGGAGTAACAATCATTTATTGAAAAGAAAAACCTTCAACAACCTAGATGATTAGTCATGACACTGATTTCGTAATTCCTTTTTAAGAAGCCCTTTATTTAAAACAATGTCAGTATGGAAATACGGGCCTACAGCCGCCATAGACCGGCCACAGTGTGAGAGGCGTCGAGCAACATGAGCAACACTGGATTAACATGAAAAAAATCGGTTCCCCCCTTTCCCCCACCATCATGTGTGAAAGCATCGCATATACATATATATATCTCTTTTTAACACAAATGTCACGTGACTGGAACGCCACAAGGAGTTGTAGGCCACTCCTACATCAGCGCCATCTTGGGGTGGGGTCGGGCCAGTGCACAGTCTAAGTCTTTCCATGAATTAGCTGCCGAACCAGAATTCCTTTCGGTAGTTCGAGAACTTTCGTTAGCGTCAACTTTGCGTCAGCATGGCGTCACTGCAACCTTGTAGCAATGCCATGGTTCGTTCTCAGGGCGGGGCAGCAGGCGGGTTCTTCCGCCGACACTCTACTTTCTCACTGCACCAAGCGGAGGCAAGGTGGCTGCCGCCCGGGGGGGGGGGGCAAAAAGAGCAATGGCGGTGGTTTTGTCCTTACCGGAAGTCCGCAGGAGTCGAATGTCGAATGACTCCAACCAATTCTGCAAGGCTGAGGGGAGCGTTCTGTCAAGAGTGGGGCCCATGCCCTAGCAAACAAGCTTTCGAGTCCAGAATTGTCTCACGGTGGGCCAGGCCTGGAACCGGAGGGGTCAGCCGCCGGAGTTCAATGGCAGCAGTAGCGGCAGCTCTTTGGTACAGTCACCGGAGAGGAGCCAGCAGCAGTAACAGCAGCAGTTCGGGTGGTGCTGCCACCGGAGTGGCATCAGTTGCAGCGACAACAGCAGTCCGGAGGACATCATCATCGGAGTGGGCCCCTACTTACTTGGCTGCGGGGGCCCACTCCCCGCGTCGGGTGTTAGCGGCCGTCCTGGTGAACCCTGTCCTTGGGTGGTTGCCTGGCGGCCGCGTGCAGGGGTGCCGGCTCAGCCGAACGGCGAATGGAGTGGCAGGGCGCAACCCAGCTGGCCGACGTGTGAAAGGTGTGGTTTGGGGTGCCCTCATCTGCTGGCGAGCCTCCACCTGGGGAGGTGGGGGAGGTCCGTCCGCGTCGCCTCCCCCCGCCAGGGCACCCTCCGTTATTGAAGGAAGAAGTGACTGGGAAGACCCGCACAGCGTGCCAGGGTGAAATTCAGCAGGCCGATGAAAAAGATGGCTAGGTGCAGCTTAGCTGGCCGGTGAGTGGAAGACGGTTGGGGTGCCTGGCAAGCCTCCACCTGGGGAGGTGGGGGAGGTCCGTCTGCGTCGCCTCCCCCCGCCAGGGCACCAGCCCTCCGGCGCTTCGTATAGCCTCCGGCCTATTCGCACAATCGGCCGCCACTGATGTCAAGGGATTCCTGCATGGCTTTTATAGCCCAAAATCAACTAAAAAGGACCGCCCAAAACAGGCCAATGTTGCAACTTCGAGGAAGGAGAGGCGAGGACGGTGTCACGTGGACGAAAAATGCTTTGGGATGCAGGTCGCAGCAGACTGTCATGTAAATAGTTGTTTAAAACATGTTCTAACCTGTTCATTTTTGCCGGAATGTTGTTATACTTATAATTTATTAAAAATGTTTGACCATACTATTTTGCTGGAGCGTTGTACGTATCAGTGATCTGGTTAGCGTATTCGGCGTTGCTCGATTGCACGTGATCCTAATCAAGTGTGGTGACGTTGATGGTGGGTATCAACAAACTTCCGGTTGTGTCTATTGGGGTCCCTATTTTTGTTCAGTTCCAAAAGGACCGGGCACTGGGATTTCCAGTGTCCGAACCCTCTACAGAACGCACATTGGTTCCCATCTAAGTCTCTCCGTCCGTTGTAGGGTGTAGGTGTATGGTCTCTAGGGGGTTTCTGTCCTGGTTCTCGCTGTTTATCTATGGTATCGAGTTGTACCCAGGTATATCCGAACGGCTCAGCGTGGTCAACTTTCCGGATTTGTTTCCACACATCAGCCGGCAGACATAGCCCAAAGAACAAGTCGATATCTGCTAACGTCATTATCGTTGAGCCTAAGGTTGTACCTAATTCAGTGTAGAAGGCAGTCGGGTTCTTTCTCAAGTCGGGTAGGGTCTTTCTAAAGGTCAAAATATCTTGCCGGTCCCACGGCTGATAGACCCAGTTATATACAACCCTTCCCTTCGCATCTTGGTGGTTGATGTCGTCGTGTGTTCCCTGACCCCGTGGGGGGACCCAGTAGGGGGCAGCTTCTTTAATGGGCATCATGGCATCGGCCCTTCCTCCCTGGGGTTTAGTTGCTATGGGGGTTTCTGTTTCGGTTGTTTGTCCATGTTCTTTAAGATGTCGGTAGACCTCGAGTGTACGAGTGAAGAGGTTCGCTACATCGCCCTCTCTTTCTTCCCCGATGTCTATCTTTCTATATAGGGCCGCTAAGCCTTCGGGACCTTTATCGTGGTACCTATCCTCATATGCATTCAGGGCGTGATAACAGAGCCGTACGACAAAGTGTCGTCTGCGGTTGTCGGCATACGATTTATACACGTCCGTTATATACTCCTCACTTTCTTTTCGCTCCACCAGCGTCCCTACTATCTTGTCAATTCCTGCTCGTTCATCTTTAGTTAATCGATTCATTCTGGTGGAATCGTTCTTTCTCATCTCATGGTCATCTAGCGTTGTAGCCGACGTTGGGTTCAGTACAAGAGGCTCAGCCGGCGCGGAGGCCGTGAGGGCCGAGGCCCCTGTACTGCTTTCGTTCGTGTTCGGGGGTTGTGGGTGTTGCACTACTGATTGGGAGGGTGCATACGGAGGGGGCATGTAAATGGTCGGGGGACCTAACAGTAATTCGTCATTCGTTTGCTGCTTGGAGGACAACACAGGGTAGAGCAAAGAAGGGGTCCTAACAGCGTACTGGCCTGAGGTTTCGGGCTCCTGTCTTAGTTTAGTTTCCCTTCTCTCCTTTATGTCTTCTTCTAACTTTTTAGCGGCAAGGTGAGCTGCCTTTCGTAATTCCTTTTCTGCTTTTACTTCTTCCCTCTTTTTCCGTTGCGTCGCTTCTTTGCGCCACATGCCAATACTGTCAAGCATAGTAGGCGTCGTCTTATTGCTACGCAGAGCTACTTCTAGCGCTTCTATCTTGCGGTCGTCGAAGGATCCCATCAGTGGCCACTGACTTTCGGGCTCCTTCTTGGTATATTTATGCCACAGCTTGCTATAAGCCACGGCGACTAGTCCATATTTAGTGAACATGTCCTTATTAGGGGTGCCTTCCAGTGGAGCCGGGTGGTTCACCTCTAATAAGCGGTCCGGGCAGAACCAACTACCAATCAGTGGGGAGAAGATAGGCATGACGGGTTTCAACGGGGACAAAAGTCAGCACTACCTATCTTTTCACTGCTTGCAAAGACTAGACAGAATATCTCTATTCCTCGTTATTTGTAAGCAGAGAATACCTCCAAAGAACCAATATCGAACAACTAGTGTTCGGACAATCAATCAGTCAATCAATGGGGAGATAAAGATAGGCACGACGGGTTTCAATGGGGACAAAAGTCTGCGTTACCTACCCTTCACTATTTGCAAAGACTAGACAGAATATTCCTATTCTACGTTATTTGCAAACAGAGAATATCTCAAAAAGCACTATTCTTCAAAACAATCAATGTTCGGACAATCAATCAATGGGGAGATAAAGATAGGCACGACGGGTTTCAATGGGGACAAAAGTCTGCGTTACCTACCCTTCACTATCTGCAAAGGGAGAGAGAGAGAGTATTTCTACTCTTCCCCGTTTGTAGACAGCGAATATCTCAAAAAGAACAATCAATGAGCAATACTAGTATTCAAACAATCAATCAATTATTTCGCACTTTTGTCGTGTTTCACGACCTTACCCGGACCGCATGGACAGTTTCTCGTCTTCCGCCTCCAGCGCCCGATCGTCCTCTATTCTCCGTATTTGCCGCGGCACTCCTGATGGTTCCCAGTCAGGACCGTAGATCACTCGAGAGAGGTCTGCTCGGAACCAGTGAAGTTCGGATGATCGGCTGCCAGACGAGGGTCTATTGGGCAGGAGCTCTCCCGATCGTTGCAGTCGTTCACTCTGTCGTCGGGACCTCTCCCACTGGATCCACGTGTCGCTGATGGGCCCCACGTTTGGGACGCCAATTGTTAAATGGTAGCGGCAGTATCAGTCGATAACCTTCCAAGTATTTGCCCGGCGATAATCGCCTCTCATACCACTCGATAATTTACCAATAAAAGAGGCAGGCGCCGGAGACTGGAAGGCAGGAAACAAGGTTTTATTCCGTCGGAGCAGAACACATCAGATCAGACAGCAAGGTATCGTCACGAGGTGCTCTAACCGCATCTCTGAGACCTGGTCTCTTATACACTGGTTTATTGCTTTATTACACATAGTACATTCTTGTGATTCTTTTGAAGTACGGGGGAATATCCCCTGGAGCCCCGGTTCAGATCCGATCCCACACATAGATACAGTAGAAGTTCCCACCCTACCCGCAGTGGGAGATGGCTATCGCGCAGCAGGGAATTCCGCTAATTCCCGGGGTGTGTGCAACTGGCCGGGTCTCAGGGGGTAGGGGCTTTGATCTACTGTAATCCCTTTGATGTGGGGTGTTTCCCTTACAGTAGGGGCAGTAAACTGCATCCGCAGGGCTAGGTGATGGCCTGGGACCAGTTCAGACAATGGGGCGCAGAGGAAGGGGGTTATCAAAGGAGAGGCATGACCATGTATGGGTTGTCGGCTGGAAGTGGTTCCGTAGCAGGGTCGCGCAGAAGGAGAGGGTTTATGGCCTGTATGAGAGAGCGGGGGTGGCCGGCGCGCGGGGGATGCTTGCAGCGCCAAGGGAAAACGCTGGCGGTCGAGAGTGAGCGGAGAGAGCGGGGTGCCTAAAATGGCGGCCGTGCATTCGTTGCGCGTGGTGCTGGGGAGGGGCAAGATGGCGCAGATAATGTTCAGTTTGCGAGCTAAATTTCCACATACCCGGGGACCTGTTGCGAGCGGACATCCCGAAATGGGGTAAATTTATTAACTGCCTGCTTAATGCCATCAGTGGGGGAGCGCCAATTCCGGCATCCTGGAAAGGGGCGGAGGTCGTCCCCATCTTCAAAAAGGGGGCCAGGGACGACCCATCAAATTACAGACCCATAAGCCTGCTAGATATAACACAAAAGGTGGTCGGTAAGGTGTTGTTGGTCAGATTATTACAATGGATCGACGAAAACGGCATCCTCTCCGACTACCAGGCTGGCTTCAGAGCAGGCACCGGCACAATCGAGCAAGCGTTTAGATTGTTGCTTGTGTATTGGAAGGTGGTGGTCTTGGGCAAAGGCAGTCTTTACCTTGCCTTTATCGACTTGAAGACTGCCTTTGACCTAGTACCTAGGGAGGCTCTTTGGAAAGTCCTTGCTGCCATGGGGGTGCCCAACTACTTGCTCCTGTTATTGGTAAGGCTGCATGTAAACACTTTTGCCCAGGTTAGGTGGGGGAGGAATGGTGAGAAAACTAACAGAATTCCGGTAGAGAGAGGGGTACGCCAGGGATGTGTTCTAGCTCCCACCCTTTTCTCGCTATATATCAACGGTGTGGTTGAGCATCTATTGAAAGACCCTTCAGATGAACCATCCCTGGCGGGGGAACGTATCCCGACCCTCCTCTTCGCGGATGATACACTCTTGCTCTCCAAAACCCCAATGGGACTCCAAAAACTCTTAAATAATTTCCAGCTCTTCTGTACAGAGCGGGGTTTGGTAATTAATAGAGATAAAACAAAGTATCTTGTGTTAAATCCCCCCAAAAAACCCATACGCCCCCCAAAATTGAATGATGAACCTTTGGGGAGGGTGGATGTGTTTGATTATTTAGGGATTCGTTTATCCCATAATATGCAGTGGGGCCCCCATTTATGCAAGATGCTGTTGTCTCATAAAAGAGTTACAGGGGCTCTCGTGAAGGAGCAGCGCTCCTGTGCTATAAGACCGATAGCCCCCGTTATTGATATTTATGCAGCAAGAGGAGTCAGCTCTGCCCTTTATGGTGCCGAGCTCTGGGGCTTTTGTGACACTGGCGACTTATCACGAGCAGAGAGGAAGTTTTTCAGGGTCATTATGTCACTTCCCCAAGGCACCCCCACGATTCCATTAATGCTCGATCTTGGTTGTCGCCCCATCGGTGATCTGGCGAAACTTCGCCCTTTATTGCTATGGGCTCGCTTGTGGCGGGTCCCGGAATTAGCCAAATATGCCAAAGGTCTCTCGGAAATCATGTCACTCCCAGGATGGCATAGGATAAAATGGTTGCGTGACATGAAGGCCCTTTTGCATAATCTGGGGCTAAATGCATCATGGGAAAATAAATCTTCCCCTCCGAAAGCCACGCTTAAGCTCTTATATTGGAACTGGATTGCGACCCAACGGATCTCGAACACATCATTGGGGAGACTTACTGAGGACTTCCTGAATTTTAAGGATCACCCAATCCGGGAACTATATCTCGACATTATCGAGAGCCCCTTTGATAGAGCTTTGTATTTTAAGTTTAGGACTGGGACCCTCCTACTTTATAGCTTTACATCACGATGGAATTCCCTCCCTCAGACCTCCGATCTTTGCCCTTTTTGCACATCCAGACGTGAGTCTGTGGCTCACTTTTTATTTGAATGCCATGAGTACGCCCTCCCAAGGAAAAGATGGCTTAAGCAACTGTGCCGCTCCTTGGGAACTAGACACTATATTGTGGCACTCCGTATTTTAATGTCAGATGCTCGCCCATTATACGTTTGTGCCCTTGCAAAATTCTTATCTTGGGCATGGCGTATCAGAAGTAAAAGGCTTAAGGAAATTGTTTAATTCATTCTTAAATAATTATTTATGATCTGTTTTTGCACCTTATTGTAATAATAGGTTTCTTCTTTTTTAAATGAAATTAACTTATTCCATTTTTAACTGTTACGCTTTTATGATATGTTTTTATCGAAATAAAGCCTTTGACTGACTGACTGGCTGCCCCTAGTGCCGTCGGCCACCAGGAGGACTTGGTGATTAGTGTACCTGCTAGAGAGAGATTGGAGTTTTGTCTATTGGCAGTTTAGACTCATCTAAAGTAGCGCAGAGGGTTAATATGCCTGCTGCAAAGTACATTTACCATGCATGCAGACTATAGAACAGTATTTTTGTGCATAACTCAGTGGGTTAGTGCTTTTGTGACAGAGATTCTTTTTGCAGTTCATAAATTACAATCGTAATCTAGCAAAGTCAGCTATAAACTGCCCTCAAAGAGCTGCATGCAAACTGCATATGCTACAGGTTAGACAGTTATGTTTTTTTCCTAGTCTTTCATTATCCTAATGTTGCTAAAAAGGGTTTGTTATGGTTGACATAAATTCTTATTAGTAAAGCTAAGCCTAAGCACTATGTAACCTTCTGAATCCTGAGTTTTTGCTTCTCCAGACCAGGCCCTGATGTCCACAGCGGGCACAGTCCTTGCCCCCTTTACCTGATGAGACGTGAGAGTCCTGGAGGTGGCACCGGCGACGCTGGAAACATCCATAGCGTGTTGAAGCCTCATTGCGCGCACTAGAACGCGTGCTGAGTGAGCTGCACGCGCCAGGGTCAGTGTCCTCTGGGAGGATGAGTATTTTCAACAGCAGTCCACTGTGACATGGAGGCGACTCAATGCGAGATTAGAGATCATATCAAAACAGTCCCTCTGTTAACAGGCAGACCAGTGCCTTGGATAATGTAGTTAAATGGTATCAAGACATGGGAAAGGTGCACCATAAACCTCTTTGTAGTTTGAGCCGTAGGTGGGATCCCGGTCCGCTTAGAAGAATAGCCTTGGTCTCCTGAATCCTGGAGAACGTCTGCTCCACCAGCCTCCTCTCAGCCACCATTTCTTTGTAATATACCCAAGGTGCATGACTGCATGTTAACTCTCTCACACTTTGCTGGCTACTGGCCTTGCCCCAGTGTATTTGTGTTCTTTTTAAATAGTTGAATGAAACTCATTTCACTGTGGCTGGTATCCGTGTCCGTGTTTCATACAATTCAACACTCGCAAAGTTGCTTCGACATCCACAAGTGTGTTGTGGTATAATGCTCTGACATTGTACAGCACTCCGCTGCCTTTTGGGTAGGTTCGCACTATAGAAATGCCATGCCATGTACATACATACATACATAAATACAGAGGTCAAAGTGGATAGGATCTGTGGGGCATGACGTGCCTATACTTTTTTATTCCACAAAAGACAGTTCCCCTACAGGGTCAGTGTGTCTTCGGGAAGCCGGTGCTTCTGAAGATGTCTCTCTCTGAAACCCTGAGCACGTGCATTCAGCTGTGAACTAGAATTTCAGCACCTCCTCTGCTGAGCTGCAAAAACAACAACCAGTGACCCGCGCGTTCCATCTGACGAGGAACGCATCCGTGGTTTCTTCAGGCCTCATCCTCATCGAGTGGAGCATTCAGAGTTTCTAGTACGCATTCGTTTGGAGAGGAAAATATTGTAGTAAACATCCTTTCGCCCCCGTGTATGTGTCAGCGTTCGATGAAGGAAGTTCAAAGGCATATGTTAGGTGTCGGAGTCAGCGCAGTGACTCTCAGCAGGCTTCCTCCATGGTCTCTGCTAAATATTGCCAGTTCCCAAACATCAGCTAAGCAGCCACAGATGCTTTTACCAGCTATGTTAGACGCATTTCCATTCAGCCCTCTAACTCCAGGTACAGCACATGACTCACCTTCACACACATCCCTTGGAGGTACATCTCTGGTTTGTTCTTGGTCATCTGAAGGAGGGGGCACCCCTTGTGAGCAGGAGGTCTCTCCCTTGGATCAATCTCCTCCCACACCCTCCCAGGTGGCGACTCTCAGTTATGGACAACCTCTGGCCATATCAGACAACCACACAAGTGGTAGGATGGGGGTGGGGGTGGAGAGTTAATGGCACTGTCAAATCCTGTCAGCGCAGTGAAGCGAGCAGCCTTCCTTTCACACCTAACGGGATGAAGTTTATTTTAAAACGCTACAGCCAGCAGTTCACCTCAGGTCCAGTCTCAGTGACTCATCCTGCCGGAAGGAAGTGACGTGCCCATCGCAGCAGCGTCGGCAGAAGCAACCTGTTTCCAACCTCTCCTCCTGAGTGAAACTGGTGCGACTCGCGCTGTGTACATGATGCTCTCAGGGCGAAATTGTATGTATGTAGCGGTCGAACTGCCATAAAAGCGGTATGTGACGTGTGCGGGCGGGGTCAAAGGTGTGGCTAAAAAGAATTAACTTTAACTATTTTGTTGGTCTGTCATTTTCAGGTAACTAAATATAAAATAACGCACACATCTTAAAGGGAAAAAATGCATGTTAAACAAATCAGTGAGAAATGCAACAATTTACGTTATAAAAACTCTACTGGTTATTTTGATGATTGCAGAGGTCTGTAATCAGAGAACCACAGAATGAAATACCGACTAGTAAAGTGGAGAATAGTGGCTTGAGTATTTCTAGTGCTACTAGGGTGAAAGAAAGTACTATGAATATGTAAGCCATTATTTTAACCTTGCATTACACCCAGTATAATATCAGATGCCACAAAATGCACAAAAAATTAGATTTTAGTTTAAAAAATGTGCTTCCAAAATATAGAAATATATGCACACCATCCCTAGTGCAAGCATTATTTTATAACTGCCCATCAAAAGCATGCACCCCACAGCTCAGCTGATAACACTCTTATACTATCTCTCAAAAAGACTGAGGGGCATATTAACAAGGGCCGGCGATAAATATCGCAAAGCGCGCTTAGCGCTTGCATATTTATCGCCGGCTATCTCTGGAATTTATCGCCCGGTTTGCACGTTATTAACAACGCGCATCGCCGAGGCGATAAAAATTCCAGAGATAGTTGGGATATCGCCGTTTTCCATGGTGGAAAACGGCGATATCCTAGATGATAGGGCCTGTGGTCTTGGCCACGAAATCCACCCCCCATGTTAAGTATGCGTTAGTCAGGAATTTAATAGACGTTAAATTCCTGCGTTAAGGCATACTTAACGCGATTTTAAAAGTCGCTACCCTCCCTTGTTAATATCGCGAAGCTGCCTTCGAGATATTTTCCCAAGGTTGTCTTGTCAGGCACGCCTCCTTTGCATCTCATTAGCGATGCGATCGGAGGCGTGCTACAAACGTGCACTAAATCAGCAAGACATGCGATCGTGTCTTTGCTGATAAGGCGATGAAATTATCGCCGCTTTTTGCCCGAAAACTGACGCAAAAGCGGCGATAATTTCATATCGCCACCTTGTTAATATGCCCCTAAGGGCTTGATTTAGAACTTAGCGGACAGGTTACTCCGTCATGACGGTAACAAATATGCAGTCCACCAAAATATAAATCCCATAGGAAACGAAACGAAAATACTTTATTTAGACAATAACGTCTGTCAAAGTGGCTAAGATTACAAATAAAATCAGAATAATAGCTGTTATCACAATTTTGCCAGTTGTCAGCCATTCTGTGGACAATTCATAATTCAACCTCTGTGTTTCTCACAGGTAAAAATGGATTAAAATACTTATTCAATAAACGGCTAACAACTTGATAAAAGTGCCTTTGATTAAGAAAAAGGAGATGCCCTACAGTCCGTGCCCTGAATGCCAGCATCACGGACACGGTCGATCAGAAGGTTATGATCGACCGTGTCAAAGGCGGCTGATAGATCTAAAAGAACAAGGGCTTGGGAGAGATTATGGTCCGCACCCCTACGGAGCTCGTTCATCACGGCAAGTATGACCTGCTCGGTGGAGTGTGCAGGCCTGAATCCGGCCTGATGGGGATCGAGAAAGAAAGAGCGTTCAATGAAAGAACTGAGGCATTGTGTGACATGAGCCTCCAAAATCTTACTCAGGTAAGGGAGGAGCGAAATGGGGCGATAATTACTTAGGTTAGTAGGATCTGCCTGAGGTTTCTTAAAAATGGGTAAGACCTCTGCTACTTTAAACGAGGGAGGGACAACCCCTGTTTCTAAAGAATTGTTGAGAAATGCAAGCGGAAGGTCGGGGCATGAGAGAAAAGCTTCTCGGAGAAATGGAGGGGGGCAGGGGTCCAGGGGGGAGCCTGAGCTGACCTTTTTTAACAGTGAGAAGAAATTATCCTTGGAGATCGGGGGGATTAGATCGAGAAACTGAGTGTTTTTGGGTGAGATCCCCAAAGCCGAACGAACGGGGGTCAGAGGAATGCTTTGCTTAATAGTGATAATTTTCTGAGTAAAGAAGTTATTAAGGGCATCGCAAAGGGCCTGGGTAGGAGCTGGTTTGAGGGTCACCCTGTCAGGTAAGGATAGTTCGTTGACAATGGAGAAAATGTCTTTGGTTTTGGTTGATGAATTAGTGATTTTATATGAGAAGTAGGCAGATTTAGCTGCAAAGATGGCTTTTTTATAGTCAGCTAGCAGCTTGATGAAAGTATCTTTGGTGGTAGAAGAATAGTTACGTCTCCACCTGCGTTCTGCCTGTCTAAGAGAAAGTTTCTTAGTTTTAAGATCTTCGGTAAACCACCGCTGGGCGCCGTGAGGACGCTTAACTATGGAGAACTTGCAAGGGGCGACGATATTGCTGGCAGCGCAAAGCCAGTTGTGAATAGCATTTTCTTGGTCCTTGAGACAGTCAGTCACCGTAGGCAGGGAGGTAGAAAGTAAGGAACAGAACTTCTCTTTGTTGGCACGACTCCAATTCCTGGTTAGAATTTTATCCGGGGTGGAGGATTTTGCTAAACTAGGCAAATCTAAGGAGAATTGGATGGAATAATGGTCCGACCAGGGACAGGGGGAAATAGCTAGGGAAAAAATAGATATATTGGCTGTCCATAACTGGTCGAGGTGATGTCCTTTGATATGAGTAGCAGTGTGGATGTGCTGAGTACAGTTGAGGCCCCTGAGGAGGTCAGTGAATTCTCGGGAGAGAGAGGTCTCATTAGGGTCAGAGGGCCAGTAGTTGAAGTCGCCTATTATCAGAAGATTGGGATTATTTATTATGAGGTGAGAAATGAGGTCTCCAGCTAACTGAGGAAAAGAGGGCATGGAGAGGGGAGGCCGGTAGAATAAGGCACAGGTCAAAGAAACTGAAGAGGAATCAAGTTTAATAATGAGTGCCTCAACGGAAGGAATAGCAGTGGTATTTAAGGTGGTAAACTGTAGCTGATGGTGGATGATTGCAGCCACACCACCGCCGTGGCGTCCGGCAGGTCTGTTGGTCTGCAGTATGTAGTAGCCTGTGGGGATGGCTGCCAAGATATCTGGGAGGGAATCATCCGTAAGCCATGTTTCGGAAAGAAGGAGTACGTCAGGTTTTAAAGTGTCAAGCAGATAGAAAATTTCTGATTGGTGTTTAGGGAGGGATCGCGTGTTTAGGTAATAAAAATTCAACAACTGTTTGTTAGGGTGGGGGGGGTTAAGGGTGGTAGGGAGGAGAACAGAGGGGTCTGTGATAGGCAGTGGAAGAGGTAAGAAGGAACCGGAGGACAAGATTCCGCAAGAAAGAAGCTCTTGCTTTAGTCGTGGCTTAATGGGCCAAGGGAAGCGGAAAGTGCGTAATTCACTTGGGGAGTATTTAAAATGCTGAACAACGGGTCCTGGCCCTTGTCCCGGTCGGTCGCGGACGGGCGCAGACGGGCTTGCCTTTAGCGCGCCTTCGGCGCGCCCGCTGCGCGCGTCCGCTGCGCGCTTGCGCTAGCATTGGATTTTTATGCTCAGCAGGCTCAAACGACTAGAGCGCGAGATTGGCCCCCTCACACAAGATGGCGGCCCCGCTGGTAGGTGCAAGCCCAGCCGCCGGCGAAAGCACGACGGGTATGGGGAGGCAACGAGCGATGGATGCGGGGCGGGCACAAAATGCAGGTAAGGGCAGTAGCTGAGAACAACACAAGTGTTATTTTTTAAAAGACAGAATAAAATGCACAAATCACATGCAGTAAGGATAGAATATCGCGCAATGCAGTTTCAGTAAGTGTTAAAAGGAACGCTTCCCGGCTTCCGCCTCAGGAAGTACAACCTATGCTGCGCGCTTGCGCTAGCATTGGATTTTTATGCTCAGCAGGCTCAAACGACTAGAGCGCGAGATTGGCCCCCTCACACAAGATGGCGGCCCCGCTGGTAGGTGCAAGCCCAGCCGCCGGCGAAAGCACGACGGGTATGGGGAGGCAACGAGCGATGGATGCGGGGCGGGCACAAAATGCAGGTAAGGGCAGTAGCTGAGAACAACACAAGTGTTATTTTTTAAAAGACAGAATAAAATGCACAAATCACATGCAGTAAGGATAGAATATCGCGCAATGCAGTTTCATTAAGTGTTAAAAGGAACGCTTCCCGGCTTCCGCCTCAGGAAGTACAACCTATGCTGCGCGCTTGCGCTAGCATTGGATTTTTATGCTCAGCAGGCTCAAACGACTAGAGCGCGAGATTGGCCCCCTCACACAAGATGGCGGCCCCGCTGGTAGGTGCAAGCCCAGCCGCCGGCGAAAGCACGACGGGTATGGGGAGGCAACGAGCGATGGATGCGGGGCGGGCACAAAATGCAGGTAAGGGCAGTAGCTGAGAACAACACAAGTGTTATTTTTTAAAAGACAGAATAAAATGCACAAATCACATGCAGTAAGGATAGAATATCGCGCAATGCAGTTTCAGTAAGTGTTAAAAGGAACGCTTCCCGGCTTCCGCCTCAGGAAGTACAACCTAGTGTCCTTGGAATTGGCCAAAATGAAAAAACAGTGTCTTCAACAAGAGGGGAAAGTGGAACTTGGAGGGGGTGGGCAAAATATAAAAACACAATGGCTACATCAGGGACTAACTGCCACATGTATCAACAGAAGGAATTGCGATTCTTAAATAGCGATTTTTAAGGAATCGCTATTTAGGAATTGCAATTCCATATGCATGTAGGAATCGCAAAATAAATTGTGATTCCCAAACTTTGCTTAATAGCGATTCACAAATTAAGAATCGCTATTAGGTAATGTCACTCCATTCATTCCTATGGTCCTATAGGCCCATAGGAATGAATAAGAATGCATTCGCAAAATGCGATTTACAAATTGGTAATCGCAAATTGCGAATGCTATTCCAAGGGTCCCAACGGGCCTAAGGCCCCCCTGATGCACCCCTCAAAAGTAGGTAAGTATGCATATGTGCAGCAAATACAAGCCCTAAGGGCATGTGTGCGCTGCACACCACTTTGAAAAATGCACTTTTGTGCATTTTTCAAAGTATGCGCAAATTACCATCAACATCAAGTTTATGGTAATTAGCGTTTCCCAAATACACCGTTTGCATTTAGGAAAGGCTTGATGCATTGCAATTAGGGAATCACAAATTGTGTTTCCTTAAATGCATTTGCAATTTAGGTAATCACAATAAATTGTGATTACCTAATTTGTGAATTCAAAGCCTTTGATGCATCGGAAAAGGCCTTTTTCCGGTCGCAAACAGGCCGAGTCTGCGAATCAGCCCGTTTGCGAGCAGAAAAAAGCTTAATGCATGTGGCCCTAAGTCTCTTTACAAAATGGTATATTAATCAAACAACATAAAAAGAAAAGTCCAACATAAGCAGTCCAATAACATTTGGAAAAATCCTAAAAGAAAATGAAAAATTCAAATGAAAATGAACAGTCCAAATTATTAAAGAAAAAAGGTAATTCTTCCAAACCATAGGCGGTATCTGGGCAAAGTTCCTAGTCTGGGGGAAATGTTCCTGGCCATACTCCAGTTTGCTTTTCACCACTACACTATCTATATCTCCCTCTTTGTCAGGATTATGAAGAAACTTCATTGGAAAGCGTCAGTATTTGGGTGCCTGACTGCATTCCTGGTTGTTTTGACACCCCACTTTCATGCAACTCACAATGCAGCTGTGCACATTGTTGTTTTTCACCTTTTTTGGTGCCCTCTCCTCTCATTGCTTATTCCCACTACAACCCTTGACTTTCCTTCTGGCTCCCATTTGTTCCTGTTTCCTCCTGATTCTCCTTTACCTCTCCTTATATTTTCCTGGAGTCTCTCCTTGGTTTCTCAACAGGCACGTGGGCACTACTCAGTTTCCCCAGCCTCTGTGACTCTCCTCGACTTTCAGCTCTGTATTCCCGGTAGGAGTGAGGCTAGTCACAGTTTTTCCCTGCTGAGCGAGAGGTAAGCCGGTGTGCTGCTTTATTCACAGACTATAGTTCTTGAGTTTGTTTATCTGAGGGAGTTCTGTTTGTCTAGTATTGTTGTGAGCACAAGGTTCCCAAGCGGTGATTCTGTTAATATCCGAGGCTACTGTTGGTGCCATTCTGAACCAGTGTCCACCGTGACTCTCCTTTCCCTAGTTTGTCCCTGGTTCCTAATTGAGGTACTAATAGCCATTATCTCAAGTGGAATAGGTGGAGGATTGGGAATTACGGCTATGTACTTTGGGAAAATTCATCCCCCCAAGTAAATCCTGACTGTTTGCCAGGCCTCTCATCCGGCCCATCATGGATTCTTCCCATGATCCCATACAAGTAATGGTGCAACCATCGCAAAGATTCCAAGCAAGTTAAAAATGCCACAACAAGAATACACCTTTGTTGTTACACCAAACGAATCAATACACCTAACGCCTCTACGTGTGCACCCACAGTTTGTGCACACTTGACGGTTACAAGCACAGAAGGTGTACTGATGGAGACACTGAGTTGCATAGTGTTCGGCCTGATTTAGACCTTATGAGTCGAATACAGAGCAGTCTAGCGCCACATGATAAGTTTTCTGGTGAACCCCAAATTTTTCCTACTTTACTCACCCAGTGTTAACTCCACTTTTAGATTTGAGCTTTGAACTTTACTACTGGCACGGCACAGATAGCATCCATATTGTCCTACTTAACGAAAGATGCCTAGATGTGGTCAGTAACACTCATTTTAAACCAAAGTCCATGGCTGCATAATTAAGGGCATTTCATCAAACAATTTCAAGCTGCCTTTGGGAATCAATAGAGCAGCAACCAGTGCAATTGGACTAATAACACTCTAGCAAGGAACTGAAGACCTAATTAATTACATTAGTCATTTTCAGCAGTTGCCCGTGGAAACCGCGACCGACAAAGCTGCCGCAGTAGTTTTTTATTAAGGTTTAAAAGAGGAGTTAAAAGAAACCTTATCCACTGTGTTGGACAGGCCGGTTCCTATCACTGCCCTCGTTGAATTAATGTTACAAATTGGTATATAATAAATCCATCAAAAACCAGTGGAGGCTCCTCCCTTAAGGTGGGTGAGCATCGCCCCACGGCTCTCTCAGCAGCGAAAACATGAAAATTAAAATGGCAATAAAACAGGTTATTATCATTTTATTTTTCATCACAGAGTCAAGTATAGGGCAGGCCGGTGCCGTCCTGATGAACAGCACATCCAGCAGGGAGGAGGCAGGCGCGCAACGCCCATTGGCATCAAAGGGCGTGGCAGCCCGGGCTGAGACAGCTTCCTGTGCACACACACAGCCCCCGAGTACTTCACAGGTGTTTAAAAGACCATTTACTTGCTAACGAGGCTTTGTTGTGTTTTCACCCCTTCTTAGAGCCCCAGTGCATCTCTACTCTGCATATTGCTGGAAGAATCAACCCTCCCCCCCCCCCCCGAAAATCTTGAGTTGTCTCCCCCCCCCCCCCCAAATTTGGCTCTAGTTGTTCCTCTGGGAGGAGGAGTGATTGGCCTGTTGCAAGTGCACATCTGTCTGTTAAATTCCTAACTAAGGCATACCTAACATAGGAGGTGGATTATGGAGATACGACCACAGGGTCGTATCACCAAGGCTATCTCGCGGGGCCCGTGGGGGACTGCAGCGCCACCCCCACGAGGAGCAACACCCCATGATGAAGCAAGACACTCGAAAGGGTGTGTGAGGGCACTATATACAAAAGGAGAAATTCCCCACTTTCTACCCGATCTGTCTACACTTTGAGAGCACACACTACCCTCTTCAGGAACAGCTACCCTCTCAATACATACACGTGATTCTGAGGGAGCACGGGTACTGGACCTATCTCCAATTACGCTCCCGGTCCCCCCCTCTTTTTGTAGCATAATTTAAAGGACGGCAGTTAGCCGTGGGACCTAGTTATCTTTACCTCCTCTTTCCTATCCCAAATAACCACTTCTGCCCTCTCCTTAGTCATACCACCTAGGTAGCCTGCATATATATATAACCCACATCCATATCTAGATGGATACTGTTGGTCTCAGCTTCGACGACGCCACGGTAGCAGAAATACTGCGGGCACCCTCACTACTAGGAGAAGATGGCAGCGCAGCAACAGGCAGCAAAGCAGACGACTGGAAATCACTAACATCACTTAGGAAATTACAAATTAAGACAGCTTTACATGGACTGATGATGACAGAATACCTGAGGGCTAATGTAGCACCCAATGGCCTCCTAGTTACGTTATCTCCGAGAATCTTCCTTGAAGACTTAACATTCCGCAGGGAATGGTCCCAAATCGCATGGAAGTGCACACGGGACTGGCTCGTGTTAATAATTTATCTAGTAAATCAAAAGGGAGTGGATCACTAGTCCCAGAGAACCAGGGTGTGCAAGGACAGTAAAGGTACTGTTTTAAAAACCCTCAATCACGTTATGAACGTTTTGGATGTTAGCGGTATATTTTCGTTCTCCGCTTCGTTATTAGTAACGTGACAGCATCATCATTGGGTTTGTTGTTATGCTTTCTCCACCTGGAGATCGTACCACTGGTTGTTTTGGTAGTGATCGTAAATAAAAAATGAGAGTGAGTTTGGTGAAGTGTTCAGTGGTGAAAAAATGAAGATAATTAAAAACCAACAGGGCTAGTAAAAAATCTTTAATTGTACTAGATGTTGGGGAGTTTAGTCAGTGTGCACTCAAGGGTGAGTTAAGACCCTGTGCATTCTAAGGTGCCATTAAAAAGGTCGACATGTTTCAGCCCTTGTTGTGCCCCGAAGGGTCACGTGGGCTTTCTTCAGGACCTAGGAGGTGAAATAAAGACCTGAATATTCACAGGATCTTTTGGGTGAAATGATTTATGGGTTAATTATTCCCAAAGGTAACTATGCAATTTGAGCCTGTAATGGTAGTTCCAAAAAGTAAGAAGGGGAAGGAAAGAAAAACAGACCTTGTTAGAGTAATAGTGAGGATAAAAACAGATTGTATTAACACATTTGTCAAAAACAGACAGCCAACAATATAAAACTGGTTCCTTTAAGTCTATAAGGTTGTCTGCAGCAACTGGAAAATGGCAATTTTTAGAGTCAAGACACTAAATGTGTCCCGTATTTCGTATGGCAAAATTCGTCCCTCCTTCAGCAACTCGTAAGAGAATCCACATTCCATCTTGTCATATAAGGTGTACAGAGCGCTCATATGTGATTATATCAATAATGCAACTGAATGTATAAAGAGACTCATTATTGGATCAGGATGACAGTATTGACAGACTTTGTTGTTCTCAACTTGCAAGCGCGTGTTAAAAAAGTCTACTTGAGGAAGTGCAAAGGCGCGTAAGCATGGCAGTAGTTCTGTATTCGTTAAAGACAGCGCTTAGGTATTCACAGATGGCTTAGCAGCGCTCATATATTTACGATTAGCTCAGAAGCGGTAAGTTTACATGGGAAATAGGAGGAGCGGCATAAAGTTTTACGTTCTCATGGCAGCCTTTATATTTTTACGCAGAGTAGTTGAAGCTTACGTATGGTTTTTAGAAACTTACAGCAGCTTATAAATTAGATTAAGGAGTAGCGCTGCCTGATGTTGCATAGTACGAATATATATAACAGGGATATACTGGTGAAAATATTAATAGCTGGTGCTCAAAATGGAGGCGGCGCGTGTGATTTAAAAGGGCTTCTGTACCTGTTTCCCGTTACTGTGGGTAACAGCGGGTGTGGAGTTGGGCGGTCGCTCGCGCTCTACAAGGATAATGGAGAAGAAACAAAGGAATTTGAACTGACAAACTTTGACCAAGTAATACATTACGGTTCTGTTGTGAAGTTGAGTCCACCATCTCGCTAACCTCTTCGGCGCTGGACGCGGCTTCTGTGCTGGCTCTGCCCTAGTCGACCCGGTACTGCCGGTAGGACCTCAGAGCTCGCGTTATATCTGATATGGAGCGCGTAGAAATAGTCGAAAGACTACTAAGAGATGGGCCATGTGGAATTAGGAAACTGAACGGGATGGAGTGGTAATTACCGATTAGATGTAGATAGAAGAGCGGAGTTGATGACAATGGTGCAAATTATTCAGAAATGTACACAAAGGTGGTTAAAAAAGAAAATGGTGTTATTGGAGAGACTCTTTATGGAGAAAGCGCTATGATCACTCCTGATGGTCACCTTTAAGTCATTGTCAGCAGCGTGTGTCCTCAAACGGGATGACATATATAAGTAATGCTTGATCAGGTACATAAACCCTTAAGCTTTTAAGAGGTTGATATATGTTTGGCCAGATTCTTATTTTTGGCAATGAAGTTTTTGGAAGACTGGGGGTCAGAACATCATTTTCTCAATACACTCAACCATGGTATATTGTCATTCAAACCATGGGTATTCGTTGAAAGTCGATGGACCCATCTTTGTTCTTTTTCGAACAATACTTTCTCTGCTTGGTTGTTCTTGTTAGTAAGGGTTTCTAGGATTACCCAACGTAGGTCGTTGACAGTATGTCCTTGTTCCAGGAAGTGATTACTCATCTTCGTAGTGCTTCTCTTGCACTTGACGTTGCTGCGATGTTCGCAGAGTCGCTGTTTTACCTTCCTGCAGGTCATTCCAATGTAGCGCAAGCCGCATGGGCACGTGATCATGTAGATCGCGTGGGTGGTATTGCAGTTAGTGTGCGCTCTTATGGTCCAGTTTAGATTGGGTGATAACTGTAAATTTTTGGTTGCCGTTTCAAGTGGCAAACTGAGCATGACCCGCATGGGAAGTGTCCTGTGACCGGTGTGTTGTGCCAGAGGCCTTGTTGTGTCTTCGTGGCTGGTTTTTCCAAAGGTCTTGTGTGTACGAGTATGTCTTTTAGGTTCCTTGTTCTTTTATTTGAGAATCTGGGTTTTGGCCATTTCAAGTTTCCCGAAGTCAGAGTTCGCCAGTTCTTGTTGACGATTTTCTTGATCTCGTTAGTCACAGTACTATAAGTGCTAACACATGTCAGCTGATCCAGGGTGGATTCTTTTACTGTGGTGTCTAGGAGGATCTCTCTTGGCTGGTTCCTTGCCCTTTTCTGGCATTTTTTGATAATGTGTATGGGGTAGTCTCTGGTTTGTAGTTTTTCGCTTAGTTCCATTGCCTGGCTCTTGTAGTCTCTGATGTTGCTGCAATTTCTTCTGAGTCGTAGGAACTGTCCATACGGGAGGTTTTCCCTCAGTGGACGTGGGTGAAAGCTGTTATATGATAACAGGCTGTTTTTAGCTGTGGGTTTGAAATAGGTCTTAGTTTGTAATTTGTCCCCTTCGTTGAAGATAGTGACATCTAGGAAGTCAAGTTTGCTGGGATCTGCTGTGTATGTAAATTTCAAGCAGTCATCCCTGGTATTGAGCCATTGGTGGAATTCGTACAGATCTTCATTATTTCCTTCCCATATCAGAAGGACGTCATCTATATATCGCTTCCAGAATACGATTTGACTCAGGAAGGGATTGGAGGGGTCATGGATGTATGTGGTTTCAAAGTTGCTGAAATAGAGCCCCGCTACACTCGGCGCAAAGGTACTGCCCATTGAAGTACCATGGCGCTGTTTATACATGATCTTATTGTATTCAAAATGGTTTTCTGTAAGTGCTAACCTACAGCACTCAAGTACAAAATGCCTCGGTGTCTTGTGTTCCCATTGTTGGCTGAAGAGAAGTGTCTCTAAGGTCTCCAGGGTTTTCTGTTGCGGGAGGCTCGTATACAAACTTTCGATGTCAAGTCCCACTAGTAACATTCTGTTCTGTGAGTATTGTAGATTCTGTAAGTGGTTGAGTAGATCTTTCGTGTCTTTCAAATAAGTGGGAGTTTTTTGTACCAATGGTCGCAAGTAGTGGTCAGCAAATTGTGACAACGGTTCTAGAATAGAACCGATTCCAGAGACAATCGGGCGTCCGGGTGGCGGGCGTCGTTCTTTATGGATTTTGGGTAAAGAATAGAAGTAAGGCATTCTTGGTGTCTTGGTTATCAGAAATTCTGCTTCAGTCTTGGAGACCCAGTTGTTGGTTTCTGCTTCATCAACCATGATGGCAATGGTGTTCTGTAAGCGTTGGGTTGGGTCTATCCTGATGACTTCGTAGAATTTTTCGTCAGAGAGTAATTCGATGCACTGTTGATGATAGCCTTCTTTACTGAGAAGCACAATGCCACCTCCCTTATCCGCTGGTTTGATAATTAGCTCTTCGTCTTGTCGTAATGTATCTAGTACTCTTTGTTCAGCATTAGATATATTCATGAAAGGTCTTCTGGTTTGGTCTTTAAGATCACCCACTTCTTTCATTATGGCCTGTTCAAAGGCTAGTACTTCTACTGGAACTTGGTGGTTAGGTGGGCAGAAGTTGGATTTACGGCGGAGTGTCGTATCGCCGTCCTTTGTTATTTCTTCTTTTCCGTTGAAGAAGGCTTTCAGCTTGATTTTCCTGCAGAATTCAGCCATTTCACACTGGAGTCTAAAGATGTCTACGGGTGGTGTGGGTACGTAACTAAGACCTTTGTTAAGAACATCCTCTTGTTCTGTAGTAAGTCTTACGTTGGTGAGGTTGAAAATCAGGTTGTTGTGCTTGTTCCCGCTTTTGCGCCCGTCATGCTCCTCGTGTGGACTTGGTGTTGCTGGTCTGACCAGGTGACCCCTTTGCGTCTTGTTCTGTGGGTTGTCTGGCCTCTCCCTAAAAAAGGCGGTCTATGCGTGTAGTTGGATCCCATGTCAGGCATTACTGGAGGGCCCATAGGTGGAGGACCTGGATAGAAAGGGTTTGCCCAGGCTGGAAGGTTGGGGTTGAAAGGTGTAAAGGGCATTTGAGGTGTCTGTGTGCCAAAGTAGGGATTGAACCAGGTGTTTGGTCTTCTTCTGTTTTGGCGTCTGTATTGACCTCTGTTCCTCCTCGGTGTGTGGGATTCTTCTCCACTCCAGTCAGAGCCATTATTCGTTGAACCTGTGCTCGAAATACTTGAATTGTCAAAAATGTCATCCGGGATCTTGTAATCATCTGCACTGTACGGGTGCATCTTTTCCATAGAGAATTTTTTCAGATCCTTCCCTAATTTTTGGATCTTGTTCTGTGTAATGTAGTCCTTTGTTTCGTTCATTTCTTTATTGATTTCTTCTAACCTTTTTTTATATACAGTTAGCTGCACCATGCTCTTGATTTTCGTTTCTAGTATTTGTATTTTGATCGTCAGTTCTTCTGTGAGGCGTGTGGCGGTTTTTATTATAAGAACTAGGTAGTCTCGGGTGCACTTCCAAGAGATGGAAGACCAATCTTTACGAAAGACTAGGTCTTGAAGGAAGATTCGTGGGGCATTGTTTACCCAAAGTCCTCTTGGTGCTGCGTTGGCGCGTAGATACTCTGTCATAATTACGCCATGGATGGCTGTGCGCACTTGTTCTTTCTTTGTTTCTGATAGCTCATCCCAGTCTGTAGTCTGGGCTAGGGTCTGTGTGATATCTCTGTCATGCAGTAGCGAAGGAAGGGACAGAATCGCATTAATTTCTTCCGTGGAGTAGCTCAAGCCTAGATTCTCGGACATGATGGCTTACCACAGGCAATGTCTTGGGGGAAGGACGGAAAAAAAAGGGGGAAGGAAAAAACTCCCACAGCTGCACGCTGCTAAGTATTATAGTAATCAAACTGGAGGGAGAAGGAAGAGCTGCTGATCCACTCAGCTTCCTTGTCATAAGTATCTAGTAAATCAAAAGGGAGTGGATCACTAGTCCCAGAGAACCAGGGTGTGCAAGGACAGTAAAGGTACTGTTTTAAAAACCCTCAATCACGTTATGAACGTTTTGGATGTTAGCGGTATATTTTCGTTCTCCGCTTCGTTATTAGTAACGTGACAGCATCATCATTGGGTTTGTTGTTATGCTTTCTCCACCTGGAGATCGTACCACTGGTTGTTTTGGTAGTGATCGTAAATAAAAAATGAGAGTGAGTTTGGTGAAGTGTTCAGTGGTGAAAAAATGAAGATAATTAAAAACCAACAGGGCTAGTAAAAAATCTTTAATTGTACTAGATGTTGGGGAGTTTAGTCAGTGTGCACTCAAGGGTGAGTTAAGACCCTGTGCATTCTAAGGTGCCATTAAAAAGGTCGACATGTTTCAGCCCTTGTTGTGCCCCGAAGGCCAGACAACCCACAGAACAAGACGCAAAGGGGTCACCTGGTCAGACCAGCAACACCAAGTCCACACGAGGAGCATGACGGGCGCAAAAGCGGGAACAAGCACAACAACCTGATTTTCAACCTCACCAACGTAAGACTTACTACAGAACAAGAGGATGTTCTTAACAAAGGTCTTAGTTACGTACCCACACCACCCGTAGACATCTTTAGACTCCAGTGTGAAATGGCTGAATTCTGCAGGAAAATCAAGCTGAAAGCCTTCTTCAACGGAAAAGAAGAAATAACAAAGGACGGCGATACGACACTCCGCCGTAAATCCAACTTCTGCCCACTTAACCACCAAGTTCCAGTAGAAGTACTAGCCTTTGAACAGGCCATAATGAAAGAAGTGGGTGATCTTAAAGACCAAACCAGAAGACCTTTCATGAATATATCTAATGCTGAACAAAGAGCACTAGATACATTACGACAAGACGAAGAGCTAATTATCAAACCAGCGGATAAGGGAGGTGGCATTGTGCTTCTCAGTAAAGAAGGCTATCATCAACAGTGCATCGAATTACTCTCTGACGAAAAATTCTACGAAGTCATCAGGATAGACCCAACCCAACGCTTACAGAACACCATTGCCATCATGGTTGATGAAGCAGAAACCAACAACTGGGTCTCCAAGACTGAAGCAGAATTTCTGATAACCAAGACACCAAGAATGCCTTACTTCTATTCTTTACCCAAAATCCATAAAGAACGACGCCCGCCACCCGGACGCCCGATTGTCTCTGGAATCGGTTCTATTCTAGAACCGTTGTCACAATTTGCTGACCACTACTTGCGACCATTGGTACAAAAAACTCCCACTTATTTGAAAGACACGAAAGATCTACTCAACCACTTACAGAATCTACAATACTCACAGAACAGAATGTTACTAGTGGGACTTGACATCGAAAGTTTGTATACGAGCCTCCCGCAACAGAAAACCCTGGAGACCTTAGAGACACTTCTCTTCAGCCAACAATGGGAACACAAGACACCGAGGCATTTTGTACTTGAGTGCTGTAGGTTAGCACTTACAGAAAACCATTTTGAATACAATAAGATCATGTATAAACAGCGCCATGGTACTTCAATGGGCAGTACCTTTGCGCCGAGTGTAGCGGGGCTCTATTTCAGCAACTTTGAAACCACATACATCCATGACCCCTCCAATCCCTTCCTGAGTCAAATCGTATTCTGGAAGCGATATATAGATGACGTCCTTCTGATATGGGAAGGAAATAATGAAGATCTGTACGAATTCCACCAATGGCTCAATACCAGGGATGACTGCTTGAAATTTACATACACAGCAGATCCCAGCAAACTTGACTTCCTAGATGTCACTATCTTCAACGAAGGGGACAAATTACAAACTAAGACCTATTTCAAACCCACAGCTAAAAACAGCCTGTTATCATATAACAGCTTTCACCCACGTCCACTGAGGGAAAACCTCCCGTATGGACAGTTCCTACGACTCAGAAGAAATTGCAGCAACATCAGAGACTACAAGAGCCAGGCAATGGAACTAAGCGAAAAACTACAAACCAGAGACTACCCCATACACATTATCAAAAAATGCCAGAAAAGGGCAAGGAACCAGCCAAGAGAGATCCTCCTAGACACCACAGTAAAAGAATCCACCCTGGATCAGCTGACATGTGTTAGCACTTATAGTACTGTGACTAACGAGATCAAGAAAATCGTCAACAAGAACTGGCGAACTCTGACTTCGGGAAACTTGAAATGGCCAAAACCCAGATTCTCAAATAAAAGAACAAGGAACCTAAAAGACATACTCGTACACACAAGACCTTTGGAAAAACCAGCCACGAAGACACAACAAGGCCTCTGGCACAACACACCGGTCACAGGACACTTCCCATGCGGGTCATGCTCAGTTTGCCACTTGACAACGGCAACCAAAAATTTACAGTTATCACCCAATCTAAACTGGACCATAAGAGCGCACACTAACTGCAATACCACCCACGCGATCTACATGATCACGTGCCCATGCGGCTTGCGCTACATTGGAATGACCTGCAGGAAGGTAAAACAGCGACTCTGCGAACATCGCAGCAACGTCAAGTGCAAGAGAAGCACTACGAAGATGAGTAATCACTTCCTGGAACAAGGACATACTGTCAACGACCTACGTTGGGTAATCCTAGAAACCCTTACTAACAAGAACAACCAAGCAGAGAAAGTATTGTTCGAAAAAGAACAAAGATGGGTCCATCGACTTTCAACGAATACCCATGGTTTGAATGACAATATACCATGGTTGAGTGTATTGAGAAAATGATGTTCTGACCCCCAGTCTTCCAAAAACTTCATTGCCAAAAATAAGAATCTGGCCAAACATATATCAACCTCTTAAAAGCTTAAGGGTTTATGTACCTGATCAAGCATTACTTATATATGTCATCCCGTTTGAGGACACACGCTGCTGACAATGACTTAAAGGTGACCATCAGGAGTGATCATAGCGCTTTCTCCATAAAGAGTCTCTCCAATAACACCATTTTCTTTTTTAACCACCTTTGTGTACATTTCTGAATAATTTGCACCATTGTCATCAACTCCGCTCTTTTATCTACATCTAATCGGTAATTACCACTCCATACCGTTCAGTTTCCTAATTCCACATGGCCCATCTCTTAGTAGTCTTTCGACTATTTCTACGCGCTCCATATCAGATATAACGCGAGCTCTGAGGTCCTACCGGCAGTACCGGGTCGACTAGGGCAGAGCCAGCACAGAAGCCGCGTCCAGCGCCGAAGAGGTTAGCGAGATGGTGGACTCAACTTCACAACAGAACCGTAATGTATTACTTGGTCAAAGTTTGTCAGTTCAAATTCCTTTGTTTCTTCTCCATTATCCTTGTAGAGCGCGAGCGACCGCCCAACTCCACACCCGCTGTTACCCACAGTAACGGGAAACAGGTACAGAAGCCCTTTTAAATCACACGCGCCGCCTCCATTTTGAGCACCAGCTATTAATATTTTCACCAGTATATCCCTGTTATATATATTCGTACTATGCAACATCAGGCAGCGCTACTCCTTAATCTAATTTATAAGCTGCTGTAAGTTTCTAAAAACCATACGTAAGCTTCAACTACTCTGCGTAAAAATATAAAGGCTGCCATGAGAACGTAAAACTTTATGCCGCTCCTCCTATTTCCCATGTAAACTTACAGCTTCTGAGCTAATCGTAAATATATGAGCGCTGCTAAGCCATCTGTGAATACCTAAGCGCTGTCTTTAACGAATACAGAACTACTGCCATGCTTACGCGCCTTTGCACTTCCTCAAGTAGACTTTTTTAACACGCGCTTGCAAGTTGAGAACAACAAAGTCTGTCAATACTGTCATCCTGATCCAATAATGAGTCTCTTTATACATTCAGTTGCATTATTGATATAATCACATATGAGCGCTCTGTACACCTTATATGACAAGATGGAATGTGGATTCTCTTACGAGTTGCTGAAGGAGGGACGAATTTTGCCATACGAAATACGGGACACATTTAGTGTCTTGACTCTAAAAATTGCCATTTTCCAGTTGCTGCAGACAACCTTATAGACTTAAAGGAACCAGTTTTATATTGTTGGCTGTCTGTTTTTGACAAATGTGTTAATACAATCTGTTTTTATCCTCACTATTACTCTAACAAGGTCTGTTTTTCTTTCCTTCCCCTTCTTACTTTTTGGAACTACCATTACAGGCTCAAATTGCATAGTTACCTTTGGGAATAATTAACCCATAAATCATTTCACCCAAAAGATCCTGTGAATATTCAGGTCTTTATTTCACCTCCTAGGTCCTGAAGAAAGCCCACGTGACCCTTCGGGGCACAACAAGGGCTGAAACATGTCGACCTTTTTAATGGCACCTTAGAATGCACAGGGTCTTAACTCACCCTTGAGTGCACACTGACTAAACTCCCCAACATCTAGTACAATTAAAGATTTTTTACTAGCCCTGTTGGTTTTTAATTATCTTCATTTTTTCACCACTGAACACTTCACCAAACTCACTCTCATTTTTTATTTACGATCACTACCAAAACAACCAGTGGTACGATCTCCAGGTGGAGAAAGCATAACAACAAACCCAATGATGATGCTGTCACGTTACTAATAACGAAGCGGAGAACGAAAATATACCGCTAACATCCAAAACGTTCATAACGTGATTGAGGGTTTTTAAAACAGTACCTTTACTGTCCTTGCACACCCTGGTTCTCTGGGACTAGTGATCCACTCCCTTTTGATTTACTAGATACTTATGACAAGGAAGCTGAGTGGATCAGCAGCTCTTCCTTCTCCCTCCAGTTTGATTACTATAATCGTGTTAATAATTAACACGGCGAAACGCCTCTCGGATGAACTACTTATTCAAATCACCATAGCAGAGAATGGCCTAAAAACAGGAGTCTCTATTACCTCATTCAAGTCAAGACTAGCGGAAATAAATGAAGAAATGAATGAACATAAAGACTTCCTAACCAAGCAGAAGATCACAAAGTTCCAAAAAGACCTGAAAAGGTTCAACAAAGAGAAGGTTTATCCCTATACAAATGAAGAGTATATCTTTCAGAACTATGACACAACTTCTGATGAAGGGAGCAGCACGCGATCTAGCAGAACCAGATCATTTGGCAGCGATTCAAGCCATGAAGGGCAACGATACAATCAACACACCAGAGGAACATCACAATCAACACGCCCTCCCTTGTTCCAGAATCCTCCGCTACCACCTCAATTCTCTCATCCATCTTTCCAACCACCAGGCTATCCAGGACAATGGATGGGACCACCACCCATGTGGCATATACCTCCCAACCATCATATTCTGCCGACTCATTTCCAACAATTCCCGAACCCCCCTTTTCACAACAGAGGGAGGGGCAAAGGAAGAGGCAGAAGAAGAGGAAGTTACAAGAAGGTACAATGGCAAGACCAGGAACCTATGACGCTACGGAGCCAGACCAGAGGTCAGAGACCTTAGTGGTGAACCTTTCATCAAGACCACTAACAGACAAAGAGATCACGCTCCTGGAAAAGGGGTTGGGATTTGTCCCCACACCTAGAGAAGATCCCTTTAGACTCCATCAAGAACTTCATCAGTTCTTCAGAAAGCTTAGACTTAAGGCCTTCTTCCAAGGTAAACCGGACAACCCTTCCACGGAGACTGGTCTGAAAAAACCTTCAAAGTTTACACCCACAACCGCTATGACACCACATGAGGTCCTCACCTACGAACAAGCGGTCCTGAAAGACATTGGAGCACTGAATCCAAAGCGACCGTACGATAATCTATCAAAGGAAGAAAGGATGACACTTCGAGCCATCACCGAAGATCGAAATATCATAATTAAACCGGCGGACAAGGGTGGAGCAATTGTCATCCAAGACCAAGAGATCTACGATAAAGAATGCATCCGCCAACTGGCCAATACCACATACTACGAAGTAATCACAGAGGATCCCACGAGGCGCCTTTTGACCAGGATTAAGAGCATGGTCTGTGAAGCTTCCACTGAAGGCTGGATCTCACAACAGGAAGCAAATTTCCTCATGACAGAAGACCCTCGGACCCCGTATTTCTACACACTTCCCAAGATACACAAGGGGGTTAACCCCCCTCCGGGCCGTCCGATCGTCTCGGGCATTGACTCTGTTCTAGAGCCCCTAAGCAAATTCTGCGACTTCTATCTACGCCCCCTCGTGAGCAAGACCCCCACCTACTTAAGGGACACCACAGAGGTCCTCAATCTCATCGATCTCTTTCCAAATGCAGACGAAATAGACTTCCTAGTAACAATGGACGTGGAAGCCCTCTACACGAACATCCCACAGGATGCCACGTTGGAAGTATTAGAGGACACCCTCAGGAACATTAATCCCTGGCCCTACATCACCCCCATTCCATTCATTTGCGAATGTGCTTCCCTCGCTCTGAAAGAAAATTTCTTTGCCTTCAAAACCCAACTATTTCACCAGATACAAGGCACGAGCATGGGAAGCACATTCGCGCCGAGTCTGGCATGCCTTTACATGGCCCATTTTGAGGAACAACACATTCTAGGAGAGAACAACCCCTTTAATGAACATATTCTTCTATGGCGCCGTTATATTGACGATGTCATTTTATTCTGGCGAGGGACTGAAGAACAATGCATGGAATTCTGCAATTGGGTTAACACTCTCAATCCTTATCTGAAATTTACCAGCACAAGGTCAAACCAAAAAATTCCCTTTCTAGATCTCCTTATATCATTGGAGGATGGTTGCCTACACACGACCAACTACAAAAAACCGACAGACAGGAACAATCTCCTGGTCTATGACAGTCACCACCCTAGAGCACTCAGAAATAACCTCCCAGTAGGCCAATTCCTACGTCTGCGGAGGAATTGTGACACCAGAAAGGAATTTGAGATACAGTCTGATCTTCTTAGTAATAATCTGGCTCAACGACAATACCCTAGAAACATCATTCGGCAAGCCCAAAAGCGAGCCAGGAACAGCCCCAGAGAATCTCTTCTTGAAATAAAAGAAAAACCTGCATTAGACACCATTACGTGTGTAACAACCTTCACACCTAGCTCCAACAATGTACGAAAGGCCATTAAGAAACATTGGTGCATACTGAATTCAGGATCATTTGACCCTGGCCCACCACCTTTGTTCGCATATAGACGAACACAAAACTTGAGAGACCATCTGGTTCACACTAGGCCAAAACCACAGACCACACCACAAAGTACACTCTGGTCTTTACCACCAGTAACAGGCCACTATCCGTGTGGTTCCTGTTCTACATGTGCTGAGACCATGGTTTCGAAAGAAATCGATTTGGGCCTCGAGACTCCTTGGCGCCAAACCAAACACACAAATTGCAACACGACCAACTGTGTCTACACCATCGTCTGTCCTTGTAACATGAGATATGTGGGTATGACCACAAGAGCAGCAAAGATTCGTATAGGGGAACACAAGAGTACCATTAGACGAGGCAAAACAAACACAAAACTGTTGACACATTTCGCAGAACGGGGACACACAGCGAATAGCTTAAGATGGACCATCATTGTCTCCAATCCTAACTGGACAAAACGAACTTTGTTCAGACAGGAGCAACGATGGGTCCACAGATTGGGATGTGACACCAGGGGATTGAATGATGAAATTCCATGGGTTGAGCTTATATGACACCTTTAGTCCGCTCCACTTAGTAGGATCCATTCTTTAATTACAGACATATTTACGATCCTCCAAGACACTAATCATGGTGTGACCACTCCCAGACCCTTTTCTAGAAACTCCGGATAACGAGTCCGTCATTACCCCCTATACGGCTCATATCGGAGGATTCCACACCACTCCTTTTCAAATTCACATGGCGTAATAACGAACTTTTCCGTGTCTGAATGAAGACACCACAAAGTATCTACTTACTCTCTCTCACATGCCGGGAAGTTCAAAGTCCCGTGACGTATGCAATCACATCCCCCTGCCAGATACACACCCCCGGTTTCTATTACAACCAAAAAGTTCACGTTACGTACAATCCCCATGGTTACCAGGACTGACAATCACATAACGACCAATAAGGTGCGGCGGAACCCAGAATCACCTAGACAACGCATGACGCCACGTCATGACGTAACCATTCAGAGTCCCGGGACCGCCCCCACCCGGAACTAACAACTACCAATTATTGGGCTTTAAAACAGGGCTTCGTAACTTCCTTCGTTCATCCCAGCGTTGTTCGGAGGAGGGGTAGGTCACTTCACCCTTGGCGAAAGAGCACCCGTGAGTATTAACTCGTTTCCAACGAGGTGAGCTTAAACGCATTGTTTGCGATCGATACCGATGACAATCTTTGTTTTTCCTTATCCAGTTCCTCTTTTTGCCTACTCCGTGAAACATGTTGACCAATTTTTATTAGGACTCACATGCACCCTCCTGAGAGCAGCAGTTATCACCACATCTGCCCTCTTTATTTCTTTTCCAAGAGGAGCTCCAGGATCACCATTTTAACCGTTACTAGGTAGAGTTGCGAATAAAGGTCAAATACTCTATCTATTAATTTTTAAACACACCACTCACCACCTTGTAAGATAGGCCCACACACCCCCATGCACAACTGCGGCGTCTCCGAATAAAAGATCTCCGACAAAGAGCCCTCTCGCGGGGCCCGTGGGGGACTGCAGCGCCACCCCCACGAGGAGCAACGCCCCATGATGAAGCAAGACACTCGAAAGGGTGTGTGAGGGCACTATATACAAAAGGAGAAATTCCCCACTTTCTACCCGATCTGTCTACACTTTGAGAGCACACACTACCCTCTTCAGGAACAGCTACCCTCTCAATACATACACGTATCTCCGTTTTGGCCCATTTCCCTGGATTTAGCTGGAATATTATCGCCCTGGAGTAACGCGTTGTTGTTAGCGCGCTAACCTGGCGATAAATTCCAGCAATAGACGGCGATAAATATAAAAGCGCTAAGTGTGCTTTGCGATATTTATCACTGTCTGTTGCTGATATGCCCCCTCGTGAGTTGTTGAAAAAATGGACTGACATAATTTCAGGCACCTCAGAAATATTACTGTGTTTCCGAGTTGATACCAGGTACACATATTCAGCATGAAAGAATTTATATGCTAAGGGGCAATATCACATTGAAAACCCAGAGAAAAGCTCCACCTGTCATGCCACAACAACTGGAAGGGGAATGCTGAAACCAAATGGAGAATACAGGCCTCGCGTTGACTACAGAGAGTTGAACATCATCATTATTATCAAATATAGCTGTCCAGTTTCCCTCATATCTGTTGGACCAAATTGAAGAGGCTCAAGTCTTCACAAAACTTGATCTTGGGGGAATAATCGTATCCGAATGTGTCAGGGTGAAGCGTGGAAAATAGCATCCAACACCTGTTCAATACTGCAAATTTTTAATCATGCCTTTTGGTTTATGTAATGCCCCTGCAGTGTTGCAACACTTTGTCAACATTATGTTTCGGGATATGCTGGATACCTTTATTGTTTGGAATTTGAAAGATATTCTGATTTACTCAAAGAATTAAGACAACATTGAATACATGTAAGAAAAGTATTACAAAAACATTCTTAATTTGTCAAAGGTGAAAAATGCATGTCCATAGCCTCACAGGTGACCTTTTGGGTTTCCAGATATACAGAAAATTCATCCGCATTGATAGGGATAAGGTCAAAGCTGTGTTACACATTTATGACAGTCAAGGAAATCCAGAGATTTTTGGGTTTCACTAACTTTTGTAGACATTTTATCTAAGACCTTTTTAGC
Source organism: Triturus cristatus (assembly GCF_964204655.1). NCBI lineage: Eukaryota > Metazoa > Chordata > Amphibia > Caudata > Salamandridae > Triturus > Triturus cristatus. The sequence goes on from NC_140580.1 coordinate 1,060,836,208, forward strand.
ATTGGGAGCCCTTTAACACTGCACATTCAATTGGAGAGAAGACCAGAGATGGCATTGTGGATACTCAAGACAGCATTTACCACATTGCTGATTCTTCGACATTCAAATACATATCGTTCATAGCATTGGTTTTCAATACTGGAGCGGTCTTCTCACAAAGAGATCCAAAGAGAGAGACAGTCTATCCTGTGGCTTACTATTTTAGGCGCTCACCCTTCTTGGAATGCAATTATAATATTTATGATAGAGAGCTATTGGCAACTAAAGAGGCATTAATGCAATGTTGGCATTACCTGGAAGGAGTGCAAAAACAACAGTTGATGGACAGAATGCAGACGAATGTCATACATTCACCCCAGTACAGAGATATGGGCCTAAATCCATTGAGCCGTGGGTCCTGGGCTCACTGTGCCACTGGAATCAAGCTATCCTGGCTGAAGAGGGGGAAACCCCGAAACCGGTCCTAGGATGCTTGTTTCCGGTCCAGGGAGGACCTGGCTTGGCAGTTCAGGCTGGACTGTTCCCATAAGGCACAGGGTCAAGACTGATTTGCATATGGCCAGGTCTAAACTGGGGTGGCATGGTGAGCAAAAGAATGATGGATTTAACCCAGATCTCTTGACTGGGGGTGAATGTTTTGATTTGTTCTGCATTCCATCCATCAATTGTGTGTCTTTTGATTACCTGGAAGGAGACCTATATTAAGTTATAGTCAGCAGGGCCGGACTGGGAACTGAAACTGGCCCTGGCAAACTGCGCGGCTGGCCCCCCTGGGGAGGCTGAGGGGATGCGACCGAGCTGTTTGCAAGGGCCGATTTTAGCCGATTTTGTTACCGGGGGCCCGGTAACAAAACCGGCCCTCACCCTTGCGGCCCACTGGAGAAATGCCCGGTGTCCGCTATGGCCAGTCCGGCCCTGATAGTCATGGCTGGCCATAATAATCTGTTATACTTGAAACCTATGAAATGTTTAAATGCACATTGGTCGATGGACCCTTTTCTCCACAAGATTTCAGTACAAAGTAACTTACAGACCTGGGAACAGATATGGTAGAGGGAAGAATTTGAAAGACTATCTGCAAAACCCAACTTTCTGCCAGCTGTGACCAATTCCTCTGATTTTTTTGACAAGTTCTTGAATAAAGACTGCATCTAGTAGTAAAAATTGGAAGATGAAAAACTGCTACAGAAAAAGCTGAAGAACAAAACAAAATAGGCACATTGTTTTATCATGAGAACATATTTTATCTCCCACATAAGCATGTCAACTTTAGACTATTAGATGGTGCCATACATTGCTAGTGTACAGACATCCCACTCTAAAAGAAATGCTAGAATATTTACAGAGACATTTTTGGTTGCTTAATACGAGGATTTCAGTAAAGAATTTTATGAGAGACTATTCTATCTGTACAGCAGCGTAACGAAAGTTTAATGGGCCCCCCTGCAATGGACACGGAGGGCCCCCGCTCTGGATTTAATCCGGAGTGCTAAGGCCCGAGTACTGTGCTGAGGGGGCCCCCTGCAGCTCGGGGGCCCCCCCACACCGCAGGGGATGCGGGGGTCTGTGTTACGCCCCTGTATCTGTACTTAAACCAAAAGTGTCACTGCCAAACCTGCATGTCTGTTGCAGCCTCTTCCTATAACCCTCAACCTTGGTCAACAACCTCATTGGATTTTGTAGTGGAGCTTTCTTCATCGAATGGATACCATACTCGTTTGGTAGCAGTAGACTCATTCATAAAGTTTTGCCATTTCATTCCTTTGAAGGGGTTACCTACTGTAGTTCATTTGGCTCAAATGTTTCTGAACAATGTGTTCCTACGTCAATGATTGAAATCATTATAACAGACAGAGGTTCTCAATTCATCAAAGACGCTTGGAAATAATTAATAAAAAGAACAGGATCAAAGCATTTTCTTTCCACCAGTTACAATCCCCAAACTGATGGACATAGAGTCTAAATCAAGCAATAGAGAAGTACCTCAGATACGTTCTGATGGACCTCCAGATGGACTGGAGTGGACAGATAGTCTTGGCAGAGTTTGCTTACAACAACTCCTCTTTCTATTGTTCCTGGGGCATTTTTCCCACCTGTCTCTCTATCATCTCTGTTCCTTCAGTAACACGTTTATTGAGACACATCATAGAAGTAAAGAAAAATTCTACCATTCTAAGAAAAAGGAAGACAGACACCACAGACCAGATCCCAGTCAAGAGGCTGGAGATTGAGTCTGATTATTCATGAGACATGCCATTTACCAGGGTCACAGACAAAGTTTGCAATTAGATTAGTGAGTCATTTCTGAATTGGAAACAAATGTCGACTATCTACAGTACAGATTGAACTTCCTCGTAGATTAAGGATCCATCCAGTATTTTGTGTTTCTTCAGTTAAATCTGCAGGAGCAAATGGAAGAACCCTTTCTTCCTCTGGCCCTTGTAGATGGCTCTCAGGAACATGAGGTTGTGGCGATCTTTGATTCCTTCATTAGGGTTGGACAATTACAGTATGTAATATCATGGAAGGGATGCTCCTGAAAGAATAAGGAGCACTTATTTTGCTCATGTCTTCCAAATGGTAGCACAGTTCTATAGACAGTTCATATAAAAACCTGGTCCCGGTGCAGGAAGTTTTGCATGGGCAAGATGGCGGCCGCTCGTTTCGGCTGAGCGAGACCACGGCTTCTTCAGCTCCCGGCTCCCGGCTACAGAACTGGCGCCGGATCAATTTTAATTAAACATTACCTGTGCTACCTCAACGGGATGCTTTGGTTGCTCAGGCTCTATACCATCTCCTCAGCAACTGTGTGGCGGCGCTGCCTACCTGTCTGGCGTTCCTCGAGGCTGCTTCACCTTGGAGGCGGAGCCGGAGCCAACCGGAACGCTAGCGAGATGCCGATTCGTGCTGGCCGCGGCCGAAACTGCGGTCCTGCTGACGCTGGAAACTTTGGAAACGACGGAACTGCTGGGTGTGTTGGTAGCGAGAGTTCGCCCAAAACAGGGGGTCGTGGACAGGTAAAAACAAAGGATTTATCTGTGACTGAGAAGAAAAACCTGGCAGGGGGGAAAAAAACTGTTCCTAACATATTTTTGGTTAACAAAACGAAATCTAGAAAGAACACGGACTCTGTATTTCCCTGCCAGGACAACCCTCAACAGGGTGAACTGCAATCAGAGATAGCGATGGTGGGTAGCGATGCGTCTTTGCGACAGAGCCCTACAGATATTATAATTAACAATACTTTGAGCCCCGGGACATTGTCTATATCGCCAGCAAATGCCTTGATCTCAATGGTAATACCCTCGGATTCTTCCGCTGACCCCCCCAGTGATCCGACTACTGTAGAGAGACTACAATCACTATCTGAACTCACTGCTGCACAGATGAATATAGCTGACCATTCCCGCGAGTCTGCACTCAATCTCCCAGAAGGCACCAACTCCATTAGGTGGGATGCAACTAAGGATGTTGACTCTGGGGATTTTTTTTCGCTATCCGACACTTCGGATGCTTCGGAGGGTGAAAATGAACTGTCAGACAATATGAATACTCCAGGGGGGTGTGTTCTAGCAATAGAGCAATCAAGGACATACCAGTCGCATAAAAGAAGCCCACAAACTGTGCGAAAAAAAGATGGGAGAGAACAAAATCCTCACCCCCCAAAGGATGATGCAGCTACGGGCTTACACTGGGACTATTCCTTTAACACACAACTTGGAGACGCCAACACTGCTATTGATAATGGCCAGACTACACCCGAACATGGGAATAGTATGATTAATCTCGGAAATGTATCATTAGCTGATATCTATCAAAGTATCCATGCCCATAGGGAAGAAACTAAAGCCGAGGGACAACGCATGCAAGGTGCGTATCGCAAATTGCAAAACTCTGTCAGGAGAATTGAAAAATCTTGCACCGAATTCACCACTCGTTTTTCTGAAGCTGAGGCTCGTATTTCATCTCTGGAAGACGAACTGGCCATTCAAAAGGCTACTACTGAGTCTCTACAAAGCACAAAGGACGATACACTCTGGAAATTAACGGACTTGGAAAATCGCTTGCGCCGGAATAACTTGCGCGTTATTGATATTCCAGAGGGGGTTGAAGGGGGCGACGCGCGGCAATTCATTATTGAACTATTCACAGAAGCTTTTCCAACATTAACAGATTGGGATTGGAAATGTGAAATACAGAGGGCCCACAGGTTTCCCCTCACCCCCCGTGCTAGACCCGGCTCTAGCAATACATGTCCTAGAGCAATATTGATCTTTGTCAGTAATTTTCTAGCAAGGGAGGCTCTCTACGATCTGGCCCGCCCTGATCGTAAAAAGACTGGCAAGGGCATTGAATTTTTTGTGAGACCAGATTATTGCCCACTTACAGTTGAGGCTAGATGGCAGCTGCGCCAGCTTATCACTCCATTTAGGAATAAAAATATACAGGCATTTTTATTAAACCCCGCAAAACTGAAAGTGATTAACAAAGACCAAGTACGATACTTTACTTCAGAGGTTGCAGCGAAAGCATACCTACATTCACTTAACTAGAGATTGTTAATTGCTGACTTAGCTACCTTTATTATCAAAAGAAAAGAGGGTGATTATATACAGCGGAATTCTTATTTGCCTCAATTTTTGGTTCTTTTTTTCTCTTATAAGTAGCTATTATATGTTTGCCTGACCGGGGGCTGGTTGAGGAAGCTGGATCTCAACTCCATCGCCGGGACTCTGTGTCCCATAGCCCTGTTTTTGGGGAGGGAGGGTGGGGGGGAGGGGCAGGGCTTCGGCGGAAGTCTTGCAAGGGAGGGGTGACACTTTGGGTGGGGACGTGGGTGGGAGGTGGAGGGGGGTGAAACGATATAAAAAGTTCATGGCTGGAATGGCGAGAAACAAATTGTAAATAATCTAATGATGTTTATGAGGGTAAGAACGAGACATATGGCAAACCAATCTGATTTATTAAAATTAAAGTTTTTGCAACATTGGAATGGACATGGCTGCTACAGCAACTAGACGTGGAACGACCGGCTTACGCATTTGTTCTTTCAATGTATGTGGTCTTAATAATCGTGACAAACGTCAACGTGTTGCAACTGAAGTAAAGATGCTGCACCCTGACCTCCTTTGTATACAAGAAACACATATTCCTTGGGAGCGGAAGCACTTGATAACGGAGATTGGATATTCCATTTTAGTATGTACACAACAATCAACAACGAATAGGGGAGTAGCAATTTTTGCCAATTCTACTATACACGGCACTGGTAGAACCATGGCAGATAAATATGGCAGATGGGCTATTACAGCAGTAATAATTAATGCCCAGATATGCACCGTATGTTCAATCTACGGCTCTAACTTTGACGAGGATGAGATACTTGACACACTAAATATAGAATTAGCTCTCTGGCCCACCCCCTTGATTATCTGCGGAGACCTCAACATTCACACAGAATCACAAGGCCTATGTGTGGGTGGTATACAATATAATGGCAGGAAACCTAAAGTATTTAAGGCCTTGTCTAATCTGATGTTGGATCACGGCTTGGTTGATGCCTGGGGAGCGCTACGTGGGCCAGAACCAGGGGGCACATTTTATTCTCACCCACATCGCAAGCTGGTTAGATTAGATTATTTTATCCTCTCCCCCGAGCTGTTAAATCAAGCATCAATTGGGATATCACCGAGAATTACCTCAGATCACGGACCTTTAACTCTGAATATCTCCGTCCCTAGATCTCATGTTAAACCCAGGTCCTTCACCTTTGATCGTAAAATATTGACGGAAGAAAAATATGTAAGTCATATGAGGGAGTGGATAAAACAATTCTTGACTATTAATCATAACTCTGCCGCTTGTGGGATAGTTTGGGATTCATTTAAAGCCGGGATACGGGGCGAGACCCTTAGTTTTGGGTTATATAGACAAAAAGAGATAAGACAAGCTATGCACTTATTGTATACTAACTTGGTGAACGCTGAGGTAAACTTAACACAGGGTATAAGCCAGGGCTCATTGATTGATCCTTTGCAGACAGAGGTCGCTAGATGTAAGGCCAAAATTAATCTCCAATGGAGTAAGGATATAGCAATTAAACATAAACTTAAACGTGCAATCAGCTATGAATACGGTGAAAAGGTAGGACACTGCCTTGCTCAGAGACTTCGAATTAAGGAGAGGGCGCAACGCATAGACTCAATAATAGATGCACAGGGCATTATCAGGGAAACATCAAAAGAGATCCTTGAAGTATTTCATGACTACTACACTAAACTCTATACTGGGGAAGCCCCCGACATACTTAATGGGGAACGGCTTTTACGAGACAACATCATAGCAAAACTAGACCCCACCACTGCTGCTACTATGGATACCCCTATTAATCTTGATGAGTTAGAAGGGGCGGTTAACAACTTAGCCTCGGGTAAAGCTGCAGGACCAGACAAAATACCCTTAGAATTTTACAAGATATTTTTTACCGAAATTAAAGATGAATTGCTCGCCACCATACTTCAAGCACAAAAAGGTGCCCCTCCGCCCTCTTGGAGGGAAGCTAATATAATTATTTTCAGGAAAAAAGATAAACCCCCAACCCTTCCTGGCTCCTATCGACCCATATCATTGGTTAATGTTGATGGTAAAGTATATGCTAAAATCCTGGCCGACAGACTTGCGAAGGTCATAGCATCTTTGGTATCTCCCAGACAACACGGATTTATCCCTGGGCGCGGAACCACTAACCACATTAACCGTGTTTTAACAATGATCGACTGGGCTAATGTAAAACACGCCAAATTCGGACTCATCCTTCTCGACGCAGAGAAAGCATTTGACCGGGTGGCATGGGACTTTCTCTGGGCCGCTCTTTCTCAGGTGGGCTTAAACCCGGATTTTATTAAGGCCATTCGTGTACTGTATCAGGCCCCAACGGCAAAGATTTGCATCGCGGGGAACGAATCGGCGCCGATCTTGATTTCTAGGGGTACTCGACAGGGCTGTCCATGTTCACCTCTATTATTTTCTCTATATATCGACACATTTTTAAATATGCTTGAATATTCCTCAAGAATAGACTCCTTGGTTTGTGGACTGGAATCATGCCGCGTGCTCGCCTATGCCAATGACATAGCGGTCGTTACATCTAACCCTATGGCTGCAGTACGGGTAATTGAAGAACTTGCCAATAACTGTGGTACTGCGTCTGGTTACAAGCTAAATACAGCCAAAACACAAATTTTGTGTTTAAATCAATCAACTACCAATGACCCAAGAATTATGACCGAAGTAACATACCTGGGGATTAAGCTTCGCACTTGCTTAAAATCAATGGTTGAGTCTAATTGGGTTGGCATCGAGAGGGCGACCAAAACACAATTAGATCGGTGTAAGTGTCTTCATCTTTCTTTAGTTGGTCGTTGTAATGTCTTAAAAATTGTGATTTTACCAAAAGTTCTTTATTTTTTTCGATCTGTCCCGCTCGAGATCACTTCTACACAACTTCAAAAATTACAGTCAATATGTGCCAGATTTTTATGGGCACAAGGGAAAGCCCGAAGAGCTATGTGTTATATGACTCTCCCTCGAGAAAGAGGAGGATGGGCAGTCCCTGATTTCACACTTTATTATTACGCCTGTATGCTCCAGCATATGCATATTTTATTATCAGGGGAAGAGGTGGCAAATACTGCGGAATATCCATCAATAATTCAAATTTTACTCGGCACTGATGCCAATAAACGTTTCTTTATATCTCTTGAATTTAACTATTACAAGCGTACAAAATTCAAAATCTTAATCGCAGCATTTAAAATATGGAGAAATATAAGGAAACGCTATAAGATCACAAAAATATTGTATTATACACCCACAACTGCGTCTCTACTACTTCCGTCTGTCTTTTGGGACACGATTGCCAAAAAGTGGAAGGAACGTGGCATAACTTGCATTGGGGATCTCTATTTGGATGGGGCTATGTCATCATTTACCGATCTCTCCGGGAAATATGATATACCCAGGAACGACTTTTTCAAATACTTGCAATTACGGGACTTTTTATTTAAAAGGGGAGGGATAATTCAACCTAATCCCTTAGTAGAAGGGATAAGACAGCAGGTACGCATAGGGACATTATATAATATTCTTCAACAGACCCAAACGGATGATCTGACCAAACATAATTTGCTCTGGGATATTAGGCTAGGGAGAAGAGGCACTAATCTTGAAGAATATATCAACGTGGCCACAAAGGTCTTTGTGTCAGCTAATCTTAAAAAAAAATATTATAAAACAATGTTCAATCTTTACTATACACCTGCTAGAATTGCCAAATGGGGAAGCTCAAATGATGGAAAATGTTTTCGGTGTGGTAGTGAAGCTGCCGATATTGTGCACATCTTTTACACCTGCAGCGAATTAGACACTTTTTTCTCTCATATTGAACAGTTTTTACTGGAAATATCAGGAGTAACTATCAAACTATCTGTGATAGATATGTTACTAGGGATGGACACAGAAGTTATGCCTACACATCCCCGATATAAAATGCGGTACTTAATTTTTTTAATCACTGCTATTACCAGGTTATGTATTGCCTCTATGTGGCTTCAAAAAGAGGCACCAACATTCGAACAATGGCGGGCAAGGTTCTTTAACATTTTTTATTTAGAATACAACTTATATGCTGTGAAGGGTTTGACCAAACAAAAGCTTGGCAAGGAAATCTGGGGGCTAGTAATTGATTATATGAGAGATTGAGAAATTTACTCCTTTTATGTTTTTTTTATTTTGGCTTAACGGCATGACTTTTCGTTAAAATATTTATATTTGCTGACAATTCAATCTGTTAAATCTCATACTGATAAACTTACCTATTGATTTTCGCATATATTATTTTGTATAAAACAATTTGTATACCATGAACTGAAAATAAAATAAAAAATAAAAATAAAAAATAAAAAACCTGGTCCCACAACAGATACCAGAGGGAAGGGTTCTTTGAGTTGGTAACTGTCAGGAATAGGAAGAAACAAGTGTGAAAGGTAACAAATATTTAGGATCAGTATCCTAGGTTTGAGGCCTCGTGCAAAATCAGATTGAGTCTAGAATAGAAACTGGGCTTGGTAAGTGGCAAAGGACAACATAGGGTTTTACTTCTGTGAACGGAATTTCTAGTCAGAAGGAGCAGTTCCAGTATTTAAGAGGCTTAAGGCACAAAGCATCTGTGTGGCAAAATTGCTGGTTGTTTCTGTGCTTCCCTTTCTTACAGTTCGATCACATGGCACTCCCGTCACACACTTTTCTTTTCTCTTTTTGGTTCCCTCTCCGCTTGTTGCATCTTCCTCTTACAACCCTTGACTTTCCTTCAGACTGACATACATTGTTTCCAATTCTCTCTGATTCTCTCTTCTGTTATTGGCCGTACTTTTCTTTGAATTATTGTCCTTGGCTTCTCCACAAGTGTGTGGCTGCCACTCCATGTCCTCAGTCTTCCTGGCTCTCCTTGGCTTTTGGGTCTGTGCCTTGATCCTAATCAACAATGACCTTTGCTGAAGAGGAAGCCCTGCTGCTGTTCTTTGCTCTCTGACCACTGGTGACCTGCCTTTAATACCAACTGTTCGCCGGACCCGCTTCGCGGGTCCCGCTTCACCAGCATTACCTTGGGGAGAACTGCGCTGTGTCCGTGAGGCTTGTGGTGCTCTGGGGTACTGGGTAGGGCTGCGAGCGTTTCAGCAGGGACTTCGTGTCCCAGGAGTCCCTGCCTGGCCGATTGAAAACACCTGGCCCGCTCTCCCTCTCAGCCCCGCCCCCTGCACACGGTGTGTGAAAAGGATTCTGCCTGCCTTTCCTCACTGGGACGCTTTGCTGAAGAGGAAGCCCTGCTGCTGTTCTTTGCTCTCTGACCACTGGTGACCTGCCTTTAATACCAGCTGTTCGCCGGACCCGCTTCGCGGGTCCCGCTTCACCAGCATTACCTTGGGGAGAACTGCGCTGTGTCCGTGAGGCTTGTGGTGCTCTGGGGTACTGGGTAGGGCTGCGAGCGTTTCAGCAGGGACTTCGTGTCCCAGGAGTCCCTACCTGGCCGATTGAAAACACCTGGCCCGCTCTCCCTCTCAGCCCCGCCCCCTGCACACGGTGTGTGAAAAGGATTCTGCCTGCCTTTCCTCACTGGGACGCTTTGCTGAAGAGGAAGCCCTGCTGCTGTTCTTTGCTCTCTGACCACTGGTGACCTGCCTTTAATACCAACTGTTTGCCGGACCCGCTTCGCGGGTCCCGCTTCACCAGCATTACCTTGGGGAGAACTGCGCTGTGTCCGTGAGGCTTGTGGTGCTCTGGGGTACTGGGTAGGGCTGCGAGCGTTTCAGCAGGGACTTCGTGTCCCAGGAGTCCCTGTCTGGCCGATTGAAAACACCTGGCCCGCTCTCCCTCTCAGCCCCGCCCCCTGCACACGGTGTGTGAAAAGGATTCTGCCTGCCTTTCCTCACTGGGACGCTTTGCTGAAGAGGAAGCCCTGCTGCTGTTCTTTGCTCTCTGACCACTGGTGACCTGCCTTTAATACCAACTGTTCGCCGGACCCGCTTTGCGGGTCCCGCTTCACCAGCATTACCTTGGGGAGAACTGCGCTGTGTCCGTGAGGCTTGTGGTGCTCTGGGGTACTGGGTAGGGCTGCGAGCGTTTCAGCAGGGACTTCGTGTCCCAGGAGTCCCTGCCTGGCCGATTGAAAACACCTGGCCCGCTCTCCCTCTCAGCCCCGCCCCCTGCGCGTCACACTAACTATATCTCCGCCATCCCTCCCCGCTGCGCGGGAGCGTGCGGGGGAGCGCCCGGGGCTAAGCCCGGGCAAAGGGCGGGCCGTTTGAGGCCGTTCGAGGACGGTGGAGGCCGGGACCGGGCCACCCCCCCTTTATTTGTCCTGTCTCGCCGGACCTCCCTGGGGTTCGTACACCTGCCCTTTATATATTCATCGGCAAGCCATTTATCCCATTGATACAATGGTGCTAACAAGAGGCAGAAAAAAAAAGGCCGCGGGAGGGGTGGGTAACCTCCTAGGACCAATGGATGATTTTATCATTAAGGCAAACTCTTTTATTGACCAGAGTATCAGCCTTATGGAGGGTAGGGTGTCTTTAGACCTTGCACGCGCCAAGAGATCTTCTTTGGGTGCTCTAGCGAGTGTAAGATCCCCTGAGTTAGTTACTGCTCCTGAACCTAGGTCACTTAATGAAGGTAGGCGCAGCTTACCAAACATGGTGGATTTATCCGCATCTTCGCTATCAGACTTACAGACCAGCACAGATCTGGAAAAATCCCCTGACCTCCTCCCGCAATTCCCACAGCTATCCTCGCAAGCTACACCAGATGAAACAAGAAGAGATAGAGGGAGGAGGGAGGGTGCTGTGAGGAAATGGAAGATAGACATAATCCAGCCCTCTCTAGTTCCCAATACACCAGTTTTTAATAAATCAGTTTCTAGGCCTAGTTCAACTGAGAACTTACACCCGAGAAAGGTACAAGTAGTTCACTCTGCGATAGTACATCGCCCAGCACACGATAGTTCCGACCCCATCTTTGTGGCCTCATTGACTGATGTCCCTAGCGGTGGAGACCCACTCCGGTCTGATAACTTACAGATGTCATCAAACAGTATAGCGGATCTATTGAAATTACTACTCACTCCAATAGAACTTAGGTTAACGAAAATAGAAAATAAATTGACCAATCTTTTAAATCTGTATAAGACTAAGCAGGTATCAGGGACACAAATTCCACGAGTAAAAAAACAGATTCAGAACCCAGCCAAATCAGCACCCCCACAAAACCGTATATCTACTCCTACTGCCCCATTACAAAAATTAATTCCATCCACTAACTCAAAAACTAATAGTTCAGCAAAACCCGCCCCTAAAAATACCGCCACCTCATCAGTGGCAAATATCCTGCCCCAAAAAACAATGATACAAAATGCTCAAGCCTCAACAAATTCGGCCCGGCCGTTGATAGCTTCAAAAACGGCACCCTCAGTTTCTGATACAGGTGGTATGAGGGTAGATCAACAGCCTAGACTTCCTGTTGACTTGCCTCCGGAAGCCTACCCCCTTGTGGCAGTAATGACAGGTGTCCCTGAACTCTTGGATTATAATTCAGAACCCACATGGTCCCTAAAGAACAAAGTGCAATTCTGGCTCAACACTAATTGCCCTGTCCCACCGACAAGGTCTTACAGGATCCTTATGGTACGTAGAACTACCTGGGTGGGCCAAGGCCGGAAATCACTGCCAGGCGACTGCATCGTGGTAACCTTTGATGATCCTAGAGCAGTCGACCATATCTGCGCATGGGAAAAATCATGTGAAAGTGGAGGAATAAGCATTAAACGGCTTTCCTTCTTTTACCCACGAGGTTCTCAAACATCCAAGAGTCATCTTGGCAATCGATGGGTCCCCGCTATTTCGACTATGACAGCCACAGGCAGACAATGGGTCCCTGTCATCCCCAATATGACAATTCCTGGAAAACGGTGGGGCATCGACACCTGGGTAGAGACTGGGACAGCTGGGGTGGGACACATACGTTGAGGGCGGTAAACCATGAGCGCACTCGCTGGGTTCCTTGGTCCGGTATTCCCACACATAACCGATTCAGTGGCCTAGAAATGGTCGATTGACCACTAACATTGATTGACCCCATTAACTCAAAGTCTACTACGGACAATGTTAATACACCGGATTTAAATAACCCAGTTATATTTGGCGAAATAGAGGGGACTGGGGCAATAAGGACACAGGCGCTTGACGGTGCTAGCACAACCAATAGGGAATGTAGGCTTTCTACCTCCACCGTGACTCCTCAGCTATTAACGACACAACATTTACCCAGCGATATCAGCTTTAGTATAAGCTCCAGTGTAGCAATCACGGAAGTTAGGCCGAGTTCTTCATCCTACAGCCTGATTACGTGGAATGTGGCAGGTTTGAGCAAAAAGGTCCACCAGCAAGCATGGCTGGATGTTATTAATAAACATACTATAGCCTGTTTGCAGGAAACCTGGACGACCGAGGAAATCCACATTATAGGATTCCAAACCTTTCATTCGCCCGCACTTATTAGTAAGCAGGGCAGGAATAAAGGAGGCCTTTGTACTTATGTGGCTACAACGGCGGAACTCAGGGTCAACAAGTGTCTTAACGCAGAGTTTTATCGGTCTTGGTCTTTAAAGGGCCCCACTCTGTCAATGTAATCCTAATTAATTTTTATAATAACGTACCATCTATCCATACAGAGCACGTTCTTCACAACCTTCTAAATAGCATAATATCTTTAATAGACAATCTTGTAGGTGAGAAGGTGCTAATCTGGGTAGGTGACTTTAATTGCACTGTCTGCCCCCTTTCTGCAACTGGTTTGTGCGGCCTAGCAGATTATGGGGAAGACTGCCCTACCCATTTCATCCACTCAAAATTAGGCAACTCCTTAAATAACATGATGTTCTATTTGAATTTGTCCTTTGTAAACGAACTGTGCAGCCCGATCGTCCCGTTTCAACCAACTTTCAATGGACGAGGGTGTAACTCCACCATAGATTTTACCTTAATGTCCCCGGCCCATCCTGGTTGCATAACCCTCTGGGAGACTGGAAAGGCTCTCTTCGGAGATCATTACCCCATATCATTCTCTGTAAAAACAATGGGAGAATGTAGTCAACTGAAGAAAAACCCTAATTATGCCCCCAAGGTTAATCTGGGTGCTAAAAATGGGTATGTTGTCAAATGGGATAAAGTTGAGCCAGCTGGCTTCCTAAAGAGCTTGGTTTCGACGTCTCTTGAGGATATTCACGTATGTTTAACAGCTGACATGGAGCCTGATAAAGTCGTGGCTGCCTTTTCTAATATCCAACGGACAGCAAAAGATCTTTTATTTAGAGAACATAGGCAAACAGCTAAGCGCCCACAGGGTTGGTTTGATAATAAATGCACCAAAGCTTTGACTTTTCTCAAAAAGGCCCTACAGACCAAACCAAAAAACCAAGACCTAATCCGTCAAGCTAGAGGAGCTTACAAATTGACCATTAAAACGAGAAAAGCCACCCTTAAGCGGGAGGCGTGGGCGGCCTTACGTGAGGCCTCGCAACAACGCGATAGTGCATTATTTTGGAAAGTGGTAAATGCCCCATACCTGCAAAGCAGAGCGGAAGATATTGTAGATGTGGCTATCCCAGGGGACACCTGGGTGAACCATTTTAAGCAGTTATATAACAGTTCGACTGTAGGGCACTGTCCTCCTTCGCTAACTCTCAGTTTGACGGACCTCGGCGGATCAGGCGAGCGAAATGCTTTTCCGCTGAATATTACTTTCAGCCTCCAAGAGGTCATTAAAGCTATTAAGGACAGTCCATCCGGTAAGGCTCCGGGTCCCGACGGTGTCCCAATCGACGTCTATAAGGCAGAGATGGATCTATGGGCACCCTTACTTACCAATGTTTTAAACAAGTCTAACCAACAGGGATTTGTGGCATCTTGGCCTGACGCTACTTTCGTGCCAATATTCAAGAAGGGGGACAGAAACGACCCAAATTGTTATAGGCCAATCTCTCTTCTGGATGCACTGATGAAGGTGGCCGGTAGGATTATCCTAAACCGGATCCAGAGCTGGGAGACTGAAAATCAGGCCATCTCTAACTTACAATATGGCTTTAGGACGGGCAAGGGAACGGTTGAACAGTGCTTGAACCTGGCCTTAATCATTGCAAAGTACACTCAAGCGAAGAGCGAAAAGTTATATATTTCCTTCATTGACCTAAGCTCAGCGTTCGATTGTGTGAATCATGAATTCCTCTGGAACACACTCTCTTTACTGGGCCTTGATGCCCAAATTATCACGTTTATTCGCGAACTTTACAGGGACGCAGGTGCAAGGGTCAGATTCGGACGTCTGGGGGAATGCTCAGATAAATTCCCTATCTCGCGGGGGGTCAGACAGGGGTGCATATTGGCTCCCCTGTTGTTCACCATTTATATTAACTCTATTGGAGAACACCTAAGTAATTTTCAATATGACTACCCCGCCATAAAGGGTACCTCAGTGCCCCTATTACTCTATGCTGACGACGCGGCAATTATGTCGCGTACTAGGATATGTCTACAGCGGGCGGTGGTTCAATTTACCTCCTTTATGAGGGATAGGGAATTAAAGGTGAACACTTCTAAATCTTACAACATGGTCTGCGGTAGGGGCCTTAGAAGTGCACCTTGTTCTATTTATCTGGACTCCCAAAAAATTGAAACCACTGAGAAATTCTGTTATTTAGGTGTGACTTTTGATAGGAGGGGGAGCTGGAAGCCGGCAATAGCAACAAGGAAATTAGCCTTTTTACGTTCTGCGGGAGCCCTGAACAATTTTTCTGCAAAAATTGGGGGGAAGCCAGCTATGGAACTAATACAAATCTATAAGGCCAAAGTTGTCTCCTCAGCCACCTATGGGGCAGGGCTCTGGGGGATAGAAAATGTGCAGACGCTTCAAAGCTGTGAGAATCAGTTTATCTGCCACTTACTAGGAGTCTCTAAATTTTCATCAACTTACATGACCCATATAGAAGTAGGCCTTCCCTACATTAGTGACATTGTTAATATCTCCCCTCTTTTACTGTGGCATAAGGTCTGGGTGACAGAGGAGACAACCTTAAATAGGGAAGTAATCACCGATTGTCTCACAATGAATGGAACGGCCAATATTAGGTGGCTCTCCTACGTGAAAAATCTTTGTGTAAGGATAGGACATCCAGAATTCTTTGATAACCCGCCCAGTTTGGATGGGCTATCGAGAGCCGCCTTGAAAAAGTTGGCTCTTGATCACCTGGTAATGGAAAGATGGGACAAGGAGAAAATGAAACCTACTGTACTCCGGTTTCAGGAAATTACTCAGTGCGAGGGTCTCCAATATTATTTTAGCTCAGAATTAAGCCCATATGCACGCACATTGTTGACTCGCCTCAGATTAGGCATATTTTTTCACTTAGTCATTTTCCCCCTCTGCAATGACTGGTCCACTGAAATCCCTTTGTGCCCATGTGATGATATCTCCAGACAATCGGACATACATTGTGTCTTTTTTTGCGTATTTTACAAAGTCCCGCGTAGAGCTCTTCTGTTACCCGTTCTTAGGGCATGGGGGATTCGTACCTGTAAATTAGCATACATGAAATTACTGCGATTAGAAGATGATTCCCTTATTCATGCAGTTTCAAGTTTCTTAAAATTAGTAATTAAATTTAGAAAATCTATGCAATCCTCATGCTCTTAATCTGTTCCCGAATTTTTATGATCTGAATCTCTTTTTAATGATATTTTATCTTGAATGTATGATCGAATAAGCTTATGTTGCTGACCCTGTTTTATCTTAAAAATGTTTTTTTTTGTATTATGTGCTTTTATGATTTTATCCTAAATTCGAATAAAGCTTGTTTGATTTGATTTGATTTGACCTTACCATGAAAAATCAAATTGGGTCTGTGATCTCAACATGCTGCTTTCAACTAAGGAAAAAATGATGAAAATCAGCAGGTTCCTCACTCAGGAAGCACAAATACAGGCAGTTCTCGCTATTATGATATCTGACATCGATTATGCCAACTCTCTTTACCTTGGCATCCCGGCCTATTTCACCCACTGCCTTCAAATGGTTCAAAACCAGGCAGCCAGGCTGATCTTTCAAGAAAACAGGCGCCAACATATTACCCCTCTTCTAAAGAAATGACATTGGCTTCCAATAACCCAGAGATGCGCCTTCAAGGTGGGATGCATCATCTTCAAATCCCTGAATAGCAAAACCCCAAAATTCATCAACAGTTTGATCAATAGATACACTCCTACCCGCAACTTGCGATCTGCTCACATGCATCTCCTGACCATACCATCTTTCAGGCTAAAACGAACTGGGGGACAAGGTTCGCCACCCTAGGCCCTAAACTCTGGAACTCCCTGCCTCTTGAGTTCAGATCCTGCACAAACCTCATAAGCTTCCGCAAACTCCTAAAAACTTGGCTATTTAAACAGGCATACTAGTAACACCTTAGTCTAGCACCTTCAGAGCAGCGCCAAGAAACCAACCTGGTGTACGTGCACTATACAAATAAAGTTTAACATAACATAACATAACAAGGACTGTGGCTGGGTACACGTCTCCCTTGCTGAGCGAGAGGTGAGCTGCTATTTTGTTTTGTTTATATATTTCAGTTGATGAGTTTATTTAGCAGAAGAAGTTCTAATTGTTTGTCAGATTTTGTTTTGCATGCAAGATTACAGAGGGTTGGTTCTGTGAAGATCTGAAGCTGCTGTTGGTGTCATTCAGAAACAGTATCTCGTATGTCTTCCCCTCCTCCCACTGTCCCCTGCTTCCTATTTAATACATTTACAGCCATTATCTCAATTGGAAAGGTCAGAGGATTGAGACTATCAGCTGCATACTTTGGGGAAATTGCTCCCCTCAGTCAAATCCTGACACTCAAACACAGAGGTGATGTGGCTAGCCTTGGCAGGAGTGGATACCTCTAGAGAAATGCCATACACAGGATGGGATTAGAGGGACATAATTAACTGGGAGACGTACAACAAGAGGTGGGGTGGTTTGTAGAGGCGGACGAAATGTAATGCATGCAATCAAGGAGGCTACATATATTTATATATCGATTCAAAAGTCTGACTTCACCTATCAGCTCCTGCACACCCTGGGAGATTGCTAGCTGTCCACCTGCATGGGCCTTATGACCTCTGTTGGCGTTTTGCATCAATAAAATGCTGAAGGGACGATATAGAGAACTAGGGTCATGTGAGTCTCAAAGGCCGATGGCTCAAGGAAATCTAAGTAAATCTACACAGGACAAAATTCAATGTCGAAGTCATGAAGGCTTATTCAAGATTAAAAATCATTACAGAAAGCAAAAAGGGCAATTAGTTAATCAGTTTAAATCAGCATCAGTAAAGATCATAAGTCAAGTCAAAAAGTGTAACTATTGGGTCTAATACCAATTTGACATAGGAACTGCTCAGTATGAAAGCAATGAAAAGTCCTGGCACACATCACAAAAGTCGCACATTAGAAAAACGCACTCTCAGCATGGTGTGAAGCGCACCTTGGGCTGGAGTAATACATGTTACATGAAAAAGCAATCAGCATTGCAGAAATTAAATAATACTAAAAAGACTTATGGTGGCCCCTCTTGGTCTCCCCTTTTAACTGCTTATAACGCAATGGTCCCCACGCAATGCCTCTATGGTTAGCCATTAGTATGGAGGGAAGTTGGGAGAGATGTGAAAGCAAATGTCTGAAAAAATTGTTGGCCCTCCCGAAAGGTGCTGTGTCCTAGGCAATAAGATTAGAAGCAAAATTGCAAGCCTGGAACTTCTTAGCCTATAAATCAATCCTGGGTTTCTGGGATAAACCTTTGGTCCCCAATACTCAGAAGACATCAGCCTGCTGTGCCACTGAGTGAATTACAGTGGGCAAAGAGGCTAAAAAAAAGATTGGCAAACATTGCAGGAACCTTAAAATTAGAATTAAAAGTAGCTGAAGCCTCACTCTCCTAAGCAGAATTAAAAACAGACTGTAAAAAAGAATCTAGGTTGGCGGACTTGGAATATGTAAGGATTAAACTCTCCGCAAAATACATGGTAGACTCATGGGAAAATATAAATGTATTACTGTACTTATCTGCATTCCCAGATGCTCGGTTACGATTATTACTACTAAAGTTCCAGGTTGCATTAAATGCGTGTTATGTAAGAGCTGAGAAATTTGAAGCCCTTCTAGATCAAGAGGATAACTGCACATGCGGACTGCCGTCTCATAATTTTTAATGTTCATGTTTTAATTGATTGTCGTCAATTTTATAGGCTCCGTTGCTTGCTTATAAAATCTCTTTTAAAAAAATATAATACATATTGTAGAAATGACGCACAAACACTTTTGTTAAGGATGGAATTCTTTGATGCGGCTTGGGCACTGGCTAAATTTCTTCAATAATGTTTGGATTAGTGTCTTATAGTGTTAGATAGTAGGAGTTCGGGTATTTTAGCTGAAGTATGATGAATTGGTAATTATATGGTGTAATTATAAATAAAATGTTGTTTATAAGGAATGTATGTGTTAAAGACGGTGTCTAAACATTAATAAAGTATGAACTGAACTGAAATAATAATAATCAATTATCTCCTTTAGCCTACATACAAGCAGAAACACATTACACTACCAAATAATAAGCAATTAAACACGAATAGCAGCACAGTTGAGGTAGCAGAGAGCATCACCCTTGAATATTGCAACATTACCAGAACATCTCTGACATGGCTTCCTCACAGGGCATACAGCTGTTACACTACAAACAGATTCACCACAAAATGAATCCCATTTTGACTATTTTATGATAATAAAAAACACAAAGCAGGCCTTTTAAATGTGAAAAAACCAAACAGCACTATTTTCGTAATTTTTAAAACTGTATATCAGTACAGGTGGCTGAGGCCCTGTAATGTCAGCTCGAGGCCTGGTTATGTTAACTTAAAATGACAATTAATAAAACATTATTCTAATTAATAAATCTTGCCTACCATCTCCTTGAGAGCCATTAAGACATAATCAGGTGGGGGCTTAGGGGAATCAAGGTAAAGTGTCTTTCAGCTACTGCTGCTGTTCCAGAAAACACTTGGGCTCTCATTTATGAGACCCCTTGTGCCATCAGAACGTGACTTTTTGCGACGGTCCGTGGTGCAGGAGCCTGCCCCATATTTAAGAGGCAGCACTAAGCCACTTTTTTTGGCTTAATGGTGCCTCGTAAATATTGTCCTCTTCAATTAAGTTTTCTGTGTTAAAGGGGCATACAACGGGTGTTGCTGTGGGCATTCCCAGCAACATCCATGGCATTTTGACACTGCCCCAGATTTACAGGAAATCCCCAGGGGAGGCGTAGGGGAGGCACAATGAGGAGAAATATCTTTATTTCTCCTCGTTTTTCATTTTTCTATGTGTGCTGCATTCTGCCCCACACATAGAAAACGGAAAAAAACTCTTGTGATTGTTTTTCTGCAGGAAGGTTTCCCTTGCTGCACAAAAACAATCATCCCCTCAACGCAGACACCCTTGCACCATGGTGCAAAGGTGCCTACATTGGCGCATGACAACCTATTGTGTGCCGGCGCATGGGAAAAAGGACAGGAAAGCGCAGTATCTCGTAGATACTGCGCATTCTTGCCCTTTTCTTTTGCCATAGGGCAGCGCAGCAGGAAGGCTTGCTGCGCTGCTCTACGGCAAAAACGCATAAATGAGGTCCTTGGTTAAGCAGAGGATGCAACTGGACGCTCTGTTAGTATGGGGACCTCTGGTGTGGGGTGCAAACCCAATTGATGGTGAGGCCTGGTCTTAGGACACCACAGATGTGTCTTGTTCTAGGTCAGAAAGAGACTAATTGTCCACCTCCCCCTGGCTGATGTTGTGCAACTCTTCCACCTTCAAAAGCCTCAGCCCAGAGTCTTTGGGTGGTAGAGCAAGTTTGTTGCCAGGAGGTGCACTCTTCTCTTTGTAGGAAGCACAAGCCCTCGCCCATGACGAGGTGGCATGCTCCATCACAGGGCTGTGCTCCTCATGGGGCTGGTGTTAAATCGCCTGATGGGCCCCTCGAGGGGGCTCTTTGCCTGAGATCTTTTCTGTTGCCATGAAACCCAGACCAATGCCATCCGAATTTGATGGGGGAGAGGGAGAAAGTGTAAAGTGTAGGTTGGACTGAAAAGTGAGAGATTAAAACTAACTAAGGGCTCCCCAGAATAGCTTTATATTGCCAAGCCTTTGTTAAAGGTTAAAATCAGTGCGAATTCGTAGGATAATAATGTTCCCTAATTCACAAAAATATAGTCAACATGTTTCTTGTCTCCCTTGCCTCTTATGCCCCTAATCTGGATGTAATATACAATATAGGCATATGAAGCAAATCCCAAAGTTATCAGGCCCCTTGGGAACTCATGGGTGAAGGACTCTAAAAGTTCCATTTGCCCCATCAGAAATACCTGCTTTTCACCGACTTGTCCCCACGGTCCCGGGTATGTTCTACATATATGGGTTTGGGGTTCATTTGGGTTTTTTTATTCTCAAAAACAAGCTCCCACTTTTGGAGCTTGTTTTAAAAAAAAAACACGTTAAAATGTTGGTAAAAAACTGACAGCAGCCGCCCACAAACGTTTCGTAAATTGAATGCAACCGCTGTGACTGCAGTTCTCTTCAAGGAAGAGAGATGACCGCTTGGCCTGCGTTATCTTCCAATCTGATGGACAGTAGCCCATCAGGCTAATGGAGGAAAGGTCCTCTGCCACATTGGTGGACGGAGCACTGTCTGTGAAGCCATAACTTAGGCCCTTGGTGGTAGAATTGCCTTTTCAGTTCAGGTTGTATAAATATTCAATAAACACACACTGTGTGTATATATTGAATGAATACATACAATATTTATTACAAATATTAGAACTACACAAAATGTTGTAAAAGGCTATATGCATTTGAAAAAAAACGATTCCATATGTTATAGCGAATTAAAGCTGCACCCTGTCAGACTTCCACAAGTGTATGTTTTCAAAATCAAAATGTTTTTAAGCTGTGGTAACTGGTAGCATATGCCCCCAATAAGGTCACAATTATTTTCTTTTGTGCCCACATACTATTATTTTTTAAACAGAAATGATATTAGAAACAAAAAGCAGGAAAGCAAAAAAAAAATCAGTCAATCCATTTATTTAGCAAGACAACATATGGTACTGAAAACATGTACATTATAAGAAAACATTAGACAGTAGACATGACTGTACAACACTTTTAAGACACACAGGCAATGTTATAATACACATATTACACTTACTGCCTCCCTGCTGTTCAAAATCATTCAGAGGCGTGTGGAGGGTCGGCCAGGCTGATGTTAGGGCCCTTCTGTGCAGTGATGTCATTTGGGATGCTGCAAAGCTGAATGAGAGGACATGCATGGACGTCATTTAGGGGTCGCCAGGGGTTGCAGCTGTGGCCCCTGGCTTGCCCCTTGCGAACCTGGCACTGCCTTCGCGACCCCTGGCCTCAGACTTGGCAAAATCAGTGCCTGGTTCACAGAAGCAGCTCACCCCAATGAACATCGTTAGGAGCTTCATTTTCCTGGTTTTCTGTTAAATTTTCATCACACAAATAGTGAATATTAGTATTCACTATTAGTGTTTAAAACATGGAGTATAATTAGCTGTAATATGATGGTTAGTGTAAAAAAATACATATTTAAAATGTATGTTATATGCATGCTTGTAGGTGAGTGTGCTTATCCGAGACAGAGTGTGTGAATGTTTGTGTATGTTTAAGCATGCATGTGTGTGAGTCAAAGTAAAGGTCAAATGGTGTGTGATGTCACTTCCGCTAACCCTGGTATTTGGGTGAATTGAGGCCCATGAGGACAGGCCAAACACATCCTGACCCTTTGAGTTGCCACAGCACTGAGGGTCATCCCAAGGCTTGCATCGCTCCTTTCCTTTGCAGGGTGATCACCTCCCCCACCAATGCCTCACCAAATCTGAACCTGCACTGAAATGCTCTGCTGGGTCTCTGGACACCCCAAAGGGGGAGGACATTCTGGAGGACTCTATCTCAAATGAAGCTCAATTGCTCATCTGCAAAGCTGGGATCTTTCTCTTCTTGTCCCATTTTGTGGGTTTTGATTCTCTTTGGTGCACCACGGTAGAGGAGGATGGTGTTGTGATGAGCAGGTGACTGAGAATGGCCAGAAAACCTCTGACTTTCTGTGCCTGTATGGAATTTCCTGTGTGTAGCAGTAGATCTCAGCCCAAAAACATGAAGGTCTCCAATTCACGTGCACAGTCTCCGCTCTGTATGCGGGTGTGTCCACCCCACATGCGGAGGACTCTAGAAACATAGGAGGAGGTTAATGTTTCAATTAAAAATTGTTGTTGTCATAAGGCCTCTTGATTCAATTGAATGAGTAACTTTAATTATCACCTCCACAGACTCCAGTCAGAATACAATAGGCAGTTGAGAGCTGTCAGAACAGGGCTCAGGGGATAAAGTAAAAGGCCAGAAAGGGCGCAGGTTGAAGGAAAGGACTACCCCAAGGGAAGAAAGGGTCCTCACAACACACCTCTTCACCAAAGGGAAAAAAATCAGACACAACAGTGGAAGGAACAAAAGGAGGAGTACATCTCTCCAGCAAGTTAACAAAGTCAATGTACATAATAAAATAGAACAGCATTATGACATAAAATAATACCTCTGCTGTCTAGGGGCATAATGTTCACCTCCGAGCGTTCTCCTTCTTCCCGCGTTGGTCTTGCTAGTGGATGGTATGCATTCTGGACGGAACAATCTGGGATTTTGCATTGTCAGTCTGTCCATCCCCCTGGTTTGACCATTTTCCAAAGTTACTATATTACTCCACACGTGAATAATTCCCTACTATCATCAACTTTCCAACATGTCGGCAGTATCAGCTGGGTGTTGAGTGTTGAGCCTGTGTGTGATTGGTTCAAGAGCATAGCTTTGTCAGGGTGATTCAGGGGGCACGAATCTCAAATTTCCAAACTAAAAAAAATGGTGAGCTGCAGGATGGAGGGGTGAGAAGATCTTGGTCCAGGACGGAATGTTTCTATGAGGACTAGAGTCAGTACACGTTTGCATTACATGGGCCTCTGCCTTGAATGGTACTATGGGAGAAAAAGATGGGTTGAAATGCTACCCCGGGCAATTGTCATTGGTTAAACTATTTACAAGCATTCAGCCCATTACCTTTTGGGTGTTTGAGTGCCAAGACTATCCCTGAGACTGGCATAGCATTGCAAGCCTACTGCTGCCAGTGTTTGTGAATTCCAAAATGTAGTCATTTTGCACCCATTCAAGTAGTACTTCTTTGGGTGCAGATGTTCTACTTTATGATAAACTGGTCCACTATATATTTATGCTTAGTTCTCCCTGGGAACTCATGACTGTGGTCACGTAAAACACAATCGCCTGGAGTCCTGCCATGCGACCATTTATTTTAAATGTATTTTCACTGCATGCATTCTTCTTCATATGTGCTCCAAGAAGCCTTGATGGTAGAGTTGTCAATCGATGCATGTGGGAAGGGCTCTACTTTTATAGTCCTCCCATTTTACAACTCCTGCTGCAAGTGGCTGATGTTGCCATGTACTAAGCCAAAGTCACAAATAGAAGAGGGCACACGGGTAAATCAATAGGCTGAACTGACCCAGAGCCAAGTCATGATTATGGCTTGGCACTAAAGGTCCATGCACAAACTGAACCATGAAAACAAGGGGCATGTATATCGTGCAACAAACAATGTAATAATATGATACAAACTACGAAACGTAAAAAACTGTATTTCTTTAACATGCATACTTGTTTCACCTTACTACATCAGATTATATCTCTGCATAAACACACATTTATTAAATGTGATAGTTTTTAGAAACTTCATGGCTTGCCCTCCCGACAACAATGCCGTTAGTGGATGCTTGTTTCTGGTCCAGGGAAGACATAGCTTGGCAGTTCAGGCTGGACTGTTCCCATGAGACACAGGGTCAAGACTGATTTGCAAATAGCTGTGTCTGAACTGGGGTGGTAAAGTGAGCTAAAGAATGATGATGGATTAACCCAAATCTGTGACTGGGGGTCAGTGTCTGCAAAGTTTCAGCGTTCGTTCCATCATCTCCGTGTGTTTGATTTGTTTGCCCTAAGTTGGCAGGGTATGCCCAGACGTGGGTCCCTTGCTCATTTTGCCACTAGATTCAAGCTAGCCTGGCTGATGAGGGGTGTTACCCCGAGACTGGTCCCAGAATGCTTGTTTCCAGTCCAGGGAAGACATGGCTTGGCAGTTCGGGCTGGACTGTTCCCATGAAGCACAGGGTCAAGACTGATTTGCATATAGCTGTGTCTGAACTGGGGTGGCAAAGTAAGCTAAAGAATGATGATGGATTGTGACTGGGCATGAGTGTCTGAAAAGTTTCAGTGCTCCGTCCATCATCTCCTTGTGTTTGCTTGTTCGCCCTAAGTTGGCAGTGTATGCCCAGATGTGGGTCCCTAGCTCACTTTGCCACTGGATTCAAGCTAGCCTGGCTGATGAGGGGTGAGATATGTGCGTTTCACTTTGGTTTTAATCAGGATGGTGACCATGCTTTATTAAAATTGTTTGAAGTGGATCACCTATCCCTGTTTTAGTTCACTCACCTCACAGTTCACATGCACCTACACCAACTACTAGAAGTAACCCCTTACACACCTCACTCATCGGCATTGGAAATAAAGATCTCCGTTAGGAAGGCCCCATTTGGGTGCCTGATCGGGCATTGCACCGCCAGCCCGATAAGGAGCAAGACCCGGTGATGAAGCAAGACACCCGCTTGTTGGGTGTGTGAGGGTCTTCTTTTCCAGAAGGAGTGATCTTCTCTCCTGCGTATCTTATCACCCTCACAGTGTCACCTTGGTATCTTTTAGTGATATTAACACACCCTGCGTCATTTTCAGGAACTGCATACCCCTTTGTTTTCACTGTTTGATGGGCACGTATGCTGGACCTATATGAATAATAAGAAAGATTATTATTTATAAGCCCTCTATCCCTCTAGTTGTTTGAGACCCCTAAACCGGTCCCAGGATGCTTGTTTCCGGTCAAGACATGGCTTGGCCGTTCAGGCTGGACTGTTCCCATGAGGCACAGGGTCAAGACTGATTTGCATATAGCTGTGTCTGAAACTGGGTGGCAAAGTGAGCTAAAGAACAATGATGGATTAAACCCAGATCTGTGACTAAGGATGATTGTCTGAAAAGATTCAGCGCTCCGTCCCTCCTCTCCTTGTGTTTCCTTTGTTCGCCCTAAGTTGGCAGGGTATGCCCAAATGTGGGTCCCTTGCTCACTTTGCCACAGGATTCAAGCTAGCCTCGCTGATGAGAGGTGTTACCTTTAAACCGGTCCCAGGCTGCTTGTTTACGGTGCAGGGGAGACATGGCTGGCAGTTCAGGCTTGACTGTTCCCATGAGGCACAGGGTCAAGACTGATTTGCATATTGCTGTGTCTGAACTGGGGTGGCAAAGAGAGCTAAAGAATGATGATGGATTCAACCGGTGACTAGGGGTGAGTGTCTGAAAAGTTTCAGCGCTCCGTAGTCATGTAAACTGTAAATATGGCCTAACTTCTCATTATATATGGAGCAACACTATAGACTAATAAATCAAACAAAAGAGGTGCCTGTACAGTACACATTCCGAATGTATGTATTTAAAAGTGCACACATCTGTGTTAATGAATAAAAAGAAGGCTCTGTGAAAAAAAATATTTGCATAGGGTCATACAATTCTGATTATTAGGGAAGCTAGTCTTAATTCCAGGTTATCTGCTTTCACATCTCTCTCTCTTGATCTCCCATTTAGATCACAGGCCACTGTTTTGTTTATCATTCTTGGCTCAGGAACACAGTGGTAGCACACCCGATTCAAGGCCCCCAGACACAACTACCAAGCCCAGAATGCATTTAATTGAGGGGTGTCACACACAAAACATCCCCTGAAGCTAGGCCCCTGGTTTGGTTGGTGTTGTAATGAGTTTCACCTGTAGATGGGTGGTGGAGTCCTGAGTCATCACTCTATCCCCCATGCATTAGCAGATGTGCTCTATGTGTTGGGAGACTTTTTTAAATATATTTTTGAAGCATTTATGTATATATATCTATACACATACATATATAGTTATATCCATATATAAATTCAATGAAAAAACCATAGGTTTCACACATGTTATAGTTAGCTGGAAATTTTACTGATAAAAACCAATGAAATTCCCCCGTTATAGTTACTGTAGGCAACTATAACTCACGCGACCGCAATCCTCTGCTGATGCTAATACTGTATTTAGACACTTATTTGCCCATGTCTTCTTCCATTAAATTTTAGCTATACATATATTACAAATATTTTTTTTTCATAAAGACACATATGTCATCAGCAGAGGATTGCGGTCGCGTGAGTTATAGTTGCCTACAGTAACTATAACGGGGGAATTTCATTGGTTTTTATCAGTAAAATTTCCAGCTAACTATAACATGTGTGAAACCTATGGTTTTTTCATTGAATTAGCAAGGTTTTTTAAATGCTAATTCCTAACTATAACGTGTGTGAAACCTATGGTTTTTTCAGTAAATTTGTACGGTTTTTTAAATGCTAAGTTACTTTACGCCATTCGTGGCGTGCACGCCCACTTAACGCAGTTCGTTCCGTGCGCGCACGGTGCGCTTCGCACACCGTGCGCGCACAGTGAGCACGCGGTGCGCTTCGCGCACCGCGCGCCCACTTTACGCAGTTAGTGCCGTACACGCAAGGCGGGCACGCAGTGCGCTACGCGCACCGCGTGCCCACGTTACGCACCGTGCGCACATGGAGGACATATTATGCGCTTCCTTGTGATAGGTAATCTGTTAAATTTAATTTGTAAGTGATGACAATAATATGCCATGCACAGAGAGTGTTTTTTTTTTTTATTAAAATTTTTAGTGTAAGCGCACCGTACGCGTACGGTAAGCGTAATCGGCGAAATTTTCAAAAAATAAAAATTTACCGTTTTTGGCCTTGGGGGATCTTTGAGGACTCAACTAACATGGCTATGTGCATGGGCGCTGTCTAAACAGCCCCTTTATATGTTTTTTGCCTTTGTTTACAGCCCCCCCCTCAGAGTGCGAGAGAGAAAATGGCGGCCGCCGCTTCCTGGTTTCGACCGATTCGAATGTTTACTTAGATGTAACAGCCAATCAGAATCGCGCTCGCGCACGCCACCGTACGCGTACGGTAAGCTTACGGTAAGCGTACCGTAAGCTGGCTCAGATATATATATTGATTTAAAGGCTATTTTCTCAGAATCTACTGAACAGATTTACACCAAACCTACAAAAGGCACTTCCTTGACCTGAGGACTACCTCTCTGCCAAATTTCTAGTAATTCTGTTCAGCCGTTCGGGCTGTAGCCCTGTCTAAAGGTCCTATGGAAAAATGCATGGGAAAAACGCGTTTTGGGACCCCCCTTTTATCTCAGCCCCCGCTTGACGAATCCCCCCGAGACTTTCAGGGTAGGAGCGGAGCGTAGCGCCCCACCTATTTTGAGAAATTCGCGAGGATTCGTTGACCGGCGCCAAAGTTATTCAAAATAGAATGTTGCGGATTTCCTATGGAAACAGGGTCCTAACTATAACTACCTACTGGCGACCGCCAGTAGGTAATACATATATATACATGTGTGTGTCTGAGTGTGTGTGTCTTTTAGTTGTAAAAAAAAGTTTCATTTGCATATTTAACCATAGTCCTATTATTGCCTTCATCTAGGGGAGTGTGTTGCAGTACTTTGGATTTTGAAAAAATGAAAAATGCATGTATATATTGCTCATGATATTTTAAGAGAACGGATTCTGCACAGCGTACAGGAAGTCGCGAAATGTTTCCTATTAAAAACTTTAAAATATTTTGGGCCTCAGTTACAATCTTTTGATGTAGGACAGCGTCGAAAGCCTTCCTGCTGCGCTGCCCTATATCAAAAGAAAAGGGCAGGAGTGCACCGTATTTATCAGATACAGTGCATTTCTGTCCTTTCCCCCCCCGAGCTGGCGCACAAAAAATGGCTGCCATGCATCAACGCAGGCCCCCTGAGCCATGGTGCAAGGGTGTCTGCGTTTAGGGGTGATTGTTTTTTTGTGCAGGAAGGTATACCTTCCTGCACAAAAACGATCAATGGAGGTGATTTCCTCTTTCTATGTGGGCTGCACACATAGGAAGAGGATAAAGAACGAGGAGAAATAATGCTGCTTCTCCTCGTTGCGCCTCCGCTACGCCACCCATGGAGAGGCATAGTCTTATGACGCATTCCCAGGTTTACGAAATCTCGTAAATCTGGGAATGTGTCAAGTGCCATGGGTGTTACATGGGATCACCCAACATAATGCCCATGGCACGCCACCCTATCGCAGAGTGAGGCAACGCAGCGACATGCTCTGCGCTGCCTCAGTCCATATCTAGAAGCCCATGAAAAGCCATGCAGGGTGGCTTTACATGGCCTTGTAGATATGCTCCTGTAGTGTGCACTGCCGTACTGTCACTAAAAGTGACGTTTCAGCAGTGCAGGGGGCTTGTAAATGAGGCCCTTCGAGTTTCTGGACTTGGTTTGGACAAGGTGAAAATCAACTCAGTAGTTAAAGCAGGAAAATAGCTACCAGCCTATCAGCAAGGCCTAGCTCCTCTCTGCGCCTAGAAGAAAGGTTGAGGACATATTTTGTATTACACTATATAAGTTTCCTTCCAATTACACTATATAAGCTTCCTTCCAATTGTCCAATGCACCACTTAAAACTGATGCTCTCGGCACAAACGGCTAAACTCTCCCTCTCGCCACAAGGTGGCGCTAATGCTCGCCCAAGAGGCGGAAGACATCCATTTTGTAAATGGTTGCAGGCCTGCTGCTATTAAGTGGGGCGAAGTGTGTCTGAACTCTTTAACCTCTGGCCTCGGTTTGCTCTTTTTGCCCCGGGGTGGCGGATGAGCTCCATTGCACACTCTAGACTGCGTCTGCTAGCTACTTAGCCGGCATTTCTTTCTCCTGCTGGATTCCATTAGCACCCAGAGGTTGGAAATGCTACTTTGGAGCGAGCATTGTAAGGAGTTGATTTATCGCAATGCCGTACAACGAATAAATCTCACTGCAAACACTCACACAACACATGCGCATGTCATTACGCCACGGAGTGCACTGATATTGTATTAGAAAATTCGGTTTTTCAGAATCCTTGACATTCTCGGTTCAAGCTGTAAAATAACTTGGGGGCATATTATCAAGCCAGGCGATACAATTATCGCCGCTTTAGCGGCAGAAAACTGCCGCTAAAATGGCGATAATGGGCTTGATAATATGCCCCCTGGTTTTAGTATGTTTTATGTTCCTCGCTCTGTCAAAGAACCCGGTGAGAACATACATGAATATCCATTTTTTCTTGTGAGGAGCACGTGCTCTGTGGCATTGGGGACTTGGCCCTGCTTTTCTAAACTAAAAGGCTGTTGCTGTAATGATTTATTTTATTTATTTTTTTAAATAAAGATTGAGATATTTTGGAACTTGTAGCCACGTTGTCGACTGCCTGGCAGAAAACCCGTTTTTTTTTTTTAGTCCTGGCTACCCTAGTCAAGATAGTCAAATTGTGTGATCCTGCTCAAACACAATGCGTGTGAATGTTGACAGAATGTACATTTTGCACAAAGTCGTGCCATTGACGTTTAACAGTTGCACAAAACATATCACTTAATGCTGTTTTTCCAGTAATTCTGAAAAGAAATTTGGGATACGGAAATCATGTTATGTGATAAGGAATTTTGTAAAAAAAAAACACAACTGTCTCTTCATACAGATGAATTTGTGATTTACTAGGACAGTTTCGCATGAGTAAGTGATGCTGTAGAATGGAAAATATATAATGCAAATTTAGGAGCTTATTTACATACTCTGGGGCATATTAGCAAGGGCTGGCGATATAATTATCGTCGCTTTAGCATCCGTTTTTGGGCGAAAAGCCGTGATTATTATATCGCAATATCATCAAGGACACGCTAGTGCGTTTCCTTGATGTAGAGCCCGTTTTTTCACAGCCTCGCCTCGCATCGCTAATGAGATGCAAAGAAGGCGTGGCTGTGAAAACAACACATCTTAATATCGTGAAGGCAGCTTCGCGATATTAACAAGGAGGTGCAACGATAAAAAAATCGTGCTACCTCAGCCTTAACTCAGGAATTTAACGTCTGTTAAATTCCTGACTAAGGCCTACTTTTAATGGGAGATGGATTATGCTGATAGGACCACAGGGTCGTATCAGCAATGTTATCGCTGTTTTCAATGGAACATCGCTGGAAAACCAGCGATGTTCCATTGAAAACACCGCTATCGCTGAAATATTATCCCCATAGCGCTATGCGTTGTAAATATAGCGTTATCATGGCGATAATATTCAGCGATAGCCGGCGATAATATTTCTATCGCTATGTACGGCCAGCGATAATTATCGCTGGCCGTTGATAATATGCCCCTAAGTGCGCCACCGGAACATCACTTTTAATGACGCTCCAGCGGCGCACACTGCAGACCCATATCTACGAGGCGAAAACGCCACCCTGCGTGGCTTTTCATGGCCTCATAGATATGGTGTGAGGCAACGCAGCACAAGTCGCTGTATTGCCTCACACTGTGATGGGAAGGTGTGCCATGGGCGTTACTTTGAGTGTTCCCACGTAACACCTATGGCATTTGACACATTCCCAGATTTACAACATGCTGTAAATCTGGGAATGTGTCAAAAGCTTACGCCTCCCCAGGAGTGCCATAACGGTTGTTTTTGTGAAGGAAGGTGTCCCTTCCTATACAAAATAAGCATTGAAAATGCAATAGGTCTCGCCTTTGATTAAGTTAAAGCCATTTGCTTTGCTAATGGTATTGTATAGCAAAGCAAATGGCTTTAACTTAATGAAAGGCGAGACCTATTGCATTTTTAATGCTTGTTTGAAGAGCTAAGGGACATACTCCAGCCGGTGGGCTGCTGAGCTATCGGAAACGGCCCTGGGAGGGAGGAGAAAAAGGAAACGAGCCAAGGCCGTTCGTGACTGACTAAAGTAAAACAAGTTTTTTTTTAAACGCCACTATCGTCTAGTAGCAATAAAGGATAACATATGCCCGCATTTTACAGACAGAACCTACTGGATTACAGAATAGAATATGCATATATATAAAGTTTATTTACACAACTATCCGGGTAACAGTATCCCTTGTGGGAGGGATTGGCACAGGAGCAGCCCCTCTGAGAGCGTGGCCGTTCTACAAACATCGGTAGCTGACAGGCACACTGCCGGGCCTCGCCCACCCTCCCGCCGAGCACCTGATGCTAGGGGGCCACTGCCGGCAGCTATGGCCGGATGCCGGTTATACCGATAAGCCGTCTCTGTGCAGCTGCAGCCGGTGCCAGCCCCTAAAAACTAGGGCTTCACGCTGCTTTATTTATTTTGCTCTTCACAAGCAGTCTAGAGAGATTGCAATCAGAAAAAAGCTGCAGACCTGGGTGGCGACGTGCAGCAGCCCAGCACCGCCTGACGGCGCATGAGTAGGGCGAAGGCCCTTGATGGCAACAGCTCCTGGTGCTTTCAAATGGCATGACAAGTGGGTCATGTGACAACAGCATAAGGGGTGGGAGGCTTAGTGACAAAATGAGGAAAATGTGACAGCAGGAGCTCACAATAATAAAACAGTGGGAAAAGACGTGAAGGTGTTTTTTTCTATTTCTTTACTTTTTAACTAATCGGGGCACCCGTGCTTTAGCCTACGATGTTTACAACTAAAGCGTGGTTGCCGCGATTGAAACAAAAGTAAGCTAATAGAAAAAACAAGCATTGCCACAGCAAATATTTGCAATGTTATATGTCTCGAAATGCGTGACATATACAAACGGCCGCATTGCCCAGCTGCGCTTTCAAAGTGAAAGTGGGCATGCGTGCTGCATAAGACCTGTAAGTCGGCATTGAATGGCGGAGAACACCCGTGCGCTCAATTAATTAAATAAATAAATGTAGCGCGGCCGCTAAAGTCAGCAGACCGCGCTGTAAATTAAATAAATAAACAAGCAGCGCAGCTAACTTAGCCATCCGCCTCGGGAAGCCGATTACAAAATGAAGAGCGCAACTTTGGGAAGTTTGGTTTGGGATGGGGGAAGGGAAGGGAGGAGCGGGTAGGATTACCAATGAGCAGTCAGTAAAGAAGCTACCAGCACACCCTCCAACGTCATGCAAAACCAAGATGGCGTCAGCCTGTCCACATGGGCCGTCCTAAAAGTGGACAAGGCGGTAACCCCAAAGGCCGTTTTCCAATCACGCGTCACCGTTTAACATAAACGATGACACGCGCCAATTACAAACAAGGGCGTGGCTTTAAGTCAAGTCAGAATCTGTATCGATTCCAAAAGGCCCTTACATGGCGAGGGTAGTGCATACGCGCTGCTAATGCCAGGCGAGACCTAAAAACAACCTGATTTCAATGCAGGCACCCTGGGACCATGGTGCAAGGGTGCTTGCGTTGGCGCTAGGCAGCCTTTCTCCACCTCGACAGCCCCTCTTGCATCATGCCATGTGATGGATACTGCTCTTGTCAAACCTGTGACATGAGTCTTTTACCGCAGACATGTAGTTCTTGGCTAAATACGTAGTGCATAGCTGGGAGTAGAATTGTGGTGCTTGACAGAGAGTGGTTCATTGAAGCCAAGGTCTAGTGACTGTAAGAATATTCATTTATATTAATGCCACACACAATAGATCTTTCTCCAAAACTCTGTGCTGCTTGTTGGTAACTAACTGCTAGAACGTAAGTATAATTGATTAAATTTTAGGGTGGGCAAAGTTTCAGACTTTGCTCTAAAAGGTGGACAAAGTTAGCAAACTATGCACTTTGCACATTTTGTGAAGCTTTTCAAATTCTTTTGTGACCCAAGTTTCTTGCCATAATCTTTTACCAGAGACTTTCTTGAAAAAGGAATTCTGAGAGTGCATTCTACTGCTAACAGTGCTGTTATTGTGAGCTTTTCTAGCGGATCACAACTTTTAGCAAAACAATTCTTCCACTACTTTTAAAAGAGCTTACTATAGCCTTATAGCCCTTCTGCCTAGTCTATACCAGTTATGAAAGGTCTGAGCACTAGTTATAGGCCAAAGAAGCAGGTGGGGGCCTATAACGAGGGTGAAGGCCTTTAACCCTTTCCGTGCTCATGACGGAACCACTCCGTCATGAGCCACGGGTGCGCTGTGCTCATGGCGGAGTGGTTCTGTCATGCTGCGGCCGTTGGCGGCCGCTCCGCCCACGCGGCGCTAATTCCCCGCCTGTGCAGGCGATTAGCGCAGTGGGCGGAGACGTGACGGAACCACTCCGTCATGAGCACAGCTCACCCGTGACTCATGACGGAGTGGTTCCGTCACAAGCACAGTGGACCCGCAACTGCCCCCAAACCACCCCAGCGCCGCGGCGGAATTCCTGCCGCGGCGAAGGGGTTAATAACAGGTATAGCCTAAGGGAGAAGGGCCAGAGATATTTTAAGGCATGGGCAAAGTGGGCTCTGGCCCAGGGCCTCAGACTTTCAGGAGGCCCCTGATAGTGCCAGCTCTGTTCTGCAGAGAGCTTTATCCCGAAGACCTTGAATGATTCTTAAATAGATTGCTTTAAATACTGTTTCCCTTTCATTTGTTTTTAATGTGAGCGATGTGTGAGAGTCCATTACAGACATTTAACAGGGAAATGTGTTTGTGCTTCATGCAACATCATAAAAAAGTTTCTTTTAGATCAAAACACGACCTCACATATGAAAAATGGGAGGTTGTCACAAAGATTATTTGTGGTAATATATTAGTGGGCTGCTACTGTGTTACAATATTGAAAACACAAATCCTTATCCCTGAACATTAGATATAACAACTTTATAATTGGGCCCTGTGCACTGTCAGTGACTTGGCCAAAGAGGGTATGAAAGAGCAGAAATTGGATCATAAATTCAAAGCTGATCCGAACAGGGCCCCCCAAAATACATTCAGCCCAGGACCCCCAAATCCTTAAGATGTCCCTGAGAAGGGCTACCCAGTGAGGATGGAATGTTCTCATTTAAAAAGGGAGAAACAGAAAGACAAACATTGGAATGTTGAAGCAGAAGTCCCTTATCAGCCAATATCACCCTGGACTGCATCAGTTTCTTCAGCAGAGCTCTCAGCATTCCAATGTTCTAATAGATTGTAAAGTCCACTTAGATTGCAAGTGCTCCAGCGGAAAGGGGGCAAATTTACAGATCCTCCCTGCGTCACAGATCCGTCACTGCACTTACTCATTCATACACACATTCATTGGTGGGGCCCATAACACCAACACTCATACGTCTCACTTCGAATCTGCACACAGGAGGATGATGAATCCGCTGGACATGTGGGGGGGTACTTTATTACCTATAGGGAAGGAAATTTGTTACAATATTTACATTTATACATCAATAACCACAGAATCCTCACCTTAATCATCAAGGCACTCCACCACTTGGTCGATGGACCGATTAGTTGGATTGGTTGATGGTGATTTAGAACCAGCTAAAACACATTAAAGCCTCGGAATTCTTAATCAATGCCTTATTTAAAGAACCACAAACTCATTCTCTGTTAATCAATGTTTAGTTTATCTAATTAATTGCGTTTAGTTGCATAATTTAGCATTTCGGTCAGCAAACTTCCAATTTAATTAATCAACACAATTTAGCATGATATTTATATTTACCTATTCTTGCTATCGAGGTCTTTTCTCTAATTCTCTTAGTTCTGCATAATTAAAATTTATTTTGATAAATCGTCCCAATCGAATGCAGGCCAAAATTCAAAAAGTCCGAAAAGTTCCTTTTCTCAGCACGGCACAGTCCCAAAGATATCCAAAGGACCAAGCAAGTCGATCACGCAAATTCGGGACAACCCTCCGGAACACGCTCTCTCCGAAACGCACGTACCCTCTCTCTCTATTCTACTATCCTTTTATAACAAATTCTGGGGAACATGTAAAGTTTACTGAATAGGGAACGTTTTGGGATTGGTTGAACCCCTTAAAGTTACAATCTAATTTTCTATTTCTCTTAGTTCGGGGTTCCCATAAGATTTGCTATGTCATTCCCTTAGGTCATGCAGTTCTCATGTGAAAGGATCCGATGTTTCAACATATTGGCTTTCCGTTATAGGTGGCTATTGTTCTTGCGAGCTAGTCATACTGACTGAAATCTGGCAGTCCTCCACGTTCCTACCCTTGACAAGGAACACTGTGCTCTGAATTGAGGATGACTGGAGATCTTCGGCCTGGAGTCTGCACAGTAGACATCGCGCTCACAGGACGGTGGCCACTTCCGAACTCCATTTTGAATAACATGGCCTGGTAGGCCCGAATGCCAGCTTAAGCAAAACAAACATAAAACATAATTAATATACGGAATTGAAGATTCTAATGTTAAAACCCACACTAATCCCATTATATATTGTATTTTCCTAGCTTATAGCGACATTTAAAGCAATAATACTCACCATTTGGTCCCAGCAGGAACGCAAAACGTCACAAAAGCAACACAAATCATGCAAATTCTATCACCACACCTTCTATTGTTAATATGCATACCACATTTAGTCATTAAAGTTATTCTGCCATGCAAATAGCAATTAGTCGCGTGTGTAATTCATGTTTATCAAGGTGCACTTTATTGATTAGTATACCACGGCACACAGTTAATATAGGTTAATATGTAAATTGATTACGTCATTAGTATTTTTAAGCCAAATAGAGAAGGTATACAAAATTTTGTTTTACCTGCTCCATCACAAGTTTAAAGAAAACTTAGGAAAGGTGCAGGGAAATAGCCTTTGCAATTTTGCACACTCCTAATTAAATCCTGCAGTGAGATCACGTCGCATTACACAAACTCTCCCTGCTTTCTTAGAACTTAAAATAGATTCTGATTGCAGCTTGGAGCTGAATGCTAATTAGTGGCCGGAGCTTGAAAGCTGTGGCTGGAGTGCACTGTTTTTACAACTAACCTCGGATCAATACCGGCTACATCTCCAACCTTAGGACGAGCTCTCTATTAAGCAACTGCTCTTCATATTGGATTTCAGTTCACAATTAGTTTGTGTACTCAGAGTTGGGGCTCCGCACTCAGACTTCAACATAGTTTGCCCTACTTTTCCCAGAAGCTGAAAAAAACAGTAATGCAGAGAAAGCAAAACTTTTCATACTACACAAATAAAAACCCCATTATGGGGACCAGGAACAATGTTCAGTGTTCAGATTGCTGGACATTTTTTCTACACCACACCCTCATGAACATCTCCAGCCATTTTTTTTAAACAGTACAACTACTATGATGAAGATATAGCCAGCAGCCTTTTACTGCCAGAGTAGGCAAGTGGTGGGGAATGCCAAAAGCAATGTTTCTGCCCGCTATCCCCCAGATGAATTGGCCGCCTCCTAAATACGGTGTGGATTGCTGCGTAAGGGTATTGTGACTGCAGCCATTACCAGATGGGTTACATGTCAGAGGCAAAGACTTATTTGGGGGTATGGAAAAGGACAGCATTCCTGCACATGGAGCTTGACTGCCCTTACCAAGGGAAGCCAATCTAATCCCAGGAAGACCTGCTCATGGTCTTACTTACTGATACCATCCAAGAGGTAGATCATTGCGCCTGACCTCACTAAGGTGCATATCAACAACAACACGCGATAAATATCGCTAAACGCGTTTAGCGCGTTTGTCATTATCGCCGTCTATCGCCGGATCACATCGCCATGTTAGCGGCGTATTAGCAACGCCTTGCTAACAGGCGATGTGAAATCTGGTGACAGACGTTGAGAATGAGCATCAGCGTGCGAAATCCCACGATAAGGGAACTGCGCTAATGAAAATGTAGTTAATAGGGAGATGTGGACTTAACCTTGCGATCCACCTCCCATTATACAGATAGCTAAGTCGGAAAAAAGGAGACGTGAGATACCAGCGATAACCACGGTTAGCGTGGCTTTTATTATCTCTTCGCTTGTCCGGGGCCGGCTTGCAAATACTGCGATGTCTGGTTAGCGAGTTTTTCCCTGTTGTTTCTGGGAAGCAACGCCTACTTCGCATCTCATTAGCGATGCAGGCCTTGGCGTTAATGTAACGACTGCTAACTTGCGCTAATGCATGTTAGCGGCGCTTTGATGATAAGGAGTTAAAATAATCTCCTCTTTTCAGGCGCTATGTGCCGGAAAAGCGGCGTTATGTCTCTTATTGATATGCCCCCAAGATTGGAAGATGGGCATCATCTAGTTTGTGTTGCTGCAGCTTCACCGGTCTTCATTGCAAGGATGTGCTTGCACTATCCCCGATCCCTCTGTGCCCTTAGGACTTCATCTCCCTTCCCAAGTTTCAGAAGAACTAGGAAGCGGTCGGCCTTTGCACCCCTGGCATAGGTTCTGTTGACTCGGGGAGGTCACCGGACCACTTGAACCATCTTTGAAGCCAATATGGTTCTGAAGATATGTGGAATACTTTATTTTGACACTTATTGTAGGGAACCTGTATCCAGTTCCTCCTATGTTATCAATATCAGGGGCAGTGATGTCACTTCTGTGAAGTCAGTGAAGTTAGAGGTGATTTGATGTCATTTCTGGTTATTCCATCAAGGTGGTCAAAGCGTGTGTAATAATACTTCCAGTCTCTGCGGGATGCAACCTCTCTCTCCGTGAAGAATAATATCCAATGTTATATTACTTTTCAACAATTTCACTTGAAAACACAGTCATTTTTGCAGAAATTGTCTGGTGAAATCTTAGCGGCATCCCTGAACGGGCTGTAAATACAGAAGCACAGAAAAGCACAGGCTCCAGCACCAGGCCAGATGGACGAGCTTGTTTCTCGGAAAGATAAATTTACAATGCTGATGGTACTTTTGGGAGTGCATTAAGTGAGCGTCTATCCACTCTCCAAATAGATTGGAGGGCTTGTTGTCATGGCGGCAGATTAGAAGATGGTGATTAACAGAGACCTCCAAAGAGGTCTGTTCTTCCACATAGATAATGCCAACTGCTTTGTGACTTGCACAGGATTTGAGACGGGTAGGTCTGTCACTCATTTTGAGGACAATATCCGTGGCGTAGCAAGGTTGCTAGGGAACCAAGCACATGCAGGCAAAACCTGTCCCCCTTTCTCTGGTAAGATGCTTCAATAAAGACATAATTGGTGGCACTGATGGATCTTCAAAACCTGGAGCGCTGGTGCAACTGCACCTACTGCACAATTGATTACAACACCCCAGTGCACTACACAACACTTACTTTATAGGGACAAACAAGCATGAATACCAATTAGTGTGTGACTAGACCAATGATCACTTTCTAAGCAATGCAAATTAGAGAAACGTGTACCTCACCTCTTACTTACGCGCTTTCAGTAACCTTACAGATTCTATGAAGTTCCTCATTTACTTTTTTAGGTCTCGCCTGACCCAGCACCAAAAAATGCTACCAGGCCAGCCTAGAGCTACAGTGCATGTGCGCGGGCGCGCGCGCCTCGCTTTACCGCGAATTACTTTCGGTTTCGCGGTCGCACGGCCGCTTTGATGTTTGATCGCAATCGTGATCACTTTCACTTTCGCGGCCTCAGGGCCGCTTTGCATAGCCAATAGGTCTCGCTTTTGGGACCTTATAAGTATTTAGTTATGTAACTGTTGCATGGCTAAACACTGATAAGGTCCCAAAGGCGAGACCTATTGGCTATGCCAATGCTTGTTTATTAACGTCTTCATTTTTATCAAAACACTGCAGGATAAGTTATCTGTGAACACTTACAGAATTTACCCAGCCTTTTGAGTGCGACACCCTACCAACCTCGCATCACACCTTATGATAAACATATGTGCTTACGTATCATTGACAATGTTTTTTTTAACACTTGGGTCCTCATTATGAGCTGTCTGGAAAATGGGCCAGTATTTCCAACCTTTGTAGTTACTAATACCCATGGTATAACTAAGTCCAGGGGTGGTGGAAATCCAGCTCATCATGAGTTGGACCACATGGGCCCACTAAGAAATGGGAAATTACTGGAGGAATTGCTATTTCCAGCTGCTGACATCTGTGTGTGAAAGTGAAGAGATCCATAGTGTTCCAGTTCATCTCATTATTCAGATGGGGCCGGTACCTGGACAGTAGAGGTCACAATGTAAAGAGGGGCTTAGAAGGAATGTATGCCTCTACTTTGAATATATTAAGCCCAATGTCCTTATAGACGTGACTCAGTTCTGCCACCTTTGGACAGGTAGTCGGTCAAAGGACTTGAGAATTTCATGAATTGTGTAGATATTTCCATCTTGTTTTTTGTGTAACCAAGCCATGCCCTCAATCAGTCTGTCTGGTGAGGCTTAGTCTGTTTGGACATAAAACTTTTGATCTTGACCCCCCCAGTTATGTTCCATTGTTGGACGGTCACGATCAATATTTGGGACTTTTCCAAAATAATTTTATTACTGTTGCTGCACTCTATGCAGCAACAGTAATAAAATTAATTTGCAAAATTTGGCAAAATTTAGCAAAATAAAACTGACAAATGTTAGTAGAAAATGGGCTCCTTTGGTTCACTTCCTCTCTGCACCCATTATACAATAAATTATTCTCTGGACTATAGGTGTTTGCTTTTCACACCAAGTATTATTTTATATCACCTTATGTAAATTAATTTGGTTATACAAGTACATGCATATGTTTAGTAGTTTTGTAGTTTCTGCTAAGGCCATAAACAACCCTGTCTGCTGCCCCGCAAAGATGTTTTTCAGCCACTCACTATTACAGTGGCACGAGGGATATGCATTTAGATCAGAGTCAATAGCTACTACCTTTCGTCCCCCTTCTTTAGAATCTACTCTTGGATTAGCTAATAGACCCACCTGAAAGTCTAGTGAGTCTAGTGAGAGTTGAATTTCCAGTATATTTTCCTTCCAAGCCTTGCTAATGGTCAGAATTTGTCATAAATCCAATTGGTTGGGTTCTTACCTAATCTCTACTTGTCTTCTTTGCTGGAACAAGAAGAAGCGGAACCACTCAAGTGCAAACAGATGTCTAAAATTTCAGCTCCCTGGTACACACAGACCCCTGCAGACCACCAACTCCAGTGCACGCAATTAGAACGGAAGTGGAGAAGAGCTACATTGTAGAAGAGCAAGACCATTTTTAAAGCAACTCACAAAAACTATCATCTACAAATTAAGGGGCATATCTACAAGGCGGCGATATAAAATTATCGCCGCTTTTGCGGCCGTTTTTGGCCGAAAAGCTGCGATAATTTTATCGCTATATCAGCAAGGTCACGCTATCGTGTGAAACCTTGCCTTAGCGCCTGAATTACTAACACCCATCTTTGCATCTCTAATGAGATGCAAAGTGGGCGTTCCTCCCCAGGATAACGGGATCTCCTATTAACAAGCCTCACGCAAAGCAGCATAGCGACAAGAAAAGTAGCGATAACCTCTGTTATCACTACTTTCCTTACGCCTACTTTGAAACTGACTTAGCCGTGATATCCTATGGAAGGTGGATATCATGGCTAAGTATGTGAGGCCATATCAGCAAGCTATCGCCAAACTTCGTGGGATTATCGCTGGGTTTCCAGCGATAATCTCACGTTTGGCAGTTAGCGCTGGGATTTTTATCGCTTTTGAGATAAGCGTTGCTAATAGCACGCTATCTCAGCGATAAAAATCCACGCTAGCCAGCGATAATTATCCTAGCGCTAAGTGTGCTTAGCGATAATTATCGCTGGTTGTTGCTGATATGCCCCTAAATTAGCAAAAAGGGAGTATTTTACTAAACAAATATCAGATGCTCCACAGGATCAGAAAATTATTTTTAAAGTTGTTAAATCTTTTTGAGATCCAAAAGTTTGAATTAAAGATAACCCTCCTTCACAGATTCTATGTGACCAGATTTCCTCTTACTTTGAGGAAAAAATTCACAAAATTCTAAAAGAATTTAGTATTATGCATACACCTATCCAAGATCTAGAGCCAGATCCCACATACACAGGACCATCTTTTCAAGATTTCCACAGTATCACACTGGGACTGTCACATCAAACAATCCTTTCATGTAAATCTGGCTCTCCCTTTGAATCGTTCCCACCCGCCTTACTTCACACGATCGTTGATGTTGTCAATCCAGTAATCAACAATATAATAAACGCCTCACTTGCCACAGCAACAGTCCCCTCGGATTGGATACTTGCCGTTGTCAAACCACTCCAGAAAAACAGGTCACAGATCCCTCCAACCTTTCCATTCCCCGCCCACTCTTGGCAAAATTGTAGAAAGACTGGTCGATAAGTAGCCTACAATCTTTTTGGAAGAGGCCAAGATATTGCACCCCCGTCAGTCAGGTTTTAATCCCAAACACTCAACTGAATCTGCATTACTGGAAATTGCAGATACGTTGAAACTAACCTTGGCTGCAGGAAATAATGCAGTGCTGATCTTATTGGATCTGCTGGCTGCGTTCAACACGATTTCACATGCCATTCTTTTATCTCGCATTAAAAGTTGCGGCATATCTCGACTTGCCTTAGCCTGGATTAAATCCTTTCTGACCAACAGTAGGCAAACAGTCGCCCTAAAACCATATCTTTCAACTGAATGCCCTATAACTTCAGGCGTACCCCCAGGATCTTTCCTTAGCCCATTATTATTCAATATCTACATCCCCCCTTATTTTGTTAATATCATCGTTTAACATTGAAACAACCTCATACACAGATGATACCCAATTGATCTTAGTCTTAGACAAAGATTCCAATGAATCAGAGCAAAACTTCAAGCTATGCCTAACAGAGGTCATCCGGTGGATGAGACTTAATTATCTTAAATGCAATATGGATAAGACAGAGATTATGGTAATAGGCAAAGAGAATCCCATCAATCCGGCCCTATAGTGGCCAGAGGATGCCCCTGCTCACCCAAACACTGTAAAAGTGGTAGAAAGCCTTGGTGTAAAATTCGATGCATCTCTTTCCTTCCGGTCACAGGCCCTTGAAGTGGCAGGGATGTGTTTTAGTTTAATCAAATCCCTTAAAAAGTTTTTTTTATCTCATCCCCTGCTCTGCAAGGAAGACAGTAGCAGTAGCAATTATTTTATCTAGATTAGACTACTGTAATAGCTTGTTTGCAGGTGCAAACAAACAAGTGATATAAACATTACAGATAGTACAACATGCAGCTGCCCGCCTGGTATTGACAGTGCCCTGCTGCTCTGGGGCCTCCACAGCCCTTACAACCCTTTACTGGCTGCCTGTCCAAAAGATAATATTATTCAAGCTCCTCTTCATCACTTTCAGAGCCTTTCGAGCATCCGGGCCAAAATATCTAACCGCCATGGTTTACGCCATGTGTCACTGCCCGGACACTCAGATCCTCTTCAGCAAATCTGCGTAAAACCCCCTGTTTTTAGATATAAAACCAAAGGAGAAAAATCCTTAGCAACCATCGGAACCAGAGCATGAAACCTTCTTCTCACAAAACTAAGACTGATTGATTCAGAAACTCACTTTAAGAAATTATTGAAAACTTGGATTTTTGCAGCCTCCAATGCTCTGTGCTCCTCACTTGTTTAAATTGCGACGCAGTTCATGCCTGATTTGATCATTTCCTTACTTCCGCATAGCACCAGGATGCTCCTTCCATAGTGACAGTAGCTCTCTATAAATATATAAATACAGACCTGGACCGCCTAAACCACCCTTCAAGCCCATTAAACAGTACAACAAGGTTCCCGATTCTGTAAATTGCTGAAATATCCATCGTATTTGGGCAGTCTTCTTGTCCTCCAATAGGGAGAGGCGGGTCTACTCTTTGATGTGAGCGAGGGTGGATTCAGTACCTCACACAGACCTGAAATCTGATGGGTGACTCCATATTAGCTGTTCAGCTGCACCTATTGTTGAAGCTATCACATTAGCTATCTTTCCTCCATTGATGGGCTTGAAGTAGATTAGAGATTAGCTGATTAAGATCTTCAGGTCTATCAATGTTTTCCTCCAGAGAGGTATGATGATCTTAGCGTAGGCAGCCAGTAAACACCAGCACACAATAGCTGCCGCTGGTTGTTTTTGATTTTTACTACACTGTTTGGTGAGCCATGTTCTTACACAAAAGGTTTCAAAATGTTTTGTTTCACAAAAACTCTTTGTTTTTGCATCACTGAAAGAGCACCTTAATTATTGCATTTTTTGTATTGTAATTGCATTGCCCTTTTCACCACTGAAGAGGCAAATAAGCAATGTATGCCGGGTTTGTGGTTCAGTCTGTGTTATTAGTCTTGTGCACTCAAGTAAACCATTCCATGCATTCATTCCAGTTTCTTTGTAGTATAATAAATTCATAGGA
The DNA here is from genome assembly GCF_964204655.1 of Triturus cristatus. NCBI lineage: Eukaryota > Metazoa > Chordata > Amphibia > Caudata > Salamandridae > Triturus > Triturus cristatus. The sequence goes on from NC_140580.1 coordinate 1,060,880,245, forward strand.
GTTTGGTGTGATTATTACAAGGGGCGGGGTATGTGAGATCATGCAGATTTTGATGGGTTAATAGAGAGTTAGAGGTGATTAGGTATTGTTGGGTTGCTGGGGTATGACTTTTCAGAAGAGGAGCTCTTTGAAATGAGTTGAGGGCAATTTACAAAAATACATTAATAGAGATTATGGCAAAGATGTATGTGACGCAGAGGGCTATTTGAAATAAAAAAAGGAGAGGCGACACTCAGATGTTTTAAATAAAAATCAGTTTTCATGCAGGATTTAGGAACATAGAGGATGCTTTTTTGAGGATGCAAGATGGTAGTATGAAACAGCATAATTTGCATGTGACAATAGTGATTTATTTGGTACCTCTGATAGGCACTAGAATCCCTCCTAGGCTACCGCTGCTAAGCTACCACTAGACTACTGCTCCGGCATTGGTCAGCTGATCAGCTCAGGGGTGGAAGCATAAAGTAATGGCTGGATGAACATACTGAAAAATATCCAGGGTTCTAGGATGTGCTCAAAGGAAGCAATACTCTCAAGATCACAGTAATAAGAGACAATATATGGGTAAATCATGCAGCCCTGTGAAGGAGATACTGCAAATTCTAGAGTGGATGGCTTGTGATGTTCATCCTCAAGTTTTTCTCACAATGTTAGTAAAACCAAAGTGGGATCCCTTTGCGTGGCCCTGGCTTTAGCATGGCACAAGGTGAAGGGCAAGGAAAGCTTCCCCGAACAGATGAAGAGTATTGCCATCATTCTTGAAGCTGGAGATCTAGACACTGAGGTGAGGAGGAGTATGGTAACGGGGATCCCTTTGTTAGCAAGAGGCTGCTACTTAATGTCCCTGAAGTACTGCCCTTCGGTAGATGCCAGGGGTAGGGGGGGGACTGCAGAGGCTGTTTGTCCAAGGTAAAGGGGACCCTTCACTCAATTAAATCAACTTTATTTACTGTGAAAGGATGAAAGAGTGAGTCACCCCCAAACCGTCACCACCTGTGGGATGCACACATATAGGAGCATAGAGTGCATACTTTGTGTAAATACAAGACACAAGTAACTTCGCTGCAGTTATGTGATCTTGCCCATTGGATTTTCCTGCAGACATAGTAAATCATTTATGCCCATCATGTAAGATCTTGGAGGCTTCACTAATATTGCTTTATCTGCAGTACTAAACACACTGAAATCAGGAAGTACATCTATATCTGGCCATCACTTTCTTGAAAGTATTCACAATGCATTTTACAGTGATGTATTCACAATGTATTGTGTGTAATCTCATTCTAGTGCAGGTTACAGTGATGTAATCACAGCTGGCATCAGCCGTGGTCCGTGCAGGTACCAGCGGTGGGGCGGTGGGGTTTTGTAAGGGGGAATTTCAAGGGATGCCGCCGCGGGTGCGATGCAACTCTAGCACTGTTCCAACCTGGCCCATCTCCAACATGCTGCATCTCGCCTTACGCCTGCTTCAAGCAGACGCAAGGTTTTGACGCAGCGGCGTTGGAAAAGTGACTGAGTGAAATCTTGTAGATTTCACTCAGGCACTTTTCCGAGGCTTTTCTGCGACGGACCGCCCACACTGCGACGGTACGCCCACATTCTACCTGACGCAGGTATAATGTGGCGTAGGGGTTTACGGAGTGACGCATCTCCCTAGATGTGTCACGTTATAAATCCGTCGCAGCATGGCGCTTACTTTATGCTGCCGCTGCGTCACTAAAGTGACTCAGCGGCGGCGCAAATGCCTCATAAATCTACCCCACAGTCTGTAGCAAGGGGGTGGCGGCAAACGAACGCAGGAATCACCAGCACCCCCGCCTGCTCAAACCCATGGCCGGCAGGTGGTAAAAACCTGGCCCGCCATGGGCGGCAAAAGGGTCTACATACGCCACTGAACATTCATGCATACATACATACTTACATACATAAAGGTAGCCTTAGCTATCTGGATTTCAAGGAATACTCTCAACCCTTGTCAGGCTGAACCCTCAAAGTCACTAAATAAGTCTGAGTTCAATCACCTGGTAATGAGGACACAGAGCAGACAGGCCTAACTTAGAGCAATGTGTAAAGTTTTTATGTGGTACAAAAACAGTAATGAAATCGAAATTCAAAGCAATAAAAATCTAATTTAATAAACAAATGACACAAAAATGGCAAAAAACAATAAGGGGAACAGAGATATACATTCTTAAAGTTTTAGCAAGTGCTAATGATAGTCAAGGGTCACAGTAGACTAGGACCTACCCATAATTTAATGGGGACCGTGATAGAACACAGGTTGGTTACATCACCAGGCTCATCCTGGTCACAGATTTCGTCTTCTGAATTTAGTACATTAAGTCCCAATCCACCAGTGGAGTACACTTCTAAATCCCCACAGGACCTCAGGGGAGGCACTTAGAGACTCACAGGGTGTCAGACAGATTTCAAATAGCAGGGTCCAGTCTAGGTACAGTTGCCACTGGGCAGCTGCAGTAAAGGCCTCTTGTAGCTTGTTACCCTGTATCCCTGTAAGTTGAGTAGGAGGTCAGCCTTATGATGTCTTTGACCTGGGTACAAGGGGGAGAGCAGGTCCAGTCCTTTAGGACACTCCTCGGGTCTCAGACAGCAGATTCAGTCCTCTTATGATCTTCCAGAAGCCAAGTAGTGTTCTGAAGTGGGTGCCTGGAGATACCACATTTATGCCTGGGATGGGCTAGTGGGTGGGAATGACTCCTGGGTATGCCCTAACCAATGGGATAAAAGTTCCCATGGCCAACCTTATCCACTTGGGGCATTTTCAAGATGGTGAAAGTCTTCGGCCACATTAAATGTGGGCTCTGATGGCTGGAGGTGTGTGTGAAGAGTCTACATTGGCACTGCTAATGTCTTCCCCATCTAACACAAAAATCCAATTATGAAGCTGACACTGTAGCCCTAATAAACTCAGAGAGAGAAGTCTGGCTAAAACAAAACCAGATTTTTCAGCAACCTGACAGTGGATACACAAGAATTGTTTTGGCATCCTGTTTCCTTTACTTCCAAGTGCGCCCCAGTGTTATATTGAAAACCCAGAGACAGATGTCTTATGGCATAAAGTAGGTCATTCAGCAACCAGACAGTGGATGCACAAGAATTATCTTGGCATCCTCTTCTCAGTCTTTCAATTGCGCCTTAAAGTGTCATGTGTAGGATTTATTTATTTATTTTTTTATCCTCATACCGCCACCATTCTTGTTAGGGTTCACTCTGATCGCTCCGGATCTTATATAGGGATACCAACTGCTGAGCCAGCAGCCAATCAGGAGTTAAATCCCTCAAGCATTCTGCTGGGTCCACCTCCGTTCTCCTCTACCCGATGATACCGCCACTAAGAGGAGGATGTTACCGTCAGCAGGTTTTGGCATTAATCATAGGATTCACGGTTTCTTTATTTCTCCATCTTATTAATGGTGCCCATATTCTTGACTCACTCATAGGGTCACATGCCAGATCAGACTCACTGATATAAATTATGGGGCAGATCTATATTGGAGATGCGCCACTTTTACGCCTCCGTTGCGTCACTTTTGTGACGCAGCGGCGGTGTAAACCCTGCGCCACGTTGCGCCATATTTACATCGTGACACATCTATGGAGATGCGTCACGATGTAAAGCCCTGCGCCACGTAAAACCTGCGTCAGGTTTCACGTGGGCGTGCCGACAGAGGGGGGGGGGCGTTCCGTCGCAGGAACGCCCCTGAAAAGTGACTCAGTCAAATCTATAAGATTTGACTGAGTCATTTTCCCAACGCTGATGCGCCAAAACCCTGCGCCTGCTTGAAGCAGGCATAAGGCTTGACGCACCATGTTAGGGATAGGGTAGGTTGGAACAGTGCTGGAGTTGCGTCGCGCTTGCGACGCAACTGAAGCACTGCGCCAACCTTACGCCATCGGATGCGTCACGCATCTGTTTATTCCTGCGCCATGATGCGCCGCATTGTAAATGCGGCGCATCATGTGTGGAGCAAGGGTAAACTTGCGTGACGCATCATTCCTGGCGCATCCTTGCTGATTTGTAGGGATGCGCCAGGAAACATAAATCTGTCCCTATATTTCTAAGACAATCACTAAACAAAGGTGGATTTCCTGATTTCCATAACCTGCATATCTCCCGTCTGGCCAAAAGAATCACAAATTTCGCATTACACAAAGATATCTGTACATTTTCCTCCACACATAAACCAAAGAAAATTAACCGAGGGCAGATTGTAATCTGTATCCCAATCGTTTCCCTAATAAAATCGCACACTAAATTCCAATAAGAAGATATATTGGGACATGTCATAAACAGGTAAATATCATCTGCCAATGGTAACATACATCTAGGGCAATTATATACATTACTAGTAATCTTACTTAACTTTGCAGGTGACCAATATACTCTATATGTGGTGAACAGATGATTTCTTTTAAGTGATGCTGGTTTAACTACAGTTCGTAAATAATCATAAGATATGCGCCACAATTGAGTTACATCTTCTTCACCAAATTCCTGACCCCAGAGTTTCACAATTTCGATCTCTAATTCTTTGTCCATTTCCAGAAAAGCCCAATACCAAAAGGACACCTCTTTTTTCCACTGGCCAGATCTCGTCACCTGGCTAAATTTTGTTTCATTATCCTCCTCTTCCCAAACCTGTGTAGCCCACAAGGAAGTTAATTGATAGTACTTGAATCTTGTTAGATGCCCCTTACAAATACGATTCAAATCTCCCCAACTCATTAAATCTGAACTCTGCTTGAAATCAGCCCAATGATGAATACCGCCTAATTTCAGAGGCTGACTATGCTGATCTCTCAAGCATTCGGGAGTACCGGGGGAATCCCATCTTGGAGCATAACTAGAAAAATAAGAGACTTTAAAAACCTTCCTAACATACATCCAAGTGTACAAGGCGGCCTTCAAAACCTTCAGTCTTATCTTCTTAAAGATCTTGGGATCTCCAGATTTGAAAAGAAAATACCGTTGGCCCTGCGAGATATCTTCTAGCATAGCAAAACAGAGTGAGCCTATAGGTGACTTGTCTATCTTGTTGCAAAACCAAAGGAAATGATGGATGGAGTGTTGAACATTGCAAGCACTCACCCCCAGTCAACTGATCTGGGTTTAATCCATCACCGTTCTTTAGCCCACTCTGCCACCCCAGTTCAGACATGGCCATATGCAAATCAGTCTGACCCTGTGCCTCATGGGAACAGTCCAGCCCGAACTGCCAAGCCATGTCTTCCCTGGACCGGAAACAAGCTTCCTAGGACCGGTTTCTGGCATTTCAGCCGTCTTCAGCCAGGCTTGCTTGAATCCAGTGGCAAAGTGAGCAAGGGACTAACGTCTGAGCATACCCTGCCAACTTATGGCGAACAAAGCAAAACCAAAGGAAATGATGGACGGAGTGTTGAACATTGCAAGCACTCACCCCCAGTCAACTTATCTGGGTTTAATCATGTGTCAAGAGGTAGAGTAATCCCTCTTGACACATTTGTGGATTGCTGCATTACTGTGAGCTCGGTGGGATGCACACTGGAGGAAGAAGAGCTGCCAGGCTCTACAGTACATTTCAAGGCATGATCTTTGAATCAGGGAGAGGTCAATAGAAAGGGACCTGGGCACATCTCAGGAAAGGCATGGGGCTAACAAAAGGATCATGAAGAGTAGAGCTGAGGGCCATTGGATAACCTTTTGAGGCACATACCACTTTAGCTGACATTCATCTGTGAACCTCAAGTCACTCCTATTGCCTGTGATGTGGGACTATCAGATTTGGAGTCGGTTCTGCTGTAACAGACTGTTTTCTGAAAGAAGAGCAGAGGAGTAGGCACCTCAAAAGGAAGGAGACGACCAACACTAACTTCAAATACTTAGATGCTAAATCAAATTTGGTGTCTAGAAATGGACTATAAGAAGGGTAGCTTGAGACCCCAAAAATGATTAACTGTTGTGCAGCCAGTTGGGCTATGTGAGGAGGAGAAGCTCTGCAAGACTTCTTCCTGTGGCCAGGGCTGGGTGCTAAGGCCTGCCAGTCTCCCTGCTGGATGAGGGGACAGCACACAGGGAAATCCAAGAACATCTGCCCCTTCGTCATGCCTGCCTGTTTGGAGGAAGTGAGGTCCAGTGGGGAATCCTGGTGAGTGGATCATAGTAGCGAGGTGTGAGGACATGACTCTATTAAATCAAATCAACAAACTTTATTTGTATCAAAAATGCATAAAAGTGTGCTGGAGCGGAGTTTTCAGTTTGAAAATTCAGTGGCTTTTGAAGCTCTGGCATGTCTATTCGTTGTACTAATTTATTAATAATTAATAATTAATTATTTGTCTTGTGCAAGAGTGTTTATATTAATCAATCCGTTTGTCTTAACAAGAGAGAGAGTTACACGAGGGTACGCATAAACGTGCTGATTAATTATAACGTGCGTGTTTTCATGTTTAAACGTTGCTATGTGCTGTTTATTTTTGAGCACAAAACGCTTTCCGAATTAATGCTTTTCTATGTTGCAAGAGCTAGATAAATACATACACATAAGGGTATTAGTGGGGTTAACACTGTTTAATCACTATGCTGTAGTAACGATTGTTTTTGTCTCTTTAATTAAGATGGTCTATTGAGGCCTATGATGGCCTAGAAAAGATGGCCGATTTGTAAGCCTGGCTGTGATTTATAATATGAAAACTGTGACGAGGGAGACCCCTGCTGGAAATGGTCCTGAAGCTAACTGACCATAGTCCTTGCTTGCTTGTTTGAAAACTTTCCATGAGGACAGCAGCAGTTTTGGGAGATCTCCAAGTGAAATGAAAATGTCCTTGGCAGCCTTGGGAAACAAAGGAGCCTTAGAGAAAAACTCTGAACTGTGGCTCGATTGCCGAGGAGAAGTAGAACTAACAAGATACATTTTTTATTTCTTGGTTCCTGTTCCGTAGTCTTTATTTTGTGAACTTTTCCTGAGCGGAGATTTTCAAATGTAGCGATGTTACATCCTTTCCTTCTCGCTCTACTCAGCAGGTCCGGCGGACATTACAGCTTTTTCTATGTTTCCAATGTATCTTTCCATTGTTTTAGACACTATAAGAAATGTTAGCCTAGAGAGGGTTTTTTGCCACTTGCCATTTTGCCTTTGCCGCGTACCGAATCTGCGTTGCTGAGGATCGATGCTGAAGGGACTTCGTCTTGAGAGACATTTACCGAGAGACTTGTCCTGACCCGTTCTGACATTTAGCTAGAATAGGTAACTATGAGAAAATGATTTACTCTGATTGATTTCCTTTGACTAATTTTAGATAAAGCAATATAATTTTAAACATGGTGTTGGATATTCTTTCTTGTCAATTATTGGGTTTACATTTTTGATCATTGCTGTATATGTTGTATAGATTATGTTTAAGGACAGTCACAAAAACCAGGTCTTATCGACCTCGATATAGATGCAGGGTGATTAGGAGTTTTCTTTCCACAGGTTTATTGCTGGTAGAGTATTTGAGCGTATGTTAGTGTAGTGAAATGGGCCCTAGCGTATGATGTATGCATGTGCGTGTAACTGTGAGATTACTCTATCCGTGGTAGTGGGAATATTATACACACCCTGATCTCTATCAATTTCCTGGTAGCAGAGTAGGATGGTTTTTGATGATTGTCTTGATCTGATAAGATTGCTTGTACATTAATTATTGATTATTGATTATTGGTTCATGTTGGTATATGTACTAATACTATATGTTGGAGTCGTAATGTTGAGTTATATGTAGTGCTTCTGGAACTTGGAAGCTGGTAGCAGTTTCGTAGTAGGGCAGAGGGAAGTATATGCTGCTCTCGGGAAAGACGGAATTGTGAGGAATAACGTGTGACAATTGAAGTTGCGCGTCACATTGTCTGGGTTCGGAATCAGTGACATTGTCGTATGTTACTATTAGAATATATTTCTGGTATATAAGGAGTGTGTATGATAGTGAAGGTTATCTGTGAAACTCTGGTCTTAAGTCCCAGGGATCCGTAAGGATTACCGTTAAAGCTTATCGCGGGAGAAGTAATAGGTATTCTCTGAGCTTATTTGAGAAACTGAACAGAGGAAAGCTGTTTAGTTGATGTATGTTATAATTCTGTAGTGGAGCAGATTGTCTGTTCTCGGGAAGCAGGATTCTGTGTGTATGTACTATATTTCCTTGTATGAATGTGCGTGAATGTTTGTACATTTAGTTGATTGTGAGACTCTTTGGACAAGTCCTAGAGGAAACAGTTAATGAATGTATGTTAGTAGGGCAGAGTAGAGGAAGTGCTACTGTGTCAATGAGAGGTTTCTTGTGAAATAGATTCTCTTTTACTATTCTGTGGTTAGCGAAGCAGACAATGGAGATGTTTTTATGTTGTAACTAATAGATTTTGTAGAAATTTTGACACAAAGTCTACTGAAGAGATTTTGTAAAGGAGGGGTAGACGAGTAACAGAAGACAGGAGACAAGCGACTGCAGCGACTGTTGACGTCAGAAAGACCGCGCTCTGATTGGATAATAGATCAGAATAGTGCTCGCGCTAGGATTGGTGCGTTAGTGTGAGCCGCGCAAGGATTGGAAGGGCTATTTAGTGACGTAGACGCTCCAGGATTGGTGCGTTAGTGTGAGTCGCGCTGCTATTGGTTGAAAATTCGTATTGTATATTTATAATACGGAAAGAGTAGAGAGTTTTTTGTAAACGCTAAAATGTATTACCAAGAAGAGAAAAAGAAGAAAACATTTTTTGGTAAAATTAAAAAGTGGTTTAGCAAGGATAAGGATGTTAAAACGAGAGAGGGCGAGTTGTTACCTCCACCGAAAACACCGGCATCCTTCATGGCTGCAAGACATGGGTTTCATACCTGTATATGGTTGGAGAATTGGGTTAGGTATACTAAAGAAGATGGTGTTCTAGCATTTCCAGAACATGGTTCATTTAATCTGGCCGTGTTGAGAAATTTACGGGAAAAGATGTTATGTCTGGACCCGAAACCGAGACCTACACAGTTTGAGGCTTTAGTGGAATGGGAAGAAGAAGTTCATGAGCGAGAAAAACAGAGGTCTGGAGGGTACTATAGGTATATGTTTGGGAGGAGACATGATCGTGAGACTCATCATGATCGAATGAAAAGGTGGCGAGATGTTAGTATGTCAGAGGGATTATATCCGATGAGGACAGTTGAAGGAGGAGCAGAAAGGGTTCCTGAGTCAGAAATGAGAAAATATGGAGTTAATGAGTATGAGGATGAGGTCTTGAATGACATGATTTACAAGAGACCACCTCCATATAGACCAGAACCGGATAAAAGTACACCAGTTGTTTCTCCGATAAGAGATACAGTTTGTGTTAGTGAGACAGAAAATGAGACACCTGAGGTAAGAAGTGATCATTACCTTGATGAGAATGCCAGACAATTAGCCAGAACTACAACAGGGTTGACTGAGAAGATTAGGGAGTTAACGAAGAATCTAGAAGCTGTTACGGTGCCTGTAACAATAGGTCCGGTTATTCCTGTGTTTGATAAACAGAGGACAGGTGAAAATGGACTGGTGGTTCCATATGTTGGGAATAATTTGACAAATTCAGTTGGTCCTTCAGGAGATTCAAGTAAAAGAACAGAAAGAAGTGACCTGAGACGATCCAGACATGACATATGTAGTGAAATACTGGATGCTAGTGAACCTAGTTGTTCAGGGATGCCGATTTTAGAACCGCAAAAGAGAGTGGTTCCAGTGAGAAAAACTGCTGAAATAACGGTTGATGATTTGAATGATTGGATGAAGGTTCTTCAGAAAAAGGATAAAGACTCACAAGCAATTGATGTGGTTAAGTTACGGGTAGAATTAGAAGAGCTTGTTACAGGAACAGTTCCAACAGAAATTTTGAAGAGTCATCATGATGGTGAGCTAATGTTCATGTGTAAAAACATCACCTGGAGAGCAAGGAATACACATGACAGGCTAAGAGCGATAGCAAATGAACAGGGAGTTGATATTGATAAAGTGAAGGCTTTACAAAAAACCTACAGGATGGATTTTACGGAGAAGGATATAGAAAATTTGAATGCTACTGGTAGAACAGGACAGATTAAGGAAATGGTAGCATTATTGCGAAGATGGGGTGATGTAGAAAAGTGGAAGGATAGGTGGTACAAGAAAAGAGATGAGGCTGAAGATAGAACAACTTATTCAGCATTTCCAGTGAGAGAAAAAGAGAAACCAGTGGATAATTATCCTATGAGAGAAATACCTGGAGGAGGATATGTACATGTTCCATGGACTAGACAGGATATTTTATCATTTACGAATGATTTCCCTCGATTGAGAGAAAAGCCCGTCGAGTGGTATAGGCAGGTAGATAGGTTTGTGAAATTGTCAAAAGTGCTGTGGGTTGACCTGAATAGTCTGTTTGATATAATTGTTCCAGCAGACTTGTGGACTGAGTGTAAAATAGTTGTGAGTTGGCCTACTGAGGAATATCCAAGAGATCCAAGAACAGGGGCACCAGATCCAGAGGTAATGAGAAAATATGATCAGGTGATGGTATACCTGAAGAGTAAAGTACCTGCAAAAGAGACAGACTGGGTTAAAATAGATCGAACACAACAGGAAGCGAAAGAATCAGTTCATGCTTTTTACGAGAGGCTGATACTGGCATTTAAACAATTTAGTGGAGATGAACACCTGGGTGACAAAGATTTGAGTCATTTTGTATACAGATTTGTATATGGCCTTAGACCTGAAATTGGTGAGAGAATTCGTGAGCACACAGTGGATTGGCAGAGTAAGAAAGTAGATGAGATCCTGAGGCATGCAAAATACTTCAGTGATGAAATTGAAGCAAAACAAAGAAAGCTGAAAGAGAAAGCAATGTGGGCACAAGTGAAAGTTGCGGAAAGACAGGAAGCACAGTTAGTGGAACAGGCAAATAATCCAGGAAATAATGCAGGGAATAGACCTAGATATGCAGGGAAAGGAAAAGGAAGTCTTGAGGAAGCGAAAAAAAAGTTTCCTTGTCACAACTGTGGCCAATTGGGGCATTGGAGATCGGAATGTCCTAATCCACCATTAGTAAGTAATGAAAATAAACCCTTAAATCAACAGGTGCAGAATGAAGGAAATAATCAACAGCAGCAACAACAGAAAGTTGTGAGACAGCAGAGTCAAGAGCCAAAACCGCCCTTGCCGCAGAATAGAGGGTTACAAAAGTATAATCAGGATTCAGGATTCTACAATGATGAGCAGGTAAACAAACCAAGACGTTATAACAAAGTACAACAGTACTTGTTAAAGAGTGAGGGGAGTGAGTCTGAGGGTGATTATTGACGGTGCCGAAGAGAGGAGGAAGAGTGCATACTTGGTGCAACTCTAGAAATAGACCAGGCAGGACCATTTGTGGATGGGAAAATAAATGAGGAGAGTGTTACTTTTTTGGTAGACACAGGTGCGACAAGATCAACTGTCAGGTCAACAGATGTTAGAAATCTTCCTCTCTCGGATGAAGCAATCCAAGTAGTTGGTGTAGCCAATACGCAAATCAGAACACGTCTTACTGAACCTGTAAGAGTACAGATAGGGAAATTTTCAGACATGCACAGATTCATTGTCTGTGACACGAGTCCAGTGAACCTATTGGGTAGGGACTTGTTGTGCAAAATGAACTGTACAATTTTTTGTACACCGGATGGAATAGCTTTTGAGACACCAGATGAGGATGTTTTGTACCGAGTGACTCTAGAGAATAGAGAAAGTGAGTTAATTGGTGCATTTGCTGTGTTTGATCCGGAGGATTTGCCTCGAGAACTAAGAGACACAGTGAAAAGGGCAGTTTGGGATTTTACTGGAGAGGATGTGGGATTGATGAATAATGTAGATCCAGTGAAAATTGCAGTGAAAGAGGGAATCACATATCCTAACATTCCTCAGTACAAAATGACACCAGAAATAATTGAAGGAATAACTCCTATAATTGAGAAAATGATTCAGCAAGGAGTCCTGAGAGAACTACTGAGTAGTCCGTGTAATTCACCGATAATGGGACTAAAAAAGCCCAATGGGAAATTTAGGATCGTACAGGATTTGAGAAAAATTAATCAAATTGTGGTGGCATGTTGTCCTATTGTGCCAAATCCATCAGTGATCCTGTATCAAATTCCACATGATGCTGAGTGGTATACAGTGATTGATTTGTGTCATGCGTTCTTTTCAATTCCATTGCATCATGATAGCCAGCCGATTTTTGCATTTAGGTTTGGCCAGCGTATCTTAGCATGGTGTCGTATCCCACAGGGGTATACGGAGAGTCCTTCGATATTCAATCAGTTATTGAAGAAATCGTTGGAAAGTTTGATCATGCCCGAGAGTTCAGTGCTAGTGCAGTATATTGATGACCTACTGGTGGCATCAAAGACACGTGAAGCTTGTGAAGTAGATACCATAGCTTTACTGAATCATCTGGCAGATGGAGGGTTAAAGGTATCTCCAGCCAAATTGCAATTTTGCAAGAAAGAGGTGCATTATCTTGGACACAATATTGAAAAGGGTCTGAGAAAAGTGACTGATGACAGGATCAGAATAATTAGAGAAATGAAAGCTCCAAAAACCCAGAGAGAAGTGAGAATTTTCCTGGGTATGGTGGGTTATTGTCGTCAGTGGATAGTTAATTTTTCGCTGATAGCAAAGCCATTGATTAGACTGACAAAAAGTGAAATGACAGATCCATTGGATCTAGATGCAGAACAAATGGCAGCATTTGAAGAGCTCAAAAATAAAATGTGTGAGGCTCCAGCCTTGGGTATGCCTGACTATGAGAAAGAATTTGAGTTGTACTGCAGTGAGAGGAATGGATGTGCACTTTCAGTGTTAATTCAGAAGCATGGATTACTGAGAAGGCCTATTGCGTACTTCTCATCGACACTTGACCCTGTAGCTGTGGGTTTACCAGGTTGTCTGAAATCTGTGGCAGCAACATGCAGAAGCCTGGAACAGAGTGAGGGAATCATAATGGGATATCCTGTAAGGGTATTCGTACCTCACAATGTGGCAATTCTTTTGACAAGAAGCAGAACTCAGTACATGTCACATAGTCGGTTGACTAAATATGAAAAAGTGATTCTGGGAGCATCAAATGTGACTCTTGAGAGATGTGTGAATGTGAATCCAGCGACACACTTGCCGGATATTGAAAATGTGGGTGTGAAAATGGAAGATGATCATGATTGTTTGGATGTGCTTGAGTACTGTACAAAACCGAGACCAGACATAAGGGATCTACCCTTGCATGAGAGTGATCATGTGTTGTTTGTGGATGGTTCATGCCTGAGAAATGATGATGGTGTGCTATGTGCAGCATATGCGGTATGCAAAGTTTCAGAGGTCATGGAAGCATCACCATTGAAAGGAGTGAAATCTGCGCAAGTTGCAGAATTGGTGGCATTGACAAAAGCTTGCGAAATTGGGAAAGATTTGAGGACAACTGTAATGACTGATAGTCAGTATGGATTTGGAGTGGTGCATGATTTTGGCCAGCTTTGGCTACAAAGAGGTTTCTTGACATCGGGTGGAACTCCGATAAAGAATGCTGAAATGATTGGTAAATTGCTTGAGGCGATACAGCTGCCTAAGGAGTTAGCAGTTGTAAAATGTGCTGCCCATGGACAAGGAGAGGATTTTATAACGGTCGGAAACCGTTATGCAAACGATGTTGCGCAATACTGTGCCAAGACAAATCAGTCCATCAATCGGGACAGAGAGGGGGAAATGTCTTTACTCTCTGTGATGTTTACTAATGTCTTAGAGACATGGGATGAAGTGAAACAGTTGCAAGATGAGGCAGGAGAGGAAGAGAAAAAAGATTGGATTAAGGCAGGATGTGCTCCAAGAGAAACAGACCATGTTTGGGTCTACAGAGATGGCAGACCAGTAATGCCCAACTCCATCTTGTCGTCAATGGCAAGGATGTATCATGGCCAGGGACATTTGGGGAGGGATGCGATGGTTAGGTCGTTCAAGCAGACCTGGTACAATGCAAAGTTCAGGACAATTGCAGAAAGCATCTGTCAAAGGTGTTTAGTTTGTCAGCAATTTAACACTGGAAAAAAGACAGTGGTGAGTCTGGGGACAATAGGCAGAGAAGGAGGTCCTTTTACAAGAATGCAGATTGATTTCATTGAAATGCCCCAAGTAAACAGACTGAGGTATGTTTTAGTGGTAGTCTGTTTGTTTTCAAGGTGGGTGGAAGCTTACCCGACTAGAAGAAATGATGGATTAACAGTGGCAAAATTACTGTTAAGGGAGTTGATTCCTAGGTACGGGTTTCCAGTAACAGTTGAGTCTGATAGAGGTGGACACTTTCAAAATGAGCTTATGGGTTTGATTTGTGAAGCATTGAAAATACAGCAGAAGCTACATTGTGCATACCGACCAGAGGCTTCTGGTGTGGTTGAGCAGATTAATGGCACAATCAAGAATAGGATTGGAAAAATGTGCTTAGCCACTGGCATGAAATGGCCAGACGTTTTACCTCTAGTTCTGATGACTATGAGATCTACTCCAGATAGAACTACTGGTTTGAGTCTGCACGAAATAATCATGGGACGTGCAATGCGCCATGCATTCGTGCCTGTCAATAAGTTGGTGACAATAACTGATGACATGATTTTGGATTACTGTAAAGGCCTGGCTGACGCAGTTCATTCTGTGTTTCACCAGGTTGGAGAAGAAGCTACCACACTTGAGAAGAAGCAAGCCCATGATCTGAGTCCAGGAGACTGGGTGAGGATAAAAGTTCACAGAAGAAGAAATTGCTTGATTCCAAGGTGGGGAAGGCCGAGACAAGTTATTCTGTCTACGACGACTGCAGTAAAGTGTGCTGGAGTGAAGCACTGGGTACATGCAAGTCATACTCTGAGAGTTCCAAACCCAAAAGAAGGGACTGGTAAAGAGTATTTTGAAGAGTCAGATTCCAGTGATGATGAAGATACAGAATCAGTGAGGAAAGAAGCAGAAAAAGCTTCGAATGAATCACTGCGAGTATCAGAGAGAAGATCAGATTCTGTAAGAGAGCCTGAAGTTTCTAACAGCAGTGAAGGAAAAAGAAAAGAAAAGAGAAATCACACAGAGACTACTCCTGAATCAGAAGAGGAGGAGATTGAAGAACCACTTGAGATTATACTTGAAGAAGCAGGGTCAGAAGAAGATAGAGAGGGACAGATTGCGGAAGACCCCCGAGGAGGTGTAGGGAACATTCATGACGAGCTAGGTGAAGGGACAAGTAGACAGCAAGAAGATTGCGTGTCGGAGACCCGAGGAGGGACAGGAGTAGGGAAGTCTCAAATAGTGGTGAAGAAATCTGTGGAGAAAAAGAAAACTGCTATAAAACGAAAACAGAAGGCACTTGAGACAGAATTGGATGATGAGAATGAACAAACAGAGGGTCGAGTTCTGAGAAAGAGAACTTGGATTGGAGAAAGAAGTAATAAAGAAATAAAGCCGAAAAAGGTGTTAAGAGGAGATCGTTGGCCTAACAACAGAGTTAAGAGGCTGAGATACAGAATAATAAGAGCAAACACATCGAAAGCTGAACAAGTGAATGAAGTATCGAGTCAAAGTTCAAAAGCTGAAGGAGAAGAATCAAAGGAATCAAAAGAACCAGTAGAAATAAAAAGAGTAAGAAGACCCAACCAAAAGTACAGATCACCGGAATGGTTTTATGTGGCACTGTCTGAAGGAGGAAAAGAAGAAACAGTGACTCGAGATAATCCGGAAGAGATCTTGAGAGAAGTGGTTGAGGAAGATACTGGTGAAATTCTGAAAGTACTCTTGACTGACATTGGAGAAGAGTCGAGTACTGAGGATTTTGATGTTGGAGATCTAATACAATTTGATGTTGAAGAAATTGAAGTGAAGAATGACAAGTATCCAAACTGAATAAAGGAAGGATTCACTTGGATTAAGTGAACGAAAAGATCATTTGGAAAAACTGAAAGCTGAAGAATTACTGAAGAATTGAAGAGTTCCAATAGTAGTGGAGTAGTAGAGACTAAACTAAAGTAGATAATAGAAATAGATGTGCCTTCTTTAAAAGGTGGTGTAGAATGTGCTGCTGCTGTACTGGATTATTAATGCTTCTATGGGGTGTTTTAGTTTTATTAGTTACTTTTAAAGTAGAGTTTGAGATGCATACAGAGAATGTGACAAATGTAGAGAAGAATTCGCAAAAAGTAGTTCCAATTAGAATTAGTAATACTTACATACACAAAGATAGGTCAATTAATAACTTTTCTAGTAATGTTTTTTCAAAATTGTTATATGAATATGTGAAAACAATGGAAGTAAGGGATTGCTACGTCTGTATGCAATTACCTGCATCCGTTTCAGAGGGTGTTACTTATCATCATTTACCAGCTACATATGGTATTTCTTGTAGTATTTTAAGTAGTGTTTTTTATTTGTTAGGGAAAGTAGATTATAAGATGTCTAACAGAGATAGTATTTTTGGACATTTGCCAATGAACAAAGAGCTGAATCCAGCTAAAGAAGCTAACACTTTTGGTGAGATTTTTATTGAAGAAAAAGGATTAACATTAGATTACATTTTTAAGAATAATTTAACTTGCAGTCTGAAAGGAGAAGAGAAAGCTTTCCTGGATATGGTAGAGGAAAGGAGATTGAACATGCATAAGAAAGCGGGAAAATATAAAGTGAGTGAGACAATTTGGGACATTGAGATGGGAAAAGAGTTGAAAAATGGGGCTAGTCCAACTTTAGCACTAGACGCATCGCAAAAGGGTAAACTTTGCATTACAAGAAGGAAATCCCAATATGATACATATTTTGTTGGGACTAGTGAGTGCCATGATACATACTTCATTGCAACAGGTTGGGGTTTCAGAGGTGGAGAAGATACAATTTTTCCAGGAGTGTACTATGTTTGTGGGAACAAGGCTTATTACAAGTTGCCTGACCATTGGTATGGCACGTGTTATGTGGGCCTGGTTTTTCCGAAAATTTTTCATATAGATAAGATAAGAGATGTAGAAGATATTAACTTACTAATGCGTTTTAAGAGAGAAACTTGGTCTGAAATTGTAGGTGACATTTTTGGGGTTTTGATTCCAGCAGTGGGAATTTCTTTAAATGCTTATGGAATTCGGAAACTGTCCACAGTGGTTGATCGCTTATCGACAAATACCGCAGGAGGGTTTCTTTTGGTGAATACGGAATTAAGTGCCGTACGTGCCATGTCTATGCAAAATCGACTTGCTCTTGATATTCTATTGGCCAAGGAGGGTGGAGTCTGTGGAATGCTGAAAGTTCAACATTGTTGTACTTACATTCCAGACGAAAGCAAAGACCTGAAGGTCTATATCAAAAATATTACTGATTTGCATGAAGAATTAGTACCGCTTGAAGCTGAAAATTTATGGACTAAAATAGCTAATAAAATGATAGCTGTTAAGGATTTTATTGCAAAAATAGGTAGTACTATTATAGGTAGAATATTGTTTCCTTTAACTTGTATAATTGTTGCTTTATTGATAATAAGATTGGTGTGTGTGTGTTGTAAAAACAGGGGAGGGAGGAAGAAATTGAATAAAGAAAAGAAAAACAAGAGGTTGAAAAGAGAACCTCAAGAAATTGAATTAGAAGAATTGAGGGAGAGTGTTTACTTAGAGACAAAAAGGGATGATGAAAGAGTGACTGGTGTGTAATGTTGAGTTTTCAGTTTGAAAATTCAGTGGCTTTTGAAGCTCTGGCATGTCTATTCGTTGTACTAATTTATTAATAATTAATAATTAATTATTTGTCTTGTGCAAGAGTGTTTATATTAATCAATCCGTTTGTCTTAACAAGAGAGAGAGTTACACGAGGGTACACATAAACGTGCTGATTAATTATAACGTGCGTGTTTTCATGTTTAAACGTTGCTATGTGCTGTTTATTTTTGAGCACAAAACGCTTTCCGAATTAATGCTTTTCTATGTTGCAAGAGCTAGATAAATACATACACATAAGGGTATTAGTGGGGTTAACACTGTTTAATCACTATGCTGTAGTAACGATTGTTTTTGTCTCTTTAATTAAGATGGTCTATTGAGGCCTATGATGGCCTAGAAAAGATGGCCGATTTGTAAGCCTGGCTGTGATTTATAATATGAAAACTGTGACGAGGGAGACCCCTGCTGGAAATGGTCCTGAAGCTAACTGACCATAGTCCTTGCTTGCTTGTTTGAAAACTTTCCATGAGGACAGCAGCAGTTTTGGGAGATCTCCAAGTGAAATGAAAATGTCCTTGGCAGCCTTGGGAAACAAAGGAGCCTTAGAGAAAAACTCTGAACTGTGGCTCGATTGCCGAGGAGAAGTAGAACTAACAAGATACATTTTTTATTTCTTGGTTCCTGTTCCGTAGTCTTTATTTTGTGAACTTTTCCTGAGCGGAGATTTTCAAATGTAGCGATGTTACATCCTTTCCTTCTCGCTCTGCTCAGCAGGTCCGGCGGACATTACAGCTTTTTCTATGTTTCCAATGTATCTTTCCATTGTTTTAGACACTATAAGAAATGTTAGCCTAGAGAGGGTTTTTTGCCACTTGCCATTTTGCCTTTGCCGCGTACCGAATCTGCGTTGCTGAGGATCGATGCTGAAGGGACTTCGTCTTGAGAGACATTTACCGAGAGACTTGTCCTGACCCGTTCTGACATTTAGCTAGAATAGGTAACTATGAGAAAATGATTTACTCTGATTGATTTCCTTTGACTAATTTTAGATAAAGCAATATAATTTTAAACATGGTGTTGGATATTCTTTCTTGTCAATTATTGGGTTTACATTTTTGATCATTGCTGTATATGTTGTATAGATTATGTTTAAGGACAGTCACAAAAACCAGGTCTTATCGACCTCGATATAGATGCAGGGTGATTAGGAGTTTTCTTTCCACAGGTTTATTGCTGGTAGAGTATTTGAGCGTATGTTAGTGTAGTGAAATGGGCCCTAGCGTAAGATGTATGCATGTGCGTGTAACTGTGAGATTACTCTATCCGTGGTAGTGGGAATATTATACACACCCTGATCTCTATCAAGTGCATAAATGTGCATAAAATATCAAGCAGATTGTTGATTCTACATTAAATCCACCATTTAAACACACAGTTTGTCATTAGATAAAAGAAAAAGAAAAACCCTTTAAAATATGAATGGACAAGCCTAACCCTGTAAAGGCAATATCAAATACTCATTGAGATAAATATCATGTATACTGCAATAAATTATAAAAACATAAATATCAAAGTTCTAAATGTAGAGAGCCATTTCCTTCTTTTTAATTCATATAGTGGCCTGTGTCCAAACTCTGAGGCCTCTAAGACAGATAGCTATATGGTGGATGCCTTTCTAGTTTCTATGGCCGCTTGTGAAAAGGATGCCAACACAAGGCACATATATTGTGTTTCCAATTGTTGAAGAACTGAACATGCTGAAGTGTGATTGGATTGGTTACAGTGAACTTTTGCAGTAGGGGGATAATGTACATTTCCCTCTCTTTCCCATAAAAAACACAAAACAACAGGATATGTGAGGTGGTTTGTTTAGATTGTGCGTCACATGGGCAGGCGGGAAGGTGAGCTAAAGAGTATGTATTAGCCAAGTAACCCAGCATGGGACGGATTTAATTTAGGTGTAATCTAGTTAGCAGATAGCAATGTGGTGGTTCTCAAATCACTATTACTGATCGGGCCGTTGTCTGCATGCAGATTCAAGTAGGCGGCCCTGTATGCCAGAGGGGACCACTCTGAAGTTAGCCGTGGTTGCACCAATCAGGCCATTGAGTTTGATTGTTTTTATGCAGGAAGGTGTCCCTTCCTGCACAAAAACAATCATGCCAACACCATGGTGCAAGGGTGCCTGCGTTGGCACTTGGCTGCAGTTTGTGCGCCAGCACTGGCAGAAAGGACATGAATGTGCCCTATCGTGTAGATAGGGCACATTCAATACTTTTCCTTTGACGTAGGCCAGTGCAGCTAGAAGGCTTTCGGAGCTGCACTAAGCCAAAGTATTGTAAATATGCCCCTGCATGTCCCAACAATGAACGAAAAAGCTATACACTCATAAAGAGCTTACAAATACACAGGGTCAAAATATTTGTACAATAAAATAAATATACACACAAACAATATAAACACACCACACCATACTATTCCACCTAATAAAAAATGTAAAATTAAGAAGGCATAATAATCTATATTTAATGCACAATTAAATAAAAATAAATGGTCTTTATATTATTTATTTCAATATATAGAAATCCTATACAACACTTACATGTAAACATGACACTCTTAAGATCCCATATGTAGTGCATTAAAAATAATACACTTTTAAAAATCACAAGAACCATATACCCAGTGCAAGTTCAATGTAACAATACCCAGAGTTCTGTACCTGCGGAAAATCACACAGAATATTTCTCCTCCACAGTAGATAATCTCCATGATAATTCCTAAAATTGCAAAAAGAAATGTAAAATAAATCTGAAAATAAAGTAGGGTCCATGTCACATCCATCGATTCCCTCCAAAACCTGAAAAATCAATAAAAAAACTAATGAGCAGAAAAAAATTAAATTAAAAATGTTGTTTGAAATGCAAAATTCAAAACCACATTTCTTAAAATAAACCCTATGAAATAGTAAGTAAGGCAAATCCAAAAGGTAAGTTCTTCAGGAAAACTAATCTGTACCTGCAAAAATGAAAACTTTATATATTCCTAGCCCTACCTCCAAACAATCATAATCTTACTTATACATTTATAATAACTGTACCTTAAGTTGGTAGCTACAGTATATCCATAAACTGTCCAACACTAATCCCAATATTCCTCATACAGTAAAACACTGCCAATCTGCTAACCAATTACTAAAAACATTAACCAATACATTTACTAACAACACGTCACACTAAAATTAAAGAGCATTACACCTAACTAAATATTGAATTGAAAAACATCTAAACTTTACATTTCCATTCATTAATAGACAAAATAGGAACCTGCAGCTGCTTTCATCCATGTCCACTGTGCACTGAAATGAAAAACAATTCTTGAGAACGTACTTACTTGTGAACAAAAATGCAAGAGAAATACAGATAATAAAGAAACCAGAAATGCCTTTTACTGTGTCAAAAAAGCATAATCTTTTTTGTTTTCTTTTTAAAATATTTAAAATATTTGAATGTGTGAAAAAGCAAGCACACTAATATTTAATTTAAAAAACATGTTAAGTAATGTTACTTGCTATAAATGTGTCTTAAGATAGATATATTTCAAACATTATGTTCAACTACTTTAAATATAAAATGTTATTCTTAAACAAAGTTCCTAACTTTAAAATCAATGTTTTTGAAATATGCTAGTATATTTAGGTGCCGATTCCGATCCGTTAAAAAATATTTCCGTTTGACTCGTATCCGAATTTTTTTCCGTACGAATCGTACAAGTCACGTCCGACCCGTGAAGTACGATTCGTACGGGTAAAAGTACATACGGATCGGCCCGCTCCGTACGAATTGTAGCGGGAAAAGTTGTACGAGACATACCCGAACACTTTTCCGTACGATTCGTAAAAAGACAGTCCGAGCGTACAAGTACGATCCTGTCCGGCTATCCGATTTACGAATCGTACGGAAAACGGCTCGTACACTGGGAATGACTCTACCCGCTACGAAGCGAAGTTTGTATGACTCGTAGCCTGGGAAAAGTTGTTCCCGGGGTACGAGTCGTACAGGCCCCCCGTATGTACGCGCTGGGGGTACGGTGCGTACATACGGGGGTGGGGGTACGGTGCGTACATAAGGGGGGGTACGGTGCGAACATTCGGGGGGGTGGGGGTATGGTGCATACATACGGGGGTGGGGGGCCTGTATGACTCGTACCCCTTGGGAATCAGTCATACAGGCCCCCCGTATGTATGCGCTGGGGGTACGGTGCGTACATACGGGGGGTACGGTGCATACATACGGGGGTGGGGGTACGGTGCGTACATACAGGGGGGTGGGGGGCCTGTACGACTTGTACCCCTTGGGAATCAGCTTTTACGGCTGTTTTTGGCTCCCTTAAAAAAAGAGCCGTACGGAGTGCCGTAGGGACGGATCGTACTTGCTGGGCCGTAAAACACTTCTTATATACGTACGGACGGCGCGTACAGGCTGTTCCGGATCTGATTCGTAGGCTTTTTTTACCCGTACGGTCTTTTGTACGATTCGTACAGAAATAGGCTTTCTGAACGAATCGTACTTCCTAGGTTGTACGGACAGTTTACCGGGTACGAGTCGCGCGGAGAAAACGCTCCGTACGACGATTCGTAGGGCCTTTTTACAGGATCGGAATCAGCACCTTAGTGTGAATGAACAGCCTTTAGGGCATATTACCAAGAAATGGCGATAACTATCGCTAACCTAGGTTAGCGCTAGTTTTCCTGGTTCCGACGCAGGAGCTACGTCTGGTTCCTGGATCCCTCCCTGGACCTGCGTCTGGTTCCTGTATCCCTTGCTGGACCGGCGTCTGGTTCCTGGATCCCTCGCTGGACCTGCGTCTCGTTCCTGGATCCGTCAATGGACCTGCATCTGGTTCCTGTATCCCTCAATGGACCTGCGTCTGGTTCCTTGTTATCTTACTGGACCTGCGTCTGGTTCCAGGATCCCTCGCTGGACCTGCATCTGGTTCCTGTATCCCTTGCTGGACCTGCGTCTGGTTCCTGGAACCCTCGCTGGACCTGTGTCTGTGGCCTGGAGTGGGATGTGAAGTAGCTGTGGAGTCGATGAGCCGTGGCGGGAGACATTGATGTACGAAGATCGCCCGTACCTGGTGATGAAGTCTGGCAGGTTGCATGGAGACACGTTGCTGACCTGTGTGAGAAGCCCGCTTTGCGCACCTTGGTTCAGTCAATGGTAGAGGTGATCCTGCGCACCAACGTAGTGAGGTCCGCTTTGCATACTATGATCCACCACTACACCGGGGTGCACGTAGGGGATTACCAATGGTGGGTGCCGTCTCCCTGCATCACAGGACGGATGATGTTGGGCTGGCGGGACGCTCTGGAGGGTGAGGCCCCTGTGCTACGCCAAACTTGTGTGGTCTGAGCACTGCAACTACACACCTAAGGGAGCCCTGCTGCATCAACTGCATTAGGTTGTCCACCAGCGGACTACGCGGTGACTGCTGTACCCTGCCCAGTGAAAGCACACCTGGCTAAGGCTCCTGCTGGCTGGGTCACAGATTTGGAGAGAGTGCAGTGGATTGCGCCACGGGGTCAATGTCCAGTTAAGGAGAAGGTGGGACGCGTAGCGCAGTAGGGCCGGGGGTGGAGTCGATCATGCCTATCACACGTAGATGACACACCCCCAGTGGCGGCTCTACCGCTATGTTGGAAGAGCGTTGCCACACCACCTCAAACAGTGCAGAAGAGGAACAATCATCACATGATGATAACTCAATCAATCAATCACTCAGGGTAATTGTAAGCGTGCCACTCACCCTTGAGGGTCTCAAGGCACTGAGGGGTGGGGGGCCTCAGATCTGTTAGCCGAAGAGCCAGGTCTTGAGGGTCTTCCTGAAGGTGTTCAGAGAGGGGGCACCTCTGATGTCTGCCGGTAGCTCGTTCCAGGTTTTGAATACAATGTGGAAGAAGGATCTTCCGCCTACTCTGGCTCTGTGGATGCGCTGGGTTTCGGACAGTGCGAGGTTGGAAGATCGGATGTCTCATTTATGTACGTGGAAGTTGATTCTGTCATTGAGGTATTTGATTACGTTGTTGTGTAGGCATTTGTATGCGTGAGTGATCATTTTGAAGGTGACTCTTTACACCACGGGGAGACAGTGGAGTCTACGTACATGTTGGCTGATGTGTTAGTGCCGGGGGATGCCTAGGACGAGTCTGGCTGCCGTGTACTGTAATGTCGGTGGTTTGCGGAGTAGGGACTAAAATAGCGGCGTAAAGTGCGTTACCATAGTCCAGTCTGCTGGTGATGAGTGTATGGGTGACTGTCTTCCTTGACTCTGGGGGTATCCATTTGAAGGTCTTGCAGAGGATGCGGAGGGTGTTGAAGCATCTGGAGGTGACGGCGTACACCTGTCTGTTCATGGTGAGGGATGGGTCGAGTACGATGCCGAGGTTTCTGGCGTGGTCCGAGGGGATAGGTGGGCTTCCGAGGGCAAAGGCCAACAGGTGATGTCCCATGCTGAAGGTGGGTTCCAAGGACAAGGACTTCTGTCTTCTCGGTGTTGAGCTTCAGGCAGCTGTTGGTCATCCAGACTGCGACGTCCTGCATTCCATTCTGGAAGTTGAGTCTGGCAGTGGTGGGGTCTTTGGTGAGGGAGAGGATGAGCTGGGTGTCATCAGCGTAGGATACGATGTTGAGGCCGTGTTGTCGGACAATGGCGTCGAGGGTGCCATGTAGATGTTGAAGAAATGTAAAAAAAGTCCAGGGGGAAAGAAACCACCTCCTAAACTTTTTAGGGGACGCGGCTATGAGCTTGAACTGGTGTCTGGACTTGGCAGGCTTCATGCGCCGACACCCAAGCAAAACCCCCAAGAAGGTGCGGGCATCCTACGCCTCAAGCTCATGGAGCATAGTTAGCTCCCCCTTTAGGTAACAATCAAGAGGGCATACCCAAATCTCTAGTCATAGCTGCGACCCCTAAAAAGTTTAGAAGGCGGTTTCTTTCCCCCTTGATTTTTTGAGAGGGCCAATGGTACCCCTCTTATACTAATAATTCCGTGCACTCACTTAACACCAGCTTCACCTCTGGTCCTGATGAAACGCCAGGGATCTCTTAGACCGACATAGGCGTGAAACATGTCGACCTTATTAGAGTTACCCGGGCACATTGCGCTTCCGCTGGTAACTCCCAACCTACGGGTTTTTTATCCTGCCAAGGGTACCTCATCATTAAAATTATTTTCTTGGCAACCCTTAGGATGTTTTAATATGCACTGCACGCACAATTTTCACCCTTCACAGAGGACTTTTACCCACATGCACCCATCGGCAGTTCTCTAAACAGATCTCCACCAAAGAGACCCTTCGGGGGACCCATAGGGCATTGCACCGCCGGCCCGACGATGAGCAACTGCCCGATGAGCAACTGCCCGATGATGAAGCATGACATCCCTCGGGATGTGTGAGGGCAACAAGAGACAATTTGTGTCTCTCCCCACCTCTCTCACTAAGTCCCTGACCTAGTACCCTTCTTCCCCCTTCTCCATTCCTCCTTCCTCTTACTGTTTAGTGTGGGCTGACTTTTTGCAACACTCACTCTGGAACAGTACCCCCGTTTTTGATTACTTCACTAACCTAGCGGAGCACGGGCACTGGACCATTAACAAGCTCCTGGTCACCCCCTCTCCTATTTTGATTTGACATGTGTGAAGTTGACATTGCAGGGGCACACACACAACACTACTGACAAAGTCACCCCCTTCATACTGCACACTCCATGAACACCCAAGTGCACACATTTAATTTAACCTATGTGACTAGGACGCATGGCCATCACTAGATGAGCATACACCAACACTGCTGTGCACACATCAAGAAAGCTCACACAGATATGATGAGCCTGGCCAGCCAGCCTGCAATACTGTGGATAGAATCCCACTTTGTGCTGGCACTGCATCCAAACATGTGTCCAATATAGCTAATCTGACCAAAGAGTGAATATGATAACATTAGTTCATCACAAACCAACATCATTGCACACCCAAGCCTCAGAGTCAAGAAGAACTGAAGTGCTTGTCACCTCTGTAAAATCCTGAAAAAATTAACCAAGTGTAGTAGTCTCTCCTTTAGTTCTATGTCTATACTCATGTCTACTATTACTTATGATGTCACTGTCATGGCAATAGAGCGTTATGGTTTGAATCCCTGGATGGCCAGTTGAGTTCCTGGAAGTTGTGGAGACATACAGTTAATAAACCTTGTGCTCCTACACTTACTGAAGTAGTGTAATCACCTCAAATTTGGCGACGAGAACTGTCCCTGTCTCCACCCACGTGTGCAGGGGAAGAATCCTGCGTGTCAAAATCACACTACAGTTTAATTTTGCATATTTCTTCAGTAATTCGAAGAAAACACCTTCAATATTGGACCTAGCAATAGAGGAGTGCTTTGGGACTTTTAACTTCATGGATACAAATGGTCACAAACTGAGACTGAGACTAATCTACATCTGGTGAGCCCATTTCACTCGTTCACTCCATATGCCTAATCTACGTGCGAATGAAGTAATTCGAAACAATCTATTGGTACATCACCCTATAGTCGCAGAAGTTTCCATGAGAGAATCTCTGTCTGTGTGATCGTGTGAAGCTCTGGATTTTTGTTGCACGATCGTGTTCCTCTCTGTCTGGATGCAGTGACAGTTGGTGTTTCTCTGGAGAGAGATCTTTTCCCTTCGTGACTCTGCAGCAAGTGATGACGCAGTAGAACCTTCACTGAGTGTCGGCAAAGGAGGTTCAGGCGTCATAGAGTGGGTAACGAGCGTTCTACTCGTGGATGCGCACAAGCAGGAAGTCGTACGAGTGCACGTAACGCATGTCGAAACAGGAAGTTACGAAAGTACATTACGCGCGCGGAAGCAGGAAGTCATAGAAGTGCACGGAAGTTTGCTTGCTTAATTACGCGCGCAGAAACGGGAATTTGTCAAAGCGCGCACAGCTATTTTTCATCAGCTACGAAGTTCATCTGAAGTATTCTACACAGGTGCGTGTTATCGGAATGAAGGAAGAGGATCACTAGGTTTGTGATCAGTGTCCTGAAACATTCCGCAAAGTGTTCTGCACATACGCATCTTTGCATGAAAGCGAGAAGTTAATCACAATCATATTGTGTGTAACGTTCATTCTGCGTCAGCACGTTTTCTTCAGATTATCTCTGAGCAACTTCATTGTGAATACCACAGGTATATGAATTTGAATTTAAAAACTTTTATTCAGCGCTCTTTTACCAGGCGGTTTCATGGCGCTATGTGTGATGCAGTGGACGGCAGCAGCTGGAAGGGCTAGGCAGTGTAAGCTCGCACAAATAGGAAGGTTTTGAGATCCTTCCGGAACTGTAGATAAGAAGGCGATGTGCGGAGGGCAGCAGGAAGGGAATTCCAGAAGACTGGAGCAAGAACAGCGAACTTCGCTCCACCAGACTTCTGGGGGATAGCTAAAAGAGCCATATGAGTGGAGCGAAGTTCTCTGCCCGGAAGGTAGGGCTTAATAGCTGAGCATATGAACTCGGGGGCAGTACCCGACCTAGCCTGGAAAGTGAGGCAGCCAAGTTTGAAAAGGGCGCGCTCTCTCACCGGAAGCCAATGTAGTGCTTTGAGCAGTGGAGTGGCCTGATGGTATTTAGGTAGGCCATGAATCAGGCGAGCAGCCTGGTTCTGTACCAACTGCAGGCGGTGGATTGCATAGGCAGGAGCCCCATTATAGATTATGTTGCCATAATCGATGCGCGATAATACCATGGCCAGCACGATAATTTTTAAAGCAGAGGGAGAAAAGAAGCGGGAGACTTTCCTAATTATTCTGAGGGAAAAAAAACAGGAAGAGACCACTGAACCAACCTGAGAATGGACAGAGAGTTGTGAGTTCAGAAAGATCCCAAGAGTTTTAACTTTGGGTACGGGGAGTGGAGGGACACCAAGTGACGGGGGCCAGAAGGAGGGGGACCACGGACTGCAACCACCTCCGGTCAAGACCAACTCGGTCTTGTCCGGGTTGAGTTTGAGGTGGTTGCAGTTCATCCAATCCTGAATGAACGTCATGACTGTCTGGACATTTTGGGCGGATGAAGATGAGTGGGAGAGGTTGAAGATTAGCTGGAGGTCATCGGCGTAATTAAACACCGTGACCTCCAGCTGTTGTAACATAAAAATAAGGGGGTAAATGTATAAATTGAATAGGAGAGGGGAGAGTGATGAGCCCTGAGGGACCCCGCACTCCACCTTACGGGAGGCCGCGGTGAAGCCAGCCAGATGGACCGCTTGAGCTCTCCCGGCTAGGAAGGACTCAAGCCATGAGAAGGCCAAGCCCTCTATGCCCGCCGCCCTGACACGGTTGAGGAGGATGGAGTGGTCCACCGTGTCAAAAGCGGCGGACAGGTCCAGGAGGATCAGGGCTTGCGGAAGGTTGATGTCAATACCTTCACGCAGCTCGTTCATTACTGAGATCACCACCTTCTCCGTAGAGTGCAGGGGGCGAAAGCCAGCTTGACAAGGGGAGAGGCAATGGTAAGCCTCTACATAAGTACTCAGGGTGGTCGTGACATGGGTTTCAAGAACTTTTGCTAGGTAGGGCAGAAGGGAGATAGGGCGGTAGTTGGAGGGGGAGGATGAGTCGGCGTCAGGTTTTTTTATGATAGGAATGACAACCGCTGATTTGTGTGGACTGGGGACAATGCCATTTCTAAGCGAGTCATTAAGAAGAGTCAGGGGTGGGGTGGGGCAAGCTAGATAGATTTCCCTGAGGATATGGGCTGGGGCAAAATCCAGGGGGGAACCCGATTTAACCCGATGAAGCAGCGGGGGAAGTGTGTCATTGATTAACAGCGGGATAGTGTTCAATTTAAGGGCCGTAGGGGGTGGGGAGGGATTGACAAATGTAGGGGAGGGCGGGGGGATGTTGAGTTTAATTTTGGCAACTTTGTCAATGAAGAACTCGTTGAGCGAGTTGCAGAGGGACTGGGAAGGGGGGATAGTGGCCGTAGCTCTACTGGATGATGCCAGTTCATGGACAGTAGAGAAGATTTCCTTCGAGCAGGACTCTGCTGCCATTATCCTGCTCGTATAGAACTCTGTTTAGGCCTCAAGAATGCCCTTTTTATAAATTTGTAAAACAGACAAATAAATTGTCTTTTGCGCGGGGCTATAGGTTCTTCTCCAAGCTCGCTCGGCTCTCCTTGCGGCTAATTTCTTTTCTTTTAGATCTGGGGTAAACCACCGATTGGCTGCATGGGCCCGCTTGACTGTGAGCAGCCTCAGGGGGGCGAATTGATCACCCGCCACGGTCAGCCAGTTGTTAATAGCGGCCAGCTGGGAAGTAGCTGCAAGGCCTGAAAGGTCAGGACTAGTTTTGGCCAAGGTCGAGCAGAGAGAAGGCATGTCAGTTTTGCCCCATTTCCTGACCCAGGTGTTCTTGGGGAGCTGGGGTTTGGCCATCGGGGCCAAAGCAAGGGAAAAGGTGATAATGGAATGATCTGACCAGGAGCACGGGGATATTGTAGGGGATGTGGACGGGACATTCAATGCCCAGATTTGATCGAGCGTGTGGCCGTGTATGTGAGTAGAACTGTGGATGAGCGATGAGAAATTCAAACTGATCATGAGGTCGGTGAACTCTTTAGATTGAGGACTCTCAGCAGGGTCATTAGGCCAAAAATTAAGGTCCCCTAGGACTAGTACTGATGAATTGTTGATCACCAGAGTAGCCAAGAGGGCCTGAATGCTTGAGAGAAAAGAGGGAGTTGGTTGGGGAGGGCGGTAAATTAGAACAAAAGTGAGGGGTACCTGATGGAAGGTCGAACGGGCTACAAGGTAGTCTACGTCAGGAATAGAAGGGGAGGGGAGAATCTGAAAACTGAAATCAGTCCGAGCTATTAAGGCCACTCCACCGCCCCGCTTGCCCTCTAAACGGTCCGCTCGAATGGCGGAATATGAAGGGGGCAATGCGGCTAACACATTGGGCAGGGAGTCAGCCTTGAACCAGGTCTCTGTTAGGAATAATAGATCTGGTTCATGGGTATCGATGTAGTCGAATAGCTCGTACTGATGGTTGACCGCAGACCTAGTGTTTAGGAGTGTGGCCGAAGTGTTAAATACCGGAACCAGAGGGACAGATGGTGGTGGGGGAGTGAAGAGAGGCGTAGTAGGTAGCGAAGCTAGATGTGATGCGATCCCGGGGGGGGGTAAGGAGGGGGGTGAACAAACCAAGCTGCATCAAGTGGGTAGTTACTGAGGGGTCGATGGCACCTGGGGCCCAATATGAGCAAAGTTGAGATGGCGAATACATAGTTGGACGGGCAGCATCTCACGCCCCTAGCCCCGGCCAGCCGCGGACGGGCGCAGACGGGCTTAACTCAGGCGCAACTCCGGCGCGCCTTCGTCGCGCCTGCTGCGCTCGTCCGCTGCGCTGACACATACTGCCCGTTTAAATAGGGGCGGATCGGTGGGGGAGTGGCAGGGCTGGGATAGGAAGTCAGCCCAACCGAAGATGGCACCCGCTGCCGCTGGGAGCCCGCAAACATGACCAGCCCCAGCCGGCAGCCCACCCCTGGAAACAGAAATCAAGTCAGAACCTGCACAAACTTTAAAAAGGTTAGTGACAGTTTAAAAATACAGTGCGCGACGTAGTAGCGCCTCCGCTCGTATTCAGCGGGGCGAGATGCAGGGAAGTGGTGGCAAAGCTCTCCTAGCATTCACCGGTCAGCCCACTGCCACCGGGCCACTGGCAAACACGGAGGGAGAGAGGATCGCGCTCCTAAATAGGGGCGGAGCGGTGGGGGAGTGGCAGGGCTGGGATAGGAAGTCAGCCCAACCGAAGATGGCGCCCGCTGCCGCTGGGAGCCCGCAAACACGACCAGCCCCAGCCGGCAGCCCACCCCTGGAAACAGAAATCAAGTCAGAACCTGCACAAACTTTAAAAAGGTTAGTGACAGTTTAAAAATACAGTGCGCGACGTAGTAGCGCCTCCGCTCGTATTCAGCGGGGCGAGATGCAGGGAAGTGGTGGCAAAGCTCTCCTAGCGTTCACCAGTCAGCCCACTGCCACCGGGCCACTGGGAAACACGGAGGGAGAGAGGATCGCGCTCCTAAATAGGGGCGGATCGGTGGGGGAGTGGCAGGGCTGGGATAGGAAGTCAGCCCAACCGAAGATGGCGCCCGCTGCCGCTGGGAGCCCGCAAACACGACCAGCCCCAGCCGGCAGCCCACCCCTGGAAACAGAAATCAAGTCAGAACCTGCACAAACTTTAAAGAGGTTAGTGACAGTTTAAAAATACAGTGCGCGACGTAGTAGCGCCTCCGCTCGTATTCAGCGGGGCGAGATGCAGGGAAGTGGTGGCAAAGCTCTCCTAGCGTTCACCGGTCAGCCCACTGCCACCGGGCCACTGGCAAACATCAAGAAGAGCAAGTGGGGAGTTCTGTCGTATCTTGTGTTGCTTTTTCACCATCTCCGTATGTAGGGCCCGATTCACAGAACTAACTTAAGACAAAATCCTAAACTTACTACCATTTTCGTATTCACAGAAGGCACTTACTCATTTTGGTATTCACAGAAGACACTTACTCACTTCGGTATTCACAGAAGTTCGAAGTCCTAACTTTAGGACTCCTAAATGCCTTCTGTGAATACCGAAAGTCTTAAAATTAGGATTTTTCTCAGTTTATTTATATATTTATATTTATATTTATTCATTTGTAGAGCGCATGGTTACACCACCCGGTGTGTCCCCGCGCTGAGACAAAGCTAGTGAGTCTGCTGCTGCCCACAATGAGAACCGGTAGGGATGTATTTTATCCAGTTTTTGTAAACAGCCATGTCTTCAGCTGTCTGCAGAAGATACTTTCGCTAGGTTCAGTTCTAATGGTGATTGGCAAAGTATTCCAGGTTTTTGCTGCTAGGTACCTGAAAAAGCGAGCCCCCATTCGTGCTCTGAATTCTCGTGGAACTGTCACCAAGGCCATCCCTTGGATCTTAGACTGCGTCCTGGGGTGTATTTAGTCAGTAATGGTTGAAGGTATCTGTGCCCTTTATTTGATAGAATGCGATGACAGTGGCAAATTGCCTTAAACACGGCTCTCTTTATCACTGGTAACCAGTGTAAGGTTGTCAGGGATTTCTTCGTGCTGGCTCTCCTTGGAAGGCTGAGAACCAAATGTGCCGCCGCGTTTTGTATCCTCTGCAATTTGGTTAGGCCTTTTTTGGAAGCGCCAAGGTATAATACGTTTCCATAGTCCAATTGGGAAATAATTACTGCGTGTACTATGGTTTTCCTGTCGGTAGATGGTAGAAGAACTATGACTTTCCTCAGGGTTTTCATGGTCCCATAGCACTTCCCAGCTACCTTCCGAATCTGATTGTCAAATGACAGTTTGGGGTTGAACCAGATTCCGATGTTTTTCACCTCTGTTTTCGGGGAGGGGACTTGGCCCAGTGATTCTGGCCACCATGCAGATGACAATATGGTTGGCGTCTTGCCTACCACCATTACCTCCGTCTTGTTCCCATTAAGCTTGAGGCAATGGTTTGACATCCAGTCAGCCACCTCTTCTAGACATTTAGAGAAGCGGATGGCTGCCTGATCTTTGTCTTGGGACAGCAATACAATTAGCTGCGTGTCATCTGCATATGACACTATCGACACCTTATGTTTCTCCACACATACTGCCAATGGTCCCACATACAGATGTGTCTGTTGTGCAACTTGGAAGCTCCGTTCGGATAAAAACGAAGTCATCCACTTCAGGGCATTCCGCCTGATGCCACAGGCCTCTAGTCTTTGGAGAAGCGATTGGTGCGAGATGGTGTCAAATGCCGCACTGAGATCCAGCAGGATCAGTGCAGCCGTTTGCCCTTCGTCAGCATATTTTCTCAGCGTCTCTGTGGCCATCAGAAGTGCTGATTCTGTGGAGTGCGCCATTCTAAAACCTGATTGGGATGGTTGTAGTAAGTCATTAGTATTGATATGATCAACCAACTGTTTGTTAGTAATTTATTCTGCGATCTTAGCCACGAACAGAAGTAATGGGATCGGGCGTAGGTTTTCTCAAACTGTATATTCTAACGATGGTTTTTTCCTGAGTGGTCTGACGATGGCCTGTTTCCATTTGATTGGGACCACTCCTGTCTGGAAGGATCAGGGGATGAGTTTGGCGATGTACGGCAGGATCGTATCCGCCCCCCTTCATTACTCTCTCATGTCAGGCAGGATCTAAAGGGGAACCAGATTTTATTTCTTTCAATATAGCTTTGAGTTCATCTATTTCCTGTGTTTTAAATTCATCCAGAGTTGCTCCTGTAAAGTTCTTATGATTTATACCGACTAAGGGGCATATTATCAAGACAGGCGATAAAATTATCATCGCTTAAGCGGCAGAGAACTGCCACTAAAACGGCGATAATGAGCTTGATAATATGCTCTATGGAATTCCAATTGAAGCCCATGTTAGATGTGAAGGACAGCTAACCTGAGCTTCAATTGGAATTCCATAAAGCATATTATCAAGCCCATTATCGCCGTTTTAGCGGCAGTTTTCTGCCGCTAAAGCGGAGATAATTTTATCGCCTGCCTTGAGAATATGCCCACTGGTCTGTGCCCTGCCGTACCTCTCGTATATTTTTGTTACTTTATTAGCAAAAAATTCTGCCACCTTATTACAGCTGTCTTTGGAAGTTGTTATATCCTTATTCTCTTCATGATTTTTGAGTGTCTTCAGAATTGTGAACATTTCTTTATGGGAGTTGCTGGCTCTTTCTATTTTATCCGTATAAAATTTGCATCTGATTTTCTTGATTAAAGAATGATAGTCTTTTAGTTCCTTTTTGTATTCTTCTTTGGACTTATTACAATAGTCTTTCCTCCAGACTCGTTCTAATTTTTTACACCTTTTTTTTGGCCTTCATTAATTCCTCATTGAACCAAGGTGCTGTTACTTTTTGTCTCTTAGGAATTCTAGTGCTCCAAGGTGCTATTTTATCTAGTGCATCGGTAATCCATATCTCCACCTGATTATTGGCTAGATTTCTATCTTTATCCAGCGTGAGGTTCTTTTCCCTGAGAGCTCACCTGAAGGATGTGGAATTGAATTTATTCCACTTTCTAGTAGTGATTTCCTTTATAGGGTGTTGTATCTTCCTTCTATAAGATGGCACTGTGAAGGGAACTAGGTAGTGATCTGACCATGGAACTGGCCATGGTGCTCCTACTTCTATCTTCAGTAAAATTAGAGAATATAGGATCTAAGATGTGGCCTCCTTGATGGGTTTGTGACCCCACTTTTTGTATTAGATTCAGTTTCTGCATATCCTTACATATCGACCTTATTTCTTGGTTATGGGTGTCGTCGAAATGTATGTTTAGGTCACCTAGCACCAGAATTATTTTGTATCTCAGGGCTGGGTGTACTACATTATCTTCCAGGCTCGTCACAAACTGCATTATTTGGCCAGGTGGGCGGTATATTAGAAAGCCAGCCATGGTGTTATCTTCCGTCGTAAATAGGGTAAATAAGAATGCCTCACAGTTGTCTAGGCCTGCTTGCTTGATTTCGCACTTCATGTCGGCTTTATAAATTATGGCAATTCCCCCACCTTTTTTGCCTGCCCTATCTTGCCTCACTAGCATGTATTAATTTGTGATGGCGTATAGTACATCTGGGGTAGAGTGTTCATTAAGCCAAGTCTCGGTCAGGAATGGAGCATCCAATGCTCTTTCCCTTAATAGATCGTGTATCTCATGTTTGTGTCTGGCCATTGACCCGCAATTTAGTAAGGCTAACTGTAACTTAGTCTCCTTAATATTTTGTTTTGTACATGAGTGCTATATTGCAGTGCTTGCATATTAGTGTCATGTTGTCTACATTTATTTTATGCCTGCATATTGTGTCTGTGGGCTTTCGCAATCTAAGTAGTTCCTCCTTAGAGTATTTGATCCTCTCTTGTGTCCCCTTAGAGCCAGGGTTTCTGGCACCTGGACCCGGTCGGGCGCGAACGGGCGCAGATGGGCTTGCCTTAGGCGCGTACACATTGGTGTTTTGTAGGGGGATCAGGCGGGACGCTCCGCCTCTGCCCGCTAGACCGTAAATGATGCCCTGGTGACACGCTCTGCTCCGCCCTCCACGCAACATCACACAGCCGGGATGGACCGGGGCGGGCAGCCTAACGCGGTATGCTAGTAAGTTGGCAGCAGGGGGGGACAGAGGCAGGGGCAGCGGTGCCTGGGGTGAAGGACACTCTTCCCTTCTTACTGCTGCGAACACGGGCAGCACTAGTGGAAGTAGCTGGGAGGGTGGGCACTGGACGCCGTGTGGTGGAAGAGGAAGCAGAGTCCCTGTTCCCTGTGCCCGCCGACATAGATGTGTCACCACTGGCGTCAAATGACATTGAGGTTTGCATTTCTGACTGCGATTCCTCAAGCAGACTCCTGTCCCCCTGCCAAGGCGCTGGTCACATCTGTGTCACTGTGCTCGTGTGCAGCAGTTGTGCTTGATGCCTCACCACTGGTGTCCTTCCCCTGTCCTTCCGTGCCCACGGGAGATGCTGCATGAGAGAGAGAGAGAGAGATGTAGGGTCAGATCATTGGCATCAACAGAACAATCAAATGC
This sequence comes from Triturus cristatus, assembly GCF_964204655.1. Lineage (NCBI taxonomy): Eukaryota > Metazoa > Chordata > Amphibia > Caudata > Salamandridae > Triturus > Triturus cristatus. Next base: position 1,060,915,607 of record NC_140580.1, read on the forward strand.
AAGGAAAGCATCACTAAAGATGATGAAATCTCCATGTTGCACACCACCCTGTGCAATAACATTGTGCGACCTAAATTTGAACTCGAATTTTGCATGTCAACAAGCAAACGGGGCATAAGTGAGCCATGTGATGACCACACAGCACAATATCCTGCCAGTAGCTCTGTTCAACAAGACACACAAATAGCTCTGAGCCCACCTAGGGCCCTGATGGGGGCAAAGATGTACCCCACGACATGTTGCCACTGTCATATCTGGATGGAGCAGAAGGGGACAACACAGATACAGACTATAACAAAACAGACCACAATGGCCATGAGCTCATGCCATCCACCATGTTTTATTTTGGGACACAACTACTGTTGCACATTGGTGTCAGATGTCTAAGCCTCACAATTCTGAGGTCAGGCAATGCACGCATTGATGAAAGCACACTCAGATCATGCACACTGCCGTTCCCTTCCATGGGATTTCCCAGACTACCCCAATGCAGATGATACCTGAAGCCCCCGACACAGAAGGCAATGTCAATGCCCATTACACAAATTACATTAGGAAGTACAGGTAGGGAAAATGCATTACAGCTGCACCCAACACAGAGGCCACTTTCAAACCACTGTATCACACTACCAACATCACGGAGGCCAGAGCTGGCACAGGCTGTGAACACATGCAGCCACTCACAACCAAAGTCACCCTTCCCAGAATACTCACCCCCAGCTTGCTGCTGATGCTCCTTCAAACGTGCATCCAGCTCAGGCTGTGTCACAGCTAAGATGCGGGCCATTAGTGGTGTCATGATCTGGCGTGCCAACCTGCCAGCCCGAGGGATCAGCCCCAGTGTCATCTCGGCCACATTCTTGCCCAGCCGGCAGATGTCATCCCACCTCTTGTGACAGTCGGTGCGCCGTCGGTTGAAGACACCCAGAGCCCACACCTTGCATGCAATGGCCCTCCACACGGCCTTATGCTGGTGGACTTTGAGCTGCAGGCATGTGAGACAAGAGGGTGAAACAATCAGTGAAACAGTATAATGAACCACTATCTCCCAGTACAGGAGCATGATACTGACTCATCCCAACTTCACCGATATGTCTAGCAGAGACAATAATGCATCTCACATGGTACATCAGCATGGATGGTAGAATCAATCATAAATACATGCAGGTATGAGGGTGGACACAGTACCTGCCCATCTCATACCCATGCAGGATGCCAGCACATAAAGCTATGTGTATGCTGAACACATCTTCTGTCCATTTTTTGGGAGACCAAGACATACATTACATCGCAATACATGTTTGTGGGAAGACTCACTGTGTCCAACACTGCGCAGCCCTCAATGTCCTTACCCTGTGAATGGCTCACTGTGTCATGGAGGTCACATTGAGGGACATGATCTTACAAACCCACACCTTTCTCACAAGGCCTGTCGTGTGCAATCTACAGGGCTGAGATGGCTCATTGATGGAGAATCCTGAAAAAAAACCACATGTAACACTCTGTACATTCAGTGATGTGTCCTTGTCAGATTGGGTGGTGACTGTGCAGGCCAGGTGAGGTCACACTGAGGTCCAACATGGGGCATCAGATATGTTACATGAAGGGACAAATTGAGAGCACAAAAAGTGCCTACACATAGGAGTCTGTACACATGCTGGTGGAAATGGAAGGGTCTGCGCACAATAGTGCGGCAATCTGCTGTGTCATAGGTGAATGACCACCAGGAGTGTCACCCTCTGTGGTAAATATTTCTCCTTTACCGGGACTGAATTTGATACAGGAACATAATAAAATAGCTCAATGAAATGAGAGGCAGAATCCGTGATATTAGAGTTTCAGAATGGGCTTTATTCCAATAAGCGATTATAATCGGATGCTTCAAGTTCCATCACCACGGGAGTTCAGGAAGTGAAGTACATACTTTATTGACAAAGCAGTAACTTTTATAATACATACATCATAATGAAGTGAATACAGTAGGCGTAACAATTGATAAGGACATTGACGTTTTGGTGTGCGTAGCCGAAAATGGGTGTAATAATGAGTAAAAAGGAACATGATTGGCTATGATGTAATACATAGGTGGATCTATAAGATAATACTTGGCATTGATGCGCGCGCAGCAGTCTGACGTATAATTGACGTATAACTAGGGGGTGACGAGGACTTGACATTTAGCTCTACGTGTGGAGACAAGAAGTCTGGGGGGTCAAGTCAACCTAATCCCAAATCATATCTACATCCTATGTTTAAAGAACTATGTTATCCACAAAAGAAGGACTCTCGGACAGAATCTATTCTATACTGACTGTGCGTGCGTGTACAAGCGTCTAGGTGTCTACACTGAAAGCGAGGGGGTAGGAATATTCCATGGTAACAGGGCTATGAATTACTTGCATGAGGACAGAGAAGATGGGCCTTTTTGCTTGGTAACTGGAAGAATGTTTACTTAAGCTACTAGGCAGGAATGCATCGGCTGAGGGGGAAGCAGATAATTCGAAGGTGAAATACAGTTCTTGGCAGAGAATAGGCTGATGTCAGGCTTCGTGAGCCGCGCAGAGAATGAGACAAAGTTCATGGTCACGGATGCAGGCTTGAACTGGAGCTTTCAGAGACAGAAGGCAAAAGGAGTTCGATGACAGAATCAGGGCCTACTTGCCTGAACTGTAAAATGGCATAAGTGAACCATATAAAGCCGGTGGCCTTTCATATTTAGGAATGGAATATCCAGCCCATTTATGGCGGATCTGACAGAGGACATGTTGACGATGGACGCACATGTGTTTGCGTCATTATTACTGGAACTGGAGGGAGCATACATGTACTTGTGACATGCACATAGAACCGTTGGGGTCCAAGATAGGGGACATAACTGACCAGAAAAATCCATATTTCCACATTCCCTCCTTGTCCCCTTCTTGCCCTTCACGAGATATCAATCTTCATCAATCCATTTATCTGTTCATATAGCATCATTTGTTCTTCTTTCTTCTTCCGGGATCTTGAATGAAAATCTTGATGTGGAATGCACGATGTGGCACACAGACCACAAATTGCTGGTCCACATTGCAGACATAGACAGCAACTGAATAGTATGAGAAGGCTTATACCTAGGAAGGATAGAACTCTCCATCCCCAGGCTGATACCGTATTCCAAAACCAACTGGACCAAGTCCAAGTGCCTGGGTTCTGGTGTATCTGGCTTACTATCTTATGAAGGCGAGTGATGGCTTTATATACGGATGGCGAATTTTCTGGTATGAATACTCAGCAACTTGATCCGATGACCCTACAAGCTCCGCCCCTATCAGCCAGGATGACGTCAAGGACAAGACGATTTTGAAGCACAACAATCCGCATAGCAGACTGTTCTTCTGTTAAATTGCCTAAGGCGGAAATAGTTTCATTCACTACTGCTTCAAGGGTTCTAGTTAATCTACGTATTAGCTTACTATTAGTAACAGTACCTATATAGGGAAAGATGCCTTTATTGAAATCTACATACTTGTCCCATGCCGTCTCAGTGTAATCGACAATGGGGAGATCTCTCCGTTCTCTATTGTGTACTAAATGAATATTTCTGTAATAATCAGGAGGAGCTAGGAAAACAGGTGGCAAAAGGAATGCTATGTAGCAAGTACCATCCCAATCTAGAGGTAGACGCATATATGCAGTCTGACCACATATAAAGTAGGAGTGGCGAGAAGTTCTGAATGAAGATTTGCCTTGATCACTGAATTCTACTGTAGTAGTGCATTTACTATGGCCCATATGTATAGAACCAACCTTTCTTACACACAATTCACCCTTTGCTGGGAATACTGACATGGTGGGTAAGACTAGCTCAACTTCGGATACGACATTTAGAATCATGAGATTAGGTGTAAAATTACCTAATCCATATACTTCATTTTCTAGATCAGTTCCTGTTCTTTTGGGGCGACCCTCCTTGTCAGGGTAGCAGACTTTGAGTAAAACTAGGTTCAGGTTTCCCCATATCCAATGGTCTTGGTAAACTGCTGTGTCTGAGTCTATGGAATTAATTAAACTGAACCATGCTCCACAGGAGCCATTATGTGTAAATGGGTGCGGAAAGAATGGCAGGACTCCTTCATAATTCTGATAGGGAGGGAGTCGGCCACACACCCAACAATTGGTGGCGTTACTAGTCTGATGGGAATGGTGTAACATACTAATGAAAGTGTTATTGCGCAGCGCAAGTCTATAAGACAATTCATGCGGAGGTAAGTCACTAAAAGAATGTTCAGCAGCAACATTATAAACATGTCTAGAAATAGGGTAATATATGTGCAACAACATACTTGTAATAGTTATTAAAAGACTCAATAAATACAAGATTAATAATGTCACTATGCAGTGGCTACGCAGTGATTTACAATACGCCTGTCGTTTCAACATTTTTCCGGTATTTCCTCTACTTAGGTCCAGGGGATACATGTCAGAGACAATTCAACCGCTTCACCTTGGAGAGGACTTAAACAATCAAATTGCTCGACTTGGTGGGCCTAAGCTTTAGTTTGTAAAGTTCGCTTTCCGTTTTTTCCACCAAAGGAAGTTTTGAATCAGTCTGTGAGGGAGTGCAGGGCACAGTGTCTATATCTGAAGGTAGTCCATGAAATTTTTTTATGTGACTTGAATGAATCCAACCCTTGCGGCCCTCGATCTTCACGGCTGTTCTTGTGGTCAACAGGACCAACTTGGGTGCTTTCCACCTGGGCTCCAGTTGATTTTTTCTGTCGAAATTTCTCACAAAGACAAGATTACCCGGAACAACGTCATGGGGTTTCGCCTCAGTGTTGTCGGGAAAGGCTGCAGCTACCTGTGAACGAGAAGATTGTAGTGCAGACATCAAGGAAGCCAAGTAATCTGTCAGCATATTACAGTCAATATCAGTTATTTTGCGTGGTATAGGCGTCCCCCACATATTCGGTGGTCTACCGAAGATCACCTCATACGGGGATAGCCCTGTTCTAGAGTGTGCTACCATTCTCATGTAAAAGAGTGCAACTGGTAATGCTACTATCCAGTCGACACCTTTCTCTCTGCATATTTTGGACAGTCTGATTTTCAGTGTCTGGTTATGTCTTTCTACGAGACCTGCTGCCTCGGGATGTCGGACACAGTGGAATTTCCACTGATAACCTAACAGAAGTGAAACGTGTTTCATTAATTCGGATGAGAACGGCTGGCCGTTATCTGAGTAGACAACACGTGGTAAACCGTATCGTGGGAAGAATTCTCGAACCAACTGTTTGGCAGTAGTCGGGGCAGTGTAATCTGAAACTGGGTACGCCTCTGTCCAACGGGACAGAGCGCAGACAACCACGAGAACATATTTGAATCCTCGACATCGTTCCATCTGGATATAATCCATCTGTAGGACTTCAAAAGGGTGATCAGGAGGCTGAAATCCACCCTGTTCTACGGGAACACTTTTTCCCGGGTTGAACTGGCAACAGATCATACAGGTACGGACCTTTTGTTTGGCTGCTGCTCGTAAATGCTTATTAAACCAAATGTGTTGAATGCTATCTAGCATAGCTTTTTCTCCTAGATGTGCTGGACTATGTATAGTGTTGATTACGACTTGGACCATTGAATCAGGGAGGAACCACACAGACCTTTCCTTCATCATCCATCCCTGGTCCGTTTGGATCCCTCCTAATTCAGTCCATTTCTTTATTTCGTCTGGTGTAGCATGTGTCTGTATGTCAATTACGTCAAGAGTAGGATCTTTAACTGTCATACTATGTGTCGGTGTCGGGACTATTGTCTTTGTCATATCGGGGGTTTGAATTTGAGCAGTCAGTTTAGCTGTTCTGTCGGCTAGATCATTGCCTTGGGAAATGGTATCAGTAACTTTTGTATGGGCTTTACATTTCATAATTGATATTGCAGTGGGTAGATGTATTGCATCTAATAATGCATGAATGAGGGGTCCGTGCTGAATGTGGGCACCGTGGGAAGTTAAATAACCTCTCTCTCGCCACAGCACGCCGAAGTCATGTACAACTCCGAATGCATAACGTGAATCAGTGTATATGTTGACTTTTTTATCCGTGGCTTGAATACAGGCTTGTGTCAGAGCGATGAGCTCTGCGGCTTGAGCTGACAAAGTATTTATACGATTAGTTTCAATAACTTCAGTATCGGTTGTGACTGCATAAGCGGCTACTAACTCTCCTGTACTTGTTCTCATGCATGAACCATCGACATAAAATGTCAAGTCTGGTTCTGACAATGGAACATCGGTCAAGTCTTGTCTGGGTTTTGTCGTTACAGTAATGACTTCAATACAGTCATGGATTAGTGGGTCTGTTCCGATTACTGGCAAAAGTGTGGCAGGATTCAATGTGTTACAGCGTCTTATTTCTATATGCGGCTGAAACAGTGTCAGTTCATACCCTGTAAGTCGTGCTACGGTCAAGTGTTGTGTTTGTGTTCTATTTACAAGAACCTCTACTGCGTGTGGTACTTGAACTGTCAATGGATGTCCTAACACTATGGCATCGCTTTGTCTGATTGCTAAAGCTGTCGCTGCTACTGATTTCAGGCACGCAGGCAAAGCCTGAGCTACTGGATCTAATGTACTAGAAAAATAAGCACATGGTTTGTGTGCTCCTGCTTGTTCCTGTGTGAGTACTGACAAGGCAGTACCTTCGCGTTCTGTAACAAAGAGTGTAAACTGTTTTCTGTAACATGGTGTTGCTAAAACTGGTGCTTGACATAAAGCTTTCTTTAGGCTTTCAAAAGCTTGTGTATGTTCCTGAGTCCAAGGGAGAATAGTCGATGTGGCTGCCTCCTGGGTTGTCAACTGAATGAGTGGTTTTGCTAGGAATGCATATTGCGGGATCCACTGTCTACAATATGAAGTGAGGCCTATGAAAGCCCGCACCTCCTTTTGTGTCTTAGGTGTTGGCATGTTAACTATCAACTGAATGCGGTCGGGTGTAAGCTGCCTTCCCTCCTTGTCCAGCGAGTGTCCAAGATAAACAACTCGCTGGACACAGAATTGCAGCTTAGAAGGGGAAACCTTGTGTCCTTTTTCGGCTAGAAATTGTAAAACTGTCAGTGACGCTTTTTCACATTCAGCTTCGCTTCTTGCGGTGATCAGCAGATCATCGACGTATTGAAACAGAGCCGTGTTAACTGGCATGTGGATACTGTCAAGTTCTCGTTTCAATGCTTGGCTATAGATGCTGGGGCTTTCTGTAAATCCTTGAGGTGCGCGTGAGAATTTAAAGCTACGTCCATTTAAACTAAATCCGAACAAATATTGGCTTTCCGGATCTATTGGGACGCTGAAAAAGGCATTCTTGAGATCGATTACAGTGAAGAATGTCGCTTCGGAATCAATAGCTGTCAGTAATGACGAGATATCTGGGACCACAGGGAATTGTGGCACAATACATTTGTTTAACTCGCGCAGGTCAATAACCAATCGATATACTGGCGGGGCCTTCGGATCTGTTCGTTTAAGAATCGGTATTATCGGTGAATTACATATATTGGAGTCTGTTTCCACAACTACTCCTTGGGCAATGAGCTCGTCAATGATTTGTAGTAAAGCCACTACAGCATCTGGTGGTAACTTGTATTGTCGCATTCGTGGTAGCACCACTCCTGCCTTTAGTGTGACTCGATATGGTGTGATATTCATGCAACCAACATCAGTAGGGCCTTGTGCCCATAGACGTGTAGGTAAAGTCTGTAGTCGGGGATCCATGTCTCTAGATACATAGTGACCTTTAAAATCACGTAAAAACAATCTTACTCCTTCCGGAGAACAACATATTATAGCTCCTAGGGCTTTTAACGTTTTTATTCCTAATAGATTTTCTGGACATGATTTAGTAAGCAGTAAATCTGTAGTTCGGGTCAGAGGTCCTATCGTGAGTGGCAGAGGCTGTGACACTTCATTAACAATAGGTTTGCCTGAAAAACCAAGGGAAATATTTTGTGAGCCTGAGAGGGGTGCCCCTGGAACTTCACTACGTTTTATAGTTGTTCGACTTGCCCCTGTATCGAGTAAAAATTTTCTATCTTGACCTAATAATTTACTATGTACATAAGGTCCTTCTTGATCCACAGGAATCTCGATAAGGGGTAGGTCAACTTCCCTCTCTAGGCTAGTTCATGCGTAACGCTGATACTCGGGATATTCATACTGTGCGGTCTGATACATTTGTCGTGTTGTTGTTTGTGTGGCAGCAACAGGTAATGGGGGTGCAGCTGGTACAAACTGTATTGGCTGTTGTGCGGCTGGCATTGCCTGGACATGCTGTATAGCTCCTTGTTCATTCTGGTCTTGTCTTAGTGGCCGTGATCTTTCTTGTGTTTTACCTATGGCGATATTATGTTTTAGAACTGGACAATCGTGTACGTAATGGCCTGGCTTTTTACAGTAATTGCATGTCCCTTTTACAGGTCCTGCTGAATCGGAATGTGTCATACCCTTTTTATGTCCTTCGGCTGGGACTGTCTGGGAAACTAGCATTTTCATTTTTGTGTCTTTCATGCGTCTGTGTTCATGTTCTTGTTCCTCTTTAATTCTATTGTGGTGGTACTGTAACATTTGTAACATTTGTGTTGGAGTGTTACCTTGCCAGGTACTCTCGAATTTTAATACTCTATTCTTTACTGGAGGCAGAGCATTTTCTACTAATTTTGTTACAAACAGATGTGGGTATGATTCGCTACTTGCTTTTATGCCACTATTTATACCAAAACATTTTTCGAAACGGGCATAGTAATCACTAGTGTCTTCATCTTGCTTCTGTTTACAGGCTGAAATTGTACCCCAATCTTCCTTTTTCGTAGTTAATAATCGTGGCAGTACCTGTACTAGTAGTCCTGGTAATGCCTTAGTTTTGTCCCCAAGCCCCGAACCTGGACCTCGGGCCCTTTCTTCTGCTTCTAATGCTGACCATTCTATCTTTTGATCACCTACCTCCCACTCTTTTTCTTTGAGTTTCTCATAAATGCCAGCAGGCATCAACACCTTTAATATTGTCATAATGTCGGGGTAGGTATACTCTCCCATGAGTAACATGTCTTTAATTTCTCGGTGAAACCCCGCTGGGTCCTTGTCATGACTGGGTACTACTTTCTTCATTTCTAATAATTCTATTTTCGATATAGGCGTATATACAAATACGCGTTTAAACTCATTGTCCTCACCCTTTATTGGGTGCACTTCTCGTAAGGGATTCTGTCTATCTATGTGGTACGTAGTTCTTTCCTTGGCGGACAATGGAACATGTTCTGAACACACGAAAAGAATATACTGCTTTCTTGATTCTAGAATTTCTTTAATTAATTCAGTACCTGGACCTCTCCATTTATTCATAAGTAATTCAGTCAGTATGTCAGGCAAGGGACCAGGGTCCGAGTGCTGACTCCGATACAGTATAATGAGTTGTTGGATCATATAAATCCCAGCTAACCTTTGTTCATCTGGGGTAAGATTCAAAAATGCGCGTACTACTGTATCATCACTATATTTTCCGGGACTGTCCACCCAATGGACAGCTGCCCTGGCTAAATCTTGTTCATCCATAGAATCGAGGAAATGATAACCCCTTCGTTCTTGGAGTAGTTTGTCGGCGGTTTGGAACGAATGCTCGTTAGACCTTATATTAATTATAGGTATTTGAAAATTCCTGCTATTATCTGGACACGTCGGATGCATTGAGTCAGTATGATATCTAGTCTGATTCCTATTACAAGATCTTCCTCTACCTACATAGGCTATGGTGTCTGACTGTCCTGTGAGCAGTCCTGGCCCTTCTTCCTCGTTTTGTTCGAACTCGTCTGTCTCTAATCTCTCTTCGTGTAGGCGTTCTATTTCTTTACGGATCTTTCGGCACATGGCTATTATACAATTTTGTTTATCATGTCTCCCTTCTGATATATTCTGGCTCCATCTTGTAAGAATTCTCATGGCTTCCGGGTCTACCCCCGGTCGGTCTTGATTTCTGATCACACAGTTTATGAGGAAACGTAACAGTTCCCCCTGTATCTCTACTTTCTGGTATTCCATAGCTCTGTAAATACATTCTGGATCTCGCCCTGTTTGGACAAAATGATATAGATTATCTAGATGCGCAGTCATTCCTGGTAACTTTGCTAAATACACTGCGGCTCGTCTGATACGCAATGATGCTAGGGTCATTTCGTCCTCTTTTCCAGGCACCGGGTCATATCTACAATCTATAAGAAGTTCTTTAAGTGCACGGGCACTAAGGAGTTTGGGTGTACGTGAATGCGCTGACTCTTGAAAAGTAAGCTTATTTATTCTGGGTGGTGTAGAAAAGACATTGGCAGCTCCTCCCGCGGCTCCATCTGGGGCGTCGGGTGTAAAAGGATTCGTTGAACGTGGCACAGCAACTACAGGTGTGGACACAGCCATAGAAGTAGCTGTAGGAACGGATACAGAAACAGATGTGCTTGCCGAAACTTGTGACTCGATTTGTTGCCGTAGGGATATGGGTACTGGATCTTGGCGTTGAACCTCCCTGGTAGGTGGTCTACGTGGGGCGGAATTGGCATACTCGGGAGCTGCGTCATCTAAATAAGAGGAAAGAAAAACATCTTCTGCGGTTCTAGGATGCCCCTTAGGATGTACCTTTATTGGGAACAATGGGGTTGGCAAGTCTTTTGGCGTTTCCGGAGTAGCCTTAGGTAATCCTTCGGCCAGAAGGGGATACATACCATTCATAAGGGTATTTCTTTGTCTGTCTACTTGTTCTGATTTTACTCGGATACCTTCCTCAATTAATAGATTTTCTCGAACTTTAGTGGAATTCTCTTTACTCTTTTCTTCCTGTCTACGTGCTTTTTCTGTTCGTCTATGTGATTCTTTACGCCATAATTCAACGGCGTCTTTCTGTGACTGTCTGACTTTCCTTTTCCATAACTCTTCCTCGACTTTCATGATGCACTCTGCATCCCAGGTCCCCGCTGTGGGCCACCTCTGACTTTCTGGTAATCCCTTGGTATAGTCTACCCATAGATCAAGAAATAATATGGCGTCTAATCCATGTTTATGATACATAAAATGCCCTGGGGTGTCCCTAGGAGGGATAGGGACGGCTTCTTCGAGAACCCCTTTTCTGGTAGTGATCTGTCTTAATTTCGAAAAGAGCGGCATATTGAGAACTGACCTTATACTTGATTTTGACCTGATACTTGAATTTGAACAGACTTAATACAATAAACACGATAATGAACAGTCATTCATACCACGATATACTTAAACACTTCAAACATTTAACATTAAACCTTTAACTGGAACAACAATGATGATCGTCTGCATGACTAATCACCAAGCTTAATTCTCGACAATAACTAGACAATAACTAGACACTTCGGAATACTTGATATACTGCTAAACAGTACAGATACACTGCTAAAACAGTGCAGACCGGATTTGTGTACCCAAACCCGTCTTGACCGGCACAACCTATGTGCACGTCAGAAAATGCCTCCCCAGTAATGGTACTCACCGGGTAGCTTCGGAAACGGAAGGCCTCAGTAACTTGGACTTGACTCGGATTTGGACTGGACTCAACTCGATTCGTCGGACACTGGGCTTGACGTCGGACTGGTGGGTCTCTGTATACCTCGGATCTTGCTCTCTCAGCTAGGCTCTGGTCGGGATACTTCGCACTTCTCACCGCCTCGTCTGGGTGTTGATTGCAGTCTCAGTCGCCCCCGCTTGACCGGAGGGAGATACAGGAAATCCTGCTGGTACGCGTTATTGTCCGTCCAGCTGTGGCAGGAGACCGGGCCTGCAACGCACCGCCGGCGCGTGAGATGAGAAAGTGTCCCTGTTCGGGCGCCATCATGTGGTAAATATTTCTCCTTTACCGGGACTGAATTTGATACAGGAACATAATAAAATAGCTCAATGAAATGAGAGGCAGAATCCGTGATATTAGAGTTTCAGAATGGGCTTTATTCCAATAAGCGATTATAATCGGATGCTTCAAGTTCCATCACCACGGGAGTTCAGGAAGTGAAGTACATACTTTATTGACAAAGCAGTAACTTTTATAATACATACATCATAATGAAGTGAATACAGTAGGCGTAACAATTGATAAGGACATTGACGTTTTGGTGTGCGTAGCCGAAAATGGGTGTAATAATGAGTAAAAAGGAACATGATTGGCTATGATGTAATACATAGGTGGATCTATAAGATAATACTTGGCATTGATGCGCGCGCAGCAGTCTGACGTATAATTGACGTATAACTAGGGGGTGACGAGGACTTGACATTTAGCTCTACGTGTGGAGACAAGAAGTCTGGGGGGTCAAGTCAACCTAATCCCAAATCATATCTACATCCTATGTTTAAAGAACTATGTTATCCACAAAAGAAGGACTCTCGGACAGAATCTATTCTATACTGACTGTGCGTGCGTGTACAAGCGTCTAGGTGTCTACACTGAAAGCGAGGGGGTAGGAATATTCCATGGTAACAGGGCTATGAATTACTTGCATGAGGACAGAGAAGATGGGCCTTTTTGCTTGGTAACTGGAAGAATGTTTACTTAAGCTACTAGGCAGGAATGCATCGGCTGAGGGGGAAGCAGATAATTCGAAGGTGAAATACAGTTCTTGGCAGAGAATAGGCTGATGTCAGGCTTCGTGAGCCGCGCAGAGAATGAGACAAAGTTCATGGTCACGGATGCAGGCTTGAACTGGAGCTTTCAGAGACAGAAGGCAAAAGGAGTTCGATGACAGAATCAGGGCCTACTTGCCTGAACTGTAAAATGGCATAAGTGAACCATATAAAGCCGGTGGCCTTTCATATTTAGGAATGGAATATCCAGCCCATTTATGGCGGATCTGACAGAGGACATGTTGACGATGGACGCACATGTGTTTGCGTCATTATTACTGGAACTGGAGGGAGCATACATGTACTTGTGACATGCACATAGAACCGTTGGGGTCCAAGATAGGGGACATAACTGACCAGAAAAATCCATATTTCCACACCTCGGGTATTGAGGTCGGGAGCATAGTGCTGAGCTGGAGATGAGGCACATTTTGAGTCAGACTCAATCCCATCACTACCCTCTGGACAACAACCACAGCTAAGGACACAGATGGGCCTGTGAATGACCTCAGGGACCCACACAGCCATTCACACAAGCAATCACTGTCCTGACTCCTGCATTACAAACTTCCTGCGTCACTGCATGGCTGACAGGACAATACGTGCCCTTCCAATCTTGATGTGCAGGCAGGGAAACGTGGGAAATAGGCTACACACCCCTTTCCCCTGGAGACAGCATGCTAGGCAGTGCATGACACAACCCCACACTCTCAGTAACATACTGCAGCAGATCTACATGTGTGCCCCCCTGCACTCTCACTCCCACTCTGCAAGACTTACCACGACATTTGGTGCACCATATAGCCTTGGATACTGTGAAAGCACCTCGTCCACCAGGACCTCAGCTCCTCGGTGGTGAAAGGACTGGCACGGATCTTCTGTGGCCAGGAGATAGCAGCAGCAGCAGTTGGTGTTGAGTGGTGGCAGGCAGCAGTCCCTGGAGACAGCAGCAGCAGCAGTTGGTGTTGAGGGTTGGCAGGCAGCAGTCCCTGGAGACAGCAGCAGCACCATTGGTGTTAAGGGGTGGCAGGCAGCAGTCCCTGGAGACAGCAGCAGCAGCATTTGGTGTTGAGGTGTCGCAGGCAGCTATCCCTGGAGACAGCAGCAGCAGCAGCAGCTGGTGTTGTGGGGTGGCAGGCAGCAGTCCCTGGAGACAGCAGCAGCAGCAGTTGATGTTAATGGGTGGCAGGCAGTAGCCCCTGGAGACAGCAGCAGCAGCAGTTGGTGTTGAGTGGTGGCAGGCAACAGTCCCTGGAGACAGCAGCAGCAGTTGGTGTTGAGGGCTGGCGGGCAGCAGGCTCTGTGAGCTGTGGAAATGTGAGACTTTTCCCCACACATATATAGCCCCCTGGGGGTCATTTCAGTGGTTCCCAGCTGCTGCAATTGGTGTTCCAGGTCAGCCTTTTTCAAATGCATCCTATGACCAGCTCCGCGGTGGCGGAGCACGCCTACCGCGATGTCCAAAATTGCATTAGGCTATCGCGATTGCGTTTCCCATTGGCTGTAAGGGCATGGTCCATGGCGGTGACACACCGCAGGGGCCAGGCGGGCGCTACCGCGGTGGTGCATCTTTTAATTGCATCCAATGACTGGCTCCGCGGTGGCAGAGCACGCCTACTGCGATTTTCAAAATTGCATTAGGCTACCGCGATTGCGGTTCCCATTGGCTGTAAGGGCATGGTCCATGACGGTGACACACAGCAGGGGCCGGGCGGTAGCTACAGCGATTTGGGTGCCATACATTGCTATGAATAACTGTGATTTGGGTGGCGGAGCATGCCAACCGCCATTTGAGCATGTGTATATGTCTATCACTACTGCGATTGTGTGTTGGGCATTGGCAGTGACACGTCGCTGGGTCCATGTGGTAGCTACCGCGATTTGGTGCCATTCATTGCTATGAATGACCGTGATTTTGGTGGCATAGCATGCCAATCGCCATTTGGAAATACTCATATGCCTATCAGCACTACGAGTGTGGCTTTGGCATTGGCGGTGACACACCGCTGGGGCCAGGCGGTAGCTACCGTGATTTGGGTGCCATTCATTGCTATGAATGACCGTGATTTGGGTGGCGGAGCATGTCAACCACCATTTGAGCATGTGTATATACCTATCACTACCACGATTGTGTGTTGGGCATTGGCGGTGACACACCGCTGGGGCCATGTGGTAGCTACTACGATTTGGGTGCCATTCATTGCTATGAATGACCGTGATTTTGGTGGCGGAGCACTTTGGCAGAACCTATGGACACATCTTGCTGTGTCAATGGCCAATGGGAAGTTATCAACAGTGCACAGTGGCCACATGATTAATGGCACATCATTGTGCAATTCCAATGTAACATTTACCCCACTGCTGACTACACATGCCATGTTTGTGTATGTGATTTTGAACATTGACATGTACTCCCTCACATGTCACTTGTGATATTGATGGGCATGTACACAGAACAGTGTTGTGATGGACTCTCCAATGGGTACACATTTCAATGTGTGAAAGGGGTGAGAAAATCCCAGTGATGTATGTCTTAATGAACAATGTGCATATTTGACTGTCTACTTTTCTTGGCTCATGCACACACTTGTGGTTTACACACAGACTGTGCTCATTGTGTTGTTGATGTGTGCGCTGTTCAACTTATGCCTGAAGGTGTGGCAGGTACAGCAGCTAGGTATGAGACAGTAGTGTTGCAGTTTCACAAATATGCTGTATGAAATACTCTTAGGGCTGCTCATGCTAGATGTGGCCATATCCCTTTGTGCATTCTCATAGTCAGATATTGTTTTGGAGGTACTTGCTGTGTGAAAGGGGACAAGTGTACGAGTAATGTAGCTGAAGGTATCCCTACATGTAAGGTGGTCTGTAACTCAACTGTGATGACAGTCATTGTTGGCGTTGTCTCAGTCAGAACATAAGATGTACACATCTCATAGTGTATTGCATTGACATGTGTCCCCTTTCACCTCAACTAGGAGGAGACTTTATCTGCATCGTCCCTTCACAGTGCTGGCAGACATGGAGAATGAGGAGATCATCCCGAAATTCTGTCTGGATAGAGCAAACCTACAAAACCTATGTGCTATGTTGGAGCCCCACCTGCACCCTCGCAGAACATATCCAACTGCTTTCACCCCAACATCGAAGGAGATGGCGGCCCTGCATTTTTTTTCCACTGGATCATTCCAGCACACGGTGTCCAGCGCAGGTGGGATGTTGCAACCTATGTTCAGCATGGTGCTACGGGATGTCCTGTCCGCTCTGATGATCTACAAGGACAGATACATCCATTTCCCCAGGAGACATGAATTGGCGGGTGTTAAAGGTGATTTTTATTCCCTTGGGCACATCCCCCATGTTGTTGGTGCCATTGATTGCACACATGTTGGGCTGGTTCCACCACAGGCACTGGTGGTGGTGGTGGTGGCCGCGCAGGTCGTTCCAGCAGGTGTCAGCGTTGTTGTTGTTGTTGCTGAGGGGGCGGGGTGGCAGTGGTGTCCTGGGACCTGTTGCGCCCTGGCATACCAGATGGGCCGGCTTCGGCCTCCAAATCCACAGAATCCAGGGAGTCTGCATCAGAGAGTCCATGTTTCTGGGGAGGAGACTGGCTCTGCAGGTTGATGTTGTCGTCTTCTGCAGTCAGTTCTTGGTCACCTGTAGGACAGAGGGGAGATGGTCATAGACGTGCACACCGCAAGCTTAATGTTCAAAGTCTCTTATTTACAGGTTATGCAACACACATTTAACTATTTCACACATTGTATGTCTGCACAGTGATGTACATCATGCCATGATGTGGGAGTACATACATTATTTGTCCATGGTGTGAAATGTCAATGGATACCAGGCCCTACGTGAAGATTTTAGTATTACGATGAAAGGTTGTCATCTGACAACTGGCGGCTATACAACTTGATGTGAAGCATCTTTGCTGATTACTAAGCCTGACAGCCGTTACATCTGCGCATGAACTAGCCATTGCCATCCCATGCATACCTTTGCCCTGTCCTGTGCTTTGATTTCTTTGTTCAACAGACCATGATTGTTTACTTTTCCTATGGTCCTTCCTGCTCAGTCGCCATGGAAGTTACAGAGAGCATTCGTTGCTGTGCACGTTTGTGCCTAGATTTGCTTCAAGCTTGGATTTGGTGAGTCACACTTTTGTTTCTGTGACAGTTACATACGCTTAGCTGTCTGCAGACAGTAACTTGAGATTGTATCTGTGTCAATTTTTGTGTGATGTGAGGCCTTGTGTGGTCATATGACTCCATGATTTTCTTGAGGTATGCTGGGGTGCATGCACTGTCTGCTTACCTGTCCTGTTGTCACATTGTGGTGGACTTTCTGACACATGCTCTGGGTTGGGTGGCGAGCTACATCCTGCTCAGGTGTGGGACGGGAGGCCTGGTGGGAGTTGTAAAGCAGGCCTCCTACCCCCAAACAGAACAACCTTGGTAAATGGCTGCCTACCTCTTAATTTGGAGTGTACAATGCAATGGCTGTCACATCCATCTGGGTGGGAGGGAGTGCTCCATCTTGCCAAGCTTGGGGACAACGAGGCATGGTGGGAGTAGTAGTGCAGGCCTCCCACCCCCAAACAGAACAACCTTGGTAAATGGCTGTCTACCTGTTAGTTGGTTTGTTGTGTTCTAATGGCTGTCACATGCTCCTGGGTGGAGGGGGGGGGGAGTGCTCCATCATCCTCAGGGGTGGGACAGGGGTCCATGGTGAAAGTTGTATTGCAGACCTCCCACCCCCAAACAGCCCTCCCTGGGAAGATGGCTACCTACCTGTTAGATGAGGGGGAACCATACAATGGCTGCCACAAGTTTCTGGGTGGGGGGAGTGCTCCATCCTGCTCAGGGGTGGGACATGGCTGCATGGTGGGAGTTGTATGGCAGATCTCCCACCCCCAAACAGCCCTCCCTGGGAAGATGGCTACCTACCTGTTAGGTGAGAGGGAACCATACAATGGCTGCCACATGCTTCTGGGTGGGGGAGTGCTACATCCTGCTCATGGGTGGGACAGGGGTGCATGGTGGGAGTTGTATTGTAGACCTCCCACCCCAAATAGCCCTCCCTGGGAAGATGGCTGCCACATGCATCTGGGGGGAGGGAATGCTCTATCTTGCTGAGCTTGGGGACAAGGAGGCATGGAGGAGTAGTAGTGCAGGCCTCCCATCCCCAAACAGAACAACCTTGGTAAATGGCTGCCTACCTGTTAGTTGGTTTGTTGCGGTCTAATGGCTGCCACATGCTTCTGGGTGGGGTGGAGTGCTACATCCTGCTCAGGGGTGGGACAGGGGTGCATGGTGGGAGTTGTAGTGCAGACCTCCCACCCCCAAACAGTCCTCCCTGGGAAGATGGCTACCTACCTGTTAGTTGAGGGGGAACCTTGCAATGGCTGGCACATGCTTCGGTGTGAGGAGGAGTGCTCCATCCTGCTCAGTGCATGGTGGGATTTGTAATGCTGGTTGCCTGGACTCATACAACCCTGTAAATGTTGGCCACCTTTGGGGGGATTCAGATGGAGTGGATGTTACATCTGTGAGACCTGTTGTGTATTGTGGTTCAGATGAATGTACTTGGGCCTGGGAGATGTGGCTTTGTAGTTGTGCTAGACAGTACATAGCAGTGCAATGGCATACATTTGTTGGTACTTACCAGCCTGCACTCCCCCGGCTATTCCTGTGAGACTCTCTAGATGCAGTATAGAGAGCACCTTCTCCTCCCTGGCAGTGAATGTTTTGGGAGCAATAAGGGGGCCACCGCCAGTCCTGTGAGCCAGCTGATGGTTCTTGTTCCTCTTTTCTTTCACAACCCTCTTCAGGTTATGACACTGCTTCATGATTTCATTTTTTGAGCGTGGGGTGGTCCCTACTGCATTGACCTTGTCAACTATCCTTGCCCACATTTGTGCTCTTGTGGGGTGGGGGTGGTATAGGTGGTGTGTGTGTGTTGTTGTGCTGGTGTGATGTGTGCAAGTTTGCCTCTCCTTTGTGATGTCGTGTTGGGCCCTTCAGTTGTAGAGTATTGCAAAGGATTGTGGTCAGGGAAGGGGCTGGTTGTATGCTCAGCTATGTGGGTCAAGCTGGGGTATTGCTGTCAGGTGTGTTGTGTGGGTTTGTACTTTTTGAATTTGGCATGGGGGTGTGTCTTTGGGATGTGTTAGGTGTTTTTGGAGGCGGGACTAGTTTGCTGTGTACACTTGGTGGCCTTGTTGTGTATTTTTATATCGACCGCCATTTATTTCACGGAGCGTCCGCAGCGGTGGCTATACTAGAGCCCTTCCGCTGTATCTCCCATTCATCACAGTTTGCGACCGCGGCGGTTGGAAACAGCGGAACGTACCGCGGTCAAATCAGAGATATCCTAATTTTCCAGGCGGTGTCTCCACTGTCCTGGCGGCGGGTTGGTGTGTTTCCGTCGTGAATCTGACCGCCGCGGACGGGTTTTCGCCTTCTCCGCCTGCTACGGGAGCTTTTTTTCATTGCCTCTTTCCGCCGCCGTCGTTTTTTTTTGGCGGTTGATCCTAATCAGACCGCCGGTTTTGCCGCGGTACCGCCGGGCAGTTGTTTTCCGCTACCATGGTGGTCAGGGTGGTTTTACGACCAGCATCCTAATAGACCCCTTAGTGTGAAAGGGGCAGGCAATGGGTGCTGTGGTGAGCGTTCTGTCGCAACACCCATTGCTTTTTGACACTGCCTTCTATTTACAAGGGTGGCGTAAATATGGGGCAGCACCAAAATTAAGAAAAAAAACATGGTCTCAACATTTTTCTATTTGTGCTTCATTGTGTAGCACACCTAGAAACAGCAAATAACCATGAATGATTGTTTATGTGCAGGAAGGTGTCCCTTCCTGCACATAAACAATCATTAAAAATGAAGATTTGAAACTTCTATGTGTGCTGCACAATTCAGCACACATAGGAGTTACAAATCACCATTAGTGATTGTGTGTGTGTCGGAAGGGACACTTTCCTGCACA
This sequence comes from Triturus cristatus, assembly GCF_964204655.1. Taxonomy (NCBI): domain Eukaryota; kingdom Metazoa; phylum Chordata; class Amphibia; order Caudata; family Salamandridae; genus Triturus; species Triturus cristatus. Next base: position 1,060,935,255 of record NC_140580.1, read on the forward strand.
TTAAGAATCAGTCCCTCAATACAGGCACCCTTGCACTTTGGTACAAGGGTGTCTGCATTGGCCCTAGGCAGCTGAATTTAGCGCCAGTGCTAGGGGAAACGCCGGGGTGTGCCGTATCAATTTTCAAAATGGCGGTGTTAACAACTTTGGCTTATTGCTGCGCTCCGCCATTCTCTTATAAATATGCTCCATTGTGCCATCACATTTCTATTTTATTGTGGGGGGAGGTCACATATACAGTTTTTAAGACCTAGGGGCATATGTATCAACATCACCATTTGCGATTCTCAAATAGCGATTGTTAAGGAATCGCTATTTGAGAATTGCAAAACGGGATGTATTTAAAAATTCGCAAACTTTTTGCGATTTCTTAGAATTCCTTAATTGCGATTAGCAAATTGCGAAATCGCAATTAAGGAATACCTGCCCATTCATTTCTATGGGCCAGGAGACCCATAGGAATGAATGGGAAGTAATTCTCAAATAGCGAATTCGCAATTTGCTAATCGCTATTTGAGAATAATTTCAAAGGTGCAAGGGTGTCATGATGACACCCTGATGCACCCCTGAAATGAGCATGTATGTGCATATGGCGCACATACATGCCCTAAGGGCATGTATGAGCGTCACGTGGCACTTTGCAAAATTAAAAATAGTGCATTTTGAAAGGAAATCGCAAATTACCACCAACTGGAAGTTGGTGGTAATTTGCGATTTCTTAAGGATAATTCGCACAACTTGGGTGCTTTTTACATATCATTTAAGAAATCGCAATGTGCGATTTCTTAAATGGTTAGGCAAAATTAAGAAATCGCTAAATTAGCAATTCCTTAATTTTGCGATGGGATTTTGCCTACTACATCCCGTTTTGCGAATTTTTACTCGCAAACGCTGTATTTTGCGATTCGCAGCGTTTGCGAGTAAAAATTAGCTTGATACATATGCCCCCTAATCCCTAAAACATTGAAAAAGTGCATACATTAGGGATGTTATATTTAATATTCTAACTTCAGTCAAATAAAGATTGAAGGAAGTGTATGTTTGAATGGAAGTGCAAATATACTGTTCTAACCCGAAACACCCAAAGAGTGAAGAAAGTGCATAACTCTGATGTGTTAGATTTACATTTCTGACCCAAGGCCAGCAAATATTAAGGAAGATGTATAGTTGCACCATTCTGATTCCCAAACCCCAAATATTGAAGAAAGTTCATAATTTGGAAGGAGTAGAATTTACCAGTCCAACAGACATTGGGGTACATGTATACTTTAGGGGTTCAAATGTGCTAGTCTCCTAAACACTGAAAAGTGCTTAATTGTGATGGGGTACAGTTTCTATTCCAACTCCGGAGCAAAAACCATCTGGGGAAACTGTATATTTGAGGAGCAAGGTGGAATGAATACTAATCTAACCAACAAACCCCCAAACATTAAAGAAAGTATATAATTTGAAGGGGTTAGATTTAATATTATAATTCCAGTTGAATAAACACATGGACAGTGTTGGACTTGGCCATTTTGCAGGGTCATCCCTAAACTTTTTGCCTTTCTCCTAGGCTTTTTTCTGACATGGTGTTGGTGGTTCTAGGACTCTGGGCACTTTAGCACTGCTGTCCAGTGTAAAGTGTGTGTGTGCGCTCTGTGAGAAATATGGTAAGATTGGTCTACACCTGTTTGGCCAATTTAATTTACCTGTCAGTCCCTTGTAAAGTGGTATCTCATATACCCAGGGCTGGTAAATTAAATGCTACTGGTGGGCTTGCAGCGCTGATTGCGCCACCCACCAAAGTAGCCTTGCAAACCTATCTCAGGCTCTGCCATTGCAGGGCCTGTGTGCACAGTGTTACTGCCGCTGTGACGTGGCACCTAAAATGTGTGCCATATCTGTGACCCCCCCCCTTTACTGCATGTCAGTCACCCCTAAGGTAGGCCCTAGCTAGCCCTATGAGCAGGGTGCGTTGTTGGTAAAAGATAGGACTTGTACCTTAAGTGTGTGACATGTCCTGGTAGTGACAAACAGCCATTTTGGTTTCTCACTACTGTGGGGCTGCCCTCCCATAGGAATGCATTGGGGATTCCCTGATAAGTGTTTCAGTGGTAATTCCTGATATGAGAGGAGCAGGGTGGTGAAGTTTGGTATGTTTGGAATAGTAATAATAAATGATACACAATGGTGTGCGCAGATTTATTACAACTATTTTAGAAATGCCACTTTTAGAAGTTGTCATTTCTGTGTGCTATGTGTCTGCCTGCCTGCCTGATGTGAATTGCATATCTGGCTTTTGAGTGACAGGGACTGGTGTGGTGTGTGTGGCTCCAGGAGGGGCAGGGTGAGTCAGCACTAGGCTGAATGGGACATCTGCATTTGGAGTAGTGGGAGGAGAAGTCCCTGGTCCCTGAATAGGTCTGTGCCTAGTCTGTACAATACTGGCTCCACCCCCTGTGGTGTGTCTGATGATGAGTGTAGGAGAGTAGGATCTACTTCTTATGCTTAGCCCCATTTTTTGCTGATGTTTCACTGTTTTTTTTACTTTAGTCTGGCTGGGCCCCTGCCTCGCTGCTTCCTCTCTAAATTGATTGCATGTACTTTAGGTACACTCCAGATTGGATTCTGGGGTACCCTTATAAGTCCCTAGTATATGGTATACTATGTACCCAGGGCATAGGTACCCCAGAGGCCTACCAGGGGCTGCAGCATGTATTGTGCCACCCCTGGGAAGCCATTTAAAACAACACAACAGGTCTACTACAGCAACCTGTGTAAGGTGGTGTATGCACCCCTTACTGAGATATAGGTTCCCTATATCTCTCCATATCACTGCACATATAAACCTATCAGTCACCCCAATGGCAGGCCTTATCAATCCTGAAGGCAGGGTAATTGGTTTTATGTGAGAGGGTGCCCATGCATGAGCAGAGCCCCACTGCAGCCTTCGGAACCTTTATTCCTGGTTTGTTTGCGATGCAGCCAGACCATATACTCTTAAGTGCATTATAACCTCACGGTAAATGTTAACTTTGGAATGGCTGCATGGAAACATGTCGTGTTTGGTGTCAAACACCTTGGAATCATACCCCCAAACCAGTAACTGGTGTGGGAGTTATGATTCCACCCTACTGGAGGGAGAAATATAACAGCACCGGTATACCCGGTACCAGCTTTGCGAGCCCTGGCATCACAAAATGGATGCTGCCAGCCACAGACACGAGTCTGCCCTCCTGCTGCTGGATGAAACTCTGGCAGGGGAGGCCTGGACAATAGGTTTCCTGTCACAGGGAGGTGTGACCACCTTCCAGACAGGCTTTAGTGTATTGGGCTGGGTGGGTGCACTCTGAAAGTGCTTTGAAGTCTGCACCGGGGGCACATTTGGTGTCCCTGTGCATAGTTCAGCTCAAACTGGTTGCAGGGGCTACCAGCCCCTGCTCTGCCGCGAAACTGGACAAATGATATGGGTGTGGCCACCCCTCTGTCTAGACCCTCCCATAGGTGGGTCCCCAGAGTTTGTCCCTTCCTTTCCTTGGGTATAAAGTAGGAACCCCTGACTACAGGACTTTAGATATTACCTGGATGATACTCTGCTACAGAGACCAGTACTTCGACAATCTACATTGAACCAGAGGACTGAAGAATCTCCCTTGGAGTAAAAGAGTTACTCCCCTGCTTGGCAGGCACCAAAGACGCACCGGTCCGGTTTGCATCTCCGAAGCTCCTGAGGACTCCGAAGAATATTGCAACACAGGAGGTGGGTTACCGTAGTCTCTGAGGTCGATCTGTGTGCTCAGCAAGTCTAAGGCCTGTATCCCTCCTGGAGACCGTGCAACCCAAACCCCTGGGCACCGCAACCATTTGCAGCAGCATATGCCTTTTGGTGATCCCTGAGGCTGGGCTTTGGTATACTTGTAGTCCAGACCCTGAGCAATAATTCCACCTAAGATTACTGGCCAACACTCATCGAGTGACCCATGGGCTGGTATTTGGTGATTCCTCTCGAGGACCCTTCGTGATCCCTTTTCCATCGACTTGTGGGTCCCTGAGAAGGGTACTTTAACTTTCAATGGACTTACTTGGTTGCTACAGGCGTGCCCTGACTCTCCATTGCTTGGGGGTCCACAGTACCTTGCTGGTCCACACCGAAGCCATTTTCTCTCACCGCGTGGGTTGCCGTTGCCAAGGCTTATTGGTCTCCAGTCCGGACACCGACCCCCCAGCACTCGACATCCTTCATGGGACAGCTCGCCTGCATACTGTGGTTGTCGTCAATGCCTCCTGGTCCCCGTGGCAGTGGAGTCAAGCTTCACCTCTTCGCACCTGAAACACCCGACATTGGTGGGCATTCGTCTATCGTGCCCCTGGTCACTGGCAAGTGACCCAGACTCTGTCCCCTCTGCTCTCAGGTTCTTCACATCTTCGATCCAGGCTTGGATCACCCCAGACACTTCTCCTTTCCACGGCAGCAGCACTTTGCAGCACATTGCCATTGAAATCAACGACGATTCCCAACACCATTTGACACCTATGCGCCCGGCTTCCCTGGGTGAGGTAACACAAGTACTCCGGTGCTCCCGTGGGTGCTGGCCCTTGAACCCTCTAAGTCTAAAGGGGTTTGCTCAAAGTCCTCTCCTAAGTGTCCTTATTCTTTAAAATTCCAACCACGACTTTCCCATTGAATTGTACCGGGTTCGCGGCTGTGTTCTCACACAGCACATGTCCCCCGTGGGTCTCCTGTGTCACTGCCTTGGGTGGTTCCTTGGGGTCTCAGCGATTCTACGTGCTCTAGGCACTGTGTCTGGTCAAGTCATGGTTCTTATACCACTTTCTTAATATATGGTTTGGTCTCACCCTGGGGCCCATTGTATATTGTGCTATTTACTGTCGTTTAATAACTGTATGATTGTGTGCCTTGCTCTCTAATGTCATAAAGAGGTTAGTAGAGAGTGTGTAAAAATAAATACATATATTTCATATATATACCTTGTGTGGTTCTCCTTTCATTTAGCCATTCAGGAGGTTATAATCTGGTAAACCAAGCTGCTTTACACTCCTTCAAGACTTAGCCTGAAGGCTGCTGTCCATAGCTACCACTAGGATAGCTTTCAATAAAGATTGTCTTAAACCTAATCATCAATAAGGGTTGTTTGGACTGGTGCAAGGTGCCCACTATAACTAGAGGACAGCATATACCAGGCCAACTTCTCACAATGAGCCCCCACCTGACAAAGAGGAAGAGGAGCCTGGTAAACAGAGTGTTCCAATTCCCCCCTGAACCAGTTTTGGCTGGGTCCCCCAAGCCCTGTGCCAGGGCAGATAAATGGATGTGTAATATAAATATAGGGGCTGTGACCCCATGAAGGTGTTGTTCCTGGGGTTGGGGGAGTGCTGCTGCTGGGCCTCAGGAGGAACCGCTATGAGGGACTACCTCCCTGCTGGAGGGCCCTGTGTGCTGGCCTGCCTGGGCCCAGCTTTTCCCCCTTCCCCTCTTTGGACTTTTTGCACCTAGCTCCTCGTGAGCGCTCTGATTTTACTTGCCAGAGACGAGCGTTTTGTGGGTCTGCAGCGCTGCACGGCGTGGAGAGAGGGAATCCCCGACGTAGGGATTCCCCGAGTTGCTGCAAGGAGCGGTAGCCCCCCCCGCTTGGCGTGCTGTGGCGTGAGCCTACCCCGCATTTCAAGGGAAGAGCGGGTGTCCACCCCGCTTTATGCTTTCATTTAAAGGCAGGTGCCCACCCTGCACTGTTGTGCTGCCGAGGAAATCACCGCCGTGGCCCGATCGAGAAAAGCTACCGACCCGGAAGTCAGGCAGAGTTCTCCTGACTGTGGGCGGGGCCTACTGGCAAGCACGAGAGCCTCACGGGCTCCATTTCTGCCCCCCTTCACACCCGTGACCGGAGGAGTGCCGCCGGAAGGGAGGAGAGGGGCTGCAGCTGATCAGCGGGGCTCCCGTGGTGAAGAGAGAGCCCCACGTGTTGCTGTGCCGAATAGGGTAGCCCGGAGGAGCGAAGTGAGGCCAGACAAAGCCTCCCCAGCGAGAGGAGGAGTTCCCCAGCAGCCCTGGTGAGTAGGGCTTCACAATTGTCCATTACTTGTGCCGATTGAGGCAAAATGCTGGTGCCCAGTTTCTGAGCGGACCCGCAGGCGAGCGGGCCGCTCCAATGTGGGGTGCATTGTTTTTAGGAACCCCGTGGGGGTCCAGAGGGAACAGTGGTGCCCTTTCCTCTTTATTTCCTCAGTTGCGCCGCCGTAGCGGGCAACTGCTAAGTTTTGGCCATTTGTTTTACAGAGTCCCAGAGTGGAGCTCACACAGGGCATTATCAATGCTCCAGAGGGCACAGGAGTGCCAGTGCCTCTATTTGTTTTCACAGCTGCACCGCAATTAGCGGCAGCTGCAACGTTTGAGCCAAAGCCATTGTCAGGAGTCCCAGTGGGGACCCAGGAGGCACAGTGGTGCCAGTGCAATTGCGCCCTTTTGGTTCTGCTGCAGTGGCAGCAGCCCTGACATTTGGGACATAGGGCATTTGAGCCCCTAGAGAAGGCCAGTTGGCCTGGGGGTCAGTTATAGGTTGGTAGGGTGCAGGGCCCTAATGTGATTTATGTAGGATGTGCCAAATGTGATTTATGCACCCTGATTTATGCCTCTAATGTGTTTATGCTTATAAGGTGATTGCATAATGTGTTTATGCTGGTGAGGCCTAATGCGTAATGTGTTTATGCTTATGAGGTTTGGGCCTACTGTGGTTATGCCTAATGTCATGCAATGATATTTTAGGATAATGTGATAATACTTGGGTCATTATGGTACCAGTAGTTACTGTTCGTGTTTTATATTTACTTACCTGTTCTGATGGTTCTGACAGTGGCCCGATTGGCCCTGTCCTGTATATAATCCCCTGTGAATATTGCCTAGTGCCAGTTGGCACAGTGTAAATGTGTGATTATGTTTCTAATGTGTTTATGATAATACAAAGGCTATATCTTTTATATAACTTTGTGTGGAGTTTTTTTGTGGTGTGCCTAGTGTGTTGCTGTTGTGTGTGCAGCACAAACACTTTACACATTGCCTCTGGTATAAGCCTGACTGCTCATGCCAAGCTACCAAGGGGGTGAGCAGGGGTTATCATCAGTGTGTAACTCCCTTGCCCTGACTAGAGTGGTGGTTTCTGCCTAGCTTAGGCGCAAGCCCTACCCAACCAGAAATCCCATTTCTAACAGACAAGTATATCATTTTTGGGGATGAGGGGTGGCAATATACTGGGTGGCACTATACTATTCTAACTTCAACACCATAAACATTGAAAAGTGTTCGAAGTTCTGTCCAACAAACATTGACGAAATATAGGTTGGGGGGAGGAAGGAAAATACACTTGCAACTCCCAGCCCAAACATGGAAGAATATATAATATTTGAAGGTATATGATTTACTAACCCAAGTCTAGTACCATTAAAACTGTAAGTGTATAATTAGGTGAGTCTATATATGTATACTCTTCTAGCACCAAAGATCAGAATGACCTTGAAAGTGGTCAAACCTGTCGAAATTTAACAGGGAAAAGCATACAGTATTTACCATATCATGCATATTTCTGTGCGCTAAGCACCAAAATCCTCGTGTTATTCCCCACCAACTCGTAATAGGTGTTATTTATAGTGTCCGAGAAATATCGTATCCCGTGGTATCGTTATTTTTGAGATGTGATAAATAACACCTAACCTCATAATCAAGGCCTTAGTAGCACCTTTGGTACGGGGAAGGGGAGTGGTGGGAAAATGGGGAATAATTAATGCAAATGCATGGGGTGTAGGAAATTTAAAGACATGGTTTACGGAGGGATATGGCAAAATAAAAAAGACACTGAGTAAGAAAATTCCCACTCACAAAATACACACCTACACTTACTTTGTAGTACTATTGACAAAATATTATTAATGGGACACAAATGGTCAACGACTGTTAATGTAAAACACTTCTATAGAAACACGTAAGACAGAGAATAACACTAACATAAATAGGGGGGAAAATGTATTAAAATTGATATTAGATGGTTCTCAAATATGTCACATTTTAGACTTTTTAAAACGTATATACTATTTTATTATAATTTGAATTCTTTCTTCTTTAACCATGAAATTACATTGGGCCCGATTCACAGAACTCCTAAACTTACTACCATTTTGGTATTCACAGAAGGCACTTACTCATTTTGGTATTCATAGAAGGCACTTGCTCATTTCGGTATTCACAGAAGTTAGGAGTCCTAACTTTAGGAATCCTAAATGCCTTCTGTGAATACCGAAAGTCTTAAAGTTAGGATTTTTCTCAGTTTAGGAGTAGTAAAGTTAGGAGTCCTAACTTTACTACTCCTAAACTGAGCCAAATACTAATTTTAAGACTTTCGGTATTCACAGAAGGCATTTAGGAGTCCTTAAGTTAGGGGTCCTAACTGTACTACTCCTAGACTACTCCAAGACTGGAAAAATGGGGAACAACATATACCGATATCCTCCCTGCGTCGCAGACCCGTCGTCATGCACACTCATTCATACATGCATTCATTAGTGGGGCCCATAACACCAACTCACACACGTCACCACTCGCGAGTCTACACACACAGGAGGGATGAGTAATTCAGGCGCTGGACATGTGGGGGGAACACCTTATATCCTATGGGGAGAGAAGAATATTTTTTCAAAATATACATTAGCATTCGTCGCCTATAGATCTCTATTCTCAAACATCAAGGCACTCCACCCACTTGGTCGGCGGACCAATTAGTTGGATTGGTTGATGGTGATTTAGAACCAGCTAAAACACATTTTAAGAATCAGAATCCTTATTATCCTTAATGAAAAACCACAAACTCATATTTCCTTGTTAATCAATTTTTGTTTATCTAAATTTTCATAATGATTTATATTTACATTTGTCTCGTCAAAGTTTAGAATTTCTAGATCAATTTAAGTAAATCACAGAACATCATATTTACCTAATCTGGCTATCTGGTCCTCTAATTCATTGGTTCTGCATAATCAAATTTGTCGTAGATTGTCAGAATAAAGCAGGCCAAAGCTCAATGATCAAAGTCCTCTGCTCAGCACGTTACAGTCCCAAAATGTTATCAAAGGACCAGAAATCATGCAAGCATCTATCATAGCTCTTGAATTTTGAAAAAGTTTGCAGTCACCAAGCGGTCGGGCAGCATATGACCATCAGGAAAAGGCGTCGCATCACATCTATCCTCTCTATTCTTTTACCCTTTTTAAAATAAAATCAGGTTAAGAAGATACATTTTTAGGACAAGAACAGTGGTGATTGGCTGGTTGGGATCGTCCGAGTCTTATTCCCAGATTCTCAGTACAGTTCGAGGTCTGAGGTCAGTAGTCCGCTCTTGTATCGGCTTGTTCCGGTTTACTGTAAGGTTGATTGTTCCCTTATCTTGGCTGACCACCAAATTCTTATCCTTGACCAGGAACATGATGAGCAAAGGTCGCTAAGAAGTTCATGATACTGTTCGTACATGCGCAATTGACTCTGCGCCTCACGAGACGGTGGCCACTTCTGCGTGCAATGTCAGCAGCCATTTTGGAATAGGCCCGATGTCAACTTAAGCAAAACAAACACAAAGGAATAATTAATTCATAGAAATGATGATTCTAATGTTAACCCTTTACTAATCCCTCTATGTGCTTGTATTTATCTAGCAGATAGCAACATTTAAAGCCATTATATTCACCTTTTCCGATCCTCCAGGACGATGCAACGTCACAAAGCAACATATCATGCAATATTCTATTACCACATATACTATTTATTAATATGCGTACAGATTTTAGTTATAAGAGTTATTTAGCCATGCAAATAGCAAATCCCATGTGTAGTTTATGTTTTTATAATGTTGATTAGTATACATGCAACACTCGTTTAATAATATTATAGTTAATAGATTATATAATTAGTAATTTCATGCAAGAATAGAGGAGGTATACAAAATGTTGCACTACCTGCTCCATCAATCCCCCCTTTGGTGATTACATCACTACAATACCTAAAAGTTTGTAAACTTTTTATAAAAAGAAATTAATTCAAGAATTCTTAAGTTTGTTAGTTCACATTTCTGTTTCACCTATCTCTTCTTCTCTTGCTTTTCTATACATACTATCTTTCATTTCTTCTAATTCTACTTCTTCAAATTCTCTTTCTCATCTTTTATTCTCTCCCTTTTTCTCTTTTTAAGTTTTTCTGTATTTTCTTTCTTTTGCAACATAAATATCCTAGTCTTAAAATTAATACTAAAAATATTACACATGTTAAAGGAAATAGGATTTTACCTATAAATGTACTACCTAATTTTAATAGGAAATCTTTAATAGATGATAATTTCTTTCCAATCTTTTCCCAAACACCTTCAACCTCCAGTGGTACAATTTCTTCATGCAAATCAGTTATATTTTTAATGTACGTCTTTAGATCTTGACTTTCGTCAGGAATGTAAGTATAACAATGTTGAACTTTCAACATTCCACAGACTCCACCCTCTTTTGCCAGAATTATATCAAGGGCAAGTAGATTTTGCATTATCATGGCACGCATGGCAATCATCTCAGTATTTACCAATAAAAATCCTCCGGCGGTGCTTGTTGACAAGCGATCCACTACTGTGGATAATTTTCTAATTTTGTGTGCATTCAGAGATATTCCCACTGCTGGTATCAATGCTCCAAATATGTCTCCTACAATTTCTGACCAAGATTCTCTTTTTCTACGAGTTAGTTGACTACCTAACTTATGTACACCATCTCTTCCTCTTCCCACATGGAATATCTTTGGGAAAACCAGGCCTACATAACATGTGCCATACCAATGGTCTGGCAAACCATAATATGCTTTGTTCCCGCAGATAAAATATAATCCAGGAGAAACTGGACCATTTCCTCCTTTAAATCCCCCTCCACCCATGATTCGATATGTCAATCACTCGTACCTACAAAATATTTATCATATGCAGTTTGATTCCTTCTAATACACAACTCCCCTTTCTGAGGCCAATCCAAAGCCATCGTTGGACTAGCTTCTCCTTTCAAATGTTTCTCCTTTTCAATATCCCAGACTGTCTTTTCTTCTTTTCCCTCGGGTACTTTCTTTTGCATTTTCAATCTCCTTTCTTCAAACATATCCAAGAAAACTTTCTCCTCCTTCTTTAAGATGCAGGTTAGATTATTTCTAAATATGGACTCTAATGTTAGTTCTTTATTTTCTAAGAAAAAATCACCTAACACTTTTGCAGGCTTGACTTTATTCAATTTGTTAACTACAGGTACTTGTGAAAATATGTTATCTACATCTGAAAAATAATATTCTAATTTCCCTATTTTGTAAAACAAACTTGCTATTACACTACATGTTATTCCATATGTTACTGGGAGGTGATGATATGTCACTCCCTCAGACACAGATGCAGGTAGCAGACCCTCACGTCCAATGTCTTTATATATTCGGATAGGAATTTTGAAAATACATTGTTAGAAAAATCATTTATAGACCTGTCTTTATGTAAATAATTTCTATCTATTTTAGTCGGATATACTTTCTGAATCTTTTCTACTTTAGTTTTATTTTCACTATGTCCTTCTATTGTTTCTAGTGTAACTTTAAATGAAATCATTAAAGCTAACGCACTCCACAGAAGCATTAGTAGTCCTGTACAACAACAACACATTTTAAACCATCTTCTAAGAAATACACATTGAGGTTTTCTACCTTCGGTGTTTGCCATTTCAATAAATGATCAGTGTCTTTTGACTTTGCCTCTTCTACTTCACAACTAGTTTTGTCTAACCCAAGGCTCTAAGCACCTACTTGGTTCTATCAGTTATGTCTTTTCCAGTAAATTATTGTCTTTCCATTGGAATCACTTTTGGTCTTTTCAGTCTGGCATTTGATCGTCTTTTACTTTTCTTTCATAATCCTGATACAGAACTTCCTGAACATCCGTTTCTTCTCCAATGTCGGACAAGATAACTCTCAGGATTTACGATTCTTCGTCTTCCTCATGCACTTCTGGTACAGTCACCTCTGGATTCTCTTGGCTGTCCGCCTCTTCTTTTATTTCAGGCAGTGCCACGTATGACCATTCCGGAGATTTATACTTCTGGTTAGGTTTTCTCGTTCTCTTATTTTCCTCTGCTGTCGTTTTTTCCTCGTCTTTCAATTTTTCTTGACTAGATACTTCATTCACTTGTTCAGCTCTAGATTAATTCACTCATGTCAATCTGTATCTCAATCTCTTTATTTTGTTTGGCCAAATTTCATCTCTTGCTGATCTTTTCAATTTATCTCCCTTTTCATTTTTCTCAGTTCTCCATGCTCTCTTTCTCAGGACTCGACCTTCTGGTACTTCTTCATCATTGTCCTCTGATTCTGTTTCAACTTGACTTTTACTTTCAACTGTTTTTCTTTCCACCACTTCTTTTATTTTCCCTACTTCTGTTCCTCCTCGTGGTTCTTCCACACAATCTTCCTGCTGACTAACCGTCCCTTCCTCTAACTGGGTGTTTGAATTCCCTACAAATCCTCGGGAGTCTTCCGCAAAAATCTTTCCCTCACTTTCTGTATCTGGCACCGGACCATCTGCTTTTGTTATTTCAGGTGGAATTTCTCTCAACTTTCCATCTGGAACTTCCTTATCGAAAATTTCTTTAATTGTCTCTTCACTGCTTTTCTCTTTTCCCATACGTACCTGTGCTTGTTCAGTCTCTGAGTCTGAGCTGGTGTCAGAAATCTGCAACTTCCTCCTCAAGGGAATGTTCTCTGGGGCAAAGGTCAAATTTGGTTCTGACTCCCCCCTTTCAGGATTTTGTCTTGTTCTGGTGTCCTCAGTATCAGATTCAGAACTAGTTTCTGATTCTTCAAAGTACTCTCCTTCCTTGTTATCCACTGGGTTTGGAATTCGTAAGGTATGACTAGCATGAATCCAGTTCTTTACTCCTGCACACTTCACAGCTGTTGTCGTAGTTAAAATCACTTGTCGTGGTTTTCCCCAACGTGGGACCAAACCGTTCCTTCTTCTGTGCACTTTAATTCTCACTCAGTCACCCGGGCTTAGATCATGAGCTGGCTTCTTTTCAAGGGTGGTGGCATCTGATCCAACCTGATGAAACACAGAATGAACGGAGTCAGCCAACCCCTTACAGTAATCCAACACCAAGTCATCAGAGATAGGCAACAGCTTGTTGACTGGTATGAGTACATGCCTCATTGCTCTCCCCATCACAATTTCGTGGAGACTCAAACCTGTGTTCCTATCTGGAATTGATCTAATAGTCATGAGTACCAGAGGCAAGACATTAGGCCATTTCAAATCTGTGGCTAAACACATCTTTCCTAATCTGTTTTTAATAGTGCCATTTACTTGTTCCACCACACCAGAAGCCTCTGGGCGATAGGCACAATGTAGTTTGTGTTGTACATTTAATGCCTCACAAATTAGCTTCATGATTTCATTATGGAAATGTTTTCCTCTATCTGACTCAATTGTGACTGGAAACCCGAATCTAGGGATGAACTCCCTCAACAGTAATTTGGCTACTGTAATTCCATCATTTCTTCTTGTGGGATATGCTTCTACCCATCTAGGAAACAGACAGAGCATCACTAAAACATACCTCAACCTGTTACAGGGGGGCATCTCAATGAAGTCAATTTGCATTCTGGTGAAAGGCCCTCCTTCTCGACCTATCGTTCCTAGACTTACCACTGTTTTTCTTCCAGGATTGAACTGTTGACATATAAGGCATCTTTGACAAAGGATCTCAGCTACAAGTCTGAATTTTGCATTATACCATGTCCGTTTAAACAATCTAAGCATTGCATCTCTCCCTACATGTGCTTGTCCATGAGACATCCGTGCCATGGCAGACACCATGCTATCAGGCATAACTGGTCTTCCATCCCGATAAACCCACACATAATCTGTTTCCCTTGGTGCACATCCTGCCTTTACCCATTGTCTCATTTCCTCATCTCCTGCTTCTTCCTGTAACTGCCTCACTTCTTCCCATGTATTCACAATGTTAGTAAATAACAAGGGACATGAATTCATTTCCTTTTCTTGTGCTCGATTTACAGAATTCTGATTTTGTGCACAATATTGAGCCATATCGTTAGCGTACTGGTTTCCAGCTGAAATATAATCTCCAGTCCTTGTATGTGCAGCACATTTCACAACGGCTAATTGCTTAGGCAGCTGTATCGCCTCAAGCAATTTCCCAACCATTTCCGCATTCCTTATAGGGGTTCCACTTGAAGTCAAAAACCCTCTTTGGGACCAAATTTGGCCAAAATCATGCACTACACCGAAGCCAAATTGACTATCGGTTATCACAGTCACTCTTACATTCTTTCCCAACTTGCATGCTCTGGTTAACGCAAACAGTTCAGCAACCTGGGCTGATTTTACTCCCTTTAGGTAAGACGCTTCCATTACCGCTACTACTGTGCATACTGCATATGCTGCACTCAAAATTCCTTCGTCTGTTCTCAAGCATGACCCGTCCACAAACATCACATAGTCACTTTCTGTCAAAGGTATATCTTTTATATCAGAACGTGGTTTGGTACAGAAATCAAGTACATCCAAACAGTCATGATCCACATCATCTCTGACTTCCACATTCTCAGCATCAGGCAGTAACGTTGAAGGATTCACATTCAGACATCTCACCAGGCTCACATTTGTTGCACCTAGGATAACTTTCTCATATTTAGTCAGCCGACTGTGTATCATGAACTGGGTGCGGCTCCTTGTTAAAAGGATTGTCACATCATGAGGTACAAACACTCGCACATGATATCCCATCACAATTCCTTCGCTCTGTTCCAGACTTTTACAAGTGGCTGCTACAGCTTTCAAACAACCAGGCAAAGCTACAGTTACAGGGTCGAGTATAGCTGAAAAATATGCAATTGGTCTTCTCAGTTTTCCATGTTTCTGTATTAATACAGAAAGTACACATCTATTCCTTTTGCTGCAGTATAGTTCAAACTCCTTCTCATAGTCAGGCATACCAAGTGCTGGTGCCTCACACAAACTGTCTCTCAATTGTTTAAAGGCTGTTAACTCTTCCTTATTTAATTCAATGGGGTCTTTCACATCACTTCTCGTCAGGCGTACCAAAGGTTTTGCTATCAGGGAAAAGTTACTTATCCACTGATGACAATATCCAACCATTCCAAGAAACATTCCCACTTCTCTTTGCGTCATTGGGGCTATCATTCCTTTTATTATCTTGATTCTATCTGCAGTTACTTTTCTCAGTTCTTTTTCAATTTTGTGGCCTAAATATTGTACTTCTTTCTGACAGAATTGTAATTTCGATGGGGATACTTTAAGTCCTCCATCTGCCAGATGATTTAGCAATGCTATGGTATTCACTACACAAGCTTCTCGAGTTTTTAACGCCACAAGTAGGTCGTCAATGTACTGTACCAGTACTGAGCTCTCGAACATCTCTAGATCTACTAAGGACTTTTTCAATATCTGGTTAAATATTGAGGGGCTCTCTGTATACCCCTGTGGGATTCGGCACCATGCCAAAATACGTTCGCCAAACCGGAACACAAAAATCTGCTGACTGTCATGATGCAATGGAATGGGAAAGAAAACATGACACAGGTCAATTACTGTGTACCATTCTGCATCATGAGGAATCTGATACAAAATCACAGATGGATTTGGTACAATAGGACAACATGACACAACAATTTTGTTTATTTTTCTCAAGTCTTGCACTATTCTAAATGTTCCATTAGGCTTTCTCAGGCCCAGAATTGGTGAATTACGTGGACTACTCATTATTTCTCACAAAATACCTTGTTTAATCATTTTCTCTATTATAGGAGTAACTCCTTCAATTATTTCGGGTGTCAATTTTTACTGAGGAATATTTAGGTAACGTATTCCTTCCTTTACAGTCACTTTTACATGATCCACATTTTTCATTAATCCCACATCTTCTCCTGTGAAATCCCAGACTTCCGCCTTTACTGTCTTTTTCTGTTCTTTTGGTAGTTCTTCAGGGTTAAATATAGCAAAAGTCTCAGTAATCTCAGGTTCCATTTTAGCCATAGTCATTTCATACAGTACATCTTCATCAGGGGTCTTAAATGCTATACCATCAGGAGTGCAAAATATGGTGCAATTCATTTTGCACAGTAAATCTCTTCCTAACAAATTTACAGGGCTTGAATCACACACGACAAAGCAGTGCATTTCAGAAAATTTCCCTATGTTAACTTTTACTGGTTCAGTGAGATATTTTTTAATCTGTCTGTTGGATACTCCAACTACTTGGAATGTTTCGTCCGAGAGAGGAAGATTTTTAACATCAGCTGACCTGACAGTTGAACGAGTAGCACCAGTATCTACTAGGAAAGTAATATTTTAATCATTTAACTTTCCATCCACAAAAGGACCTGTCTGGTCTACTTCTAGATTTGCGCCAAATACGTACTCTTCTTCCTCCCCTCGGCACCATCAATAGCTTTCTTCTGACTCACTCTCATCGCGTTGTAACCAATACTGCGAAACAGCACTAGCGCGCTGCAGCTTAGTTACCTGTTCTTCGCTGTAGAATCCTGTCTCATTACTGTATTTCTGATGATTTACGCTCTGTGGAAAAGGCGGTTTTGGTGCCTGATTCTGTAGGGCAACAACCTGCTGCTGTCGCTGTGGTTGACAACTCACCTCTTTCTGCATCTGCGAATTTAATGATGCATTATCACCATTAGCACTCGGGGGAAATTTACACTCGGTTTTCCAATGCCCTATTCTCCCGCAATTATGACATGGCCATTTCTTTTTGGCTTCTTCTATATTAAATTGTCCCTTTCCTTTTTCAACATTAAATTTAGGTTTCATACCTGCACCATTTGCCTGTTCAATCAATTGAGCTTCCTGTCTTTCTGCCACTTTTACCTGTGCCCACATAGCCTTTTCTTTTAACTTACGCTGTTTGGCTTCAATGTCATCACTAAAGTATTTTGCATGTCTCAGTACTTCATCTATTTTCTTATTTTGCCAGTCCACTGTATGCTGTTTAATCATTTCACTTATTTCTGGACGCAGCCCATATACAAATCCGTATACAAAGTGACTTAAATCTTTTTCACTCAAATTTTCATCACCACTAAACTGCTTAAAGGCGAGTATTAACCTTTCATAATAAGCATGTAACGATTCTTTAGCTTCCTGATGAGTTCGGTCAATTTTTACCCAATCAGTCTCCTTGGGAGGTACTTTGTTTTTCAGAAAGGTAATTACCTGTTCATATTTTTTCATTACTTCAGGATCAGGGGCACCAGTTTTTGGGTCTCTAGGGTATTCTTGTGTAGGCCAGCTAATCCTTATCTTACATTCTGCCCATAAGTCTGCTGGTACTATTATGTCAAAAAGACTGTTTAAATCAATCCATAGAACTTTTGATAATTTCACAAACCTATCTACCTGCATATACCACTCGACTGGCTTTTCGCGCAATCGAGGGAAATCATCGGTAAATGACAAAATATCTTGTCTAGTCCAAGGGACATGTACATATCCTCCGCCTGGAATTTCTCTCATGGGACATTCTGTTACTACCTTTTCCTTTTCTCTCACTGGGAAAGCTGCAAACGTTTTGTCTGAGACATCATCTCGTTTTCGAAACCACCTACTTTTCCATTTATCTACATCTCCCCATTTTCTTAACAAAATGATTATGTCTTTAATTTGAGTTGTTCTTCCTGCGGTATTCAGATTTTCAATATCTTTTTCAGAAAAATCTACTCGGTATGGTATTTGTAAAGCCTTTACTCTTTCAAAGTCTATACCCATTTCATTTGCCACTTCTTCTAGTCTTTCGTGTAGATTCCTTGCTCTCCAGGTTATACTTTTACTTAAAATAATAATTCTTCATCCTTTTAACTTCTCCATGGGGATAGTCCCTACTATTAATTCTTCCTAAACAATCTTCATCTTGGCCACATCTATAGATTGGGATTCTGTATCTTTCCGCTGTAAACTCCTTAACCATTCACTTAATTTTTCTGAAGTAGGTCCTACTGAACTTTTCTCGCTACTAGGTTGTTCTGAACCCTTTGATGATCCTGGAACTGATTCTGTCCTCATTATTATTCTATCCACTAAACTCTGATTTACTGTGAAATTCTTAGCCGTACTTTGTTCTGAAATGCCTGCTGTTTGTCTCCATGGATTCTCATCTGAATTTTTGTCTGGCCTCTCGGTCTGTTTTTTACTGTTATATGGAATCATCAGACAATGCACACTATCCTTCTGTTTATCAAAAATAGGCATTACAGGTCCTATGGTTACAGGAACGGTTACAGCTTCTAAGTTTTTGGTCAATTCCCTAATCTTTTCAGTTAATTCTAAAGTGGTTTGCGCTAGTTCAGCTGAATTTTCATTACCTGTTTTACCATGTTGTTCTTTTTCTAATTCTCTGAAAGGATTATTTCTTCCTACCTCTTGTGATACTGATTCAAATTTTATATTTCGTGGCGTTTCATTCATTGGGGCACTTGGTGTCAATAAGGTGGAATCTGATTGATATAGGGGTGGATTTTTATAAAACATGTCATCAGGAACATCATCCTCCGATTCATGCACACCATACCCTCCTGACTCTATATTATTTTTTTTCCATACATTTTCGACTGCTAATCTCTTCAGCACTTCTCACAGGAAACAAACCCTCAGTCATATTTGTGCTTCGCCATCTCCTCATTCTATCATCATGATTCTCCTGTCCATATGATCTACCAAACATATATTTGTACCTTCCGCCACTCCTCTGCCGTGCTCTGTCATGCATCTCGTCTTCCCATTCTGTCAATGCTTCAAACTGTGTTGGTCTAGGTCTCAGTTCTAGATTCATCATTCTCTCTCTCAAATTTCTCAAAACCGCTAAATTAAATGAACCATGTTCCGGAAATGCTAAGACTCATCTTTTGTATACTTTTCCCAATTGTCCAACCAAATACATGTATGATATCCGTATTTCGCAACTATAAAGGATGCAGGCGATTTTGGTGGGTCAAGCAACTGTCCCTCTCTAATCACAATCGGTTTATCCTTTTTAAAAAAGCTCTTTATTTTTCTGAACCAGGACTTTTTCTCTTTTCCTGGTGGATCGTAATACATCATTTTTCTTCAGTGTATCGCTAGATTTTCCCTACGACTATTCTGTTGTTATTCTCCAATCGTAGCACGACTCACACTAACACACCAATCAGGAGCGTCTATGTCACTTCTGTAATTCTCCAATCCCAGTGCGACTCACACAAACGCACCAATCCGGAGCATCTACGTCACCCTGTAATTCTCCAATCCTAGCGCGGCATACACTAACGCACCAATCAGGAGTGTCTACGTCTCTTACTGACTGGCCAACCCCAGCGCGGTCTTTCTGACATCAGCTTTTCTCGCTACTCCTGCTTCTGCCAACCCCTCCTTTACAAAATATATCGGCAAACTTTTTACATTCACTTTTTACTAAAATTCTGTTAGTAACAACATAAAAACGCCACCATTATCTGTTTCGCTAACAAAAGAATAGTTAATTACCTTTCTTAGAAGAATTCCATCTTTCCCGAGAGCAGCGAACAATCTGCCCTACTACGGCATTGTTACTTCCGTTGATAAAGTAGCACTTCCCTCTACCTCGCCCTTCTAACAAGCATTAGCTAACTGTTTCTCTAGAATTAAGACACCTAGTTGGAGACGCTCTGCTCCTGAGAAATAAAACCAGAGTTTTACAATTAACCTGAATGCTATTTCATACGGAAAATGTAGTTTATTCACACAGAATTCTGTCTTTCCCGAGAACAGCGAACAGTCTGCCCTACTACAGAATTATTACACTCGTTAATAAAGTAGCACTTCCCTCTTCTTTATCCTTCTAGTATGCTTAGGGAACACCTATTACCTTTCCAGTGATAAGCGTAATCAGAGTGCCTTTTGGACTCCTGGAACCTAAGACCAAAATTTCACAGGTGACCTTCGCTATCATACATTTCTCTCATACAGAAAATGTCCCTAGCAGTAACACACGACGATGTTATCAAATCGAACCCAGACAATGCGTTGTGCAACTCCAATCGTCACACGTTTTCCCCGTGTACCTACAGGGCAACAACAATTCCGTCTTTCCCGAGAGCAGCGAACAGTCTGCCCTCCTACGGAACCATTACAAACATCCGACTTCCTACATCCCAGAAGCCGTCAAACAACATAGAACTCGACGCAACTCAACATAGAGTGTTAATACATAAACCAATTCTTATCCACAATCAATAAGCAATTTACAAGCCATAATCACCAAACCAATACAATAATAACCATCATACTGCTACCAGAAAAAGAGATCCAGCGCAAGACTGGAAAAATGGGGAACAACATATACCGATATCCTCCCTGCGTCACAGACCCGTCGTCACGCACACTCATTCACACATGCATTCATTGATGGGGCCCATAACACCAACTCACACACGTCACCACTCGCTAGTCTACACACACAGGAGGGATGAGTAATTCAAGCGCTGGACATGTGGGGGGAACACCTTATAACCTATAGGGAGAGAAGAATTATTTTATAAAATATACATTAGCATTCGTCGCCTATAGATCTCTATTCTCAAACATCTAGGCACTCCACCCACTTGGTCGGCGGACCAATTAGTTGGATTGGTTGATGGTGATTTAGAACCAGCTAAAACACATTTTAAGAATCAGAATCCTTATTACCCTTAATGAAAAACCACAAACTCATATTTCCTTGTTAATCAATTTTTGTTTATCTAAATTGTCATAATGATTTATATTTACATTTGTCTCGTCAAAGTTTAGAATTTCTAGATCAATTTAAGTAAATCACAGAACATCATATTTACCTAATCTGGCTATCTGGTCCTCTAATTCATTGGTTCTGCATAATTAAATTTGTCGTAGATTGTCCGAATAAAGCAGGCCAAAGCTCAATGATCAAAGTCCTCTGCTCAGCACGTTACAGTCCCCAAATGTTATCAAAGGACCAGAAATCGTGCAAGCATCTATCAAAGCCCTTGGTTTTGGAAAACGTTTGCAGTCATCAAGCGGTCGGGCAGCATATGACCATCAGGAAAAGGCGTCGCATCACATCTATCCTCTCTATTCTATTACCCTTTTTATAATAAAATCAGGGTAAGAAGATACATTTTTAGGACAAGAACAGTGGTGATTGGCTGGTTGGGATCGTCCAATTCTTATTCCCAGATTCTCAGTACAGTTCGAGGGCTGAGGTCACTAGTCCGCTCTTGTATCGGCTTATACCGGTTTACTGTAAGGTTGATTGTTCCCTTATCTTGGCTGACCACCAAATTCTTATCCTTGACCAGGAACATGATGAGCAAAGGTCGCTAAGAAGTTCACGATACTGTTCGTACATGCGCAGCTGACTCTGCTCCTCACGAGACGGTGGCCACTTCTGCGTGCGATGTCAGCGGCCATTTTGGATTAGGCCCCAATGTCAATTTAAGCAAAACAAACACAAAGGAATAATTAATTCATAGAAATGATGATTCTAATGTTAACCCTTTACTAATCCCTCTATGAGCTTGTATTTATCTAGCATATAGCAACATTTAAAGCCATTATATTCACCTTTTCCGATCCTCCACGACGATGCAACGTCACAAAGAAACATATCATGCGATATTCTATTACCACATATACTATTTATTAATATGCGTTCAGATTTTAGTTATAAGAGTTATTTAGCCATGCAAATAGCAAATCCCATGTGTAGTTTATGTTTTTATAATGTTGATTAGTATACATGCAACACTCGTTTAATAGTATTATAGTTAATAGATTATATAATTAGTAATTTCATGCAAGAATAGAGGAGGTATACAAAATTTTGCACTACCTGCTCCATCATAAGCATTTGCTTTTTGGGTTTTAGTGAAACTAAATTGTTTTTTCCATTAGTTTAGCACTAATGTAAATTATTCTTAATAGTAAGTACACTGCTTTCTACCAAGTGCCTAATTTATGCTGGTAGTTGTCAGTTGTGGGCACCAGCACACCTTTTTGGAAACTAGGACTTATTTTTCATCATGAGACTTATACCCAGAGTAAGAGAGAGAAAGACAAAAAAGGGAGAACTAAGGCCAAAGAAACTAATTACATTTTCACAATTTTAAATGTCATGTAACTGTACCACCTTGGCACGAACCCGATACATGAACAGTGATTCGCCTTTTCTGACCTAATGCTATCCGGAGGTGCTAGCACAAACTAAACACATAAACAACAGTGAACCATTGTGAATGAATGCAATACTGCATGCACGCAGAAGGAAGAAAATAATTTATTTTAGTAAACTCTTTGAAAACAATGTAATTCAGAAATAAACAGTCCCCATCTTGTTGCACGGAGTCTCAAGCAAGAAATATAAACAGAATGAACATTATGATACACATTCATTTTGAAGGAGATGGCATTTGGGCTCAATTGAGGTCTAGTTGGCCTAAGCCAAACAATCTTTAACACTGTTTAATGATTTTGTTTCAATTGCTTCAGCTCCGTGTCAATATTCCGTTTAAACCAAAGTGCACAGTGACTGATATTAATGCACATTTTAGTGCACACTATCTTCTATACATAACGAGATGGTTGTGTGAAGAATAAGGGTAAGTTGGGCTGTGGTAAATAATGAGGGCACAGTCATCCCTTGAGATAAGGTAAACTTTGCTACGATATGCGGATATTTCACAGTGGGACATACAACGATGCACTCGTAACACCAATATTTGTCCCGTCGTGAGTGTCCGCTTTTTTGTTGTTTTTTTACAGCCCAGGTTTGATGTCCTTCACACCAGAACCTGGGCTTCTATTGGAATTCACAAGGGCATATCATCAATCCCCTTATCGCCACTTTAGCGGCAGTTTCCTTCCGCTAAACCGGCGATAATGTTATCGCTGCTCTTGATAATATGGCCCAAAGCCTGCCTACCCTTTACTTCGCACTTCCCCTCCTCAGGTGGCAGCAGATGGAGGATAGAACTGGTTTGGGAATTAAAAGACATGTTTAGTTTTCAGTGAAAACTCGTTTTATTTCTACTTAAACCAATGTTACTGTCTAAATTCAGTTTTCTCTCGAGGATTACTCCCAGCCATTTCAGCAGCAGCAAGAATTTGGGTTTGATGCCAAAAGCAAGAAGCAGTATTACAGTAGATATGAGCCAGAGGCAGGGAGAGGGCTCCATATGAAAGGGGTCCTGTGATTATGTACAAATATAGCTGGGAGGAAATGAGGCTCTTTAATGTTTCGTTTGTGGCACATTATCCTTGTGAATGGCCAACATAAACAAGTGGTCCTGAAACTCAACAGGGAGCTACATTTAAAAACTCCTGGTCCGGATGGACATTGTGGTAAACCTTCGTTAACTTCTAGACTTTGGTGCCATTGTATACATTGGATGAACAGAGAAGGAGGGGCGCTACTGGGTCTGTACCCCCAACCCTTCTCCTGTCCTCTGTCTTGCTTGCTAAGTAATTAGCATAAAAGTATTTAAAGTATGCCTGAGCTAAACCATCACAGAATAACACATGGCCTGTCTAGTTGTCCAGGCACACCCACACTGACTAATTCCTTGCCAAGTTTGACTTTCAGAGTGGAGACAGAGACCATTCCTGGTCAAGTTAAGTCAAGTGCAGTTAGTCATAGTCCTTCCCAGCAATTATGCTATTATCCCCTTCACTGCCCCCACCAAGCATAAACCGGAAACTCTTGGCAAGTAATAACAGAAGTATTTTTTTGTGGTTCCGGCTTGAAAGCGCAGCTGTCTGCAAAATGTATTGTTAGTAATTCTTTAAAATATACATGGAGAGGCCTTTGGCTACACCCAGAGAGGTAATACACGTTTGCCTCATGCTATTGGCTTTTTGGGGTATAATTCCAGGAAGTGCTTCCTTTGGAATGCATGAAGGACTATTTTACATTTGAAAAGTACATTCAATATTCAATCTATTTGTTACAATCAGTTCTTTAATTCTTACTCTCCAGAAAATATTCTACACAGAAAACAATGTTTTTGCTTTTTTTTTCAATGCACTGGCAAGACCAATAGGCCAGGAGGCTTTAATATCATAAACAGCAGTTATGCATGCAACGCCTGTAAAAAACATGTCCAAATGCTTGAGTTGATAGGAAAGGCAGAATTCTTGGTTTTGTCAATGCTTGTTTTTCCTTTGCTTCTCTTTTTACCTGGAGACCTGGAAAGATTAAAACTAATGCCAACAATGGTATAAAGGTGGCTTTAAGATCAGCTTCATTGTTTAGGGCTGAAAAGGGTTGAGGGCTGCACACATGGGATGAGCAGTTGCTTGCTGAAGTTGTAAAAAACAAATGATACAAATATTAATGTGGAGGTCCAAAGATTTTTGAGGACCACTATACTGCCAAATGATGAGAGCCCAAAGGTGCCTAATCTTGATTCCACCTCGCTCCTCTTTCTTCAACTACCCTAAACTTCTTAATTTGCAGATTCTTTTTTTTCCTGCTTTCTCTCATTGCCACTCATTTTCTACCTTTCTCCTTCTTCTTTTCTACCCTCTCTCCTTGACAAGGGTTAAAGTCAGATGAGAAAAAATACTGTAAAAATTTGCATCGTAAACATTTACAAAGAACGTAAGGGAATAATGTGAACGTCAGAGCATGAGTAGCTGCTGTGTACAGTGCTTTTTTGCACGTTTTATAGCATGAAATACATCAGATGTATTCTAGCAAAAATACAGCGTCAAATGGCAGTTTTTAACTTTCAGTAATGACGCATAGTTTTGCTGGACTTTTCCGTAACTAAGCAGAAGCAAATTACGCAAATTTCCCAGTATACTATCAGAATATCCTGGGCAAAATCTCAATGCACAAAAATATTGTAGCCTAAATATTAGGTACCAAAATAGTGGGAAGTTAAGTTTATAAAGATTTACAACCTCGTTTACGAGGTTTTGGCGCAGGGCAGTGCCCCAAGGAATCTTGCTGTGCTCCCCTGCGTCAAAAGAAAAGTGCAGGAATGCACCTGTCCTTTTTCCCTGCGCTGGCCCACAATGAGCTGCCATACGCCAACACAGGCACACTTGCGACATGGTGCAAGTGTGGCTTCGTTGCAGGGGTGATTGTTTTTGTACAGGAAGGGACACCTTCCTGCACAAAAACAATTATGAGAGGTGTTTTCCTCTTTCTATGTGCGCTGCAGAATTCAGCACACAGAAAGAGGGAAAAAACACCAAGGATATTTCTCCTTGTTGTGCGTCCCTACCACCACCCCTGGGGTGGCGTTAGTGTCTGACGCATTCCCAGGTTTACAATTCCTGGTAAATCTGGGAATGCTTCAGATTCTATGGGGTATATTCTCAAGAACGTGTGATAGCCATCGCAAAAGTTACTTAACGCAACCCTCAACATCGCAGTCCGTCGCGGGAAATTTACGCCGTGTTAACCAGGTATTCACAAAACGGCGGTACCGTGCGATATTCCCCAGATAACACGTCAATGACCGCGATGAAATCAACGCCATGTCTCAAAAATGCGGAACACGAACGCAAAACAAGCTGCGATGAGGGCAATCGCGATACAAAAATCAGCAAAAACCAGCTACAGGCCTGCAATTCTCACGCGTCAGGTGGGAACAATCACCATAAAAGTAGAAAAAAACTGACAAACAAATGCCAAACAACAGTCAAGCACAATGGATGTTGCCGGAGCAAGTACGGAGGAGAACCAGAACCCCACAAGCCTCCCGGAGGACCTGCCTGGGACCTCAAGATCAGGGAAGGGTAAGAAGAAGAAGAGTAGGGAGAAGCGCTTCAGTCCGCAGGAAAACAGGATCCTGATAACGGAGGTGGTTGAACACCATCAACTACTGTTCATCACCTCCACTGTGTCATTGGCAACAAAAAACTGGACTATGCCAGTCCATCGTGGACAAGGTGAATGCAGTCGGAGTGCTGAAGAGGACAATGGAAGAGGTCAAAAGGTGCTGGAATGATGTCAAGCGCAAAACCAAGCTGAAACTCGCCAACAACCAGAAGGCAGCAATGCAGACTGGATGTGGGAGTCCTGCGCCACAGAAGGAGCTGGACGACATGGAGGAAATGGTGTCCACAGTCATTAGTGGGGAGATGGTGGCTGGAGTCGGGGGACCTGCCACTGCTAAACAGGACCGGACACAACAGTACCAGGGTGAGTGACGACCAGGGACTGGGGGGACGGGGGAAGATGGGCATAATGGCACACATGCACAAGTAAGCACAGCACATCTGCGGACAAACCATGCCCCAGACCCCAACTTCCACCAAGAGAACAATGTACCCAAGTATGCTACATGTCAGCACTGTACAAGCACAAAAGTCAAAGGCACACCGCATGAAAGGGATAAGGGGCAGCAAAACAGAGCAGCAGGGGCCACCCCCCAATGCAGCACACACACATAACATGCAGAGCACATCAACACTGACAACAAAGTGGCACAAACCCCAACACGTCCACACCAGAACACAGGACACAACTGGTGCTGACTGGGTGTAGACACTGGCCAATCACAAGTGGCATTTCAGGGAAATCTGAGTTGATATTGTAAAAGTACAAACACACAGCCGTGATGTTGTTGAAATGTCCACTGTCCCGCAGCAAATGGGCAGCCCCTCCAAAACAGCCACTATGTACACAGTCATGCAGTCAGTATGTAAACATGTACAATGCGACAACACAGAGGGACAATCAACACCTCCTGCAGAGCAGCCCGAATCTCTCTTCTCTGATGACGAAGAGGACCATCACAGCTTCGACTCTGACGCCCTCCAAGAATTCATTAACAGTCTCCGCAACCCACCTCCAGGAGCAGGGCAGCCCAGATGCAACTGGGACAACCCACCCCCTGCACAGACCACACTGCAGGCAGCACCCAGCACCACGGCTGCCTCACAGGACCCCCACGAAGAACACATGGCCTTCCAACACCGTGTGTTGGGATGCCAGGAGCAGCTGGCTGAACAGGTGCGGGTGGACTTTGACCGCATGGCAGACAAACTAGATGCCATACGTGGGTGTATAAGTCTCATCAGTGACCACTCACAGTCCATAACGGACACCGACAGTCTGCTCCATGGCCTCCAACGAACCATGGCTGACATCGCCAGAGTCCTGACTGTGCGACAAGAACGACTATCTAGTCAGGGTGGCTACAGCGAGCTCGCCCGGGAGTTGGGACTCATGCGGAGGCCCATGGAGACCATGGAGCGGGCCAATGCGGAAAGAGCGGCTGCCTCAGCTGCACACCAGCGAGAGGTAGCTGGGTTCTACAATGACCTCAAAACCATCCTCATGGCATTGCTGCCACAAGGCCTGGCGCAGATGCATGCTGCTGCTACCACTACATCCACATCTCCGCCCCCTGAAGTGTCAGTGCCACACAGTGCGGCAGACATTCCACCTCCAACCCCTGACGTGTTACTGCTACACAGTGCTGGAGAAAGGGCAGCAACACCCACACGTGAGGCACATGAAACAGCAGAGGACAAAGATGCGGATGAAACCGCCTTACTGGTACAGAGAAAACTGTAGCATTTATCTCCGCCATATGGCCGGTTTCAGCTTGGTTCTGCCCTCTGCATCATCACCTTCCACTGTCCCTCGATACACTCTGCAACACTCACCTTGGACCTCGCAATGGACTGCCATATTCTGTTTGATCACCAATGACACAGCTAACAGACTGGGGACTGAACTCTTCTTTGGACTTGCCATTCCCTGAATGACTCTGGCTGGCTCTCCACGGGCCAACATTTGAAAGTGGGGTTTGCATGGGCCTGTACTGCTCCAGATGCAACACTCCACTGAATGTGCATTAAACATTCCGAATCACACAGAAGTGTTGTCTCTATGGTCTTTCAAGTGGGGTAGTATGGATGAATGTAGGGTCAGTGAATTCCTCTTACGTCCATGTGGCTCATGTCGTTGGACTTGGGTCGCAGGGTGACACATTGTCGATTGTCATCCGGGTGTCGCCGACGCAACAACGGCGACACACACATTTGTTATTTCCTTGTCCAGCCCCGTACGGAACCACGCCTAGAGCCTCGGGGTCATTGTTCAAACCCTTACGCTGGACTGGCATACGCCAGACCAGCCCACTACGCTTACGCTCCGGGGGAGACAACAACACCACATGTGCCAGGACTACCCTGTAGTGATCTGCTGCTCACAGGTCTACTTGTCAGCGTGCCACGGCCACTCCCTCACGGCTGGTTTACACCCACACCACACCCATCCAGCACACGCTTCACAGCACATGTGACCCTGCCAATAAATAGAGCCGGGCGCACGTGCACAATGCCATTTCCAACCTCTCTCAGGGTGTATTTGTGTGGTGTGCATGTAGGCATGGGGGCCCAAGAGCCTGCGTCATCACATTCCGCAGGCCCGGAGGTGACATGATGGCCTCCGCACCATGATACCCAATCATAGAGGTTCCATGACTAGTTGGGCACAGACTTGGTGGCACCGGATACTGTCACGGAACGGTGACTTTCGGTGCACTGAGGTCGGGGCACCTTAATTGATGTGCGGGTGTGCAGCCTGTGATGATGCCCTGTCCCGGCAGTCCGTACAGCTCAGGTTTTGTGTGCCCTGCTGGACCGCAGTGTAGGCCTGGGCCAGCGGGCAGCGCGGGCCTACCGCCACGTGGCGTTGCCTCCTGGATCACAGAGTTAGTGGCACCTATGAGGCTGAGCGGGTGTGCAGCCTGCGGTGATGCCGGGTGCACTGGTATGTCCACTGCCATGAAGTAATCAAGACCCAGCACCAAATGTGAGACCTGGTGGCCTGCGGAGCGGGGCTGCATGATGTGGAGGGTGCCATGCCTGCGGGCCCCGGGCTTGTGGCTTACAGCGGCATGTGGTGGGCCCTCTTTTCTACACGCCGGTGGCGGAAGGTGAGCTGTGAGGCCTGCGTGCGCAGGTGCGGGCATGCGCTGCTGGGCGGCGGGAGGAGCTGGGGTGCAGCTGCCTGGGCGCGCAGGGGCAGACAGGCGATGAAGTCGCGTGCAATTGTATGTACTTGGCCATTCAGGTATCTGGACTCTTTCAGATGGCGGGTCTGTCTCAGATGTGGGACCTGGTGAACTGCACTACATACCGGCACGTGGTTGGAGACAGACCGGTGGCAGCAGGTGAGCATTCTGGCCTGGGTGCGCAGTGTTGGCACTCTCTCTCTGTCCCTCTCTTTTTTTCTCTATCTCTCTCTCCCCCTCTCTATCCGTCTATCTCTCTCTCCCCCTCTCAGTCCGTCTGTCTCTCTCTCCCCCTCTCTGTCCATCTATCTCTCTGCCCCTCTCTGTCCGTCTGTCTCTCTCTCTCCCCTCTCTGTCCGTCTATCTCTCTCTCCCCATCTCTGTCCGTCTATCTCTCTCTCTCTCCCTCTCTGTCCGTCTGCCTCTCTCTCCCCTCTCTGTCTGTCTATATCTCTCTCCCCCTCTCGGTCCATCTATCTCTATCTCTCTCTCCCCCTCTCTGTCCGTCTATCTCACTCTTTCTCGCTTTCTCTCTCTCTCCTTCGCTCTCTCTCTGTCCCTTGATGTGCGCAGAACACACCTTCTCATCATGATTTTTGTCTTGCAGGCTGTGACCTATGGATTGTCCTGAGGGGAGCCGCCACATGTCTTCATTTCTGTTCTGTGTTTATTTTAATAAATTATCATTTGTTGCTTCGAAGGTGAAAGCGTGATGCTCATTTTTGTGACGGCACATGCATGTCACCAGATGTGATTGTGCGACATCATGCAAGTTATTTGGTACAAGATTCTGTGTAGTTGATGTGACATGTCTTTGGCCAGGTGGGGTGCCAGAGAGGGGGGGTCCTGTGGATGGTGGGTGTTGTGGCCCTCTTGGGTGTCTGGCGCGCATGTTCTGTGGCCCCATGGCATCTGTTGTTCTTCAGGTGTGGCTCTGGGCTGGGCTCTCTTCTCTGGTGCAGGTTGTAGTCCGACTTTGCACCAGGTCGGAGCAGGTGTTAGTTTCCTGGTGCTAACGCGCATTATTGCCTGTTTTGTGATCTTATCGCAGATCAGGTTGGTCATTGAGAATGTTGGGGTGTGGTGTTGTCGCAACTTTTTGCACGGGAACGCCTACTCTGCATCTCATTAGCGATAGTTGCCGGGGTCATCTGTGGCGATGATTTTTGCGGCTGCTATCGCCGGAAAACTGGTGATATGGGCTGTTAGCACCAGCTTGTGAATAGGGTGGTAAATTTATTGTGACTTTGGCTGCGTTAAAGTGCCGTTAACTCGGCAATAGCTCCTTGAGAATATGGCCCTAGGTGTGTTGCATGGGAACACCCATAGTGTTCTGTGCGAAAGGACCACATATTTACAAGGACATGAAAAGCCACGGAAAGTGGCTTTGAGTGGCCTTGTAAATATGCTGCGGCACGATCTGCCAGTGGAGCATCAAAAAAGTGAGACTTCGGCGGTGCAAAAGTCCCACGAGGGGCTTCGTAAATGTGGCCCTAAATGTTGATCTCAAATCGTGCCTTCTGCACATAGAATATTATGGGATTTATATTTGTGACACAGTAACCTGGCCACCAAAGTCTAAATCAGGCCCTTAGCCACATCTAATCCAAATATATACGTGCCCTAAGAGGATGCTATGGCTATCTTATTTGACTAATCCCATATTTACAATGCCATGCATGAATTTACCAGTTACACCAATGTTCTTGTGCCATTATTGACTTTGACATCTTGACAGAATTTTCTTCCAGATTCTCTTAGTTATAAATCCATTTCTGATTCCGTTGCATCGTATCTTTACTAGTTTTTTAAATTACTTTATATTTCATATTCTGATACATACAAGAAATTATATTAGAATATCAATATTAATAATTTAAGAGCCAAATGCCTTTTGTTTAAGTTAGTAAAAAGAGAAAACAGCAGTGACATTCTGGTAGATCATTTAGGAAAAAATTATTTTCACAAGGAAAGAGATGCACATCCAGATTTACTATACGTAGTGCAGAACTGCACGCATGATACAAAATTGTGCAGCACTCTATTTAAGAAGAGTCACAAGTGAAGATGTCATCGGTGGGGCTAGCCATGCAAGTGCCATTTGACATTGATGAAAAGCAATGGGCTACATCTCCAAGTTGAGACAGCTGAGTCTTGTGAAACATTTTTAATCAAGGAACACCCTCTAGTACAAATTTCTGCACAATGACGCCCGGTTGGGCATGTCGTGTGATATTTTTGCACCTGGCTTCTTTTGGTGCTAGGATTTCATTAAAACCCTGGTCATGCTATTTAGCAGATTTTGCTTTGTGTGAAAATGTAGGGCAGTTTGCACTGTTCCCACTCTGTTATGCCGTGCTGCACTCATGTCAACTTTTTGGTGTAAAATATACTTTGTGTGGGAACGATGATGGGTGCTTCTCTGTGCGTGCTTTGAGGCGCTTGGTTGTCTGTGCAAACAAATAGTAAATCTGAGCCAAAAGCCTAAATGAGGGAGCATTGGTTGATGCTAATGACTGGTTTTACATCATCTAAAAAAAGAAAACTTAAAAAAACCCATTACATTCTTTCTTTTTGTGGAATGTGGAATCGTTTATTTTTATTATATGACAGTGCCATTCTTTAGAATATGAATATTGAGCTTAATGTATTTCCTTGAAATATGTTTTTGCCAAATCGCTTTGCCTGGTTAGTGTAGTCTTGACAGGGATGACTGTCCACGCTAAAACTAGCAACTGAACAGGTGTTCAGTCCATGGGAAGAAAAGACTCACCTTCATTTGTTGTAGTGGCTTGCCTATGATACAATTTGTCTGATGCAATAGATATCATTCATTTATTATGAAAAGTTATGCCAAAGGCAGGAGACTTGAAATATTTACTGTGAAAAGCAGATTTTAAAATCAGTAAGGCTGCAAGAGTGAATTGTTATTATGCTGTGTTAAAGCCTCCACACTGTATGTGTTGTTACACAGAATCCCACAGACTACAGTAGTAGGGAAAATTTTGGGTGTTGGATACCTCATCTGACATATCCTAAGGGTAGAAATTTTGCACTGTGATAATTCTTGTTAGGTCCTCTGAGGTAGTGGTGTGTATTTTTGACAACTGTAACTTTGTACATATTTGTAATCCTTGGGCCTGACCATGAGTTTGGCAGTCCATGGGACTGCAGAACCGGTGGTGGAGGAGTAGTGGTGGCCGTGGATGGCCATATCAGTGGTCCGACCTCTGCATTACGTGTGTGGCAGTTTGGGCTGTGAGGGGACTGCCACAACCACCAGGAATCCATGATCTCCGACGGTGGTCTACTGACTGGTCCTGAGGCTGCAATATGCGTGGGGGTGCAAGCATATTTCCAGTTTCCTCCCTGCCTCACACCCTGAAAAGTGAGGTGGGAAGGAAAAAAAGGGGGCCCTGCAGGGCCCCCTTGTGCCTCTGGGAAACATGCAGGGGGGCACATCTTGCCCCCCCCTGTATGCATGCACCCCCTGTTCCTGCACAGCAGGGACTTAACAGACCATGCCATGCCGGAACAGCCTTTGATGTTCCCATTGAGGTGTCTTTTTGAAAGGCACCGCCATAGGAATGCCAAAGGACCGCCCGCCAGACTGCAGAAATACTGGCGGTGGCCAGCGGCAAGCTTTGGCGGTGCGGGGCAGTGGCGTGGGGACCTGCTCCCGTACCGCCAAAGTCCTAATCAGGCCCTAAGACTGTATAGCTGATGGCTTCATGTGGAAAACTGTATGCCCAATACAGATGGAATGAGCTGGTTATGGTGACAAGCCAATGATGATACTAAGATAATACAAGTCTGATCTGTTCTTATGAAAAATTACAACAAAGGCAGCAGGGGTGAGTTTTTATTGTGAAAATAATTCTTGAAGCTACTAGGCCTTTAAAGGCTAATTGTTATTACACTATATTGAAGTCCATAAACAGGAATTTTGTGACATTGAATCTGACAGATTAATGTAGTAGGCAAGTGGTTTTATGCTGATTAACCTCTCTGACAAACGCCGGGGGGTATAAAATGAATCCTCGCTAGACTACCGCTGCAAAGGTTATATATTGCCAACCTTGGTTTTTGACATGTATGTAATTTTATATGTAGCATTTAGCCATGTGTGTATTGATGTACTTTTTACATCTCCCTGACAGCTTTTGCTGTCTGCCAGGCTTCTGTGAGTTAAAAAAGTCTTAAAATAACACATTACCCCCTTGCAAACACACACACACATATATATATAATATATATAAATATATATATTTATTATTCATGCAATACAAATGTGAAGGTTGAAAGAAAAATGCTTTGCATTTTCACAGACATCTAATATTAATATAAATGTAAATTTCAACCAGGACAGTTTTTTTTTTAACTTGTATGTGCCTCCCTACTAAAGAGGAAACGTGTCAGCATACTTTCTGGTCCAGGTGGCATTTTAACTGATTTTTATTGGCAAATATGGATATACTGTGACCTTCTTGAGTTTTAAGGAGGGTTCCCTTTGGCCTGGCAGTATTGTGAATCTCTTTTTAATGTGATTTTGCAATATGTTTAAAGGTTCTATAGTACTTTTATCAGATTTCAATATGTTTACAATATTTTTTAAAGTTCTATAGTACTTTTATCAGATTTCTATAAGTCTAAAGGGTTGGCAAATAAACGTTGCCCATTAAGGTAATTTTGTAATCCCCAATTGTAAATGAAGGTATGAGTCAGAGTCACTGGAATTATGCAGCAAAAAAGGACCAATGTATGCAACAGGTTGAATAACATTTCCAGCATGAAAAGGCAAATCATGAAGCATAATGCAGCACATTCTTTAACACAATTTCCTGAATATTTTGTCATTTTAACAAATATTAATACAGTCTGGGCAATAGCTTCACCTCATTATCCCCAATTTAACACCTATATACAGCTATCAGCATCTAAAAGGTGACCCGTCAACGACTGCAAAAAACCTGCCACTGGGCAATACTTTATGGCTGATTCACAAAAGCATTTGTGAGTACGGGACGTTGTACTACAGGAGTATTAGTTAAAGTACGGAGGTTACAGTCCTTTCTATTTGTAATAACTATGAATATTCCTTGAAAATTACCATTTTAGATGTTTGTAGATCAATTCACAAATGGCATCTAAAAGAACATAAAAGAGTACGACAAAAGTACTACTTTAGGTACTCCAAAAAGTCTTTGTAAATAGGCCACTCTATGTGATATTTTGGAATGTTTAATCCAGTTTAGCTACAATATCTTGTCGAAATCTGCAAATTATGCAGCAGTTGGTGGATTATGTGGTAAGATCACTGTAAGAAATTGGAGTATTAGTTGAGGGGGGTGAGAAACCACCCCAAATAACAATCACATTCCTTCTCGTGTTTGAGCACTAAAGTCACTTAGAGGCATATTATCAAGGACCGGCGTTAAAATTATTGCCGCTTTATAGGCAGAAAACTGCCGCTAAAGTGGCGATAATGGGCTTGCTAATATGCCCTTGAGAATTCCAATAGAAGCCCATGTTCTCAGCAGAACATGGGCCGATAAAGCGGCGATAATTTTAACGCCGGACCTTGATAATATGCCCCTTAATGAGCCTGTGCTTAAACCTCTGGTAGCCTTGCACAAAGCAGTTAGGTTTAACTTAGAGGCAATGTGTAAAGTATTTATGCAGCACTCAAAAAGTGATAAAGTGAAAACACAACACAAGAAAATGACTAAACCAATTTAGAAAAATAGAAAATATTTCAATAAATAAAATGACACAAAAACAAACAAAATCCAATCATAGAACAGGAGATATGAATTTTTGAAAGCTTGGATAAAAAAATAGTGCCAAAAAACACAAAGAGCAAAGCAGGTTTATCTGGTTGCGCAAGACCTGGTCAAAGTAAAAAATTAAGGGTGACTACAATGAAGGCGAGATCGAATACAGCTAACAGGTTCATCCTGGTGGAAATATTACCTTCAGACTGAAAAATTGTCCGTCAAGGATTCACTGGCTGGACAAGTTGCACTCTGGATCCAAAGTTGGACTCGGCAGCAGCGGCTTGCTGAAGAACTAGGTCTCGGCGCGGTCATCAACAAAAATGGTAAAGCTCATAGCGGTTTAAGTTAGAAGTCTGTGCCCTGAGAGGTCTCAACATCGATGGGATGCTGCATGACGTCAGTTCTGATGAAACCCTCTGTATTTAGACTTCATAATTTTCTGAAAGTCAGATCCCCTTCTGCAGGGCAAACCATCAAGCTGAGGCCAACTGGGGATTTGATGTCGATGGCGACAGCTTTGATGGCGATACCGGCCTCAGTCGGTTCTCCAATAAAAATGTTGGCAAAAAGTTTCTAACTCCCACTTCTTGCAGTTTGGAGACAGGAGGAGTACACTCTAACACTTGCCAAGGGTACAAGGTCTAGGGTGTTGCACTTGGGGTTTAGTACTAATTTTAGCATAAGCCAGCAGCAGGGCCCAGGGCAGGTCCAGTTGGTACTGGTCACTTGTTCAGGTGCAGGGAAACAGCTTCTTAAAGATTTATGTGTCCCTGAAGCTCAAACAGGTGGTCAGCCAACGGACTCTTGGAGTCACTTCTGAGGTCCTGGATTCAAGGCAATCAGGTCCAGTTTTCCTACAGGTTCATCAGACAGCCAGGCAGTCCTTCTGATTCTTCACTTTTATGCCCAGTGCCAGCCTGTGGATGAAGGACAAGTCTTTGTCCACACCCTAAACCAGTTCTCATTAGATCGTCCACCACCACTGGGTTTGGTGCCATCCTGACTTGAGAGACAAAGGGGAAGCGGGAATAGGGGCTTGATTACGATCTTGACGGATGGGATAGTCCGTCACAAAAGTGACGGATATCCCGTTTGTCGTATTACAAGTTCTGTAGGATACAATGGAATTGTAACAAGCTGGACGGGATGTCAGTCACATTTGTGACAAAGTATCTCATCCGCCAAGATCTTAATCAGGCCCTAGTTGTGAGCTTCATCTGCCAATGACAAGGTAGGCATCATTTGAAGCTCAGGAAGACACTGGACACAGCCCTCCAGGGCATCTTGTCTAGGATGGAGCTGCCTCCCCACTCCCAGGGCTCTTTGTCCACTGTCTGGGAACAATATACATTCTACCACAGGAGAGCCGTAATGGTCAGGTGACAGCTGAACACTGTGAGGAAAGCCTGTTGGTTTTAAGCAGGCAAATGACAACTTTCTAAAAGTTAATGTCTAAAATAGTAATATAAAATTCAACTTGACCATTAAGTTGGATTTTAAATTGCTATTAGGATGAGTTCTCGTCTAGCTGCCCCCAAACTGGAACTAAGCATTAGAAGGTATTATAATGTAACTCAGTGTTTTACTATGAGAGAGCCAGCCTCCCTACAGTAAAAAACAAGTTTGGATGTTTTTTACTGCCACCAAACATTGAATATGCATGTCCTACTTTTTAATTACCACACACCAAACCCTATGAGCATTTAGAACTTACCTTAAGGGTGCCTAGTAAGTATTAAAAAGTAAGGTTTAGGCCTGGCAAAAAGTTTGTTTTGGCAGGACTAAATGTCAGTTTAAAACTGCACATTCAGGCTGCAAAGGCAGGTCTAGATACATGCTTTTCAGGGCTACTTTAGTGGGTGGCACGGTGAGTGCTGCAGACCACTAGTAGCATTTAATTTGCAGGCCCTAGTATAAGTGGTATACTAGGAATTTACGAGAAAATGTAATGTGCCAATTATGCGTATACCAAGTCTAACATGTTTAACAAGGAGGGCAAAAGCATTTACTACTAGGTAGTAAGAGTAAAGTGCACAGCGTCCTATGGCCAACATAACAAGCATTGGCGTAGCCAATAGGTCTCGCCTTTGGGACCTTATAAGTGTTAAGTTATCCAGCACAATATCCTTAGTACAACAACATCAAGTGTTGCATGGCTAAACACTTATAAGGTCCCAAAGGCGAGACCTATTGGCTATGCCAATGCTTGTTTTGAGTGAGTGGCTCGTGCAGGTATGCCACTGTGAGGTAGAGATGCTGTGAGTGCTTTTACCGGAGCCCCTGTGACACTGCACCTCTTCAAAATGTATCTTGGGTCTGTTGTAATACTTCTAGTCCCTGTTCCTGTCTTCTCGCACCCAATGCATCCTTAAATGTCCCATGTACAGCCGGAGTTAACACTCCTATTACCCCTGCCCTCCAGTGACACTTTACCTATCATGGGTGGTGGTAAATGTAGTGGTGGACGTGGTGGTGGATGTGGTGGTGGTGGATGTGGTGGTGGTGGGTGTGGTGGTGGATGTGGTGGTGGTGGTGGACATGGTGGTGGTGGACGTGGTGGTGGATGTGGTGGTGGTGGACATGGTGGTTGTGGTGGACGTGGTGGTGTTGGTGGACGTGGTGGTTGTGGATGTGGTGGTGGACGTGGTGGTGGTCGTGGTGGTGGTGGTGAACGAGGACGTGGTGGTGGTTGTGGACATGGTGGTGGTGAACATAGTGGTTGGTGGATGTGGTGGTGGTGGATGTGGTGGTGGTGGACGTGGTGGTGGTGGACGTATTGGTGGTGGTGGACATGGTGGTGGATGTGGTGGTGGACATGGTGGTGGATGTGGTGGTGGTGGTGGATGTGCTGGTGCTGGACGTGGTGGTGGTGGACATGGTGGTGGTGGATGTGGTGGTGGTGGACGTTGTGGTTGTGGATGTGGTGGTGGTGGATGTGGTGGTGGTGGTGGACGCGTGGTGGATTTGGTGGTGGTGGATGGGGTGGTGGATGTGGTGGTGGATGTGATGGTGGTGGATGTGGTGGTGGTGGACGTGGTGGTGGTGGACGTGGTGGTGGATGTGGTGGTGGACGTGGTGGTGGTAGTGGACGTGGTGGTGGGTTTGGTGGGGGACATGGTGGTGGACGTGGTGGTGGATGTGGTGGTGGTGGACATGGTGGTGGACGTGGTGGTGGTAGACATGGTGGTGGATGTGGTGGTGGTGGTTGTTGTGGACGTGGTGGTGGTGGATGTGGTGGTGCATGTGGTGGTGGTGGATGTGGTGGTGGTGCTGATGGTGGACGTGGTGGTGGTGGATGTGGTGGTGGTGGATGTGGTGGTGGGCATGGTGGTGGTGGTGGATGTGGTGGTGGTGGACATGGTGGTGGATGTGGTGGTGGTGGACGTGGTGGTGGTGGACGTGGTGGTGGTAGAAGTGGCGGTGGACATGGTGGTGATGGTGGTGGACATGGTGGTGGTGGCGGACATGGTGGTGGTGGACATAGTGGTGGTGGTGGTGGACATGGTGGTGGTGGGCCTGGTGGTGGTGGACGTGGTGGTGGTGTTGGCAGTGGATGTGGTGGTGGTGGATGTGGTGGTGGTGGACGAGGTGGTGGACATGGTGGTGGTGGATGTGGTGGTGGCCATGGTGGTGGTGGTGGCAGACATGGTGGAGGATGTTGTGGTGGTGGATGTGGTAGTTGTGGTGGACAAAGGTGGTGGTGGATGTGGTGGTGGTGGTGGACATGGTGGTGGTGGACGTGGTGGTGGTGGACTTGGTGGTGGATGTGGTGGTGATGGGGGAAGTTGTTGTGGTGTAGGTGGTGGTGGACACAGTGGTGGTAGTGGATGTGGTGGACATGGTGGTGGTGGACATGGTGGTGGTGGTGGATGGGATGGTGGTGGACGTGGTGGTGGATGTGGTGGTGGTGGAGTACATGGTGGTGGTGGACGTGGTGGTGGTGGTGGTGGATGTGATGGTGGTGGACGTGGTGGTGGTGGATGTGGTGGTGGATGTGGTGGTGGTGGATGTGGTGGTGGTGGACATGGTGGTGGTGGAGGTGGTGGTGGTGGATGTGGTGGTGGTACATGGTAGTGGATGTGCTGGTGGATGTGGTGGTGGTGGACATGGTGGTGGATGCGGTGGTGGATGTGGTGGTGGTGGATGTGGTGGTGGACGTGGTGGTCGTGGTGGTGGTGGATGTGGTGGTGGATTTGGTGGTGGACATGGTGGTGGTGGAGGATGTGGTGGTGGTGCTGGTGGTGGACGTGGTGGTGGTGGATGTGGTGGTGGATGTGCTAGTGGTGGACATGGTGCTGGTGAACATGGTGGTGGTGGTAGAGGTGGTGGTGGACGTGATGGTGGTGGACGTGGTGGTGGACATGGTGGTGGTAGTGGTGGACATGGTGGACGTGGTGATGGATGTGGTGGTGGTGGTGGGAGATGTGGTGGTGGACGTGGTGATGGTGATAGAGGTGGTGGTCGATGTGGTGGATGTGGTGGATGTGGCGGTGGACATGGTGGTGGTGGTGGTAGATGTGGTGGTGGTGGACGTGGTGGTGATGGTGGATGTGGTGGTTTTTGACGTGGTGGTGGACGTGGTGGTGGTAGACGTGGTGGTGCATGTGGTGGTGGTGGACATGGATGTGGTGGTGGTGGTCATTGTGGACGTGGTGGTGGTGGACGTGGTGGTGCATGTGGTGGTGGTGGACATGGTGGTGGTGCTGGTGGTGGACATGGTGGTGGTGGACGTGGTGGTGGCAGATGTGGTGGTGGTGGACGTGGGGGTGGATGTGGTGGTGGTGGTGGAGGTGGTGGTAGTGGACATGGTGGTGGACATGGTGCTGGTGGGTGTGGTGGTGGTGGACGTGGTGGTGGTGTTGGCAGTGGATGTGGTGGTGGGCGTGGTGGTGGTGGACGAGGTAGTGGATATGGTGGTGGTGGACGTGGTAGTGGTGGTGGACATGGTGGTGGACATGATGGTGGTGGTGAATGTTGTGGTGGTGGATGTGGTAGTGTCGGTGGATATGATGGCGGTGGATGTGGTGGTGGACATGGTGGTGGTGGACGTGGTGGTGGACATGGTGGTAGATGTG
This sequence comes from Triturus cristatus, assembly GCF_964204655.1. Lineage (NCBI taxonomy): Eukaryota > Metazoa > Chordata > Amphibia > Caudata > Salamandridae > Triturus > Triturus cristatus. The sequence continues at coordinate 1,060,975,208 of NC_140580.1, forward strand.
GTGGTGGTGGTGGAAGTTGTTGTGCTGTAGGTGGTGGTGGACATTGTAGTGGATTTGGTGGACATGGTGGTGGTGGAAATGGTGGTGGTGGACATGGTGGATGTGGTGGATGTGGTGGTGGTGGTGGATGTGGTGGTGGTGAAGGATGTGGTGGTGGTGGACGTGGTGGTGGTGGATGTGGTGGTGGTCATGGTGGTGGTGGATGTGGTGGTGGTGGACGTGGTGGTGGTGGTGGAGGTGGTGATGGGGGTGGATGTGGTGGTGGTACATGGTGGTGGTGGACATGGTGCTGGTGGTGGATGTGATGGTGGTGGACGTGGTGGTGGATGTGGTGGTGGTGGAGTACATGGTGGTGGTGGACGTGGTGGTGGTGGTGGTGGATGTGATGGTGGTGGACGTGGTGGTGGATGTGGTGGTGGTGGAGTACATGGTAGTGGTGGACGTGGTGGTGGACGTGGTGGTGGTGGATGTGGTGGTGGATGTGCTAGTGGTGGACATGGTGCTGGTGAACATGGTGGTGGTGGTAGAGGTGGTGGTGGACGTGATGGTGGTGGACGTGGTGGTGGACATGGTGGTGGTGGTGGTGGACATGGTGGACGTGGTGATGGATGTGGTGGTGGTGGTGGTAGATGTGGTGGTGGACGTGGTGGTGGTGATAGAGGTGGTGGTCGATGTGGTGGATGTGGTGGATGTGGCGGTGGACATGGTGGTGGTGGTGGTAGATGTGGTGGTGGTGGACGTGGTGGTGATGGTGGATGTGGTGGTTTTTGACGTGGTGGTGGACGTGGTGGTGGTAGACATGGTGGTGCATGTGGTGGTGGTGGACATGGATGTGGTGGTGGTGGTCATTGTGGACGTGGTGGTGGTGGACGTGGTGGTGCATGTGGTGGTGGTGGACATGGTGGTGGTGCTGGTGGTGGACATGGTGGTGGTGGACGTGGTGGTGGCAGATGTGGTGGTGGTGGACGTGGGGGTGGATGTGGTGGTGGTGGTGGAGGTGGTGGTAGTGGACATGGTGGTGGACATGGTGCTGGTGGGTGTGGTGGTGGTGGACGTGGTGGTGGTGTTGGCAGTGGATGTGGTGGTGGGCGTGGTGGTGGTGGACGAGGTAGTGGATATGGTGGTGGTGGACGTGGTAGTGGTGGTGGACGTGGTGGTGGATGTGGTGGTGGTGGAGTACATGGTGGTGGTGGACGTGGTGGTGGTGGTGGTGGATGTGATGGTGGTGGACGTGGTGGTGGATGTGGTGGTGGTGGAGTACATGGTAGTGGTGGACGTGGTGGTGGACGTGGTGGTGGTGGATGTGGTGGTGGATGTGCTAGTGGTGGACATGGTGCTGGTGAACATGGTGGTGGTGGTAGAGGTGGTGGTGGACGTGATGGTGGTGGACGTGGTGGTGGACATGGTGGTGGTGGTGGTGGACATGGTGGACGTGGTGATGGATGTGGTGGTGGTGGTGGTAGATGTGGTGGTGGACGTGGTGGTGGTGATAGAGGTGGTGGTCGATGTGGTGGATGTGGTGGATGTGGCGGTGGACATGGTGGTGGTGGTGGTAGATGTGGTGGTGGTGGACGTGGTGGTGATGGTGGATGTGGTGGTTTTTGACGTGGTGGTGGACGTGGTGGTGGTAGACGTGGTGGTGCATGTGGTGGTGGTGGACATGGATGTGGTGGTGGTGGTCATTGTGGACGTGGTGGTGGTGGACGTGGTGGTGCATGTGGTGGTGGTGGACATGGTGGTGGTGCTGGTGGTGGACATGGTGGTGGTGGACGTGGTGGTGGCAGATGTGGTGGTGGTGGACGTGGGGGTGGATGTGGTGGTGGTGGTGGAGGTGGTGGTAGTGGACATGGTGGTGGACATGGTGCTGGTGGATGTGGTGGTGGTGGACGTGGTGGTGGTGGTGGTGGATGTGATGGTGGTGGACGTGGTGGTGGATGTGGTGGTGGTGGAGTACATGGTAGTGGTGGACGTGGTGGTGGACGTGGTGGTGGTGGATGTGGTGGTGGATGTGCTAGTGGTGGACATGGTGGTGGACGTGGTGGTGGTGGACATGGTGGTGGTGGATGTGGTGGTGGATGTGGTAGTGGTGGACATGGTGGTGGTGGACGTGGTGGTGGTGGAGGTGGTGGTGGACTTGGTGGTGGTGGACGTGGCAGCGGACATGGTGGTGGTGGTGGTGGACGTGGTGGTAGTGGACGTGGTGGTGGACGCGGTGGTGGTGGACGTAGTGGTGGACGTGGTGGTGGTGGTGGACATGGTGGTGGTGGATGTGGTGGTGGTGGACGTGGTGGTGGTGCTGGTGGTGGATGTGGTGGTGGACGTGGTGGTGGTGGCCATGGTGGTGGTGGATGTGGTGGTGGATGTGGTAGTGGTGGACATGGTGGTGGGGGACGTGGTGGAGGTGGTGGAGGTATTGGTTTCTAAAGGCATTTGATTCTTGCTGAGAAAAAAAATGTAATCTGCCCTTCAAACACTGGAATTCATTTCTGTTTGCAGGCTCATATACTCATTCGTCCTAGTCAAGCATGTCCGTGCACTATAAAATATAATGCTTTGGATTTTGTATCGTATTACTGCTTCCGGGGAGCTATCAGAGGAGGAAAGGGTAACCTCCGCCATTTAGCGATATCTCTTTTAGCCAGCTGAAAATATAAGTTAATATAGTGCGGAAGAGCAAAAAACAAAATAAAAATGTAAAATATACAGCCAATCGCTGCATGGGATGGGCAAAGACCAAAATGGCAGAAGGGGGTAGAGGTGCGGCATGCGGCGTGCCATCGAATTGAAAGGCAACTGACCCGGCCTGCATCCCAGACACACACAGCGTTTCCCTTGCGGGAGCGAGGAGGGGCACCATCTGTTTTTAACATAATTACAAACAGATGGCGCCAAAGCTCGCTCCCGCAAGGGAAATGCCAAACGTTAACACTTTGCAATAGAAAGCAATGCAAAACGTGCACGTTTTTGGCCAAAATGCTGATCGATTCCAAAAGGTTCCCTCCCATGCAGCGCATGCGCGCTGCGTAGGCGAGAACTAATAATGGGTTCAGCAACAGGAGGCAAAAGTCTGAGGTGACCCTGCAGAAAGGGCACATTTCAATACCCAGTTGCCTAGCTATGCAGAAACTGCAGTGGCCATAAAATCTCATAATTCCAGCGGCTTTGGTACAAACCTATAGTTCTAACAGCACTGAAATCTGTTGATAAGTCTCAACATCAAGCATGCCTGAGAATGAGCTTGACTTGAAATCTAGAACACACAAACATTGGCAAAGCGAATAGGTCAGGCTTATGAGTGAAAGAGGTTCTTCAGTAACGGGTGGGGTTACACACTCAAGATATCATCATAAACACAATCTGACACTCCTTGAACTCATGCATTTATTTATCCAACAACTGGCTCAATCATGCATTCATCCATGTACCCATCCACAATAAAAACTTCCATTTGACAAAAATGTGAGCTTCCATGTAACAAAATACCTGTCTACAGTTTTAAACATGATGTCATACCAATCCACCCTTAAATTCCTATTGACTTTAACAAATGTTTTTTACATTAAAAAAGTCAGAGCTACTGCCTTTGTCATAAATTTTCAAATAAACAGATTGGACCTAGGGCATCTCACACGTTTCCCAATGAACCAATCAAACATTTATCCTTTAATATTGGCTTGTCACCATACTCTGCTCAAGCTTAGTTATGTAAAAGCATGCAACCCTCGGGCATACAGTCCTAAAATTACACATGCGTTCAAAACTACAGTTGGCAAAGCAATATGAAATCATTCTTGAAGGGCCAAACAACTATTGTCACAATGGAAATATTTAGTCACAAGTGTTTGCCAGAGATGTGACCAACACCAAAACCATTGCCTAGTATGGTAACCTGTGAGTCCATGTTGCCAAATGTAGGAAATATCCCTTTTCTGCATGATCCCCCGGATTTATGCCTCTTGCTGGACCCAATATTTTTTTAACCCCAGGTGTAGTGTGCGTAGCGGGGCTACACTGAGGTCCACGGAGTTGAAAACAAACTCCGTGGAACTCCGCTACGCCACCCGCCTTCACCCCCCCCCCATTATAAAACTTAATTAAACATTATTACAAAATAGATTTAAAAACACACTCCTGGCATGCAGCGTTCCCGGGCTGCCCTCCTCCTCTTCTTCGCTGTCTCGCTAATCCTTGTGAGAACTGCGCATGTGCACGCCCCCGCGCCAGCGCATTTCTTGTGAGAAATGCACATGTGTGGGCACGCATGCACGCATGCGCAGTTTTCACAAGGATTACCACTAGGGTGAAGAAGAGGAGGAGGGCAGACCGGGGACGCCGCATGCCAGGTAAGTGGTTTTAAATGTATTTTTTAATTATGTTTAATTACTTTTTATAATGGGGGTGAAGGTGGGGACTGGCCAACTCCACTCCGTGCGGAGTGTGCGGAGATTTGCCTTCTCCAGGCTCTCCGCGGAATGCAGAGAAGGCAAATCTCTGCACACTCCACGGGCGGAGTGGAGGTCTGCACTCAGGGTTATATTTTTTGTGGTTGTTATCAGAACTCTGTTTATGTTACCCCTGCTAACGAGTAGTAATGTGCCTTTGCTCTCCCTTTAAACAGTTGAATTGGTACATTTCTAATTGCCGTTTTTAACTTGCCCATAAGTCCCTAGTATATGGAACAAAGAGTACTCAGGGCCTGGAAGTTCAACGCTACCAGTGAACTGCAGCATTTCAGCTTCAGACCTACTCTATGTGGCTTGCCTGCAGCAGTGTAAAAACTACAATACAGCCTGTCAAAATAAATTATTTTGACAGGTCATCCCTAGGTAGGCCTTGTAGCCCATAAGGCAGAGTGCAGGGTACTTAAAAGTAGGACATGTAGAAATGTAATGTTAACATGGCCTTACAGTGGCTAGTACCAAAAACCTATTTATCATTGTGGCGGGCCTAGCTGTCCTATGTAGAAAACCAGAGATCTTGGGAATAGTACTAGCTAGAAAAATAATTAAACAACTATTTTTATTAGTTACTATAATCCAATTCAATAGTGACGCTGGATTTTTAGTAAATATTAAGGAAACACAACTTTTAGAAAGTTGCCTTTTTCCGACCTGAAGTTCTTGTAGGCTAATTTGCATTTGCTCTTCCACATCTCACAGCCAGTGATTAAAATTTGAAAAAGTGTAAAAAGGTGTGAAATTCCTCCCAGGAACTACACAGTAGGTCACAGTAATTGAAAGGTTGGCATAAATGGGCCTAGATGACTCCTCTGAGCTCAGCAGAAGGTTGGGAGCTGTGAGCATCCCTTTTGATATCACTGTGTCAAATTCTGCAAGAGTGTCATATCTTGCTTGACAGGTCTGCTTGGGTCACACATAAAACTTAGGATACACTTGAAAGGAAGAGAACAGAATGCCAAGACAATTCTTGTGTATTCACCGTCTTATTGCTGAGGACTCCTGCTTTGGCTGACCAGACTTCTATCTCTTGGTTTATTGTGGGTACAGTGGCTGCTTTAAACTGGATTTTAGTGTTTGATGTGGGAGGACACTAGGATTCCCTTAGCACACTCCCCAAACACCCCCAGCCATCAGCGACCAAGTTTAGTTTGGCTGAAGACTTTTGCCATCTTGAAAATGCCCAAAGTGGCAGGTAAGGATGTCCCTGGAATCTTTTACCCCACTGGTTAAAGCATGTCCAGGAGTCATTCCCACCAACTAACTTGTACCAGGCATAAATGCGGCATCTCTGGACAACCACTTCAGAACACTCTTTGAACCTGAGGAAGATCAGAAGAGGACTGGACCTGCAGTCTATGATCTGAGAGGTACCTTGACAGACTGGACTTGCTCCATCTTGAACAAGGCAAAGAAGTGGACTCCAAGGGTTGTATGGATAACCTTCTGTTCAAGCTAAAGGGACACAACAAGCTACAGGAGGCCTTTTCCTGGGAGTACCTTGCTAACAAGTGACAACTGGACCCTGCTGTTGGCCTCTTTCTAACACACAGTGAGTCTCTAAGTTCCTCCCTTGAGGTCCTGGGGGCCAATGGAAGTTTACTGCTGTGGTAGATTTAGACTTAAAGGACTAAGTCAAAAGGTATTGTCTTTGAACAGGACAAACCTAGTTGGTGTATATGACCCGTGGTCCATCGTGGTCAGTCTCAAATTGTGGCTAGGTTTCGGGCTAGTGTGACCATTAGCTATCATTTGCTTTGTGCTTTTTGGCTCTGCTTTTACTTAAACTTTAAAAAATCATATCTCTGGTTCCTCTTATAGGAGAGTTTTAATTTTGCTGTCAATTTGTTTATGAAATGTCACTGTATTTTCCAAATTCAGTTTAAGGTTGTTAATGTTGTGCATTGTAACTTCATTACTAAATTACACATTACCCTAAATTAAGCCTGTCCACCCCGTGCCATAGCCACCAGGGGGTTGAGCTCAGGTTTATTTAGTGCTTTGAAGTTTCCCACTGAAAAGGTTTGAGATTATTCCTTAAGGTGGGTAGTCACTCACCCCAAAAAACATTGCAATGCCAACTCCACCGTAAAAGCATATTACTTTTACGTTTGCTTTCAAAATTAAATAGGCCTGGCCTACAGCTTTAGTTTGACCTTATCATAATAAACAGATGAGTTCTATGGTATCAAACAAAACTTTTTGCCAGTAAACCAACACAGGCCTATAACCTTTATCATTGGCTTGTTACTATAACCAACTCAGGCCTACTGTATTGAGCATAAGCTGTCCCATGAGCAGCCATCAGGCATATTGTCATGAAATTAAGCAATCGAAATTACACCTGGCAAAACAAAATACAACCCTCCTAAAATGGCCCAATACGGATTATCACAGTGCAAATCTTCACCTCTAGGTTTTATTATAGGGGTAACCAACATCAAAACACCTGCCTGCTGCAATAATCAGTGAAATTCCATGAAAAATACCTCTTTATAGACTTTACAACAGTGTGGCAACAATCTACCCTTAGAGGCCAATTGGTTTACCATATTATTTTCACAAACAAATTAGTCAAGCCTACTGCCTTTGGTGTACGTTTTTAAAATTACAGGTGAGATATATGGCACCACACTTATGTTTTACCAGTAAACCAACCATTCCTGCAGCCTTTATCATTGGTTAGTCACCATATTAATTTCCGACCTAATGTATTGAGCATAACCGTTATATCAGGCAAACATTCGGCATAGAGTCACGAAATATACACAAAATTTCAGGCGGCAAAAAATACAATTCCCCCATGAGAGCCTATGAAGTATTATCAAAGTGTAAATCTTCTATCCCGGAGTATGTTAAAGGAGACGACCAACCCCAAAACCCTCCCTACTACTGTAATTTGTGAAGTTCCATGTAACCAAATACCTATCTATAGTCTGTAACAAAGTGTAACAACAATCAACCCTTAAATAACTCTTGGCTTTAACATATGCTTTTCACAAAAACATAGTCAGGCCTACTACTTTTGTCGTAACTTTAAATAATAAATGATCAGGCCTATAATGTTGATCATTGGATTGGCACCATTACCAACTGAGCCCTGCTGTATTAAGCAGAGGTATTCCGCCCAGGCAAAAAGTTCAGCAGAAGCACTATTTAAGGTGTAAGCACACAACCTCTGCCCAACCAAAAGCTGTACTCTAAGGGGCAGATTTACAAGCCCCTTGCGTCATTTTTGCGCCACAGTTGCGTCAGCAGCGTAAAAATGCGGCCCATTTACAACGTGACGCATCTAGGGAGATGCATCACATTGTAAAGCCCTGCGTCACATTATACCTGCGTCAGGTATAATGTATGCAGGGTGGGCGTTCGAACGCAGCAAAGCCTCCTAGAAGTGACGCAGTGAAATCTACAAGATTTCACTGTGCCACTTCTAGGATGCCACTGCGTCAAATTCTTACGCCTGCTTGAAGCAGGCGTAAGGCATGATGCAGCGCAATGGGGATAGGCCTCCACCTGCATTGCTGGAGTTGCATCATGCTTGCAACACGACTCCAGCAATGTGTGACTTTTGCGTCAATAGATGTGTCAGAATTTCTGATGCATCTGTCAAGCCTTGCGTCATGGTGCGCCGTATTGTAAATACGGCACATCCATGGTGGCGCAAGGATTTCTCAGGGTGGCGCAGGGGAAGTGACGAATCTTTACAGATGCGTCACTTTCTTGTAAATCTGCTGGCAGAGCCAAAGCACCTCCCTCAATGGTGCTTTTGAATGTTCTTTTTCTGTTGTTCACATAAGGTCTGGTGACAGCTGCACTATGCAGCCAAAATTTAAAGGGGGTGATAGCTGCTAGGCAGTCAATATAGAGTGAAGTCAGCTCTTGGGGTAGTGCAAAGACAGATGCCATGAACAGCTGTAACAGCCTTTGGAGGAATCTGTTTTCCTTGGCCTGTACAGATTTAGCAAGTGAACAGCCCAATAGTCTGCTACTATGCGTAGAAGAGGCCTGAGATTGTGGCATGTATACTGGTCAAAAGAGAAATTTAAAATGTGCCACATGCATGGTTGACAGCAGGTTCCACGCTGTGCCCCTCAGAAGCTCATATTGGCTGTTAGGAAAGAGCAAAATATGTAAACTACTGTAAATAAAGATAGTCTAAGAACCTTGTTTTCTTTCTGTTCCTGTCTTCATAAACCCTAACGTCGGGTGGCAAGTACAGTGCTATGGGTGCCTAAGGGCAAGTTGGGAGTTCTTAATTTGTGCTGGTGGTTGCGAGAGATGGGTACCACCAACACTCACATTGATGATCAGACTTTGACCAAGAACAAGAGACAGAAAGGCAGAAAAAGGAGGGGAAAATGAGGAAGAGAAAGATAGGAAAAGAGTCATGATGAGGGAAGCCGGGACTGAAAAAGGACCTTAATGAGTTGGAAAAAGAGACAGGAATTGTATGGTGGGAAAAGAATGGCATGAAGTGGAATGAAGTCTATGCAGCGTTGGCATTCAGCACCCCGCCATTCAGCAGGGCAGGAGTGGGCTTCTAAGGAGAAACCCATATGGGCCCCGTTTATTTAAATCTTTTTAACAAATGAAATGCTACAGACTTTGGTTAGCAGCTGCTAACATTGATAACCCCTATTGACGGTCATGAAATTCAATTAGCTTGAAAAAGAACAATCCGTAGGAAATAAGCTTGTGGCTTTTTCTAAATGAGGGAAGCGGCCCAGCTTTGAGTAAAGCATGAGGGATACACACCCGCCTTAAAAGAGGGTCTAATAATGCCTCCTATTAACACAGCAAGGCCGTGAGATTAGTAAATGAAATGCCCAGAGCAGATGGTGGTAGCAGGTGCAAAGACTACAGTTTATCTTAAGAGTTTTGGAATCCCCTATAAGTCACAGACGGGGTGCCGTGCTCACTCGGGCAAAATCCCAGGTACAGAAATGCCGCCCAGAGTAATTACCAGTAGTTGAGATTAATTCAAGCATTCCACCCATAACTTTTTTGTTTACTTGAGTGCAACGCCCCTAGTGCGACACGTGTGCCCAGACGTGGGTGCTGTGACACTGTGCCACTGTAGCCAACCTGCACCCGGCCGGTGAAACCGGTCTTGAGTTGCTTGTGATTTCTGGTTCAGAGAGGGCATGGTTGTTTGAGCTGGACTGTTGTTATCCCAGCGGGTCTAAGAATGATTTACAGATGGCTAGGTCTAATCTGAAGTGGCACAGTGGACATAAAAATGACAAACTGGGATGTGGCAGAGAGTATCTGCCAGAGACTGAGATTAATTCAAGCATTCCACCCATCACTTTTTTGTTCACCCTCTAAACCTGGCCCCAGATGCACGAGGCAGGCTTCACTCCAACCCAAACTCATTTGGAGATGCAAGGTACCGGGCGAGATGAAAGCACACAGAGTTGTGTCAGCTGTCAGCTGTCCACAAGGCATAGGCCTCCGTGTTGGGTGGTTTGGGGGTCCGTGTGTGTCACTATGAATGTGTGACTGTACTCTGTGCGCATTCCAGCCCGTCCGCTGTAAAAAGAACAGAAAACGTAGCCCTGTAAGACTTGTCCAACTAAACTAATGAACTCCCGTCAGGTCTCATTAGGGCCTGTGAATGACAGACGGGCTGAGGCCTGCCGAGCCCGTGAAGGGACCCCATTGTGCCCGGCGCGCGGCGGGATCGCTTGACATGCGTAGAGAGGCCTCAATGTTTACCTGGACAGAGAGGCCCGGGGACTGCAGGTTCGCAGAGCCGCCTCTGGTGGATGGCACGATGCCAGGGGCCGGCGCAGGTACTTCCCTTGTTAATAAGAAAATTGCCCCCGATGTTTCTGGCGAAAACCACGCATTTCGAAGCGCCACGTCATGGCCGCACGAGCCAGAGGTGTGCGAGAGCAGAGAAGTCCTTCATTGTAGGGACAAAAAAGGGCTGTGTCAGGTGGAACGAAGGGGGATTCTGCCAGGTATTTAAGAAGCGTTTTCTTACGATTTTTGTTTTACACAACACAGAACATCACCTTACGAAATATACTGTGGTATGTATATCAATCGTAATCCAGTACTGCATTTTTTAGCAGTCACGAGTTTTTTTTAGGTCAAAATGTGCATAATAAAACATACTTACTGAGGGACTTAACAATCTTAACTATAAAATTATAAATAGCAACAATAAAACGAGTAAAGCGTACATTCAAATTTAAACAGGTCCCAACTACCGTGTGCTTTTATAATACAATAAAACTCTCTATACAACGCTAGAACTACAACTTGATTACATTAACTCAAAGCTTACAGCAGTAGAAGAATACATATCAAACACTGTCTGAAAATCAAACCATGAAACTCATCTACCGTTCCAGCTTTGGGGCATCTCACCAACAACCGGCGATAATTATCGCTAAGCGCACTTAGCGCTAGGATAATTATCGCCGGCTATCGCTGGTTTCTATCGCTGAGATAGCGCGCTATCAGCGACGCTTATCTCAAAAGCGATAGAAATACCAGCGATAGCTACATATTGTGCGATTATCGCTGGAAATCCAGCGATAATCGTACAACAATCGGCGAAACGTTGGTGATAGTGGAGGGCAGAGTTAACCATTATATCCACCTTCCATTGCATATAATGGCTAAGTCAGATTAAAAGCAGGCGTAAGAAAAGTAGCGATAAGCGCGGTTAGCGCTACTTTTCTTATCGCCATGCCAGTTAGCGGGAGGTTTGATAATAGGAGAAATGTCGGTTAGCGACATTTCTCCCGTTGTTTGGGGGAGGAACGCCCACTTTGCAGAGATGCACAGATGGGCGTTCAGGGAAAGGGTGAACATGCATGGAAACACGCGCTAACGTGTCCATGCTGATGGGGCCTTAAGATTATCGCCGCTTTAGCGGCAAAAAGTGCCGCTAAAGCGGCGACAATGCCCTTGATGATATGCCCCATAGTTCCCCCAGCTGACCACTGATTCCTCTACCCACCACTGAAAGTCTGCCCGGAAGGAGAACCTACGCTTGTTTTTTTCCTATTTCCCCTGAAAAAAAACCACTTCCGGACCTGATAAACAACATTCCATACACCCCAGCTCTCAAAAACACAACTCCCCCACCTCAAATCTGATACACGAGAATCCTCATACCTCAAAGAAGTAAACAATACCCTTCAACATCTGATCTGATACACAACATTCTTCAACTCTCAAATATGATTCACACCGCCCCATGCATGATCCTTCATCCACATGCTACGATGGAGCCGAGTGATGATATATATATCTGCATTTACGTCACCATACATGTACATGCATATGTCATAATGCTCAATCCATCTTGTATTTTTTTTTATGTACTATTACACAATGGCGAACGCCTATTTTGGAGTAGTAAAGAAAAATAATTTAAAAAATGCAAAGTCTGCAATGTATATTCACAAAGAACAAGTGTCTTGGTTGCAAATTGAAACTCCCAGGGCCCCCTAAAAATAAAAACGAAAAATTAAATTTAAAAAGAAAATAGGACAGGGGGGCAGCAATGGTGGAGCAGCGAGTGGGAGAGGGCAAATAAATGATGCCCATGAGCGCTGGTGGTGAGCACAGAGGGTGGGGGAGTAGTGGAGGGAAGGGGGTTTACAAAAAAGGCTTAACGGAATAGGAAAGAGTGGGGTAAGCAAGGCCTAAGCATGGGTGGGAGAACAATACAGAGAACATGGGGCAGAAGCTGAAGGGGAAGCAGCAGATAGGGGGTGAGAGCAAGAAAATACAAGCACTCCCATCACCTGAAAGTAACCAGTGGAAGGATACATGTCATCCATTCAAAGGATAGTAAAGAAACTATGCACACTGGGGAATGTGAAAAGGCAAACACAAGAAAAGGAAGGACATCCTCAGAATAAGAAGCAAGTAAGTGAGATTGGAAAGAAAACCAACCAATTATGAACAATAGGCTGACCCAAAGTACCAGTATTGTTCACAATAGGCAATTCGGCAACTGACAGATAACATTGTCAGCTATAACAGACAACTAAAGCTGTCTGTAGGCGAGGCCCAAAAACTGACTGTTGGAAACTACAAATTTGGTGGTAGTGGAAATGGCGGAAAGTGGTGGAGTCAATGAAAGGCAGCCTCTACTATTTGTTTTACAAACTCTGTCCCCAACCAAATTTGCAGCTTGGAAAATTGTGACAGTAAGGATTCTATGATGTTCCTACTTGACGGCAGACTGCATTTTAAGAAAACATAGAAGGTTCAAGCACCTGCTGCAGAGATCTCTGTGTATTCACAAATTATTATTGGTAAGATAACCCAGGATGTAAATGCTTGTGAGAGCTGTGTGTAAGCTTTGAATCCATGATGTTGTATAAATTTCCTTCTGTAGAGCATTGCATTGACTGAATAGGTCACAGATTTATATCCTGTGTAAGGCAACTTTCAGAGATAATGCCTTCGTAACCTATTTTGACGGTGTTAGGGAAATAAATACTTTTGCACCCTCCCAAGAGCAATGAAAAAAACACACAATAAAGCAGTTTGCTCAGGAACAAAGGAAATATATTTGTCTGTATCCATGCACGCCTGATGGCCAGCAAGGAAGAGGTCAGTGCACACATTGGTGCTGCCAGCCTGCTTCCTCCCTGCATGGCTAATTTCTGGGTCATATATACACTTAGTAATGCAACTTTAGCAGAACTAAAAGGGACAAGGTGCCAAATATGGTCAATAGAGAGATGCAAGATCATCACGGTGCCAATTATACACCATGCCAATTATAATACAGACATACAGTGTAAGCAGAAATTAACAAACTAATGACTAAACGAACATGGTAGTCAGAAAAAAGAAAGTGACCTTTAAGTTGGTTCTGAACAGCTGTTGAAGCTTGTCCAGGCAAGGTCAGGTGTGTATTTAGCGCATGCATATGATTATATCACCAGCTTCGTGTCCTGACTTCCAGTTTCCCTGGAATAGAGGAACGCGGACCCAGGGTATGGTGCAAAATAAGTTTATTGACTGCCCTGCACCGCCGCAATAACGCGTTTCGGCCTCCCAAAGGCTTTGATCACATGACATGATTATATATATATTTTTCCCCAACAGAGGGGACCAGCAGGAATATTTAGTGATATTATTTCATTAATTCTCCCATTCTAATGAGAATGACCTTGGGGTATAGGACAGGCCTGTGGATTTACATAACATTACTAATTCCTAAAGGTGCTTTGTTCTCTACCCCCTCGTCACCCAAGTGCCACTTTGTTTTCAATGAAAGTCACATGAGCAGAGAAGCTTCTTACAGCCATTGTAGAACATCATATCCGAATATTGATGATACAAAATGGAGCTAAGAAAAATTATCTATCAATTATTGTGTATCTTCACTGGATATCTCCCAACTGAAGCCACCGTTGCTACTTGAGGAGGGTAGAAACCTTTTAAGCACTAGTGAGAAACATGCAACACTCTCAAGTGTCATGAAAAACAACATACCAGACAGAAGAGGCTCCTGGAATCAAACATCTGAGTCCTCCCATGAAGAGCAAAGCATGGGCAGTGCCCTTCCCAGTGGAAGACGTGGCTGGCAGAAGAGAAATCAAGCAGATGGCAACACACAAGGGTGCCTCACCATGAGCCTAGGCTATCATTAGTTTGAAACCAATGTGCATCCCTGTAACTCACTGAGTCAGGGTGAATGACTTGCACACAGCGCTCTTGTAACTATTGCAGGTGTGACTTACATGATGCGTGCCAGACCACTCCTTAAGCAAGAACTACACATAAAGTAACCACTGGATTAAAGGCCCTCCTGTCTCTCTTCCGGCAGCCTTAAGACTGGGTTTTTCTTCACTCTTGGCAGGATTTCCCTCTTGGCTTCTTTTCCTCTCAAATACGTCCCTATTATTACACACTGAATGGTTTTTCCCATTTCTTTGCACACTCCCCTTTCCCCACCCATTTATGGGAGCTTGGGTTCTGTGATTTAACCCTTTTATTGCTGTATACAAATGTAACCCTATTTGGTTATGGAGGTGAATAGCTCTCATCTTTTGCAACATAATGAGGTTGACGAACAAGGTTGCATTCATGAAAATGTGAGTGACTTTATATAGTCTTCTGTGAAACAGGTTGTTGCAGCTTCTATGGACAAAGTGACCAAAAATATTGAGAATTTGGTCATTAACCTTATGACCAAAACAATTTTGACCCATTCTGCTGGGGAAAATCAGAAAGTGCAAAGCAATGAGTTATCCACCGCCATCTTCTAAAAAACTAATTTAAAAAATATTATTGTGCTGTCAGACAGTGAGGTTCCCTCACGCTCGGCAGGGGACCCAGTTCCTCCCAGGCCTCCTACCTGGGAGGGGAATAATAATAATCATAATACTAAGGTTATTTTGATCGCTTCCAAATGTAAAGCTAAGACCAAAAGTATCAAGTTGGCGTTGTCTCCTATTTTAATTTCCCACAGTCCTGATAAAGACAACATGGGTGATATTGGGAATGCTGATTCCAACCCTGGTCGTCCTCCGAAATAGCCAACCTTTCATCTTCCTCTCAAGATCCATTTGCTGCTATAACAGTTTTGGACACTGAGGGTTACCCTGTGTTTGACCCAAGTTTAATTCATCACCCCAACTCCACAAATGGTTCCTGGTGGATCATGTGAGCGAAAACATTGCTTCTAGGCTCGGTTTATCTTTGGATAGGCAAACAAGAGCCAAGCTCAATTCGGAGTGTCCTAGACCTTCTCTCCCTTCTAAAATTTTCCTTACTCTTATCCTAGATCTGTCTATGCTCACCTTTTTCTCCACGCTTGTCAAAGACCCTCGTAAGGGTGTGGACAAAGCTTGGTCCACCTGTTAAGACAAGTTACTCAACATGGTTCTAGCTCGGATCCTCGATTTGTCGCAGTCTGCCAGGTTGGACAATTCTCCTATTGATCCCGTAGTTCTCTCTCTATGGGTTCAAAGAGCTTTTCGCTTGCTGGATAATGCTAACTCAGCCATAACTCATAAATGCAGAAAATAATTATTGCTGATACTGGATCTAAAACTTTTTAACCTAGCGTCCATGAATCCAGGAATCAGAGCAGGAGGCCGTACATTTGGAGATTCTTTCATTAAAGAACTTAGGAGTCTATTAGGATGGTGGACGGATGGCCGCCGCAGGGCCGGCGGAGGCACCCGCTGGGCCGGCGGCGGCCATCTGTCCGCGATCGAAACCCGGAAAACCGCCGGTCACATTAGCATGGCGGTGATGACCGCGGCGGTGAGAAATTCCGCCCACCACTATTCCGCCGGTAGCAGTCCGCACGCTTGCCTAGTGGGCGGAGCTGGACCGCTAAAATGGGGCTGGTGCAGGGCCAGGCTCCGCCGGCACTATTATGATGCTGGCCAGCCTTTCCGCTGCGGTGGAATCGCCGTGGAAAGGCATTTGGAGAATGTCTCCGGGGTCCCATTGCAGGCCCCCAATGTGTTGGGGGGTGTGGGTGCACTGGGGGGTTACACATATCCCTGTACCAGGTGTAAGGCACTGTGCAGTGTCTGCCACGCAGTGCAGGGATATTCAGGACATGCTCCTTCCGACATCGTGGCGGTGCTGCTGGCAACAGCAACTGACGCAATGTTAAAGACTGCGATCGTACCGCCGCGGTCGGATTTTGCCTGCGGAGCATACTAATTGGACCGGCAGTTATGCCACGGTCCTGGTGGGTGGTCTATACCCGCTACCATGGCGTGATTTTCCGACCGCCACCCTAATAGACCCTTTAGTAAATACGAATCTACGTTTGCATCCCTTGAAAAAGCCCAGCAGTTTCTCAGAAAGTTTTTCTCACAACCTATTTTTGTTAGGGCCGGTAGAGTGGGGAGCCATTTTACCAACCGCAATTGCCAACATAAAGGATTCAGAGGCTCCTACAATGCCACCACTCAGATAATAAACCTCAATACAACTCACAAACAAATGGGTCTCTCTTCTGGCCTTCCTTGTGTATTTCTTTCAAAATGGCAGTCCATAACTTCGAACCCTTGGGTTCTGAACAGAGTTACAAATTACGCTATTGAATTCTACTCAATTCCTCCTCAAATAGTGTTTCCTCCTCCTCCGAAATTTTCCATAGAAATGCCCAACCTCATTTCTTGGGAAATAGAATCTTTTCTACTCAAACAAGCAATTCAGGTCACTTCTTCCGACCTGTCAGTATTTTTCAGTTCCCTTTTTTTAGTTCAAAAGAAAAACAAAAAAAATCAGACCAGTCACCAACCTCAAATACTTCAACTAATTGTAGTTTACCATCACTTCATGATGAAGACCATTGTCTATCTCAGAGATTCTTTACTACAGCACTATGGGATGGCCCGCTGGATCTTCAGGATGATTATCTTTCTGTGCCGATTCTCCCAGATCACAGGAAATTTCTTGAATTCCAATGGCAGGGACAAACCTATCATTTTTTGCTCTCTCCCCTTTGGTCTCTCTTCAGCCCCCGTGGTGTTTTACCAAACTAATTAAGCTGACTATTGCCTTCCTCAGAGCTCATGGCATCAGATTTTTAATATACCTAGACAACATTTTCATAATAAGTAAATACATTAATTCCCTGCAATCACAGATCCAAATTACGTTTTCCCTTCTTTCAGATTTAATTTGTGCTCGATTGTGATTCGCAATTTACTATGTACAACAGTGTCAGGGACACTGATTGCGATTCCCAATGGGGTCGCAAAATGCGAGTCTCATTAATATTAATGAGGCACTCGCATTTTGCGACCCTATTGGAAAAGGCTTGCCCTCCCAGGGATGGTGGCCTGCTAGGCTCAGCAGACCACGATGCCTTTTAAGGGCAGGCAGTGGTCCATGGGACCACTGCCTGCCCTTAAAAAATATTTTTGCATACATTTGCAAAAGGGAAGGGGTGACTGCATTGCCACCTACTTGAAGTAGGTGGTAGTTGCGAGTGTTTTGCGACTGCAATTGCGGTAACAAAACATTAGTACATGGGTTAGAGAGTCGCTATTTGGAAGGGAACGCCCCTTCCAAATAGCGAGTCTCTAAACACTTTTTTGCGAGTCCATAGAATTTTGGGGTTCTCTAATACATTCTTCTTTCACCACTCTTCATCTTCCTTCTGCAAAAATAAAGGCCATCAAAGCAGAATTAATTCAAACTCTTCACAAGTCTGCCATCTCTCTCAGAATTCTGGCAAGAATAGTGAGGCTTCTTTCATCTTCCATTCAGGCCATCTTTCCAGGCCATCTACATTGTTGGGTCCTCCATAGAGTAAAGTTTGCCACTTACACAGAGTCTCAGTGTATTCAGACTCCATAAACGTAGACCTGGAATCTCAGCTAGAGCTTCAATGGAGGATAGACCATTTAGATGCCTGGAACGGCAGGACAGTCTTTGCATTGGCCCCAGATCTTGTATTAGGATCAGATACAAACAAGTCTGATGAGTTGGGGCGCCCATTGTGAACGAATCTCAACTTCGGGTACAAGGTCTTAAAAGGAGTCCAGATTGCATGGGCAGAATACTTACCAGGAGACCAAAATTCGGTGGCAGACTGGCCCTCTCATTACCTGCGAGACTCAAGTAGATGAAAACTTCATCCCTTGGTTTTCAAGTCATTATTTTGCAAATGGGGTCCATTCCACATCGACCTTTTTGCCTCCAGACTTAACCACCAACTCCCTCTATTCTTCAGTTGGCACCCAGATGCCTTAGTATTGGCCTCTGAGGCTTTTTTACAGGACTGGTCCCATATGGTGAGCTATGCCTTTCCTCCTTTCATCATGATAAACTGAGTATTGAGTCAAGTCAGACGCCAACAAGTAATCCTTGTTCCAGTGGCCCCCTTTTGGCATTCTCAAGTTTGGTTTCCTTCTCTCCTGGAACTAACCATATACTTTCCTGTTTTTTCCACCCTCCCCCAACCTCCTCCTTAACCATTTAGGCAGTTCGCACAATCTGGTTCTAGGCAATTCCCTTTTACTGTCAACATGGAAAATAGCAGGTCCTCCAAACTTTTCATTTTGCCAGAGGCTTCAGAATACATTGACAAATCCTGGGCCCTAGGAACAAGCAAGCCTTATAGATCAGCCTTTTCTTTATGGGCAAGCTGGTGTATGGTAAAAAAAAGGCCATCCCCTTTCATCAGATATAGTATATATTGTTCATTTTCTCACAGCTGAAGCTAGCAATGGGAAAAACTTACCATACCATAAATATTTACAGATCTGCCATTTCGATCAACCATCCTTACATCAATGGGAAGCCAGTAGGAAAACATCCGCTTGCTTGTCACCTTTTAAAGGGAATGACATTTTGTAAGCCTGTCAATGATGGTCTGTCTCTCAAAATGTTATTAGCTAAACTTACCAAGTTATTGTGCTTTTTTTTCATTAAACGATTGTCAGATGTTAGAGCATTGGACATTAGCTCTCAACAATTTACACCTACAGATGCTCTCTTTGCAATCTGCAAATGTACAAAAACTAACTTAACTTGTGTATTTTATCTATATTTTCCTGATCTTCCCAAATTCTGTGTTGCACAATGTTTGAAAGTTTATGAACATCACACAGTTGAGCCCAGAATTTCCGCTGCCACTCAACTTCTCATATCCTTCAGAAAACATCACAAACTTGTTTCTTCCCCTACCCTTGCTTGCTGGGTTAAGTGGGTAATGTCATTTGTGGTTATTGATACTTCCTCTTTTGGTGCCCACTCGGCTTCCCAACATTTTTGGGCTGGCACCTGTCTGGAGAATATTCTGAGAACAGATGATTGATCTAATGACTTTGTTTTTCACACTTTCTGTTGTAAACCAGTTCATACTAAATCTTCTGTAGTCATTAATATGCTTTAAAGAAGCATGATAGGAGCCTCCAGTATGGCCATAAAATGTAGATTTTCCTAGTAAATGATGAAGGTAAGACATAATTGTATTAAAGACACAGAGGCGAGTATTTTCCCACCTCAACATGCTCTTAACTTGTTCTCTATTTCCCACTCTAACAGCGACTCGAGCTCAACCACATTCTTCTACCTAAGGATCCATCAGCTCTCCAAGAGGACTGTTCCCAGTCAAGTTAGGTATTATACATGGATCTGTTATACTATTGGTTACTGCTTATACTACTTTGTTTCATCCCATTGGCTAACTTTCGCTTAACTTCATGGTATTTGTAGTTTGTTCTTTTATCTTGACTGCTGCTATTGAATTAAAGTACGATTGGAAAGCATAATGCTCGCCTGCCTATCTTTAATAAAAATTAAGACTTTCCTTCATAATTTAGCAGGAAAATATACATTATACTTTGCAACATCCACATTCAACAACTACATGAATAATGGGATAATAACTTGTTTCACAAAGAGCATAACATGTATGTGATAAACGCCATGACAACTCTGGTTGATGTACAAATCTAAGTGGCTAATGGTGTGATATATATCTATATCTATATTCACTTAAAAAACCATAGGTTTCACACATGTTATAGTTAGGTGGACATTTCACTCGTAATAAACCAATGAAATTCTCCCATTATAGTTAGTTCAGATAACTATAACTCACGCGCCTGCAATCCACTGCTCATGACGTCACATATTACATCACTCATGACATGGTCAGTGGCATCACTCATGACATCACTGTTGACATCATCGTTGTGATAGAGTGGCGGTCGCGCGAGTTATAGTTATCTGAACTAACTATAACGGGGGAATTTCATTGGTTTTTTACGAGTGAAATGTCCACCTAACTATAACATGTGTGAAACCTATGGTTTTTTAAGTGAATTTGCAAGGGTTTTTAAATGCTAATTCCTAACTATAATGTGTGGGAAACCTATGGTTTTTTCAGTGAATTTGTATGTTTTTTTAAATGCTAAGTTATGTATGTATTATTATATTTTTTATATATTTATTTTACAATAAACTACGTATTCAGAAGAATACAACGCTTTTCTGTCCTTGTCCCTGCTCTGGCACCGCTTTGGCTGCTTGGTGCCTACGCAGGCACTCTTGCAACATGATGCAAAGGTGCCTGCATTGCATGCAGGGTTGTTTTTGTGCAGGAAGGGGCAAATACCTTCACAAGCATCATCCTGAGAGGCAAATGTCTCTTTCTCTGTGTGCTGCAATCAAAGAGGAAGTAACGAGGAGAAATACGCCTCCCTTGGGAAGGTGTATCTTTTTTGTGCATTCCCATGGTTTACAAGTTCTGGTAAATCGGAGAATGCAGGAAAAACCATGGGAGTTGCGTGCGAACACCCACACAATGCCCATGGAACGCCTCCTTGGTGCAGAGTAAGGCAACGTAGCAATTTGCGCTGCATTGCTTTACTCGAGACTTATGAAGCCACTCAGAGCCATGCAAGATTGACACAACAGGGCTTGTAAATATGCCCCCTACTAATTATTGGGCATATCTACAAAGCGGCGATAGAAAATTATCGCCGCTTTTGCGGCCGTCTTCGGCCGAAAAGCGGCGATAATTCTATTGCCTAATTAGCAAGGTCACGCTAACGCGTGAAACCTTGCATTAGCGCACGAATTCCTAACGCCCAGCTTTGCATCTCTAATGAGATGCAAAGTGGGCGTTCCTGACCTGACATGACAGGAGAAATGTCGCTAAGCGACATTTCTCCTATCATCAAGCCCCACACTATGAAGCATAGCGGCAAGAAAAGTAGCGATAACCTCGGTTATCGCTACTTTCCTTACGCCTGCTTCAGGACTGACTTAGCCATGATATCCTATGGAAGGTGGATATCATGGCTAAGTTTTTGGGGCCCTATCAACAAGCTAACGCCACATTGCATGAGATTATCGCTGGGTTTCCAGCGATAATCTCACGTTCGGCAGTTAGCGCTAGGATTTTTATCGCTTTTGAGATAAGCGTTGCTAATAGCACGCTATCTCAGCGATGAAAATCCACGTTAGCAGGCGATAATTATCCTAGCGCTAAGTGTGCTTAGCGATAATTATCGCCGGTTGTTGCTGATATGCCCCTATGCCTCCGTGCCGAACCTTCTCCTTACTTCAATGTAGCGCAGCAACTTTGGTTGCCGTGCTGGGTTATAGTTTAGTAAATCTGACTTTTATAATTCCCCAGTTAATGTCAACAGGATCACATTTTGATTGCAATGTGCTCTTCTTATCATGTAAGACATTATGTAGGGCTCCTGTTGCCTGGAAAGCTCTGGAAGGTTTAGGGGGGGAGGAGAGTAGAATAAATTCTTCCCACATTCTTCAAAGGTTTGGTGTTGTGGGGAGTGGGGGATCTCACCTGCAAATAATTACACCCCTGCCTTTTCCACTAAGCAGAGCAGTGATTGACAGCTGGGCCCGCTGCCCGGTTCTGAAGTGGAGAGGGGAGGAAATCAAAGGCCCCTATTGCTGGAGATTTGTTTGATGGTGGTGATGTTGAGAGAAGGGCCGTGAGCGGGCGATGTGATGAGAGAGGTCTGGGGTGTGAAGAGAGCAGCTGGGATGCAGTATATGCTCACAGTGATGCAGCATCGCCACATTTGAAAATGTGAAGCCCATTACCCATGTGCAGTTTAATATTTCTGGATATTTTATTTCTGAGCACTTACAGTTTTGGTAGATAAGAAAACTGCAGTACAGGGAGATAAAGTACCTAGGATCACACAGCGTGTTCAAGTAGAGAAGCCAAGATTAGAGCTCGTGTATTTTTTCTGCAACACACAAACTTGCCACAAAGGTCTCGAGCCTCTTGGAGGGTGTTTTTTGGCTTGGAAAGTGAAACTCCTGTCCACCCACGCGCCATTGGAATTATGCAAGTGCAGCAGTTCAGACCAAGTTATGCAGCCTCGTTGACTGAATTAAGGCAGCAAGAAAATACAATTTGCATGGCAAATTATGCAAATAACACTCATTTTGTTGCTTCGTTGTTTTGCTTTAATGTTATTTTAACACACAAAATTGATCTTAAATGCTTAAGTACTCAAGTTTCTTAAGAACAAAAACTTCAGCAGATACAATTCAAAAAGTTATTTACTTTCAGTAAATTATCTTGCCTTGAACAAAAGCACCGGCAGAAAGTCATTTTACCCATGTTGTCCTCTTAACCTTCCAAAGTAAAACAGTGTATGTCAAATACTTGCATAGATGTGCTGAAGAAACAGGCAGCAAAACAATACAGAACATAGGGGCATGTTAACAAGGGCTTTATCTCCGCTTTTTTGGCTTAAAAAAACAAAATAGCGGAGATAAAACTATCGCCCTATTTACAAGAGGGTGCTAACATGCATAATCGCATGTTAGCACCCTTTTTCCCGACGCCTCCCTTTGCATCTCTAATGAGATGCAAAGTGGGCGTCACTGGGCGTACCCCAATGGACTGCCTTGTAAAATATCGCTGATGGTCACATCGCAATATTTACTAGGCAGCCCACAGGATTTCAGCAGACGCGACGTTTTCGCCCAAATTGAACGTCTGCTAAAATCCTGCCTTAGCTATCCCTAACATAGGGGGTGGATTATGCTGATACGACCACAGGGTTGTATCAGCAAGGTTTTCGCTGTTTTACAGGGAACATCAGTGATGTTCCCTGCAAAACTGTGATTTTCCCGCTATCGCAGGAATTTTTATCACCTTGGAGATACGCGTTGCTAATAACGCGATATCTCCGCGATAAAAACCTGCGATAGCCGGCGTTAAAAAAAATTTGTGCTAGGCACGCTTTTCGATAGTTATCGCAAAGCATTGCTAATATGCCCCATATTTCGCGTCCTCTTCGGGGCTGCTGGAATTGGAACCTGGAGTGGAGATATCAGAACTGGAGGTAATGAGCCCGACCAGTATCTCCATGGCAATTATCAGCCATCTGAAGGGCATATGTACGAGGAGTTAATGCCGCATTAGTGGCACTTTTCCGATGGTTTTGCGTCAAGATTTTTATCGCCTTATGTACAAGCTGCAGCTAACCTCTGTAGGCGGCAGTTTTACCGCGAAAACGTCCATTATAAATATCGCCACTTCTGTTAGCGATAATGACATGCAAGGGAGGCGTTCCCGTGCAAAACGGCCACTAACCCACTTAACGATATTTACAAGGGGAGTCCTTAAGTTTGAGGACCAAAAATACTGCCTCTAACTGTAGTTAGGGGCAGTTTTTAAGACCAGAAAATAGCTGGTCTTAAAAATGGAGATAACCCTTGGGGTCTCATTTCAGCAGGTTTTGTTGCTGGACTGCGCTGCAAGCAATGTTGCTGCACTGCCCTGCGACAAAACTACAGGGCAGGACTGCACACCATCAATAAGATTGTACGCATTCCTGGGCCTCACTCATGAAAAGTGTTGCAGCGCTGCGACAAGACAGCGTTGCAACACTTTTCAGTACCCCCTTCTTGCAATACCACGGATGGGCTGTATTTACTGGACAGCACTCCATGACACAAGTAATGGCAGATACGTCTGGAATCCTGACGTATCTGTCTGCGCTAAAGTCACCCATTGCTGCAGTTGTGTCACAACCATGATGCAACTACAGCAATGCATGGGGCCAGCCTATCCCTGTGGCACTGCATCACCCTTACGCCTGCCATCATGCAGGCGTAAGGTACTGATGCAGTGCCGTTCTTGAGGGGTGCCCAGGTGTCGGCGCAGTTGGAGATCCATCGGTGGTGGTTGCGCGCTGAGGTGTCATCGTCTGTAAGTGTTGGCGGAGTGGTGGTGCTGAGGGAGTTGACGAGACGTACTTCGGTGGCCTTGTTCCAGCTGCGAGGGGGTTCGATGATGGTGATTGTGTACGATGGGCATGGTGAAGACGTGTTGTATACAATGATGGTCGGTCAAGGAGAGTCCGGTGGTGTGGATGTAGTTGAAGGTCCCGATGGCGGAAGAGACATGCTCGACCGTGTGTCCTGCTATGTGGCTTACTGTGGTGACTAGCTGCTTGAGTCTGATGTTGGGGAGCTACCCCAGGAGGGTGCAATGTTCTGGTCATTGGGGTTGTCCAGGTAGAACTTGAGTTCGCAGAGTAGGATGTCATTGGTGGATGGGAGAGCCTGGTGTGCAATGAGGTATACAATGGTATCGGAGAATTGGTGTCCATGGCCCGGGGGGCCTGCAGATGAGGGTGCCGCAGAGGATGGGGTTGGGGTTGGTCCAGATCTGGAAGTTAAGGTGCTCCATGGTCACCGTTGGGTCATTAGAGTGTGTGGTCAGTCAGAGTGTGCTTCTGTAGGTGATGGCAATGCCTCCTCCTTGATGGTCGGGGTGGCCCTTGCGGGTGATTTAGTAGCGGTGAGTAATGTCAATGGTGATGTCAGGTCCAGAGCAGATGTTGGTCCTGGCAGGTGATGTGGCGTCCAGGGTTGATGGCGAGGAGGGTGCTGGCGCCATAGGCGTGGAGTGTGCGAGAGGAAGGGTCCTTGGTGCTGAGCACGGTCCAGGGGCAGACCGAAGCAGACGGGCTTGCCTATGTTTTGCCTCTGGCACGGGAGACGTCCATTACAACACAGGCATTACATCGTAATGCCTTTAGAACATCGCATTCCATTACAACGCATTGTGAGGTCAGTAAAGGAGTAGTTTTAATTTTTAGGGTGGGTATGGGTTTCTGGGTCGGAGATGAACTGTGAGGTGTTTTATGGGGTAAAAGTTGAAATTTGGGGTGTGTTTTGGGGTCAATCATGAAAATTGGGGTGTGCAGTTGGGTCAAATATGATTTTTAGGGTGTTCTGGGGGCCCAAAGAGGAATTGTAGGGTTCAGGGTTTGCTTTGGGGTGCAAAGGTTAGTTTTAGGTTTGCACTAATTGAAGTGGGAATAGTATTGTTTACATCTCCGCAATCCAACACCTTCCCTACTGTTGCAATATGCCTAGTATTAGTATGCATTGTAATGGAATGCGTTATAATGGTATGCGTCGTAACTCAATATATACCTTTGCCACACCAGTGGTACGCCCGCTGCACATGGCCGCACAGCGGCCGCCAGTGAGAAGTGCTGCGGGGGGGGACTGGACAGCTCGGAGGTGGGAAATGCCAGAAAGAACACTGGATGGGGCGTGGACATGGGTGTGTGTGTGTGAGCGGGTGTTCTAAATATTTAAATGAGAGAAATCTTACCTCGAGGCCAGGTCCTGTGTCTTCGTTGCTCCTGCTATCCTGAGTCTGCAGGAACAGGAAGTAGGAAGCCAGGCTCCCTCCTCTAAGCAAATCACAATGCTGCAATGCGGCGTTGGGATTGGTCATTTGTGCTGGGACGAGGCGTTCAGTCAGGGGCTGGAGGTGTGGATATGTTCTCCATGCAGGCTGTAATGCAACCTGCATTGCGAACAGGACAGGGCGCATGACTGCTTGGTGCGGCCTGAGCCGGCCAACCAAATAGTCACTGCACACTTGAGTGAGCATGCCACTTCGCACCAGCCCAGCTGTGTGAGTGGAGCAGCCCTTCCCACCCTCCCGCCTGCAAAGGAAACATGAAACAATAACATCAGGAAGTTATCATCATGTGATGATTGTTCCTCTTCATGCACTGTTTGGAAGCAGTAAAGCGACGCTCTTCCGCCATAGTGGATGAGCCGACACTGGGGGTGCATCATCTACAGGTGCTAGGCATGGGCGACTCGACCAATGGGCCTCCTCCTCTACGTGTCCCACCTTCTACTTACCTGGAAATTGACACTGTGACGCTAAACACTCTCCAAATCTGTGACTCAGCCAGCAGGAGTCACAGCCAGGTGGGATTTCACAAGCGTGGGTACAGCAGTCGTCGCCATGTCCGCTGGTGAACCTTCCGATGCAGTTGATGCAGCAGGGCCCCCTTAGGCGTGAACTTGGAGCGCTCTCGCAACACAAGTTTGGCACAGCTCAGGGGCCTCACCCTCCACAGCGTCCAGTCAGCGCAACCTCAACCGGCTTGTGATGCAGAGAGTTGCTGCCCACCGTTGGTATTCCTCTCTGTACACCCCGGTGTAGTGTTGGATCGTACTATGCTATGCATACCTCCCTACGTTGGTGCGCAGGAGCGCCTCTACCTTTCACCGCTCCAAGGGGCGCAAGGCGGTCTTCTCACACAGGTCAGCAATGTGTCTCCATGTGACCGGCCAGACTTCACCACCAGGTAAGGGCGATTGCTGCACCTCAATGTCTACTGCCACGGCTCATCGACTCCATTGCCGCTAATCGGCCTTTCGTTGGTTTTCGCCCACTAACGCCATAATTCCTATTGCCATCACGCTACTGTTAGCTGCAGTTTTCACTGCTGATCCCTGAAGCTATCGCCATGTAGCGACATCTTGTACAGACGTCGCTAACAAGGCGACAGATTTCAGCAGTTCACAGCGGTAAGAAAACTGCCACTAACTAGCGTTAGCTGTAGTTTTCGCCAGTCCTTTTAGTGTCCGG
The DNA here is from genome assembly GCF_964204655.1 of Triturus cristatus. NCBI lineage: Eukaryota > Metazoa > Chordata > Amphibia > Caudata > Salamandridae > Triturus > Triturus cristatus. The sequence goes on from NC_140580.1 coordinate 1,061,002,043, forward strand.
TCCCGGAATGGGGAATAACATGCAGGATCCTAAATAACTGCATGAGATTTAGGATGTTGCGACCGCCTCACAGCACAATTTTCTATTCCTTGCAGTTTTACACCCGAAAACCTCGGAATTAAGGGGTGTGGTATCTCCAGAGGAGATACCACTAAGTTTGCAATGCTCGGAATTTGCAATCTGATCATTATTAATTAAATAACTGACTAGAAGGCACTTTAAGGGCACAATTATGAGAGAGGGCCTGGAAAGAGTGATGTATTTACTGGCTGCAATAAATATTTCATATTCAGAGTTTTCCTCTAAAAAATGAAGAATTACAAATGGAATTGGTGTTATCGGTACCACCTTCTGCACGCATCGTAATTTACCATACATTTTACTCCAGTATATATTCGTAGGGGGTAGACCTTGTGAAATTTGACCCATAAAAATGGCTGGTGTGCAGTAATTACCGTTGTGCCCAGACTTCCAATCTCTGCTTAAACTTTTGTTTGCACGCAGATAGGAATTTACCCTCCACATATCCTAAGAGGTAAGATACCCGACATTCAAAGGTGATACAGAATGTTTTCAACTCTTCTAAATTCTGACAATTCTCCATTTAGACAAATCACAAAGCTTCAAATGTAATACAAGGGTTGCTATAGAATTTGTGTCTCAAAGTATTCATATAAATCTATAATTCCCAACGTAGCTGTCCCTGCCCACCCACTCCTGGCAGCGTCGAGTGCCTAAAGAACCTTTTTTTATATGAATGTTGATGCTACAGATTCTCCTATTAGTCTAACTATTTCTCTTCCATGTGTGAACACCAGCAGGCCTATAGCTCATAAATACAAAACTTTGATTCTGGCATAGGATTGAGGGGTTGCAAAAATTTCAATATGGCCCATGCAGTTTTGCAAAACTTACATTCTTGAATTTTGAAATGTAAACATTGCTAAATTTCACCTGTGGATAAATATTCCTGCAAAATAATAGTTTTTGCAAAAGAATGTTTGTGCAAAAAAAAAACTTTTGAAATTATTTTCTCCTAAAAGTGACTTTTCATGTAGGGAAAATAATGGTTTGCAGGAGAGAACGACCTATTCTTCAAGCACTCCTAACACAGACCTGTGCATCGCATGTAAATTCCAAAGATTCAGGCCAAATTCTGATATTAGTGGAGACCTCCATGGTCAAAAGGGTCTGAGGTTCCATATGCTCTGTTGAGATCCTGAGAACCTATGTAGTGCCTCATGTGCTTAGCAATGACTGCTTGACTGATGATGGCATATGAAGGCCTACGTGTAATCTGCTTCCCCTTATGTCACAGAAGTGAGTATTTATTCCCACAAGGCATCCCTAACACAATAGGTTTAGGTGACTGTGAATGGTTGACCCTGCAAAAGCTCAATTCTCTTCAAAAATGTCTTCCCAGTAACGCTCAATTTTAGGAAACTTCAGAAAATGTGCCTGGAAATCCCCAACTACTGGCATCCCTTTTGGCAAGTGCTTACGTTTGTACCGTCAATTTTCTTATGGATCGTAACACCAATGGATTCAAACATTAAGGATCACTGACAGAATATCGATCACAACAATATTTTGGTACAGAAATATTGTGGCAAATATATTGATTACTAAAATATTGTTTCCCTATTCTGACAATGGTAAGTACATACATATTGAAAATAAAAACGTTTCACACTAATATCTTCAAAAAGAAAACTAAAATGTCTATTTTTCTTTTAGATATATAGTATAAAATAGGAAATCCTAAATATTTTAACATACATAATTAATATAATGTAAATTGAAGGATTTTAGAGTATATTTAAAAATAACAAAAAAATTCTCAAAAAACACACATAAATATATATAGATTATATTTACATAAATATACTTGATGCAACACTATTAATAAAAATATTTATTTAAATTTATATTATTGTTTAACATTATTTTTTTAATTCACTACTATAAAAAGCAATATTATATACAAATATACATTCATCTTTAAATGAAACATAAACATAAAACGCAAGCACACAACATGAAAATAACTTACCTAATTAATTAAATATAAAAATTATAAATAAATAAAAGTTTTTAAAAATTTTATTTTTTAGAAAACATCTATATATAAAAGAATAATATAAAATTAAACAAACAATAATATATATATATATAAACAATATTAAAAATAAGTATTTAAATCAGAAATAAAAGCTACACTATTCCCACTCCAAGCTTTGCAACAGTAGTGAAAGCGTTAAACTTCTAATGAGTAAAACTGTACTATTCCCTCTCCAGTCTGTGCAACAGTAGGGAAAAGATTAGACTTCAGAGGGGTTAAATGCAGTATTCCCACGCCTGTCTGTATAACAGTAGGAAAAGTGTTGGAATTTGGGGTTATAAAATTTACTATTCCTACTGCAGTCTGTGCAACAGCTCGTGAAAGAATTGGACTTCGGAGGGGTAGAATGTACTATTCCCAGTACAGTCTGTGTGATATTAGGGAAAATGTTGTACTGCAGAGGGGTAAAATTGACTATTATCACTCAAATCTGTGCAACACTATGTAAAACATTGGACTTAGGAGGTGTTAAATTTAGTATTCCCACTCCAGTCTTCATAACAGTAGGAAAAGTATGGAATTTGGAGGTATAAAATATACTTATCCCACTCCAGTCTGTGAAGCAGTAAGGAAAGGGTTGGACTTCAGAGGGGTAACATTTTCTATTGCCACTTCATTCGGTGCAACAGTAGGGAAAGTGTTGAAATTTGGAGCGGTAAAATGTGCTCTTCCCACTTCAGCCTGTGCCAAAGCAGGGAAAGCGTTGGAATTCGGAGGAGGGGGTAACATTTACTTTTCCATCTCCAGTCAATGCATAAGTTGGGAAAGCGTTGGACTTCGGGGGGTTAAATGTACTATTCCCACTCAAGCCTGTGCAACAATAGGGACAGTGTTGGACTCCAGAGGGTTAATATTTACTATTCCACTATACTTTCTGCAACAGTAGAAAAAACGTTGGACTTTGGAGGGGTTAAATTTACTATTCCCACTCCAGGCTATGCAGCAGTACAGAAAGTGTTGGACTTCGGCGGAGTTAAATCTACCATTCCCACTACAGTCTGTGCAACAGTAGGGAAAGCGTTGGACTTTGGAAGGTTACATTTACTATTCCCACTCCAGTCTGTGCAGCAGTAGGTAAGGTACTTCACTTCAAACACATCACATATTTTAATAACCCTATTAGTTCACCAGAAATATAAAACTCTTAGTAGGAGAAGTATATATATAAAAATAAAAAACAATGAAACAATATAAATGATTATTAAAACATTCAATAATTAATTAAGTATTCAGAAACGCTATTAATTTATTATTTAATAAAGGTTCCACATAACACGCCCACAAACCTAGCACCCACACTTAAAACATAACTAAAATAAATACATATAGCATAATTAATATATATATAATAAATTAAATAATTATAAATAAACTAAATATTAATTATTCATTATTTATTGCTTAAATAACTTTCCAACCTATGCCCCTGCCAACACAACAGCCTGCAACTAATATATCATTTAACAAATATAATTGTTATACAATTTACATAATTAATAATCAATTAAATAATTCATAATACATTTATAAATAATTGTGAATTAATTAATACTTAATTGATGCTTTTATGATACTTGTTATCGAAATAAAGCAATTTGACTTAACTTGACTTAATTAACTTCCAACCCTATCCCCCTACGAACTCAACAACCCGCACCTAATATATAACTTAAAACATATAATTATTACACATTCTACATAATTAACAATCAATTATTTAATTCATAATAAATTAATCATTTATTAACTAATTATTAGTTCACTTCCCACTCTATACCTCACAAACCCAGCAACCAACAGCTACTATACAACTAAAAAATATAACTACACACTTTACATAGTTGATAATCAATTAAGTAATAAACAATAAATAATTGATTAATAATTAATTCATTATTACTGTACCACTGCAAACCCAGCAACCCTCACCTAATATATAACAAAAGATTGAAAATCACAATTTACATAATTAATAAACAATTAGATAAATACACCTAAAAACCTCACAACACACTACAAGACTATAAATTACTATTAGCAATTACGTTAAAATGTATAATTCATTTAAAATCGCAAACTATATTTAAAAAATATTGCCAAAAATTATACAAAAAATATTTAACATATAAAATTTACATATGAACTAAAACACTGAAAGGTAATTAAAAAGCAATATTTTTAACAGCTATATTATTGAAAACGATATTAACAACATAGATATTCTTCAAAACGATATTACCTAAAAAATCAATATTCTTGTCAATATTTCTTTCAATATTTCTTTATCTAGACATTTAAAACCCAATATTTTTATCCAAACACCAAATATTACATAGCAAGCTTGTCGCTTGCACACTTGTATGAGAAAAGTTATCCTTGCCAAGAGCAGTTTCTGATCTTCTTCCATCAATGGAATGTCCATTTCTGGTCTGATTTGTTACATTTTGTATATACAAGAAAAGGAGATGGAAATTAAGAAGTTTTAGGTTGCAGGATTAATTTTGTCCTGTCTTTCTATGCTATGAAGGACTAGGAGTGCTTGAAAGCCTCAATCAATCGATCAATCAATCAATCAATCAGGGTCTTGTATAGCGCTACTACTCACGCAAGAGGGTCTCAAGGTGCTGGGGGAGGAGGGCTGCTGGTCAGACTGGGTGGAGGATTATTCGAAGAACCCGGTCTTGAGGTTCTTCTTGAATTGGGTCAGCGACGTGGATTGCCTGAGGTGAAGGGGCAGGGTGTTATAGGTCTTGGCGGCGAGGTAGGAGAAAGACCTTCATCCGGTTCTGGTCTTGTGGATCCTGGGGACGGAGGCCAGACAAGTTGGGAGGATCGGAGTTATCTGGCGGGTACGTAGACTGTGCGGCGGTGGTTCAGGTATGCTGGTCTTCGTTGTTTAGAGCTTTGTAGGCTTGAGTGAGAAGCTTGAAAGTGATTCTCTTGTTGACTGGGAGCCAGTGGAGTTGTTGGAGGTGTTGCATGATGTGGCTGTGGCGGGGTATGTCGAGTACCAGTCTGGCTGCAGCGTTTTGGACGTACTGAAGTTTCTTGAGCTGTTTCTGGGTGACGCCGGCGTAGAGTGAGTTGCCATAGTAGAGTCTTCTGGTGATGAGTGCGTGTGTTATCGTCTTTCTGAATTCTGTGGCTCTCCACCTGAAAGTCTTTCGAAGCAGGCGGAGCGTGTGGAAGCAACTGAGGAAACTGCGTTGATTTAGCGGTTCATAGTGAGCAATGAGTCCAGTATGATGCAGAGGTTACGTGAGTTGCCCATCGGGTGGGGGAAGATCCCAGAGTGGCAGGCCACCAGGAGTCCCCCCAAGCTGTAGGGGTGGGTCCCAGGATGAGTACTTCGGTCTTGTCTATGTTGAGTTTGAGGCATCTGTCTTTCATCGAGGTACCAACAGCCTTCATTCCACTGTGGAAGTTGTCTCTGGCGTTTGTGGGTTCATTGGTGAGGGGAGGATCAGCTAGGTGTCGTCGGCACATGGGACAAAGTTGAGTCTGTGGCGTCTGGCGATGGCTGCTAGGGGGAGCCATGTAGACGTTCAAGAGAGCGGGGCCACTTCCAAACCTAGAAGCTCAATGTGAAATTAGGGTTTCTAAATATTAGGAGAAAGAAGGACGGGAGATAATGAGTTCCCTATATTTCTTGACCTTTCAAACAATCCTTCCTCATGGAAATATGGATGAACGCCATCTTAGCCCTGGACATCGCCATCCCAGACAAATACAAAATCATTCACAAGGACCATTCCACTAGACCAGGAGGGGGCATCACAATTGTACACAAAAATGCCCCTGCATCACAACCAGCTTGGATGACAACTCAACCACCATGGAGAATCTCAATTTCCAGATCCAAACCAACCCGAACACCACCCTCCACAGCACCCCCATCTACAGACCTCCCGGGCCCTGGCCCCTGTTCAGCGAATCCCTAGTCGACTTCTCCACACACCACGCTCTCACCTCTGTGGACTACATCCTCCTCAGAGACCTCAATTTTCACCTGAACAACCATGACGACCACAACACATCATCCCTAATAGCGATCCTTGCCACTATCGGACTCAGACAACTGGTCACCATCTCCAGCTCACTCAGCAGGACACACACTCGATCCCATCTTCTCCGCAAGAAGCAACATTTTCTTTAGCCACACCTCCGAACTACAGTGGACCGACCATCTCTGCATCCATTTCTTCTTCATCAAAGCCACCGTACACCAGCACGCCCACCGCCACCCAAGCAGAAGCTGGAACAAGGTCACCGCTGACCAACTCACTACACCCCTCACTGCAAACCACCGTCGACATCCATGGACGCCAACGCATCTGCACGCAACCTCCACTCTTGGATCTCCACCTGCACCAACACACTGGCCCCCCTCAGCAAACCCTCAGGCAATCAACCCTCCAAGAAAGCCAGAAAGGTTCCCTCCCACCCTCCAAGAGTCCAGGCACATTTGCAGATGGCTCAAACAAAGATGGAGAAGTTGAAAGGCCTATCCAGACCACAAAGTCACTGAACACTAACTCCTTAATAAATCATTTAAAAACCTAGAATACAAGAGTGCTTTAACACCGATGTACAGAACAGCAAACTACTCTTCACCATGGTCAAATAGTTCATTAAACCCGGCATGGAGACGAAAGACATCTCCCCCTCTCAAGACCTCTGCAAAAAACTTGACATCTTCCTCTATCGCAAAAACAAGGTTATCTACGAGATCTATGACAAGTTCACTAACCAAAACCCACCGACCCCAAGGGAAACCACCATACCCAACGGACCCAGACCCCAGCAGACCCTACTTAACTGGACCTCCTTTACTCTCAAGCTCACAAAGAGCATCCATTCAGGAGCCAACTCGGATCCCTGCCACCACCACATATTCAACAGAGCCAGCGCCTTCATGCTCAGACGTGAGTCCCTTGCTCACTTTGCCACTGGATTCAAGCAAGCCTGGCTGAAGACGGCTGAAATGCCAGAAACCGGTCCTAGGAAGCTTGTTTCCGGTCCAGGGAAGGCATGGCTTGGCAGTTCGGGCTGGACTGTTCCCATGAGGCACAGGGTCTGACTGATTTGCATATGGCCATGTCTGAACTGGGGTGGCAGAGTGGGCTAAAGAACGGTGATGGATCAAACCCGGATCTGTTGACTTGGTGTGAGTGTGTGATTGGTTCTGATGTTCTGTCCATCCCCACCCCCTTTTGTACCGCTTTGTTCGCCATAAGTTGGCAGGGTATGCTCAGACGTGAGTCCCTTCCTCACTTTGCCACTGGATTCAAGCAAGCCTGGCTGAAGACGGCTGAAATGCCAGAAACCGGTCCTAGGAAGCTTGTTTCCGGTCCAGGGAAGGCATGGCTTGGCAGTTCGGGCTGGACTGTTCCCATGAGGCACAGGGTCTGACTGATTTGCATATGGCCATGCCTGAACTGGGGTGGCCGAGTGGGCTAAAGAACGGTAATGGATCAAACCCGGATCTGTTGACTGGGTGTGAGTGTGTGATTGGTTCTGATGCTCCGTCCATCACCACCCCCTTTTGTACCTCTTTGACAGAACAGCAGAGGTTCACACAAGCCCTCCCCTCACAGCGCCTTTAGACCCTTACGGGTGAGTAGTTGCATTCTACAAAACCCTGATTGATTGATTGACACGTCTAGTAGTACGTATGTTGCCAGGCACAGATAGAGGGGCTCTGTTCTTTCTCAAGTTTGCTTTTCAAGCACATCCCATACTATTAAATCCCCTAAACTATACGAAATGAGACATCATTATTTCCCAGTGTTCGGTCTGCTCCCCTCTGCCACATATTTAAGTTTGGAGGCACAACAATGATAACATATAAAGTTAGGAGCATCCAAGCCCTTCTTTTTTTTATAGGAGAGGACAGTTGGTTGAAGCACATATGGTGTATTTTACTCCTTCACATGTCACACATTACATGTGAAAGAGTAAAATACACAATATGTGGTTCAACCCAATGGCCTCACCCATAAATGTGAGGGGCCTGGATGCTTCTTGCTTTATATGTGCCACTTCTCTCTCATAAACTTGGGCACATCAGTAGGTACTCAAGGCAGCAGCATTGGCAAAGTTAAAGCAATCTTGGCAACAGATTCATTTTGTGGATGGCTATCCTGCCAACCACGTCAAGAAATCATTTAGACTTGTCCTCAAGTCTCTGCATGCTTTTTGTAATAACTTTGGGTCATTGATCCCGTACAGGTCCTTTTCTGGATGCCTGACAGGCACTGAGATACTTGAGAAATCTCGAGGCCCACTTAAATGATAACCTAGACTCAAGAGCCCCATCAAAGAGTTTGTGTACAGAAATATTGAGGATTTTGTGTCTGCCCTTAATGATATGATAGCTAAAGACTTTTTAAAAAAATGTCCCATATTTCTCCAATAAGGGTTATAGTGACGCATATGGCTTCTTCTACATAAGTATATCGTCAGCAAATGCTGGTGATTTGAGGGCTTGATTCACAAAGGTAACCTTACACTTCCATGTCAGTTTACATTTGTTTTGCGTTTCTCAAACTCATGTAATAGTGAGTTTACGATGGCAGAGACTCTGCAGTTGGGGCGGAGGCCTCTGCACATACAAAGATCGGCATGTTGTTCCCGGCCCTGACTGTGGAGCCTTTACACTCGTAAACGTACTATTAAATAGGGGTTTGTGAATTTCATAACAAACATAAACTTACACAAGAGTGTCGGTAAACCTTTGAGAATCAGGCCCTCAGTCCCTAGCAAGAGCGGCTCCTTGAGGGAGTGGAGTGGGGTCATGAAGCGGGGTGGGGCGGGGAAGGAGCAGGGTGTGGGGTAGTAAACTATGGAATATGACCAAACGGAGGTAAGAAACAAATACATAAATAAAACGAATTTTGTTGCGCACGCTGCATCGCATTTGCAATGCAGCGCACGTAATGAAATCTGTTTTATTTATTTATTGATTTGCTTACCTCTGTTCCGCTGTATCCGTAGTTTACTACCCCTCACCCTGCTCCTCCCCCGCCCCGGCCACCGCCCCGCAGCACTCCCTCCAGGAGCCGCTACTGGTCCCTAGCTCGTACCAATGTGGCATTTCCATAGGTTTCCCCTGAAAATATGGTGGTTTGACTTTTACACATTAATTTTGATCTTAATAGAAATTAAGGAGCAATTGTGGACTTTCTGGGAGTTTCACGGCGTCTTTATTCAATGAGCGCAATCGTTTGTCAGAATTTTCTTGCCCAAAGATACAAAGAGAAACCAGCAGGTCTAGCATTGAAAGGAAATGGTGGTGAGTTAAAGGAAGGGATAGATGAACGACTACAGAATGACCATAAAAAAATCAAATGAACACACTCTTCTCTAAAAATGAATCTGAAGGTTTTTGCCGGCTGCCTGTCACCCCCTTACCTAATGCATTCCCGGCTGTGTTCCTGTGATCTTGTGCTTTGAAGCATTATCTGCCACACATAACCTGCTCCTGAGTCACTGGTTGGAATTTGTTACAATTTGTATATAAAAGAAAAGGAGATGGAAATTAAAAGGTTTTAGGTTGTGAGATCAATTTCGTCCTCTCAATTTATCTTTTATAAATGCTTTCAAGGACTAGGAGTGCTTCAAAGCCTCAGAGATAGTTCCATAGCTAATGCGTTCAAAACAACACGCAAGAGCCTTCACATTTGACATTGTTTCAAATGGTAATGTACAGGTGTTCCATAAAAATATTCTGTATTATCCACTCCTAATAGTTCTAGCAAACCCTGAACTTACAGACTTTGGCTTTAATTTCAAGTTGGGTAGTTAGGGATGTGGTACTTACTGCACCTGGAAAATACGGCCCACACCGGATAAGGTATTTACAGTGTGCGGTAAATATCTTCTCTTCCAGGTTTCGCCTGGAGGGAAGGTGGCTTGCTGTGTTGCGCTGCATGAAAAATGATAAATATAGGCCCCAATGTTTCACTTTGTCTTACCTGAATCTCTGTCCTTTACCTGAATGAAAGCCCACCAAGCCATGAACCTTCCAACCTAGAAGCACAATGTAAAATTAGGGTTTCTAAATATTGGGAGGAAGAAGGACGTGATATAATGAGTTCTCTATATTCTTCGATCTTGTCTAACACGTCTAGTAGTACCTACGTTGCCAGGAACATATAGAGGGGCTTTGGTCTCTCTCCACTTGGGTTTCCAAGCACATCCCACACCACTAAATCCCACAGACTATATGGGATGAGACACCATTGTTTCCCAGTGTTCGGTCTGCTGCCCTCTGACACTTTTTAAGTTTAGAGGCACAATAATGATAAAATATAAAGTTAGGAGCATCCAAGTCCTCTCTTTTATGGGTGAGGCCAGTTGGTTAAAGCACATTGTGCATTTTACTCTTTCACATTTAATGTGTGACTTCTGCTTCATAAGCTTGGGCATATCAGCAGGTACCCAAGGCAGCAGAGTTGGCAAAGTTAAAGCAATTTTGTCTACAGATTCATTTTGCAGATGGCTGTCCTGCCAAGCCACATCAAAAAATCATTTTGCCTTTCCCTCAAGTCTGTGCATGCTTTTTTGAATAACTTTGGGTCATTGATCTGGTAGAGGTTCTTTCATGGATGCCATGTGATCACTGAGATACTTAATAAATTTCAAAGCCCACTTAAATGATAACCTAGACTCAAGGGCCCCATCAATGGGTTTATGTACATACATATTGAGGGTTTTGTATCAGCCCATATTGATATGATAACTAAAGACTTTTTTAAATGTCACACGTTTCTGCAATAATGGTTATAGTGACGCATATGGCTTCTTCTACATGACACGTATATGGTCAGCAAACACTGGTAGACTGAATATGTCTTCACCTATCCTGAAATATATATTTAGATATGTATGGGGTCCTGGTGTAGAAAAAAGGTCTGTAAATCCATTAATTAGGACTGTTAGAATCACCAGGATCACATTCTGACTTATTTGCAGCAGTTGACAGGTGGAAGGATGTTTACTTTCGTAATGTGCCAAGAGCTACATTTCATTCCATATGCATTGCATTTAGTCACTTTTGATCTGGTTTGAGCTACAAACAAATTCTTGTTTTGAAATCCGTTCAGAGGAAAGTGGAATATTTGGATACTGCGGCCAATCCACACATACTCAGGGGAAAAAGTAGCCGCAGTACCACACAATCCCACCTAAGAAATTGCTTCTTCAGGACATCAGCTGCTGCTTAATGTCTTGAGGTAGACAACATATCTGACAAAAGACTATGTTGTTACTCTGGATTGTGTAGTATGTTTCTACCAGTGTCTTTCGAACTCGACGAGACCTTTCATGGTCCTGGGGTTTCTCTATGAATGGAGTCTTGCCTATCTGGTGCCACTGTGATTTTTTATTTTTTTTCCCCAATTTTTAATTTCTTTATTCAGCAGTATCAGATTTGATTATGGTTACATAAAAACCAATCATTATACAATACAAATACAAAATAAACACGAGTTCCTTGCATACAACCTTTTACCTATCACCTTTAATCACAGCCAACCTGTTATTGGAGCCCATACTTGCTCACCAAATAGCTTTCTTCTATGACCTTTCAGGTTATAAAGAGCCATTTCCATATGATACAAAGCAAGAATCCTAGCCCTCCATTCAGAGAAGAGGGGTGGATCCGGACTCAACCACTGCGAGGTTATGCAAAGACGCATCACAGCCATGCATAAATATAAAAAACCCCTTTGTGGTGCTAACCTTTTGCTAATTGTTATATCGGATTCGTTGCCAAGCAAAACCAAACCAGAATTAAGAGTCATCGGTATTTTTAAGGAGGAATTCAAAAAGTACTGCAAATCAGACAGAAAGGGGGCTAAAGACGGACACAAAAAGAACATATGTGCAGCATCAGCTGCTATCTCCCCACACGAGAACATTTGTCCCCCCTGCCAGTCTTCCATTTTGCAATCTTAGCAGGAGTATAATACAGATCAAAGATCGACATATAGCACTGACTCTTTAGGCTCCCAGTCAGCAGAATAGCACTAGTCATTTCCAAAGACTCCTGTAAATCTATATTCGGGATCCCAAGCCTTCTCTCCCATTTTTGTTCTTGTATTAGGAGTTCGTCATCCTGCCCCCGAATAAGTTCTTGATACATTTGCGCCAGCTTCCCCCTACGGATTATAACCTCAAAAATAGGGATTCCCTCTAATGAACAAATGCCCTTCGTTATAGCTTTGTCTAGAAAGCTTCGCAGCTGTAAGTATTTAAAAAAGTCGCCTTTATCAAGAACAAATTTCTCACTCAATGAGGCATATGACATTATTTGACTATGTTCACATAAATCCCCGACTGTCCCAATACCGGCCACACGCCACTTCCGTGCAACAAAATCCATAAAGACTGTTGAGGGAGCCCCCGGCAAGCCAATCGGTGTATAGCAGTTAAATTCCTTTATCTTAGACAACGCGCATATCTTTTTCCAAACAAAAAACGCAGCAGAAAGAATTTTAAATCTAGTTTTTTTATAATAACTTGGCTCTATAACCCTAACTAATAGATGGCGAGCTTCTGAGCCCAAGACTAATTCATAGATGGTAGGAGAGGTAGCCGGATCCTGGATAGCTCTTTCTCCAAAAATCAAAATCACAAAATGCTGGAGCAGCGATACGTAATAATAAAGACGAAAATTAGGGATAGACCCCCCCCCGAATATTAGGTAAGTAGAGCCACTTCGTGGCTCTTCTCGCCCTTTTGTAGCTCCATAACAACCGAGAGCACATCCTTTCTATCCTCAAAAATAGAGAATTGGGAAACCATAACGGAATTGCCCGGAATATATATAGAAATTTTGGAAATATTAATATTTTAATAACATTACTTCTTCCATAAAGTGACAAATGCAAATGATCTAATTTCTCCAAAGTTTTATTAGCATCTACAACAATAGGATCAGTATTTAAGGCTGGGATATCCTGTACTTTCGCCGAGATTCTAATACCCAAGTATACAGCCTCGTCAACTATTTTGGGGTCTGTTGGGCATCCCTTTTCTGAATGTAAAATCTGAGTCTTAGCTAGATTCAGCTTGTAACCTGAAATCCCTGCAAATTTGTTAGTTAAAATCTCAATTCTGTTTAATGCACTAACCACATCGCTAGTCATAACTGCCAAGTCATCAGCATAGGCTAAGACTTTAACATCATGTAGCTGAGGTTTAACGGGGATAATTAATGAATTGTGTTCCAATTTAAAAATTAATGGTTCTATATAAAGAGCAAAGAGGAAAGGTGAACAAGGACATCCCTGTCGTGTACCCCTTAACACTTTAAACTCCTCCGATTCCACCCCTGAAACCCTAACGGTAGCAACTGGCTTTCTATATAAGGCCTGTACAGCCTTCAAAAAGTCGGGAGGGAATCCCTTCCAAATGAGAACCGACCATAGATAGTCCCAGGAGACCCTGTCGAATGCCTTCTCGGCATCCAACAGGGCCACCCCCATCTGGGAGTCCGTCGCCTGTGCCCAGTCCAACAGGGATATGACCCGACTTATATGGTTCGTAGTACCCCGACCGGCTATAAAGCCGTGCTGACGTATTGAAACAATTGAAGTGATGACTTTAGCCACTCTCCTAGCAAGTAATTTTGAATACATTTTACTATCCGAGTTTATTAAAGAGATGGGTCGGTATGAACCAAGCTGTAACCCATCCTTCCCCTTTTTCTTAAAAACCATGATTGTAGTTTTAGCCCATGAATCCGGCAGAGAACCTTCAAACGCATATTGAGTTATAGACAATAAGTCTGCCCCCAACTCCTCCCTAAACTTAATATAGAACTCCAGTGGTATTTTATCAGGGCCCATCGCCTTACCGCGCGGAAGTGAGAGGAGGATAGCCTCCACCTCTTCCATTGTAATTGTCTCTGATAAAATGCTTTTCTGTGCTTCTGTTAGAGTAGAGGACATGATCCCTGCCAAATAGCTATCCGCCTTATCCAATTCCTCATTAGAATCTAAAGCCTCATAAAAAGATTGGAAGGCTTTCCGCACCCCTTGAGAGGTTTCCTGAAGAATCCCCTGGGTATTTTTAATTTTAATAATTTTGTTTTGCACCTCTCATTGACGGAGTCGATTAGCAAGGACTCTTCCAGTCTGCTCCCCAAACTCATAGCACTCTCTTTTATGGAGCTGAAACTTAGCAGCAACCTCATCGGCAAACTGTTGAAATACTACAGATCTATTAATAGCGAGCTTTCTCAATATCACAGTTAAGTCTGCTCCTTCTTTGATTTTATTATCCAGCTCACACTCAACATTGCTTAAATCCCGGATACGCTTGTCCAATGCTGCCTTCATATTTTTTCGTTTTTGAGCTGCAAAGCTAAGGGTCTCACCCCTGAGTCCCGCCTTAAATGCGTCTGTGATTTGTAGTAAAATGAGGATGAAGCAGATTATATTCAAACAGAGTAGAAGAGAACATGCTTCCCACTGATTCCATTAGAGAAGTTCTTCTTAACTCACATCATTTGCCTAATTTTCGATGAGGTGTAGAAAAGTTTAGAGAAGATTCTCCAACTGTAAAAAGAGCTGCTGGTGAAGTACTATCAGTCTAAGCTTATACTTACCCATTCCCTGCTGTCTCTCATGTCTATTTTGTCAACTAAAGTCAACAAAAATGCCAAAGCTAGGTCATGCGAAATTACTGCAGAAGAGTTCTGCATGTTGTCTATCCAAGTGACCAAGCTTTTCTTTCCTTTCCAAGCAACCAAATGCATAAGGGTGATCCCAAAAAAGAGAAAAGTATTCTGCCCCATGGAAGCTTTAAAATCTCTGCTTTCGCATGTATCCAGACTGGGAAACATCCTTTACAACGCAGTCATTACATCGCACTACCTTTACAATGCAGTCATTACAACGCAACATCCTTTACATCACATGCCATTACAATGTAGCCATTACAACGCATGCGACTACAACGCATACCATTACAACGCATGCCACTACAACGCATACCATTACAACGCATAGTTTTTACCCCTACTCTATCCAACACTTACCCTACTGTTGCACTCACTGGAGTGGGAATAGTAATTTCTACCCCTACACTATTCAACACTTAACCTACTGTTGCACTCACTGGATTGGGAATAGTAAATTTTACCCCTACACTATTCAACACTTAACCTATTGTTGCACTCACTGGAGTGAGAATAGTAATTTGTACCCCTACACTATCCAACATTTACCTTATATGGCCACGTATGAGAGATGCGTCCTGCAACCGTATTTAGTTAATTACATAACACCATCAACGCAACAAATGCTACTACGATTACGGCTGGGAACCTACACCACAAAAGATCAGATCCCGACATGGCAGCAAACATGGCCAACAGCGCTGTGCAGGCTTTGTGGTCTCTCCGAAGAAACCTTGATTCACGTCCTGTGCATTTGTCCCTTTCTGAGTAAATTGAGACGGTATTATCTCCTACAGATATTCCGCCTTTCCCAAATTAGAACATGTCGGTCGGCAGCATTGTTAGTACTGAACAGCCAACAGCTACAGACAGCTTGGAGGGCCACTAGATTTTTCCAGGAAGTGAGTCTCCTTCTGCAGAAAAATGAAAATAGAGGTGACCTATTGGGCAAAATCTAAAGCCTTATTGGAATATGACTTTGATGATAGACAATGAAAGTTGGACTTTATTTCTCCCCAAAAAAGGGTCATCATTCCGCAAATGCTTTTTAATTATTTATCTAAATGAAATAAGCTCTTTTGAATTTTTATTCTTTTGTAAAGGTTTTAATTAACCATACACAATAAAATTTTACTTACTTACTTACCTTATATGCAGTGTAATGGTATGCGTTGTAATGGTATGCGTTGTAATGGTATAATGCTATGTAGTGGAATGAGTTGTATATGTAGTTTCTAAAAATGCGTTGTGATGGCATGCGATGTAAAATCATGCGTTGTAAAGGATGTTGTGATGTAAAAATTGCGTTGTAAAGGCATGCCTTGTAAATGTATGCGTTGTAACATCATACATTCATCAAGACTTCATGAAGTTCAGGCAAGTGCCAAACATACTCAGGATCTGCATAAGGTATGGCTTTTGACTGCATTGTGTGCAGAGCGAAGCTCTCAACCAGATGCAGCAGATAGAACAAATCTGTCGGGGTTACTCAGACATGGACCTACAATGGTCACTTGGTCTTGTGCAGTGTCTCTGGTCCCTCTATTCTACCTCAAAGCCTTCGCTCTACCCTGACTGCGCATGGAAGCTGCTTGGAGGTAGCATAAGTATATGAAAGCCAGAAATAAACAGTCCATCTGTACCACCATTACAGATTAAGCACACCCAACCAGCTATACTATGTGCCCACTATATAATGGATAATCAGAGTGCTTGCAGAAGTGGTACCATTGTATGTGAAGTTAGTGATGTCCTCGAGAAGTAGGGGGAAAGAGTATCTCCCAGGATCATGGACTAAGGCTTTAAATGTTTGTGCATACATTGACATGGTCTTTTCTCTGATGATGGTTGAGGACAATAAATGGACAGAAAATAGTGTTTTTCGAATTACATTTGAGGATTTACACTCAGGGCCTGATTCAAAAAGGTGAAGTTACACTTTCGTGTAAGTTTACATTTGTTTTGGAATTCACAAACTCCTGTAAGTTTACGACTGTGGAGACTCCGCAGTTGGGGCAGAGAACTCTGCACATAAGAAGATAGGTATGTCATTTCTTTTTTCATGTGCCGAGTTCTCTGCCCTGATGAGGAGTCTCCACACTTGTAAACTTACTGTTAAATAGGGGTTTGTGAATTCCAAAAGTGCACTTTGAGAACCAGGCCCTCAGTCCATAGCTCGTACTAATGTGGCGATTCAATAGGATTCCCCTGAAAATATAGTGGTTTGGCTTTTCCACATTAATTTTGATCTCAATTGAAATGAAGGAGCAATTGTGGACTTTCTGGGAGTTTTCAAGGGGTCTTTATTCCATGAGCGCAATCAGTTGTCAGAATTTACTTGCCCAAAGATACAAAGAGAAACCAGCAGTTCTAGAAATGAAAGGAAATGGTGGCGATTTAAAGGAAGGGAACGGTGAACAACTACAGAAAGAGCAAAGAAAAATCAAAGGACAAATATTTCTCTATAATTAAAATGTGAAGGTTTTTTTGCCAGTATCTGTCATTTCCCTACCAAATGCATCCCCTGCCGTGTTCCTGTGGTCTTCTGCTCTGTAGCATTATCTGCCACACATGATCAGCTCCCGAGTCACTGGTCGGAATTTGTTAATTTTGAAATTATAAGAAAAGCAGATGGAAATAAAAAGGTTGTGGTTGCGAGATTAATTTTGTCCTATCAATTTATCTTTTATAAATGCTATCAAGGACTAGGAGTGCCTGAAAGCCTCAGAGATATTTCTATAGCTAATTCATTCTATACAACATGCAAGAGCCTTCACATGTGCCATTCTTTCAAATGGTGATTCAGAGATGTTCCATAAAAGGGTAAATTAAAAGCCAAATACCATGATAAAAATATTTATTTATTATAAACTCTTAATATATCAAGTAAACCCTGAATTTACAGGCTTCTGGTTCTGATTTCAAGTAATATGTTATTTTACTGATTTTTTTAAAGCGCATGGCTACCTAGAAACATGCTCCCAGTGCTAACAGTAGTCACGAGGGCGGTAGTACACTGCTCATGTGTATAAATTGGTCTTAAATTGCTTTCTGAAGCTGAGCAAGTTATCATTGGCTCTTAAGTGAATAGGGAGGGAGTTCCAATGCTTAGATGCCAAATAAGCAAAGGAGCACACACCCCTTCTGGCCCTTTTTGTTTTGAGACCAGTCAGCAGAAAGTGAGTAAGTAAGTAAATACATTTTTTGTTTAGCTAGTTAAAACCATAACAATTTAAGCACATAAATCATTCATGATTAAAACAAGGATTTTAAATCATTTAAACAATATCAAGGTAAAATTAGTACACAATATTGTTGGAACATCAATTGTAGATTAATTCATGTCATAAAAACATCCTATAGTGTACTTCTAGTTTGCATAGGAGGTTACTCTGCCTTTTGTGTTTCAGCTAATCATGTACATTAAAATGAAATGAAGACGCACATTTTTAAAACACTAATTGTCCGGTATCAAACTTGTTATTTGCATTTCTGACCAGGAGTGATTTTAAGGTTTACAAGTCTCTGGATCCTTTTTTACCGGATTGACCAGTCAGTGACCCTATGCTGAGTCATATGTGTTTGCTGCGCATATATATATATATTAGTGGGCTATACAGCCTCCTTCTTCTTACGGCAATGATCTCACAGATAGTTACTATTGGCGTTTCTCCCCCAATGAGAAAACCTCTTTAACTGGATTTAGCTTTCACAACCTCATCATGCATTCGGAGGACTTTTATCAGTTTGCAATTCATTTGGGGGTCAGATGGATCTAGTCCCTTCATAACGGCAGCCCTGCAGGCTCGTATTCCTCTCTCCAGGAAGGCTCTCCTTAATAAAATGACTTATGCTGGTTGTAGATTCCGACAAATACAAATCAGATGAATAAGTCGGCAGAAAGTGATTGTTCGACCTTAGATCTCTTGCTTTGTTCTGCGGAACAAAGAAATGACTGAGAATTTGGGGTCTCTTGGCATGTTTTATTTTATGTACAATGCAGAGTATTTTAAAGTCTATTCTTTTCTTTACTGGTAGCTAATGAAGGGTGGCCGAGCCCGGCGTGCAGCCTGCATTTTTGGGAGGGTCATCAGAACTCTTGCTGCAGCATTCTGAATAGCCTGCAGCTTCCTGGTAACATATGCAAGACTGCCAGGGCACAGGGAGTTGCCATAGTCTAATGGTGACAGGATAAGACTTTGCATTACTATTCTCCGGGTTTCCGTGAAGAGCCATTTAATAGTGTTCCTGAGGGCTCTTATGAGACCACAGCACGTTTCTGCCACTTTTTTAGCCTGTGAGGCCATAGTAAGTTGTCCCATAAAACTCCCAGGCTCTTAACTTCCATTTTCGGGAAAGGACAGTCACCCATGCACGAAGGACAGGCAAGGCTGGCCCAATAGGAAGAGTTGTTCTCTACCACCATGATCTCCATCTTGCTGCTATTTAGTGTGAGGCAACTGTTGCTTATTCATTTGTTGACTTGCCCCAAGTAGGTGGACGATTTATCCCAGTATGGCTGATGTTAGGGGCCAAAAAAACAACAATCGGGGTGTCTTTGGTGTATGACACCACTGTGAAACCCGCTGCACAAATAGCATCAAGCAGAGGGCGCACATATATATGAAAAAGAGGGGGGCTCTTAGATGAGCCCTGGGGTACTGCACTTTTGAGCTGATGATCTCTGATAGGCTGGGTCCTTCCCTGACCTGAAAGATTCTATTGTCCAGAAGGAGCACGGTCATTTTAATACATTGCCCGTAATTCCTAAAGGCTCCACCCTGTGTTTCAGGATCAAGTGGGGGACGGTATTGAAGGCTATGCTCAAATCGAGAAGAATGAGCACAGCGGACCCACCTTGGTCTAGCGTTTTCCTAAGATCTTCCGTGTCCAGTAGGAAAACCGTCTCCATACTGTATCCGGGTCTGAAACCAGTTTGGGGCTGATGTAGTAAATTGTGAGTTTCCAGGAAGTTGGTCGAGTGTCCATTGACCAGTTTCTCTAGGACCTTCCTGAGCCCTTGAAGCAGAGATATAGGTCTATAGCTCTCTGCCTTATCAGGGTCTAAGGAGGGCTTTTTCAGTAGTGGGCTGATGATGGACTATTTCCACCGGTCAGGTATTTGTCCCTTTTCCATCGATAAATTATATTGGGTAGTAAGGACTAGAAGGATGAAGTCTCCTCCTTTTAGCATAATATCAATGGGGGCAGGATCTAGAGGAGATCCGGTATTTATTGCATTAGCTGCTTTCCAAATAGCATTGCTGGTTAACTTGGGGAAAGTTGAGAGAGTTGGAATGGCTGGTGAAGCCCTTGTTAACAACGAGATGCAGATCAAGGCCACCTCCCAGGGAGACATAAACAAGATTTATCATGCTGACAAAAAACTTGTCAAGAGCTCATCACATTGTTCCCTGGAGGGAGAGGGACCTGCTCCTGAGACTTAAGTTTTCAGGAATTAATTTACAATCAAGTAAATTTCTTTGGAGGCTTGTGAGGACTGGGAAATTCTGTCAGAAAATTCCACTAGCCTGGCTAACCTGTTTGCATGCTGATACACTTTCAGTGTTTTTTTAGGCCTCGCCTACGCAGCGCGCATGCGTTGCAGCTCTGCTCATTTTCAAGCACACAATCGTGCTTGTGGCGGCATCCACCTTGCGGGAGCGAGCAGTGGCGCGCCACAAGCACGAATGCAGTGCTTGAAAATGAGCAGACAGCTCTCCCATGCGCGCGCGCACCACTTGCGGGCTCACCTCCTGCTTTCACTCTCTCTCACGCGTGGACCACTCGCGGGCTGGAGACGATGCATCCATTACGTGTGATTTATTCTGACCCGACATGTTCTGTTGTCTTCTTATGTGTTGTTGGTCATAAAGCTTTTAATGTGTTTGTTTATGTGTTGTCGGTGATACTTTCAAAAGGATTTTGTAAAAAAATGAACAATGATACATGTTTGTGGGCGGGCCAATGACGGCTTGAGTCAGACTCTGGTTACATATCTGGCTCGGCCCGTGCTCCGTGGAACTGCAATGTCATTATAGAGCCAAGCCAAGGTCCCAGGGCAGACTCTCCCTCCCCTTTCTGATGCAACTTTGAAGAGAAAAAGAAGTGCAGCATCTTGTTAAAAGTAATGTCAACTGGCAAGCCCGAAATTCGTGTTTCTCCTTGAACTTCTCCCACTGGAACTGTGTGTGAATTTTTTAAAAAGTGAGTAAAAGTGAACCTAAGAACTGCAGCTGCGTTTCACAAATGGGCGGTTTTTAACTTGCTGGCAAGTTGCATCCGGGGACCTTCGACCTCACTCTTCCCCTTACTGAGTCAGGGAGGACATTGCTATTAGCATATAAATAGAGCGCTCTGCCTTACACTTACCTTTGTATTATGGAAAGTAACAGCAGACGTGCCGTTTACTGGATTGCTCGGTGCATATTCACATACACAACCTATTTTGGGCGCCGAGATGAGGTGAGTTGGTTTGCCTAAGGAGTAATGCCTCGTATGTGGTGTCAGATTGATTTAGCTTGTGGTGCGTTTATTTATTTAAATCTGTTTTATTGAATACAGTGTGATAATGTAGGTCAGCTAACCACAAGGACTACCTTCTGTTATATAACACTAGAGAGAGGGAGGAACGGTACAGTAAATGAACTGCTGTGTGCCAGGGACATCTGGGCTCAGACCCTCCCCCATCCGTCAGAGGCGCCGATTCCATCCGGCACAGACTTCTCGTTGCTATAATTCCTGCTACAATTTTGCCAGATGCATTTCCGCACCTGGTAAGGGCACCTTTCACACGACCCCTTCCTCCATCACGCAGGGACATGACACACACTCTCAGCCGCCCACCCTCACGCACCCTCCCAGCGTGCTTTGCTCCCTCGCTTCCATCTACCTTTTGTAGAAAGGTGCACGGAAGTGACGAAAGTAGCCTGCAGTCCTGGAGCTGCGGGGTTATTCCCCAAACTGAGACCCTAAACTTGTGATTGTACAGTACAGGGGTGGAATTACCACCTGGACTTGGTGAATTCAGGACCCGTGCATCTGCAACTCGCAGCAAACCCCTAAATTGCCCCACTCTGAGCAAATCAGTTTTTCTTCGTTGTGCATCATATTTCTTAACAATTTTGAGAGCATCTAGAAGTACTAAGGTGCAGAGATTGAACTCTACAAAAGAACAGCACTGCCCCTATGTGGCTTAGAGGATCATAATGTCGCTCCATATTTATGAATAAAATTGCCTACATTATTCACCCTCTGAAAAGTCTTTGGCTCACTCATGGCAACATCATCAGGGCATCGTGAAAGAGTGGTGTTTTTTACAGACTCTTTGTAAGTTTAGGTTTATAAATGAAGAGTTTTCAGTATGTCACCCAGTGCAGTAATGGAATCGATTTCACTAAATTGAAACACTTCAAAATGTCAACAAAAGATAGTTGTGTTATTTAAGACTTCTTTCTATGTCCCGGCTCATCGGGCCAGCCTGGTTCTCCCTATTTATTTGCTGACTTGCCCGCCTCTCATGGTTAGCATGCTGTACACCACACTCTTTAGAATTACTAGAAGAAGATGCGAGGGCCTGGTACCTCATGACAACAGACATACTTCAACAAGCATTGGCATAGCCAATAGGTCTCACCTCTGGGACCTTATAAGTATTTAGTTATGCAGCACAATATCCTTGGTGCAACAACATCAACTGTTGCATGGCTAAATACTTATAAGGTCCCAAAGGCGAGACCTATTGGCTATGCCAATGCTTCTTTTATAGATGCTCTTCCTCTCTTTGTCGTGATGTTCACTTCATTTCATTCCCTCCCTCTTGCATGTAAACTCCCTAATCTCTGGTGCAAACCATGTAACATTGGTTCTAGTGCGGGAGACCTTCTGCATTTTTTTTGGGACCAGCCTCTCTAAGGATGACTCTATCCATTTCTTAAATACCTATAGTTGGAGATAACATCCCAGTCCTGTTTGCACACGGCGGCCTCCAGTGCTTCTATCCAACTCACAGTATCAAGTTTGGACCACTGTCTGGTCATTTTAGCACAGGGGGCACTTGAATGGAGTATTTCTGTCTTATTGATGAAGAACTCAGCCAGTAAATGATCTAAACAGAGTACACGGCTCCAGCAGGATAAGGTATTTACCGTGTACTGTAATTAAATATTTTCTCTTCCAAGTTGTACCTTGTAGACTGGCGCAAAACGTGGAATTGGGCGCTAACAACACAGAATTCTATATATATTGGAATTTAATGGGAATTTTTCACCCAGTTGATTTTGGGAGGTGTAACATGATAAAATCTACTTTGGAAAAATTGCGGGTCCGAGATAATGACCGCACAGCTTGGAAGTCCAATATGTGCAATAAACAGACTTCTGCACATATCGGAATTTGTCACTCAGAATTGAGGCCTTTGGCAGATCCTGCTCAGACCGCCTCCAAGCGGAGCTTCTGCCATAATCTACATTTTGCACTGAACAGGCTGAAACCATTATCACCTACTAGCCTTAGCAAACCTTCCATTTGTTTTTTCTGCTTGCTGATTGCTTTCGTAAATGCCTTTCTTTTGGTTAAAAGTCATATTAGTTAACTGTCAAGATTACCCCTGACACAACCACATTCTTGTCTGGGGATATAGGCACCGGTAATCTTACACCGCAGAGGGGGGTTACCGAAGTGGGGGTAAAACGCCTGGATAAGCAAGCACAAGTGAGTAGAAATACTGTTGGGGAGGGGTCTCAAATTACGCTGCCCTGTATAGATCTCCCACCAGAGTCCTTACCATACGTTGTGGTGTTTGCTGGTGTCCCCCCCTTAAACCAGGGAAAAAAAGAGGACTATTCTGAACTAAAAAACAAATGTGTACATTGGCTTAACTCCAATAGGCCCCTTCCCTCTAGCATCTCTGGTGAAATATTGGGCGTAAGAAGAGTAGACTGGATCGGGACCGCACCTAAAACCATCGCAGGGAATTGTGTCATTATCAACTTTAGACACACACTCGCTGTAGATTATATCTGCAGCAGGGCAACAACCAGGTCTAATACTCAAATTATTCCACTACATCTGTCATACTTCTACCCGGCACCCCAGCTAAGAACAGGGCAGAATAGAGGTGTTTGGTGTGAGGGGAGCAAGAATATTTTGAAGGCCAGAGTACAACAGGGAATGACAACTTGGGAGGACTGGTGGCAAACTACCCCCCTACTCTCACTATTCCCCCAAAATAACAGGTTTAGCATGTTGGAAGTGGCTGATTGACCATATATGAGGCAGAGCCCTGTATCACATATAGATAACATTTTGGGTACCCAAATAGCGACAGTGGGTAATGGTGGGAATAGTACCTTTGAATATGCATTAATACCCCACTCACTGAGTAGGGATGGGGGAGGGATGGAAGCGAGAGAAATTATTGAATATGTGGGGGCTCCACTTATATCTGAGGTGCCGTTGAGAGATGAGGTAAGGGAAATGGTATTTGAACCTAATATTCGATCACGAAGAATCAGCCCTAACCAAAATGAGGGTGATTCATCGGCTAGTAATAGGGTAGAAGATGGGAAAATAAAAATTCTGTCCTGGAATGTGGCCGGGTTGAAGAATAAACTATCTATACCTGAGTGGGGCAATTTCATAGGCAGGCATAATATTTGCCTGATGCAGGAAACATGGGCACTAGAGGAAAATGTAAGGACTGGTTTTGCCACTTTTGACATCCTGGCAACCACAAGGGGCAGGGGGAGACCCTCGGGTGGTCTGACAACATGGGTGGGTACGCATTTGGGCACTCAGGGAACTCAAATATCTACGAACTCCCCTGACGTCCAATGTGTACTCTTAACACTTAAAGATATGTCACAGGTTGCCATAATAAACATCTATTCTAGACCAGTTAAGAGCGGTCAAGAATCTGGGACCATTGATGCACTGAAGCACTTTATAATGTCACTCGACCCCTCAGTGGCTCTATTAGTTGGAGGTGATTTTAATTGCCAATTCGAGCCCCTCAAGTGCTCGGATATGGGAGAGTTGGATGATGAGGACCAGTTCTGGCATGTTCTGGATCCTCAAATCCCTCCTGTTAGAGCTTGGACCCCCCTGGTCCTTCAAATTAAGCCCTTCTCCCTCGCAATGTCTCTAAGGGCCTGTAACGGGAGGCTGAAATCAGATCGCCCGGGGTCAGCTACGTTTAATAGACCAGGGCAAACTTCCACCATTGACTATATATTGATGGAAACCAGACACTGGGATAAGTTGTTGGAGTTTACGATATATCCCAGACAAGATAGCGACCACAACGCCCTTGTCTTAACTCTTAAACCGGGAAGTTTTGGGTTAACAAACCCTGTCCCTGACCCCAATGGCCTATCGCTTCCCTTGTTGATATCTAACAATAGGCGGAGGGTCAAATGGCCCCATTTCCAGAACTCCCCCGTTAAACTTGCTAAAATATATCAGACAGTTATACCGTTTCTTTCTGATATGGGGGATATAAGCGAAGGTAACTTAGGTGCAGTTCCCCAGGGCACCCCCCTGGAAATTCATAAGCAGCTGGTTGCCAAGCTGGTGGATGTGTTCAATCCCGTGGGAAACGAAAAATGCCACCAGGATCGGACACATCCCTGGTATGATGCCTCCTGTAGAAAAGCAAAAAAGGATCTGCTTTCTGCAATAAAAGATGAAGATGGAGCCAATATTAAGAAATTCCGCCTAGAGTATAAAAAGGCTATCCTCAGGGGAAAGAAGGATTGGGGGGAGCAGAGATGGGAGGAACTTAGATCAGCTCTCTCTCGAAGGGATCCCAAGGCGTTATGGGCTATTGTGAGTTTCAGTGTGAGTAGGGGAGGCTCATCCCCAATTGCAAACATAGCATCCAGAGTGTGGGAAGTGCATTTTGGAGCACTATATGGTGATTCGGGAGAAGATACCACACTCCTTTCTAATCCCGATTTACTTTTCGAGCATAGACCGGTGAGTGGGACTGACTCGGCCTTTGGTGAAACCACGATCCGCTCTCTGTTTGCCGTCTCTGAGCCCCAGCAGGAGTATCGATTGCTGGGGTTTTCGAACGGCGGATGGATTGAGGACTCCCTGGTGGATGGGGGCGAGTTTCACTTGGATCAGTCGGAGGTCATTACCCTCAAGGAAGTAGAGTCTGCAATAGCAAGGCTACTACCTAATAAAGCTCCTGGATTAGATAAGATGCCCGGGGACCTATTTCAGTCCCAACCTAAAATATGGGCACCGTATCTGATGGTTCTATTTAATTCAATCTTTATGGGGGCTGATCCACCAGACACTTGGCTAGGAGCGGAGATTGTCCCCATTTTCAAGAAAGGCTGTCCGCTAACCCCAGCAAACTATAGGCCCATTAGCCTTCTAGATACTTCCCAGAAACTAATGGGTAGAATTATTCTAGACAGAATTCAAGGGTGGATGGAAGAAAACGAAATATTGACCACACTACAGGCAGGGTTTAGGCTGGGTATTTCAACTATAGACCAAATTTTTCGGCTGCAGGTCCTATTTTGGAAAACGGTGAGAGTGGAGGGTGGTAGCCTCTACTACATCTTCGTTGACCTGCGTGCCGCCTTCTACCTCGTCCCAAGAGAAAAGTTGTGGAAAGTCTTAGCGGATATGGGTCTTCCACCCTATCTACTGAACATCTTAATTAGACTCCACAACGGTAACTATGCCCAAGTTAGGTGCGGGACGCATGGCGATCTGACTGCACGTTTTACAGTCAGGAAGGGTGTACGACAAGGGTGCGTTTTGGCACCAACGTTGTTTAGTCTTTACATCAATGGTCTTGTGGACCATTTAGCCAATGTAATTGACAACGATGCCCCCAGGTTGGCCACTGGCCGAGTGCCCGCTCTGATGTTTGCGGATGACACTTTGTTGTTATCCAAAAAAATCATCGGGCATTCAGCGTACCCTGGATGGCTTTGCAGCATTTTGCACTGCTCGAGGATTAGAGATAAACTTGGGTAAGACCAAGTTTATGATTTTCAATCCTCATAAGCAGACCCGCCCAAACCCCATTCTCAACGGTTCCGCGCTTGAGAGAGTTAAGACTTTTGTTTACCTTGGGATCAACTTGACGGAGAACTTTGACTGGGATTCTCAAATTTCGAAATCAACGCTCAGGCTGTCCCAAATTATGGGGGGGATTAGTAAAGTCCAGCGAATTTCGGTCTTCAAACCGGCAGCTCCGGTTATAGAAATATATCGATTACAAGCCAGAACGGCCTCATTATATGGAGCTGAACTCTGGGGCCACAAAAATATATCCAAACTCCTTAGGGCTGAGCAGGGCTTTATGAGAAGCCTCTTGGGTCTGCCGCTAAGTACACCACTCATTCCTTTGCGATTTGATCTGGGGTTGGAATCAATCGAAGACTTGGTACGGCCCATGCTTTATTGGAAAAGACTCTAGTCAGTGCCTGAACTGGCACCATACAGAGAGGAATTCCTAGAGGTTTGGGCTCTTATAAAAAATAAGAATATTGCGTGGTACACCATATCAAGAATCTCAGCATAAGGATTGGCCGGATTGAGCACTGGGAGTCCCCGGAGGTGTCCTGTTTAGGGATACGTAAATTGGAACTCACAAGTCAGCTGAGGCAACAGAAACTACTTGCCCTATATCGATCAAGCTCTTTGGGGAGACTTTCCAGAGAGTTCCTCTTAGTAAAAGCCGAACCGTGAGCGGAAGTCTTCCTAGACGTAATCTATCCACCCCTCGCGAGGAAGCTTTATATACAGCTAAGACATGGCAGCTTACCACTCAGAGTATTTACCCATAAATGGGCAAAATCAGAAAATATTGTTTGCCCGGCTTGTAATTATAACCGAGAAGATGTATGCCACGTTATGTTCTTCTGCCCTGCTTATCAATTGATAAGGAAACATTGGTTGATCCCACTATGTAGGACCCTTGGGTTTAGACATTGTATACAGGCATGCAGGATTCTAACATATGATACTCATCCCCCCATTGTTTTTGCTGTCTCCCGTTTTTTACTTGGTATGTGACGAAGAAGGAAAAGTTTTGGGTAAATATTGTCGTCCTCTATTGATCTTACCACTTGATAACTATACAGTTTAATTTGTTTTTAATAGTATATTAACTTGCTGTTATTTATTGTTTTACGATTCATGCATTTTGTATGTATTTTATTTGCACTTTTATGGTCTTCGACCGAAATAAAGTTATCGATTGATATCATATTATTTTAACTTATCAAAAATGTATCATCTAAAAAAACTAATATTGCAAATGCAAAAGGTGTGAACTTCCTATACAAACATAAGTGAACTCATGCATTTATTTTTTGTATTGTAGTGTGCCAAATTCTACTATATGGTCACAGGCTTAGGAGTGTGCTGAGCTGGCGGGAAGCCGAGTAGATCAGTGAAGTGTCCTGAAAATGGTTAGGCTGGTTCTCCACAAGATAGGGGAAGTCTGGATGTTCGCACTCTGGTTATTTAGGTGAAGGATATGCCTTAGGTCTCCTATTTACAAAAGCTTGAAGTACTTAGTACCGGACTATACTAATTGTACCAAGAGCTTTAATACAGTAAACAATTTAGTAGTTTCACAGCAAACAAAAGAAATGTCAATGTCAGACCTTTCCTTCCCAAGTACTGGTATTTCATTCCACCTCTGGCAGGTGAAAGAGATGCTGGTCTGGGACTCTGCCATGCTCAGAAAAGGGTACTATGTACTACCCACTTCCTTGACTTTAAAGTCCAAGAAGGCACGTAAATCCCATGTTCTGCAGAGAGGTTTGGTGGATGGACCCTAGGACAATCCAAGATTGCAGCAGCATCCATTTGTCGGTCCATTTAGTACAAAGACGTGAGCATGAGAACAGCTGACTGACAATGTTGCCCAAATGATGCAAAATTAGATTAGCACTTTCAAAGTGGACGGGTGGAAAAGTAATTGTGTTATTTCACCTCTAATGGATTCGCCCAATGACTGCAGTGATCCAGTACTTCATCACACAGGTGCTTACCAACTAACTGGATGTCTATGCAGGTCTACGAACAGAGGCCTTCTGACAGAGGAACACCTCAAGTATGTTTGAGACGAGGAGGAGCCTAGCGCGCAACCAAGATGGCCGCGTAGGCTTGTGGCTCCCGAGGGCCTCCGCAACCTCCCACGTCTATCCTGTCATAATCCTGATTTTTTCGACGGGCTTTTGTTTATGATCTTGCGCTAAGGTGCCACTCGTTTTCCGAATCGAAATTGGACTCCGGGAACCGTTTTTTTGGCGATCTGAAGTTTGTGGCCTTTTCCGGCCTTGGTCCCGGACTCGGGTTGGTGAGGTGCCCGGCTGCGAAGTGAACAACAGCGGCATGCCAGGCTGGGCCTGCCCCGGACCCCGCACTTTCACTTTTGGTTTGAGTTGGTCTACTGACACTGCTGAGGAGACATTGGGAGAGCTGCGCCGAGTACTGAGTGCAAAGCCTAGTCTTAACCTGTAAACGGGCCTACTTCAGCTAGCGGCCCGGATCTCCTAGCCTTCCTCCGGGTGCTGGAGGGTGCTGACCTTGCTGATCGCTGACGATGACGACAAGAGTGGATGGCGACAAACTGAAACCCAAATCTACCCGGAGGGGAGCCTATTCCCAGGCCAACAATATGGACCGCTATGCGCAGCCAAAGGGATCCCCTAGTGGATCACGTAAATCGCCTGAGCCGCCCAAGGAGGCCTCGGGCGCATCACCCGAATTGACTCTGCTGGATGTCATGGGGGCCATTGAGGAGATGAAGGTGACTGTGAACCAACAACTGGATACTCTGGCCAACAAATTGGACTCGGTGCTGATTGATGTCACCTTGGTCAGAGCGGACCTGTCGAAAACCAATGACCGGGTCGACTCGTTGGCCCAAGCGTCGTCGAGCCTAACGGTAGATGTGGCCGCTTTGCAGACGACGGTGCGGAGGTTGCAGCTCACTAGTGACCTGACTGAGCGTCGCCTCGAGGACTCTGAAGGCAGGGCCAGGCGGAACAACGTCCGCATTATCGGCGTGCCCGAACAATCGGAGGAGTCTGCTGTGGATCTCTTTGTGGAGGATCTAGTGGTGACTCATCTAGCACCCAAAGGGCTGAGCAAGTTCTTCGCTGTTAAACGGGCCCACAGGGTTCCAGGGGGTGCGCCTAAGGTGGGGGCACCCCCGCGGCCGATCATTGCCCGACTTTTTAATTTTCGGGATAGAGATGCTATCCTGCAGGCGTCGAGGGTGGCTGGGCCATTACGATTTGAGAACTCTAATGTTAGCTTTTACCCAGACTTTACGCAAGCGGTTCAAAAGCAACGGATGGGTTTCTCGGCCATCAAACGGCGCTTGAGAGACATGGACTTCAAGTATGCGATGCTATTCCCGGCTAGGCTGCGGGTCGAGCTAGATGGTCGCTCACACTTCTTCGACCGGCCGGAGGCGGTGGGAGAGTGGCTGGATGCCCTGCCCAAGAGTCGGGAGCCGGAGGGTCGGATGACGGAGAGTGGAGAGGGTCTGACGGAGTAGGAATGGAACAGTGATTTTGGCGCTGGACTGCACTGGTAACGTTTTGCACCTGTGGCTGCACTGGACTCCAGTTTGTGACACTTTGCCCAGTGGTGTTTGGAGGTTGCGGGGGGCTTGCTGGGGCCCTTTCCTCCTTCTGGGGGTTCTTTTTTTGTCCTTTTTGTAGTGAATTTTATATTGGGGCGACAGGCACACTGCAGGTTGGGGGGGCTGTTCGGGCTCACGCACGGGTGCAGGGAGGGGGGAGTTTTGTTGGGGTTGATGGGGTGGGGTTGTTTGTTTGTTTCACAAGGCGGGGTAATATTTCATGTTGTGCTACTATGATTGTGCTCCCCGGGAGAGGGAGGTTTTGTGTTGGGAGGGATGGGGGGTAGGGGGCTGAAACTTCTTTCCTGGAATGTGAATGGGCTGGGGGACAGGATAAAGCGAGGGGTAGTCCTGCAGTTCTTGAAACGTATTTCGCCTGACATTGTGTTCCTGCAGGAAACGCACCTCATAGGGAACTCTTTCCATGCCATGAACAGACGAGGGTATCGCCTTCTGGCCCATTCTGGTTTCACCTCTGGCTCGAGGGGAGTGGGCATTTTAGTCAGGACCTCTCTCCCGTTGGTGGTGGATGAGGTGCTCCACGACGACAGAGGGCGCTACACTGCGCTGGTGGGGAGGTGGGAGGGTAGGTTGATTACGCTGGTCACGGTCTATGTGCCGCCGGGCCTGCAGACGGCCACCTATGCCGATTTGGGACGCCTGCTGCTTGGGCTTCCGGGGGGGGTGTTGGTCCTGGGGGGGGACTTTAACGCTGTGGTTTCCGGAGTTGAGGATCGATACCCCCCTAGGGACCTCCCTCGGGCCCAGAACTGGCTGGGGGGCTTTCTGGATACCCTGGGACTGATAGATTGCTGGCGGTTGAAACACCCTGGACAGGCGCAGTATACCTTCCATTCCGGGGCCCATGGTAGTCTTTCGAGGCTTGACTATATGCTAGTGCCTGCGGCCCAAGCTGGGATGATCAGGGAGGTGCGACATTTGGCACGCGGTATATCAGATCACTCCCCCCTCTTGTTACACCTAGATATCGCCCTGGGGGCGGAGGGGAGGGTGGCGCCGATCAACCCCTGGTACCTACGAAACCCCATGATTCGTGCAGACTTGGTTAAGTCTCTGGAACACTACTTTAATGACAACGTGGGGTCGGTGTCTTCCGCAATCTCCCTTTGGGAGGCCTTTAGGACGGTGCTCCGGGGCCAGGCCCTATCTCTCATTTCCTACACCAAAAAATGCGCTGCGCAGGAGGTTGTTCGGCTAGAAGATGAGATCACTGAGTTGGAGAGTGATTTGGAGCAAGGTGTTACGGATGATAGATTGCATGTGTTGGAGCTTAAGCAGGCCGACTATAAGGCGCTGGTTACTGAATCTGCTAGGAGTATGAGCAGGGAGCAACAGGGGCGTTTGTATGATATGGGTGATAAGGCCGGGAAGTTGATTGCTTGCTTGGAAAAGAAGGAGAGAGCGAGTCGAGTGGTACCGGAGGTTGAGAGGGTGGACGGTGTGTGTGTGACGGACCCCGGTGATATAGTTGATTGCTTCGCGGAGTATTTTCACGGGGTCTACTCTCCGGTCTCAGAGCGCTCGGAGGAAGACTCCCGACTGCTGCTTCGAGACATTACTCTGCCTTCCCTATCTGATGAGGATAAAGTATTGATGGATGCGGCCCTGTCGCCAGATGAGATTGCTTTGGCCATTCGCTCTATTGCCTCGGGTAAGGCCATGGGTCCTAACGGACTTCCCATCGAATTATACAAGTTGCGCCCAGATGTGATTGCGCCTTATCTCCGAGACATGTTCCTTGAGGCTAAGGCGGCGGGCTCCCTCCCCCTGACCAACGTCTTGCTACTATTGTGGTTATCCATAAGGAGGGTAAGCCGCGGGATCGGTGTACTTCTTACAGGCCCATCTCCTTGTTAAATGCGGAGCCCAAAATCCTCGCCAAGGTACTGGCCAATCGTCTGATCCGGGTTGTGGGCGACCTGATTCATCAGGATCAATCCGGCTTTATACCCCATCGCAATACCACTTTGAACCTGCGGCGATTGCATGGCGTCCTGGCTCGCGCTCCATTCATTCGTGAGCCGGCCATTTTGGCGTCCTTGGACGCTACCATGGCGTTTGATACCTTGGAATGGCCGTACATCTGGGCAGCATTGGCGAAGTTTGGTTTTGGCCCGGGTTTTATTGGTTGGGTGAAATTGCTTTATGACAATCCACTGGCACAGGTGGTGGTCAACGGACGTGTGTCGGCTCCCTTTGTTTTGGGTAGGGGCACCCGACAGGGATGTCCACTGTCGCCTCTTCTTTTTGCGCTTTGTCTTGAGCCCCTTGCGGAGTGGTTGCGGTGGGAACCCTCGATGCGTGGCCTTAGATGGACGCCGGAATACGAGGATCGGGTCTCCCTATATGCGGACGATATCCTTTTGTATCTTGCATCACCGCGCAAATCGCTCATTGTGTTGGTGGATGTTTTGAGCTCCTTTGGTCGCAATTCCGGATTGGTCATCAACTGGGCTAAGTCCTGTGTATACGTTCTTTACGGGGAGGCCCCCCCCCTTCCGTGGGGGTGCCCTATCCAGATTGCGCCGTCGGGATTCACGTATTTGGGAATTTTTATAACACTGGACCCGGTGGCCCGCTACGAACGGAATCTTCTCCCCCCCCTTCAGCGCCTAAGGGCGGATGTGGCGGGTTGGCGGCGGTTGCCGCTCTCGCCACTTGGCCGGGCAGCACTGTTCAAAATGATGTCGCTGCCACGCTTTTTGTACGCCCTGCAGAACACCATGGACGTAGTGCCGGCCCGTTATTTTCGGGAGGTGGAGTGTCTCCAGCGTCGATTGTTTTGGGATGGGCGTCCGCGGATTGCTCTTGCCAAACTAACTCTACCGTGGTATGATGGGGGGGTTGCCCTCCCTGACATTAAGCGATACTACTGGGCCTCCCAGTTGGCTGCCGTCAATCACGGGATGTATGGCCCTGCTTTGAACCCGGCTTTTGAGATGGACAAATTGCTATTGCCGGGCGGAGACTATAATCGAGCGCTATACTCGGGGTCCCTTGATGCGCGGTTGACGGGCCCGACGCGGGTCGCGGTACAGGTGTGGCATGCAGCAAATGCGGCGCTGGGGTGGAGGGATCGTTTGACTCGGGCTACGCCATTGTATGCGTCCCAGCGTTTGGGTTATCTGTATACTACGAAAGGCTTTGATAAGTGGGATACGATTGGTATCAGCACGGTAGGGGATCTCTGGACGAAAGGGAAATTTAAGACGTTCGACATGCTGAAAACTGAATACCAGTTGAATGATAGGGAATACTATCGGTATGCTCAGGTCCATCATGCCTTGTGTTCCGTGTTTTCGGACTTGGCGGCTATTCCGGAGCATTCCCCATTGGAGGACAGGATATTGGACGGCTATGTGCCGGATAGCACCATTTCGCTGATTTATAAGAAGCTTATTAATGATCGGATGGGTTTGCTGGCTTCATTGCGGGAGACATGGATTGCCGACGGTTTAGAACTGGATGACGAGGATTGGGTGTCGGCGGTGGTCTCCCTGAAAGAGGTGGCTATCCCGGCCCGGTTGCGGTTCGTCCAGCTTAAAATACTCCATAGAGTGTACGTCACGGGGCCTGCTCTGATGCGTATGGGGTATTCGGTGGATGGTTTGTGTAAGCGCGGCTGTGGACTCCTGGGGAGTTTCCTCCATATCCTGTGGGAGTGTCCGGAGGTGACTCGGTTTTGGTGCAGAGTGCATGCGGTGTTAGAAGAAGTCACACATGTTGCCTTGTTGCCGGAGGCACGAAGATGTTTGCTGAATGTCTGGGAGCCGACTGATTACAATGTGACGCAGACGCAATGGGTGACTCTGGGCTATATGGTAGCGAAGCGCGACATTGCACAATTGTGGGGCTCCCAGAGGCCACCCACGGTCTCCGAGTGGAAAGAACACATGGACTGGTGTATGTTCAGAGAGAAAACGGTGTATGTGGCGAGAGGCAAGCCTGGGAAGTGGATTAAGGTGTGGGGTCCCTGGAACTCCTATCGTGGAGGTATATGCGCCCGCCTCAGATGCGTGAGATAGATGCCGCTCTGTCTCCCTAGCCCGCGCATTCCTGTATGCTCCTGCGACATGCGAATTTGGTTTCTTCGGCCTTGCCCCCCCCCCTCTGTCTACCCGGGTTGGATTACTCCCTCGATACGAGGGGCACATGCTACTGCTATTAATTTCCTCTGCCTTGTGTGTTTGCTGTTTTTCGTTTCTTAAAAATATGAAACCTTTCTTGTTTGTTTATGGACTGCGGCTGCGGCCGACTGCGATGATTAACTCTCCAGTGACCCCTTTTTTTGTTGCTTCATCGATGTGAATGTTCAGCTGTGCCTAGGGTTACACTGCATTTTAGCGGCCGGCCTGTTGGTTGTAGGCCCATACTTGTATTTCTCTGAAATTGTAATAAAGGTTTTTAAAAAAAAAAAAAAAAAAAAAGTATGTTTGAGACATTCACCAAAAAACCGAGAGACCACAAACTCTATGCGAAATGAGAAGTGTGAAAGGTGGAGTTTGGTCAGATCTAATATGGCCGGCTCTGACAATTTTCTTACCTGCCCTGCTATTTCACTGCATTTCTTGGTACATGCGCTGACGACCTCAGACACTCACTACTTCTGGTGACTTTGAATGGTCCCTGGAGTTCCGTGTGCCAGCTGCGGAGTACTTTGGTCCCACTGAGCAGGCGTATATAGAAGGTGAAAATGGAGCTGGTGGACAGCAGAACCAGAGCCATGGTGGAGAACTGTATCAAAAACCAGGTGGGCTGTTAGAGCCCATCCACGACAGCTATTATCGAAGTCCACGCCCCCCACAATCCTGCATCTTCCTCTTGCCGGTGTGCCAGATGCCCCTCTGGCTCACTTCTGCTCTTCTGTCCCAACATCATGGCATCAGATAGGCCTTTCGTACTGCTGTTTACAGCCCACTGCTTTCAAGAGGTAGAAAATAACTTATTGCAAAAAATGATTTTAAACATGCAATGGAAGCTCTTATGCTGTGAAGGCTCGACTTTGGAAATTCACTACTTGTAGACACTTCTTAACTACATCAGGCCCCCTTCAAACTGCATTGCATGTAACGTTTAGGCTGGCCTCTAGCACAAAAATGTTTTTTTCTCCATTCCTAATCAACTTAGACTTGCTTCAATCGACACAAGAAGTATGCATTCAGTAGCATGCATTTTGCACAAGGCACTTCTCACTAACAGCTCAACCTCTATCGCCAACAAATTAGCGATCTCTAGATCAATCAACACCCTTTGGAGCTAAGACTTCCACCTTTTTGATTGCTCATAATACAAAAAGCCAAAGGGGCATATTATCAAGAAACGGCGTTAAAATTATTACCGCTTTAGCGGCAGAAAATGGCCGCTAAAGCCGCGATAATGGGCTTGATAATAAGCCCGTGAGAATTCCCATAGAAGCCCATGTTCTGGTGTCAACATGGGCTTCTATTGGTATTCTCTGCGGCATACTATCAAGCCCATTATCGCCGCTTTAGCGGCAGTTCTCTGCTGCTAAAGAGGCGATAATTTTAACGCCTTGCTTGATAATATGCCCCAAAGTCTCTAAAGCAGTACTTTACTAGGAGTGTCTCCATGTCTCGAATCCCATCCCTCCAGCCATCAAGATCACACAATCTTTTGAAACATTTAAAAAATAATTAAAATGCCTGCTGTATCTTATTATCTGCAGCCAGGCGCACCGTATGCTGGACTAGTACAGAGGCATGTTCCTCTTATCTTCAGAAGAGCTTGAGTCTCCTACTGCAGAGGTCAGAGGTACTGGCAGAGCGTGGGAGCTGCTTTGTGAGTTTCACCTTCACATATGTTAAATGGAAGGTAAATGCAGTAGCTGATCTCCATGACTGCAATTCACACTTCTGCCTAAATAGTGTGAAGCTGATGGCCACATGAATGCATTGCTGATTGGGTGGAGACATGCATACCCTGCATGTAGCTGGGTGTTATTACATCATCTCCAAGGGAACTAGAGATTGTGCCTGGCACTGGGAATGAGGCAGAAAAAAGGGTACCTAGACCAGTTCTCTGGTTATAATCTCAGACATTGTAGCTGTAACTTTGCTGAATTGAAGGCAATTTATGAAGTGGTCCCTGTGGCAAGGCAGCACACTCTTAAAGAGGTGAATATTGTTCCTGACCCCAAACATCACTAAAATAGATTTGTTATGTCATTACACACTTGGCATTCTAGAGATATCTTTTGGGCAAAGACAAAGATCTTGGAACGTGATAAAATAATAAAATAATTTGATGGCCAAACGGTTCCATCATCCACTGGAAGGAGACTCAAGATCCATCACTAATAGATAAAAGGCTAGAAATGAGGGAAATAGATTGGCCAACTAGGATAGTCTCCATGGGTTGTTCCTTGAAATGGATCATGATCTCTTGGGGCCGTACAAGCCTTCTGTAGGGACCTGGCCACAGGCTAAAAGGGATGGGGGACTACTAACTGTTCAATTAAGCCTTTAAGCTTTGAATATGAATACTGTTCAAGAAAATTATCTAATTATTGTAACATTTCCTCAGCACATCAGCAGCTCTACAACTGTCCTAGTAGAAAATAATGGTATATTTATTGTTTAGTTAGTTAAAACCATAACAATTTTGGCATAAACCAAAAGCAATAAAATATAAATAATTTTCATAGTTTAAAAATAGGGATTCGTATTTTAGGTTGTGTGCACTTGATACTTGTGGTAGGTAGTGTTCATATACATCCTGTAATGTTCATAATTTTAGTTAATAGAATCCAAGAGTGTCAAAGGCAGATGTCAAGCAAAACTTAATTCTTAATCTGAAATGATTGATTGAATTGTTCTGAAATTAATTGGATGTGCAAAATCATCAGAGCTCCTTGACAACCATTGGTTTCTACAGGGACAAGTTGATCAAATTCACTATGTACAAGCGTTAGGTGCTTAAGGTGGCTAGAGCTTTGAAATACACACTTCTTCCATGCTTTGATTTTTAAAATAGCAGTGTATAAAGTGAGTAATGATTTAGACATTTGTTCTTTGAGCTTTAAAATGCAGGCTTCGTTCTTACTATAGTGAAAAACTCATGGCAGAATAGCTTGTTGTAGAAATTGGGCAAATTAGTAATCCATTTGTTTCTGTGGCAGAGAGGTGGCCCGCTTGCTTTAATACTCTGTGCAGTTTACAATTTACGTGTTGCTTTTTGTCTTCTTGGGCATTAGTGCTAAAGTGTGACGCCATTTCAATTAAAAGAAGATAATGCTCCTATTAGACTGTGGTTTTCAAAGCCTGATCATGAATTCTGAGATATTTTATCAACTTGCAGTTCATTTGGGGATCTGGCGGATCTAGCCCTTGTATTATAGCAACTCTACATGTCCTTATTCTTCTAACGATAAGGGGTTTTCTTAGTAGAGGTCCGCTTTTTCACTGCCACAAAGTTTGCATGCTGTAGACCTTTTATGCATCAAGCTCGGCTGGTCGGCTATTGACAGTAACTTTCTGAGGGGGAGAGCCATCAGTTGTTTTTAGGTCTCGCCTGACCCAGCGCTTGCGCTGCTCTGGTGAGACTTAAAGTAAGGGCTTCAAAAAATGCTACCGCCGGCCACAGCTTGCAGTGCATGTGCGCGGGCTCGCGCTTGAGCAGAGGTGCCATATGGCGTGATTACTGCTGCGCGCGCACTACTCGTGCACATGCACTGCAAGCTGTGGCCGGCTGTAGCATTTTTCCCCCGCCACGACAGTCATTTCTCGAAGCGGGCGCTTTCTCGAAGCGGGCACTTGCTTTGAAATGCTAGGCCGTAAAATGACTCCCACCACTGATAGTATAGAAAATTTAGATCTACCGGTAAACGTTTTCATTGCTTTCCTTATTATTTCTTTTTGTGTCTGCTTCAAATTCCATTTTCTCCACAGGTCCCGTTTAGATTGCTTCAAAGGGGATATTCAAAACCTTCATGCACTGATGACTTATTGTGTTCCCAGCGTGCCTGCTACCTGTAGGAAGGTTGTCCCAACCTTGAAAATAACGGTCTTGGTGCACTCTGGAACTTGTAGTCTGGGCAGTATCCCTTCCGGCAATTTGCACCCGTCCCGTTCTGCATCACCTTTCTCCTTGCGTTTACAGTCACACAAGCGCGCTCCCAAATTGATTTGCTTAGTCAACGTTTCTTTACAGTAATGCTCTCCACCATTCAGTGCTGCCCATGCGTGCTGACCACAACTGATATTTCAGCCAGTTCTTCTGCTCTGACCCAGTAAATGAGGGGGGATCGTGATTTTCGCTTGCAAACCACCCTTGTTAGAGAACATATTATAAAGCGGCTTCAGTGAGCATGGGGAATGCCAGTTGCAGTCCTCCACATCTGTCGGTGATGCAGCGGTTAGTGACCTACGAAGGTGGTCATGCGGGCTCACCCAAGCCAACTACTAAAATGGGTGTAGAGCCATCTCCTAACACACAATTATGCTGGATTGTTCGGCGAGATTGTTACATGCATCCAACAGGATTAGAGATGCCACCCAGTGCCTGTCCACCAGAATCCCAGAGTTTTACCTTCGGTGACGCAGGTACCATCTTTAAGTGGTCTATGAACATGCTTTGATTGCTGGAAATTTCAGCAGAAGCTCCGCAGTTCTAGTTCATTCCGACACAAGTCATGGCATGCAGGTAACATGTCCTCTAGGTAGTAGGTTTATGCTCTGGGAGAGCACTTGCTGAGTATGACCCAAGATCCTACTGACGTAAATACTAAATGGCACAGAAGCAGTGGGGAGAAGGTCAACAAATAGCACCTGGCGACCTATTACCTCATTGTTTGATGATCCTGCTTCTTGGCACAGCTCCTTCCCTCTGTTGACTAATGGATGCTATTCTTAGGGGTGCTTTGTTTTTGGGTCACCTTCTGTACCCGCTTCGGCTCATTGATTGACCCTTTCTTCTAACCTCTCTCAGGTGTAATCCAAGCAAAATTGTAGCAGGACTTGAGATTGTGTTTCCAACCAAAAAAGAAAACTGATGCCCAAAAGCACCACCCCACCAGTCTGCTGCTGTGGTCCACCTTGCACTGATCAATGAGAAGTGCCTCAAACACTGTTCTGGGGAGGTCATCACATATTTGTATTCTGTCTCTAGGCTAGAGATATATATTCTTCCAGTCTGACTTTTTATGGGTTGTCTGGTTTCAGGGGAGCATGTCTTTTCACACCAGCTCCTTGGTTATATGTCACTGTGCTGTAAATACTGCTGGTAGGTGGGTGGAGCCGGGTGTTTTAACTGAGTGGGTCTTGCAAGGTAAATAGTCCTAAAGGAGTTGTACTTCCCTCACTTCTTTGATACATAACCCCATCTGTGCACACTTCTAGAAAATAATGGAGTTAGTAAGAGGGCGGAGTCTGGCCTTACGTTTCAGAGTGGCTTTTTTCTCTCTCGTTCTTTTCATTGGAGCCTAGTGCACTCCCAGGTCTTCACTAATGTTCTAGGGTCTACCTCCAGTCTTCATCCCACCTGACAATCTTTCTCTTTCCCCAGTTTTATGAATCACCCTTGCACAGAGGATTCAAAATGGATTCCTGTGTCTTTGTAGTCCGAAAGGACAGTCACATGCATATCCGCTTCCCTCC
This sequence comes from Triturus cristatus, assembly GCF_964204655.1. Classification (NCBI taxonomy): domain Eukaryota; kingdom Metazoa; phylum Chordata; class Amphibia; order Caudata; family Salamandridae; genus Triturus; species Triturus cristatus. Next base: position 1,061,042,122 of record NC_140580.1, read on the forward strand.
CATGTAGGCCCTTTTCTGTATTAATTGAACAGAAAAAGGGTGTCTACTCCTCCCAGTATTATCAGCTTCTGGTATTTCCCAGGCCAGTTAAGAGACAGTAGTTGCTCCCTACTAAAAAAAACAAGCACTGGCATAGCCAATAGGTCTCACCTTTGGGACCTTATAAGTGTTTAGCCATGCAACAGTTGATGTTGCACCACGGATATTGTGCTGCATAACTAAATACTTATAAGGTCCCAAAAGCGAGACGTATTGGCTATGCCAATGCTTGTTTTAGATGTATCAAAAATGTGAGGTTGAGGTAAGATGCTGGTGTAAGGGTCTTATCGTTTTTTATCACCATACAGGTGCGTGATCTATGGCTAAAGCTGATTTTATCGAGTAGCAAGGAGTGACATTTTGCAGCCTTATTTATGACTTGTTTAAAGGTTGTAACAAATAACAATTGTGTGGGGATGAAAAAATTTATGTTTTTACTTCTACATATTAAAGGCATTTACAGTTCAGATGCTGGTGCATAATCACCAGCAGCATGGATTGGTTCAGCCGGATGTTTCTAAGGGATTTCGAGGTTTCAAACATGATAAGCATGGTACCAAAGTGCCTAAAATACCTACAACATCTTGGGAGCAATATGTGATTGGCATCATCTAATGCATTGAGGTACGTAGTAGATGGTGTTTGGTAGGCACACAATTTCAGCCTAACTCTGTGAGACTCAGAGGTCAGCAACAAAAAGGAGGGCTGAGTCTAAGGCTAATATTATCATACCAGTCACCAGGACAAACAGAAGTAATAGATACATTTACATGGCTGTGTCTTTTCGCAAAGTGGGTACAGTGTATATGAGAAACAAACGACAAAGTAGAGATGGTAGCCATCTTGATGATAACTAAAGTTTTATCTTGCTTTGGCCTGCTTCTGCGGTTTGAGTTCAGTTGAGGGAGTCACGTCACTTGTATAGCAATTGTGTTGTATTGTGTTGGATTTATATAATGCTTTATTTCCCCGATGAGGAGCTGAAATGTATTAGTAGACAGTAGAGAGCCACACTGTGTAGGAGTGCTTGGCTAAAAGAGTATTGGAATTTCAGGTTGTCCTACAGGAAAGCATTTTGGTGTTGTGTGTGAGTGACACATGTGGAGGCATATTATCAAGAAACAGCGTTAAAATTATCGCCTCTTTAGCGCCAGAAAACTGCGGCTAAAGCGGCGATAATGGACTTGATAATATGCCCTTGAGAATTCCCATAGAAGCCCATGTTCTGGTGTCAACATGGGCTTCTATGGGAATTCTCTGCGGCATATTATCAAGCCCATTATTGCTGCTTTAGCCGCAGTTTTCTGCCGCTAAAGCGGCGATAATTTTAACGCAGTGCTTGATAATATACCCCGTGGTGCTCTTATCTTATCCTTTTTTCTGAGCCTAGTCATGTAATGCGAGGAAGGGGTAGCAGAGATAGAGCGCATGCATTATATATTATTCATTTATTGTCAGTTCTGCATGTTTATGACTGAATATACAGATCTCTTGAGATCCTCCCGTGATTGAAAGATGAACAGACCATGGTTTGAACTGTATAAAAGCAATGGTGGTGTCTACATAATGCCCTGGGGGTATCATAGAGCCACCACAGACTTCTAATAGAAAACTACAGATTTCCTGAAGAGTAGGCTGAAGAAAATGAGCATTGAGATGTTAATGCAGGCATGAATCCCGTGGGTTAAAAATGTGAGGCGAGTTATGGATTTTTAGTAATTTGCAGCATAATATATTTTTAAAGGGACTAAAAATAGTTCAAGAGACAGACGTCTGCGCAAATACAGCATCCCTTTCCACATCTGTTTAACAGCTCTCTAACTTTATAATAGCCACATATAGTTTTTTACTGAGAAAACAAAGGTTAAGGTGACATTAGAGTAAGGTTAGGTACTTAGGGGCATATTTACAAGCCAGTTGCGCCGTCAGTACGTCACTCTTTCCCGTATTAAAAGTGACGCATCAGTGGCTCAAGGGGCTTATAAATAAGCCACTCAGACCTTAACTTATGTTAAAACAATCTAGAGACTGATGGAGATGTAAGTCATAGTTAGCTCACTAAACTAGAACTGGTGTATTTCAGTGGTTTTTGTGATTTTTAATTTTAGCATGTCACATTTCAACTCCTAACTATAATGTACCTATTATTGTTGTTTTTTTCAGTAAATATTTATATATTCACATAAAATGTGGGAGCTTCCCAGGGCTCCCTACTTCATTATTTGCATAATTTAAGTGGTGCTCTAAGCCTGAAAGGGTATTGCTTTGACTTATACTAGGTGCTCCCTTGTCGCTGGCCAAAGATTTAATTCACTGACAAGCTGTCATAAAAGTTTAACATATGTGGCAGGGACTTCATTTATTAATTTCAGGTTGGCTTGGATGGTATTTTATCATTCCAAAGCTGTACATTTGTAATGGTAAAAGACTTTTGCCATTTTCAAGTCTCTGTGGATGGGACCAACTAACCCTATGCTTAAAGACTGCTGAAAAAGATGCAAAAGGCATTGGCCCATTCTAGCTCAGTGTGGATGGCACTTTAATTCCATGATTAAAAAATCTGTTAGTAAAAAAGTCTTTGAGGTCATTTTCACCTAACTATAACTTCCCTTTAATCTTTGATTTTTCAGTGAATATCTAAGGTTTTATTAAATTTAAAGTAAGATGTTGATCGCCTTGAGCAGCATGGGGTCTTGCACCCAAGCCCAAGCCCCTGAGAGTGCCCTACCCCGCAGTGCATGGCCCGTGGCATGCGATTGAGGACAGTGCAAAAATATGAAAAATGAACCTATTGTCTTTATCAAGGGTTCAGCATATTAACATATAAAAATTATACATATTTATCTATCTATAGATAGATAGATAGATAGATAGATAGATAGATAGATAGATAGATAGATAGATAGATAGATAGATAGATAGATAGATAGATAGATATAAAAACCATCCTAGAAAAACAGACATTTGAGGTGAGCATATTCAGAGTGTTGCTGGTGTTGTAGGGTGCTCAATACAGGAGCTGCTCTCCACCTAAATTTAGGAACTACCCAGAGTTCTCTGCTGTTTTTTTGGCATAATTTATGTGGCAAACTAAGTTGAAAAAGTATTGTTTTGACTTTGTCTGGACACAGCTAAACATCTCTGAAGAGCTATAATGATAGCAAAACACATGTCAGGAATTTCTTTTATTCATTCTAGTTTGGCTTGAATTATATTTTACCAATCCAAAGCTGCAATACAGTGCCTGGAGTGGTAAAAGGGTTTTGTCATTTTACAGCTCTACATGGATGGTACTGTGGAAATCCTATGCTTAAAGACTTAGCTGTAAAAATGGCAAAAGACTTTGTCCCTTTCTAGCTTGGCGTGGTTGGCACTGTGTTAATCCTAAGCTTAAAAACCTTGCTAGAAATACAGACATTTGAAGTGAGCAGAATCAGAGTGACACTTTTGTAGTAGCTTAGTATATATGTTTAACACTCATAAACATTCAGAAAACACTCACAGGCACTGCATGATGTCAAAAGTGATATAATTTGAGATGTCATCAGTGAATGCACTAACCATGTCATGAGTGATGTAATATGTGAGGATATAAGTAGTGCATTGAGGGGCGTAAATTATAGTTAGCTCAGGCAGCCGCAGCCGCTGCAGGTAAGAGGTGGGGTTGTGGGGCCTGCTGTGGGGGGATTTCGAGAGACCACCACAAGGGAAAATTAAATAAATAATTAATTTTCCCTCATAGTCGTCTCTCGAAATCCCACCCAGCCGGCCCCACCGCTCTTACCTGCAGCGGCCGCGGCTGAGCTCAGGTAACTATAACGGATGAATTTCTATGGTTTTGTGTGTGTACTATCTGAGCCTAACTATAATGTCCCGATAACTTTACATTTTTTCCAGTGAATTTCTAAGGATTTTTTTAATTCTATTTCCTAACTATAACGTCCCTGTAACCATTGTTTTTTTCCGTGAATTTCTAAGGTTTTTGTAATGTTATTTCCTAACTATAATGTCTCTGTAACCTTTGTTTTTTTAGTGAATTTCTGAGTTAAAAAACAAACAAATTGTAACTGTAACCAATAACCTAAGAGGATGGGTGTGTGAGTGACTGTATGTGTCATAGAGTGGGTGTGAGTGGCTATATGAGTGTGTGAGTGGGTGTGTGATTGGCTGTATGGGTCTATGAGTAGGTGTGTAGTGTTTTGTTGGGTGTGTGACTGGGTGTGTGAGTGGCTATATTGGTGAGTGTAAAGGGGTATGTGAGTGGCAGTATGGGTCTGTGAGTGAGTTTATGAAGGGTTTTGTGAGTGTATGAGTGGGCATGTGAGTGGCTGTATGGGTTTGTGAGTAGGTGTGTTAGTGATCTTGTGAGTGCATTCGTGGGTGTGTGAGTGCTTGTTTGTGGAGTTTGCAAGTTGTTTTGTGCATTCGTTTACTTATAGTAATTTAAATTAAAAACCATATACTCTCATGTCAATAGGAGAGAAGTAGAAATATCACAGAGGGCAAAGAGATTTCAGAAAAGATTGTGCTCTGATAGATGTACAATGCATTCACCTGCTAAAAGGAGTGGGTATGTGAGTGTCTTTGTGAGTCTGTGATTGTGTGTGTGAGTATCTGTGTGGGTCTGTGATTGGGTGTTTGAGTGTCTGTGTGGGCCTGTGAGTGAGTGTGTGATTGTGTGGGTCTGTGATTGGGTGTCTCAGTGTCTGAATGGGTCTGTGAGTGGGTGTGTGAGTATCTGAGAGGGCATGTGAGTGTGAGGGTCTAACTGGATCTGTGACTGTGTGTATCAGTGTCTGAATGGGACTGTGATTGGTTGTCTGAATGGGTCTGTGAGTGTCTGACTGTGACTGTGATTGGGTGTGTGAGTGTCTGGGTGGGTGTGTGAGCGGGTCAGTGAGTGGGCATGTAAATGTCTTAGTGGGTCTGCGATTGGGTGTGAGAGTATTTGAGTGGGTCTGTCAGTGAGTGTGCCAGTATCTGAGGGGATCTGTCAGTGGGTGTGAGAGTGTCTGAGTGAGTGTGTGAGTGGGTGTAAGAGTGTCTGAGTGGGTCTGTGCATGGGTATGAGAGTGTCTGAATGGGTCTGTGAGTGGATATGTGAGTGTCTGAGTGGGTCTGTGAGTGAGAATATGACTGTCTGAGTAGGTCTGTCAGTAGGTGTGTGAGTGTCTGAGTGTGGGTGTGTCAGTATCTGAATGGCTCGGTGAGTGGGTCTGTGAGTCTGTGACTAGTTGTGTGAGTGTCTGAGTGGATTTGTGAGTGGGTGTGAGATTGTCTGAGTATATCTGTCAGTGTGTGTGAGTGTCTCAGTGTGTCTGTGAGTGGGTGTGAGAGTATCTGAGTGGGTGTGAGTATCTGAGTGGGTATATGAGCAGGTGGGTAAGTGTCTGACTACACCTGTGAGTGGGTATGTGAATATCTGAGTGGGTTTGTGCATGGGAGTTTGAATGTCTGAGTAAGTCTGTGAGTGGGTGTATGAGTGTCAGAGTGGGTCTGTGAATGGGTGTGTGAGTGTCTGAGTTAGTCCATGAGTTGGTGTGTCAATGTCTGAGTGGCTCTGTGAGTGGGTTTGTGAGTCTATGAGTAGGTGTGTGAGTATCTGAATAGATCTGTGAGTGGGCATGAGAGTGTCTGAGTGGATCTGTGAGTGGGTATAAGAGTATCTGAGTGGGTCTGCGAGTGAGTGTCTGAGTGTCTGAGTGAGTCTGCCAGTGGGTCTGTCAGTGAGTGGGTCTGTGTGTGAGTGTCTGAGTGGGTCTGTGAGTGGGTATACAAGTGCCTGAGTGGGTCTATGAGTAGGGGTGTGTCTGAGTGGGTCTGACAGTGGGTGTGTGAGTGTCTGACTGGGTCTGTGAGTGAGTGTTTGAGTATCTGAACGGGTCTGTGAGTGGGTGTATGAGTGTCTGAGTGGGTCTGTCAGTGGGTGTAAGTGAGTATCTGAGTGGGTGTGGGTGTGAGTCTGTCAGTGGGTGTGAGAGTGTCTGAGTGGGTCTGTGAGTGGGTGTGTGAGTGTCTGAGTATGTCTGTGAGTGGGTATGTGAGTGTCTGAGTGGTTCTGTGAGTGTGTGTGAGAGTGGGTAATTGTGTGTCTGAGTAGGTCTGAGAGTGGGTGTGTGACTGTCTGAGTATGTCTGTGAGTAGGTATGTGAGTGTCTGAGTGGTTCCCTTTCTAGCTTGGCGTGGTTGGCACTGTGTTAATCCTAAGCTTAAAAACCTTGCTAGAAATACAGACATTTGAAGTGAGCAGAATCAGAGTGACACTTTTGTAGTAGCTTAGTATATATGTTTAACACTCATAAACATTCAGAAAACACTCACAGGCACTGCATGATGTCAAAAGTGATATAATTTGAGATGTCATCAGTGAATGCACTAACCATGTCATGAGTGATGTAATATGTGAGGATATAAGTAGTGCATTGAGGGGCGTAAATTATAGTTAGCTCAGGCAGCCGCAGCCGCTGCAGGTAAGAGGTGGGGTTGTGGGGCCTGCTGTGGGGGGATTTCGAGAGACCACCACAAGGGAAAATTAAATAAATAATTAATTTTCCCTCATAGTCGTCTCTCGAAATCCCACCCAGCCGGCCCCACCGCTCTTACCTGCAGCGGCCGCGGCTGAGCTCAGGTAACTATAACGGATGAATTTCTATGGTTTTGTGTGTGTACTATCTGAGCCTAACTATAATGTCCCGATAACTTTACATTTTTTCCAGTGAATTTCTAAGGATTTTTTAATTCTATTTCCTAACTATAACGTCCCTGTAACCATTGTTTTTTTCCGTGAATTTCTAAGGTTTTTGTAATGTTATTTCCTAACTATAATGTCTCTGTAACCTTTGTTTTTTTAGTGAATTTCTGAGTTAAAAAACAAACAAATTGTAACTGTAACCAATAACCTAAGAGGATGGGTGTGTGAGTGACTGTATGTGTCATAGAGTGGGTGTGAGTGGCTATATGAGTGTGTGAGTGGGTGTGTGATTGGCTGTATGGGTCTATGAGTAGGTGTGTAGTGTTTTGTTGGGTGTGTGACTGGGTGTGTGAGTGGCTATATTGGTGAGTGTAAAGGGGTATGTGAGTGGCAGTATGGGTCTGTGAGTGAGTTTATGAAGGGTTTTGTGAGTGTATGAGTGGGCATGTGAGTGGCTGTATGGGTTTGTGAGTAGGTGTGTTAGTGATCTTGTGAGTGCATTCGTGGGTGTGTGAGTGCTTGTTTGTGGAGTTTGCAAGTTGTTTTGTGCATTCGTTTACTTATAGTAATTTAAATTAAAAACCATATACTCTCATGTCAATAGGAGAGAAGTAGAAATATCACAGAGGGCAAAGAGATTTCAGAAAAGATTGTGCTCTGATAGATGTACAATGCATTCACCTGCTAAAAGGAGTGGGTATGTGAGTGTCTTTGTGAGTCTGTGATTGTGTGTGTGAGTATCTGTGTGGGTCTGTGATTGGGTGTTTGAGTGTCTGTGTGGGCCTGTGAGTGAGTGTGTGATTGTGTGGGTCTGTGATTGGGTGTCTCAGTGTCTGAATGGGTCTGTGAGTGGGTGTGTGAGTATCTGAGAGGGCATGTGAGTGTGAGGGTCTAACTGGATCTGTGACTGTGTGTATCAGTGTCTGAATGGGACTGTGATTGGTTGTCTGAATGGGTCTGTGAGTGTCTGACTGTGACTGTGATTGGGTGTGTGAGTGTCTGGGTGTCTGGGTGGGTGTGTGAGTGGGTCAGTGAGTGGGCATGTAAATGTCTTAGTGGGTCTGCGATTGGGTGTGAGAGTATTTGAGTGGGTCTGTCAGTGAGTGTGCCAGTATCTGAGGGGATCTGTCAGTGGGTGTGAGAGTGTCTGAGTGAGTGTGTGAGTGGGTGTAAGAGTGTCTGAGTGGGTCTGTGCATGGGTATGAGAGTGTCTGAATGGGTCTGTGAGTGGATATGTGAGTGTCTGAGTGGGTCTGTGAGTGAGAATATGACTGTCTGAGTAGGTCTGTCAGTAGGTGTGTGAGTGTCTGAGTGTGGGTGTGTCAGTATCTGAATGGCTCGGTGAGTGGGTCTGTGAGTCTGTGACTAGTTGTGTGAGTGTCTGAGTGGATTTGTGAGTGGGTGTGAGATTGTCTGAGTATATCTGTCAGTGTGTGTGAGTGTCTCAGTGTGTCTGTGAGTGGGTGTGAGAGTATCTGAGTGGGTGTGAGTATCTGAGTGGGTATATGAGCAGGTGGGTAAGTGTCTGACTACACCTGTGAGTGGGTATGTGAATATCTGAGTGGGTTTGTGCGTGGGAGTTTGAATGTCTGAGTAAGTCTGTGAGTGGGTGTATGAGTGTCAGAGTGGGTCTGTGAATGGGTGTGTGAGTGTCCGAGTTAGTCCATGAGTTGGTGTGTCAATGTCTGAGTGGCTCTGTGAGTGGGTTTGTGAGTCTATGAGTAGGTGTGTGAGTATCTGAATAGATCTGTGAGTGGGCATGAGAGTGTCTGAGTGGATCTGTGAGTGGGTATAAGAGTATCTGAGTGGGTCTGCGAGTGAGTGTCTGAGTGTCTGAGTGAGTCTGCCAGTGGGTCTGTCAGTGAGTGGGTCTGTGTGTGAGTGTCTGAGTGGGTCTGTGAGTGGGTATACAAGTGCCTGAGTGGGTCTATGAGTAGGGGTGTGTCTGAGTGGGTCTGACAGTGGGTGTGTGAGTGTTTGACTGGGTCTGTGAGTGAGTGTTTGAGTATCTGAACGGGTCTGTGAGTGGGTGTATGAGTGTCTGAGTGGGTCTGTCAGTGGGTGTAAGTGAGTATCTGAGTGGGTGTGGGTGTGAGTCTGTCAGTGGGTGTGAGAGTGTCTGAGTGGGTCTGTGAGTGGGTGTGTGAGTGTCTGAGTATGTCTGTGAGTGGGTATGTGAGTGTCTGAGTGGTTCTGTGAGTGTGTGTGAGAGTGGGTAATTGTGTGTCTGAGTAGGTCTGAGAGTGGGTGTGTGACTGTCTGAGTATGTCTGTGAGTAGGTATGTGAGTGTCTGAGTGGTTCTGTGTGTGTGTGTGTCTGTGAGTGGGTAATTGTGTGTCTGAGTAGGTCTGTGAGTGAGTGTGTGACTGTCTGAGTGGGTCTGTGAGTGGGTATGTGAGTGTCTGAGTGGTTCTGTGAGTGTGCATGTGTCTGTGAGTGCGTACTTGTGTGTCTGAGTAGGTCTGAGAGTGGTTGTGTGACTGTCTGAGTGGGTCTATGAGTGGGTGAATGAGTGTCTGAGTGGATCTGTGAGTGGGTGTGTGAGTGTCTGAGGGGGTAAGCTAAATTACTATTCTTTCTGTACTACTAATGAGTGATACTATTCCTAACATGTATCATCTGAGTGTCTGTGTGACTGCCTGTATCAGTGTGTGAGTAGGAGATGTCTGAGTGGCTGTCTGGGTAGCTGTGTAGGACTGTCAGTGGGTATATGAGTGGCAGTATAGGTTTGTCAGCAGGTATGTAAGTGGTCGTATGGGTCTGTAAATGGGGTTGTGAGCACTGTTCCCTGTAAGATGTGTGCATGCACGCACCTGTCTCACCTAGAGTGCGCAGTGGGGTGTTCGAGCCCACACAGCGGCAGGTAAGTTTAGCAGCAAGTGCCTCCTGCACTTGCAGCATTTCTTTTGTTAAATGGGCTCAACTGCGGGGCAGATTGCATGCCTTTGTGAAAGTATTCATGTTAATCTCAGCGCCTGTCATGCGCTGCAATTAACATGATTACTTTCACAAACCTCGAAATACAGTTTGTGTTTAATAGAAATGTGTAGTGTGAGACAGTTTTATGTAGTATGCCAGCAGCAAGATGGATTAATGTGAATGAACAAGCTAATGTTTTGACAAAAATTATTGCATTTTCATAATATCCTTAAAGCTGGTATGGGAGTAAAAAAGGATGAGATGTTTGGGATACATATTACTTGGAGCGCTTTACATGAGAACCAGTTACATTACACAAGGGCATAATTATTTTTTGAATCAAAGGAGGTCAGGCTCAAACCTGTTTTCTCAGCTCAAAGGTTGGCTGCTCTAGCCTTATACCACAACTTCGCCTACAAGAATGGAAGCATTTTCAATATTATATACAACAAAGTCATAGTTGTTGCTTATTTATCTTATGCTATTTACAGCCATTGACATAGCCAGTAGCCCTGACTTGTTGTAGGTGTAATGTTACTTATTGTGTTAATATATCTGGATGAATGGACTGACGCAGCAAAATACCACTGGGGCAGCACACTATGCTAAGTACAGATTTTTAGCTTAAGTGTTTTAAGCCACTCCCTTAATTACATTGTTACAAGTGATTGACTGTCTCTGTTTAATGCGTGTGCAATAAATAGTACACCCTACACTGGTATGAGTGGCGCTATAAAACAAATTAAATGCATCTCAGAGAGAGTGGTAATGGAGACTTAAGGGGCACTGTTAAAGGGTAATAGTGTGTGCCTCTGAGAAAGTATTCATGTTAATTGCAGCACATGACTGTCGCTGCAATTAAATATGAATACTCACACAATCTGCACTGATATTTGTCTCTGCACCCACATGCACGGTCGGGTTCCTGGCACACATAGCCTTGGCTGAAGCGCACAGAGACCTTACACTGCTGCACACAGAGGAAAGAAATTAGAGGTAACATTGGTTGAGAGTGGTTGACTGGGTGTTTGAGTGGCTGCGTGAGTGGTTATAAGGGTGTGTGAATATGTGAGTGGTTGTAGGGCTGTGTCAGTGGTTGTAGGGGTGGGTGTGTGAGTGGTTGTTTGTGTGTGTGTGCGTGGTTGCATGAGTGGTTGTTTGAGTGGGTGTTTGGTTAAGTTAGTTGGTGTGTGAGTGGCTGTATTGGAGAGTGAATGGCTGTATAGATAAGTGAGCAGGTGTTTGAGTGATTGTATGGATGTGTGAATGGGTGTGTAAGTGGTTGTGGGGGGTGTGAGTGGTTGTCTCTTTGTGAGTGCTGTATTGGTGAGTGAATGGTTGTGTGAGTAGCTGTATGGGTGAGTGAGTGGCTGTGTGTATGGCTGTAGGTGCTTGAATGGCTGTATAGATGAGTGAGTAGTTGTATGGGTCTGTGATTGGGTATGTGAGTGGTTGTGTGGGTGTATGAGTGGGTGTATGAGAGGCAGTATAGGGATGTGAGTGGTTCTGTGGATGATGTAATAAGTGATGTAATTTGAGATGTCACCAGTGATGTCATCAGTGATGTCACTGACCATCTTGTGAGTGATATAATACGTGAGGTCAGAAGCAGTGCATTGACGGAGTTTGAGTTGTAGTTATCTCAGTTCAGGTAACTGTAACTGCTGAATTTTCTATGGTTTTGTACAAGCGAAATCTGAGCCTAACTATAATGTCCTTGTAACCTTTGGTTTTTGCAGTGAATTTCTAATGATTTTAAAAAATTCCTAATTCCTAACTATAACATCCCTGTAACCTTTGTTTTTATTGTCAAAGGTTTTCCCCATTCTATTTCCTAATTATAATGTCCCTGTAACTTTGGTTTTTTCAGTGAATGAGGTTTTTAAATTGTATTTCCTAACTGTAACCTCTAACCTTTGTGAGTGGGTGTGTGATTGGCTGGATGGGTGTGTGAGTGGGTGTATGAGTGATGGTATGGGTCTATGAGTGGGTGTGTGAGTCACTGTATGGATCTGTAAGTGGGTGTGTGAATGGCTGTATGGGTCTGTGAGTGTCCACAAAGCATTTCAGATTGTTTTTCAATGTGGAATTGCTGAGAACACACACTTGTTTTGTCTTTGTCAAGCCCAGGAGGGCAGGATCCTTTGTACTTTACAGAAGTAGAGCTTCAATTGGGGCACCTGCTATGTTTACATATGTAAGTGTTTCCCATTGAGGTTTAATTTTTTTTAAAATTAAGCTGGTCCTCAGGCTGGCTCTCCTGAAAAAATTCACCTGTCCAGCTTGCCCGCATTCCGCCACCCTCTCCTACCTGTCTACCTGCTGCCCTCTGTTTGTGCCTCCACTGCTCATTTCTTGCTCTGTTTTGCCTTTTTTGCTAGTTTTTCTGCCCTCTGTTTTGCTTTTCCTGCAGATTTTTATGCCCTCTGTTTTGTATCTTCTGCTTGCTTTTCCGCATACCATTTTGCCTTTTCTGCTCATTTGTATACCCTCGGTTTTGCCTCTTCTGCTCATTTCCCTGCCCTCCTTTTAGCCTTCACTGCTTGTTTTTCCGCCTTCTGTTTTAGCTTTTGTGCTCTGTGTTTTGCCTTTTCTACCTTTTTTTTTACCTTGTTTTTGCATTTTTCGATCCTCAGTTTTGCCTTTTCTGCCCTCTGTTTTGAAGGAAAGGCAAATAATTTTTCTTTTCTGATAATTTTTCTGCCCTCTGTTTTGCCATTTTTGCTCTGCCTTTCTGCCCTCTGTTTTGTCCGCTTCTGCTCCGCCTTTTCTGCTCCTTTTTCTGCTCTCTGTTTTGCCTTTTCTACTCATCTTTCTGCCCTCTGTTTTGCCTTTTCTGCTTGTTATTTTGCCCTCTGTTTTGTCTTTCCTGCTAATTGCTCTGCCCTCTGTTTTGCCTTTTCTGCTTGTTTTTTCCCTTCTGTTTTGCCCTTTTCTGCTCTGTTTTGCTTTTTCTGCTCGTTTTTTTGATGTCTGTTTTCCCTTTTTGTGGTAAAGAGTTTTCCTGCTCCCTCCCACTCGGAGCAGAGTTACTGTTTGCTCTGACTGGCTGTCAAAGCTCCCAACAAGCGAGAGCAAACAGCTATGCCCATAGGAGGTGGAGGTCTCGAGGGACATTAAAGACCTGAGGAGGTGGGCTGCGTGCCCCCTCCTATTAGAAATATTACCCCCAGAGTGGTGGCAGTCCCCAGGGGAAAACCTCCCCATGCGGAGGTCCCCCCTCCAATTTTAAATTAAAACCCATGCCTCAGGGACCTGGCCCACAGGGAGGCTCATAAAAGATACAAGCACAGGAACCTACGCTTGTTATTTTTTTTCCGCCAGAGATGTAGATGCTTTTGTGCCCTGGTGGACCCCAGGGCCAGGGCTAGGGGGTCAGGGTAGTCTGACCCTTCCCCCTTTCTTGTTGTAACTCTTTTTTTGGACTTTGCTGAAACTAAGTCCCAGAGTGGCTGCCAACACTTCCTGGTTGAAGTGTTGTCAGCTAATCAGATATCAGTCAGTCAGTGATAACCTTATTTCGGCCGTGAGACCATAAAAGTGCACATAGGTACATCAACAAACACAATAAGACAATAAATAAGCATAACAATTTTAAAAAGGAATTAAACAACAAGTTATCATGAAAGGGGAATAGGTACGAGAATTAATTTAAAAAAGTTTGTCTCCTTCGCCACATGCCATGCAAGTAGCGAGATACTGAAAAAACAATAGGGAGGTGGGTGTCATATATTAAAGACCTAGCAGCCTGATTAAAATGACAAAATCCCAAGTTCCTACAAATGGGAATCAGCCAACATTTTCTAATTACAGAGTAGGCAGGGCAGAAGAACAGCACGTGTGAAACAGTTTCCATTTTATAGTTACATGCAGGGCAAGTTTCCTGATTCTGCGTCTGCCACTTAGCTGAAAAGGATCACCGGTAGGGTACTGTGTCTTAACTGAATGTATAATTTTCGTGCAAGCGGGGGTTCAATTTGATCCATGAATTCCTCAAATTTTGAATCAGATTTAACTGTGAGGAACTCCGAAGTCAACCTGCCCACTGTTGTGGAGCTCAAAAGTATTTGAGAGTTCCATGTACATATCAGTGAAGAAAGTTCTTTCTTGGTTAGCCCGGAACAGAAATTTTCTGGGGTTACCCAAAGTTCCGGGAGTCCTAGACAGACACTAGCTGCTTTAATATGTTGGAGCTGCTTTAATATGTTGGAGCTACTTTAATATGTTGAAGCACTGGGACTTTCGGATCCCCAGAGGATCGGCATCCCTAGATCTACAAATTTGGATTTCAGTTAGTATCACTTTTTGGAAAGATTTGTCAAACAGCACCAAAGATATAGGCAAGGTAAAAAAACGCTTTTCCTATGGAAACAAGATCCTAACTCTAACTGTCGCCAGTAGGTATATATATATATATATATATATATATATATATATATATATATATATATATATATATATATATATATATATATATATATATATATATATATATATATATATATATATCCAAGAAAACACCAGTCATGTGACTTTGAGAGTTTTAAAAGGTGTGCCTACACGCACAAGACATTGTTTGTTTCTCCTCCTGTGATCAAGGCAGAATGTCTGCTGAAACGCGTAAGGAAAAAGGAGAATACCTGCGCAACCTTACCTGTGAATAAACCCCCCTAAACTCCGGTAATGACCCTCGCAGTTTTCTTGGATGTTAAACTAATGGGCGTGTCCGTGTCCATTCGAAGCGAGGCTGCCCTGAAGGGTTGGTGGCTCCTGAGACGGAGGTGTTTTGGCTGTATGTGAATCCTGGAGCATGACCCAGGATTGATGCCGGCTGATTCCATTGATGTATTCACTGAAGTAGTAACGAAAGATTTGGTTAAACTACGAGGAAGAAACAATTACAGTAGAAGGATGGGCAATATCACCGAGAGGCAAAAACAGGCGATCAAGGATTTACAGAATGACAAATCTATTGTCTGTAAACCATCTGATAAGGGAGGTAATGTCGTTTTGATGACATTTGAGTAGTATCAAAAGGAAGCATTAAATCAACTCAACGATAAACTTAGTTATACCAAGATAACACGCAATGAGTTCGAAAGCAGCATAGTGTCTTATCGGAACCTTTTAAATAAATGGTATCATAAAGGAATGCTATCCAAAGAGGAATACGGTTTCTTGGAATGTAAACATCCGAAATTACCAACATTTTACCACCTTCCTAAACTGCATAAAGATCCCTCAAACCCTCCCGGTCGCCCCATTGTTTCCTCCCTAGGCAGTCTAACTGAACATATGTCTAAATTTGTAGATTTTTTCTTGTCTGAACCTGTCACCAAATTGACTTCTTACATCAAGGATACTAAGGATTTTTTTAAACAAGTGGAAAACATACATTGGGAAGATGATTATGTGATGATGACTCTTGACATATCTAGTCTGTATACTAGTATTAATCATGATCAAGGAATCGAGGCTGTTCAGTATTTTTTGGACAATCGGTCAATCAACCTGGCAGAGCACAACATTATGTTAATTGAGTTTGTAAGATTTTGTTTGTGTAACAATATTTTTTTGTTTCAGGATGTCTTGTTCAAACAAATATGGGGTACTGCGATGGGGACCTGCTTCGCCCCCAGCTACGCGAACTTGTTCGTGGGCTGGTGGGAGGAGCAGGTGGCCTGGGCGGAGACCAATGTATATTGGACTGAAAAAGTGATTAGTTGGACAAGATACATTGACGATTTGTTTATTGTCTTTAAGGGTACTGAACAAATGGCAAGCGACTTTGCTGGAATACTTAATAACAATAATTGTAACCTCAGATTTACAGGAGACATCAGTAAAAAATGTGTGAATTACCTGGATCTAGTGGTGTTACGCGTGGAAGGTAGACTGTGCACTCGCTTGCATATAAAACCGACCGCGGGTAACTCCATAATACATGCCCGAATTTGCCGTTCGGAAAAGACTATAATTAGTATTCCGTATGGCGAACTGCTTAGGATCAAACGGAATTGTTCTCTTGATAGTGATTATCAATTGGCAGCAAGGGAAAGCATGAATAGATTCAGGATGAGAGGTTACCACAAAGATATCCTTGACGAAGCAACTAAAAAAGCAGAAGCTAAATCTAGATTTGACTTGATCAAAGACATAGATCGCAGTATTAGACCAGCGAGAGAAGGTGACAGTAATTTCAGGATAATTACTGATTACTCTGAGGATGCCCAGGTCATCAGGAAGATATTTAGAAAGAATTGGCACATCTTGGAATCAGATCCTGTAATAGGTAGAGATATGCCCAAAGCACCACTCTTGACATTCAGGAGAGCGAGAACACTACGTGATGACCTAGTACAGAGCCATTGCAATAAAGAGAGGATAACATCACCTTTTGGGAAAATCACAGGATTTTATCCGTGTCTCAAATGCAGGGCTTGTAAAAACAGTAAAAAGATCACTCACTATAAAGTCCCTGGTCTACAATATCCCAAAAAGATCAACAAGTTAATGAACTGTAACACTTGTTTCACTGTCTACTGTCTGGTCTGCCCTTGTGGCCTACGCTACATAGGGAGCACTATCCACCCCACAAAGGTACGCATTTTAGAACACATGAGGGCCATTAATAATAAAGATGTGTCGTACCCAGTGGCAAGACACTTTGAATCATTTCATCAGAGCAACAGGGATCTGTTGAGTTTCTTCTGTTTGGACCATGTACCATTAAATGTTAGAGGGGGTGATAGACAGCTACAATTGAGAAGACTGGAATCCAGATACATTATTGATATTCAGACCAAGATGCCACTTGGCTTGAATAGTGGGGAAGAGCTGGCTGTCCACCTGTAGCTGAAATCTATATGTATGGGGTTTCTGTTCTCCGTTATAATGTGTTTATCGGACATATGATTCTCAACACATGGCAGCATCTAAACACCCATCCAGGGTGAAATGAGAAAGGTTAAAATTTCTGTTAACCATTATGAATGCCCATACAGGGCGAGATTTGCATTGTAATTAAGTATAATTTTGCACGTTTAATAATGGCTGCCAATGCGGACTGAAGTAAGTCCTATGTTGATGTCTATGACATAAGTAAAGTATTTATGTCCATTGAAAGTCGACGCCGCTTGCAATTGACGAAGGCGTTTTGCTGTGAATTTGTCCTGTTAATAAATCTAGACAACTGTTCCCGTGAGTGCTGGTGTATTTGTGTACCTGGAGCCTTGACTGCACGCGGTATCCGTCACCGCGTTGATAGCACCCGATCGCGAGTGAAGGGACGAGACGGAAAGTTGAGCTGGATATATATATATATATATATCCACAAGCAAAGAGTTATCCCCTCGAGAAAGGCCACACACAGGAAGTTGAATTTCGGCGCTTTAATGAAAACAGCAACAGATGAGATGTCAAGGCAGTTCACCAATTGTTCAAGAAGCCCTACGCGTTTCGTGCTTCACTGCACTTCTTCATGGGCTAAGACATTAACAAGCGCGGCAACATTTCTGGAGCACCTGATATTCACCAAAACCCCGCCCCAGTGGGCGTAAGCAGTCGCAATGTCCGCTGGTTCTTGTAGTGCAAACCAAGTATCTCAAGTGAGTTATGACCGCGTTGTTTTTCAATATGCAAAATGAATCCCAAGTGGGGTTGGTGACATTGTCCTGATCACACTCACTGTGCCTTACTGCTGAATTTTGCCTTCTTCCTGTCCATTCCGTGCCTGATGCCACCGGCATCAGCACTGGGCTTTTCTCTGAAGCAGGGCCTTTCTCACGGCAGGACGGGCCGTTACAAATCCACAAGCAAAGAGTTATCCCCTCGAGAAAGGCCACACACAGGAAGATGAATTTCGGCGCTTTAATGAAAACAGCAACAGATGAGATGTCAAGGCAGTTCACCAATTGTTCAAGAAGCCCTACGCGTTTCGTGCTTCACTGCACTTCTTCATGGGCTAAGACATTAACAAGCGCGGCAACATTTCTGGAGCACCTGATATTCACCAAAACCCCGCCCCAGTGGGCGTAAGCAGTCGCAATGTCCGCTGGTTCTTGTAGTGCAAACCAAGTATCTCAAGTGAGTTATGACCGCGTTGTTTTTCAATATGCAAAATGAATCCCAAGTGGGGTTGGTGACATTGTCCTGATCACACTCACTGTGCCTTACTGCTGAATTCTGCCTTCTTCCTGTCCATTCCGTGCCTGATGCCACCGGCATCAGCACTGGGCTTTTCTCTGAAGCAGGGCCTTTCTCACGGCAGGACGGGCCGTTACAAATCCACAAGCAAAGAGTTATCCCCTCGAGAAAGGCCACACACAGGAAGATGAATTTCGGCGCTTTAATGAAAACAGCAACAGATGAGATGTCAAGGCAGTTCACCAATTGTTCAAGAAGCCCTACGCGTTTCGTGCTTCACTACACTTCTTCATGGGCTAAGACATTAACAAGCGCGGCAACATTTCTGGAGCACCTGATATTCACCAAAGAAAATATATCCAAGAAAACACCAGTCATGTGACTTTGAGAGTTTTAAAAGGTGTGCCTACACGCACAAGACATTGTTTGTTTCTCCTCCTGTGATCAAGGCAGAATGTCTGCTGAGACGCGTAAGGAAAAAGGAGAATACCTGCGCAACCTTACCTGTGAATAAACGCCCTTAAACTCCGGTAATGAGCCTCGCAGTTTTCTTGGATGTTAAACTAATGGGCGTGTCCGTGTCCATTCGAAGCGAGGCTGCCCTGAAGGGTTGGTGGGTCCTGAGACGGAGGTGTTTTAGCTATATATAAATATATATATATATATATATATATATATATATATATATATATGCTGCTCCAAGGTTGTCCACCTGTAAGTAGCACTCGACCAGCAGCTTGATTTATGTGTAGGTAGGGACGGGGATCCGCTTGTAGGAGCCGCTCCGTAGTGGATTTGCCTGACGCGTTTCGAAGCTCCATATGCTTCTCTTCAGAGGCTTTAACGGAAACGGTGTGCACAACCGCTAACCCAATTCGCCATTTAACATATGACACACCCACCAATGGGAGGCTCAAATGAGACTGTGCATTATGGGAAGTGTGGTGCGGAAAGCACATAATCAAGTCCTGTATGGACCCTGCAAGTGGGCCCGTCCTCGATCCTATATACGGCTGCTGTTCCACTTTTGTGGCCCCCAAGGTTTCCGGGGTGGTGCATACTCCGCGGCTGGACTGCCGCGTGTTATATTCTGCTCCAAGGTTGTCCACCTGTAAGTAGCACTCGACCAGCAGCTTGATTTATGTGTAGGTAGGGACGGTAAATCAAGCTGCTGGTCGAGTGCTACTTACAGGTGGACAACCTTGGAGCAGAATATATATATATATATATATATATATTAAACAACATATTTTCTGCGCAATTTCCAAGCGCGAGAAAAAACAGTCGCACACAAGTTTTCTTTAGAGAAGTTTAGTAATTAGTGACTCAGACGCGTTTCGACACCACGGTCTTCGTCAGTGAGTCATTACAATGAACCAGGAAGTTGTTTAATTATTTCAAGCAGTTCCTGTTGCATGACAATAGACATAAAAGCAGTATATGCATTGGTGCTTAGTGCTGCTGTGCATCCTAGTTTTTAGAAGACAGACTCCAACAACTTTACTCAAAATACAGAAAAATGTAACAACAAGTAAACAGTTCATATAATCACTGTTATCCCTGAGTTAACATTGGAACTGTTTTTAAACGAAATTCATATTAAATTCATTAATGAATTTTCAGGTATCATAATACAATAAACATAAGTGAAAAATGGCTAGTGCCTAAGGTTCACTATTTTATCAATAGCCTTAATAGTCTTAATGGGAAAAATAATAATGAATTCAATCAATTCCTGGTGGTTATTAACAAACAAAACATTTTTAACATCAATAGCCGAGGCGGCCAGCAGGGGCAGAACAGCGATTCGCAGACTCCTAAGGAGCGTGTGGCAGAGGTGGAAGGACAATGGCAAGGTGAATTAAAGTCTCATTGTATCAACCTAAATGAACGTGGAGTCTTCCTCATGATTCAGGCCACCTGGGGTCTTGCTCTGTAGCTTTATTATATATTCAGATTCCAGGCGTCGCAAATGACGTTCCCGATCTCCCCCTCTGGCTGATGCTTGCACCCTGTCAATGCCAAAATAAGAAATTTTAGAGCTGATGTCAAGAATATTGGGATGTATCAGATCGCAGTGTTTAGCAATGGCGTAGGACAAGTCTTTGTTCTTAATAGCACGCAAGTGCTCAAGTATACGTTTCTTCACTGGGAAGATCGTACTTTCCACATAACGTAGGCCACAGATACAGACTAACACATACACAACAAAATCTGTATTGCAATTGATAAAGACGTTAATCTTACCCATTTTACCGTTAGGTAGTTGGAATTTTTTTACATTTGTGCTATTGTTACATGCGTTACAGCGCCCGCATTTGTGAAAGCCTGGTAGCTCCCGCAGCCGTGTCCCATTCGCCTTTGTTTTCATATCTAGATGACTATGGACGAATATGTCCTTTAGTGACTGACATTTCCTATATGTGACATGTGGTGATGGGCTAACCAGTTTGCCAATTATTAAATCTTTCTTGACTATGTGCCAATGTTTGCGTATGATCTGATGTATCTCATTTGAAGCCTAATTATAGGTAGTAATTAATCTTACCTAATGTTTATCATCTGCTTTTTCCTTTGGGATAAGTAGACTATTTCTGTTTCTGCCATCTGCCTTATCTGAGGCTATCTTAATAATTTTAGATGTATAGCCTCTGTTTTTAAAACGACCTTTCATGTTCTTAGCTTCCTTCTCATAGGAAGCAACTGAGCTGCAATTTCGTTTTGCTCTTAACAGTTCTCCATATGGGATACTGTTTTTGAGGTTTGTGGGATGATGACTGTGCGCATGTAAAATGCTATTCGTAGAAGTAAGCTTCCTATAGAGGCTGGTATGTAATGTTCCTGATTCTACTTTTACTAGGACGTCCAAGAATTCAATTTCATGTTGGGCTGTCTTACTGGTGAATTTCAAGTTTAAATTATTCACCGACAAACCTTGAATAAAATCATCCAAGGTATTTTGTGGACCGTCCCAGATTAGAAAAATATCATCGATATACCTGGTCCACATAACCAAATTATCAGTATACTGTATATTTTTCTGGTGCCATAGGTGTTCTGCCTCCCACCACCCCATGAATAAACAGGCATAGCTCGGCGCGAAGCTATTTCCCATGGCAGTACCTGTGTACTGTTCATACCAGTCCTCCTCAAATAAGAAACAATTGTTATGTAAACAAAAATGTAACATATGCATCAAAAGAGTAGTGTGATCATACATATTAATTGGTCTGTCTCTCAGAAAGTATTTACAAGCTTGTATACCCAAATCATGTTCTATACAAGTGTACAAGGAAATGACGTCAATCGTTGCCAATATGTAGGTGTCTTTCCATGGTATCTCCTGTATTTTAGACAAGAAGTCCATAGTGTCTCTACAATATGATGGAAGGGTAAAAACATAGGGGCATAGAAAGTAATCCAGATAAATGGAAGTATTTTCCAAGAGGCTTTGGTTAGCTGAAATAATCGGCCTACCAGGGGGATCAGTTGGATGTTTATGCACCTTTGGAAGCATATAGAAGACCGGTGTGACAGGTTTGCGTGTTAGAAGGAACAAAAATTCATTTTTACTAAGCATGTCCTTCTCGTGCCAATTGTGTAACATTTTGTGATATTTTTGTATCATTTTGTGATATCTAGCCTGGCTGGATCTCAGGTAACATCCTGAGTGTTCTAATTGTCGCTTGGCCTCTGTTCTATATTTATTGATATCCCAAAGGACCACATTACCCCCTTTGTCAGATGGTTTTATCACAAAGCTGGTGGCTTTTTTCAAAGATTGCAAGCCTATTTTTTGTGCTTGCGATAAATTTTTGGCAAAATTGTTTCTTTCTTTTTGCCACAGAATCATTAAATCATACAGCACTGCCTCTTGGAAAGTATCAATACCATCATGCAATGTGATGGGATTAAATTTTGATCTTGGTTTAAAATCATTTACGGATTTTCTATTAACCTCCATGTCCATACTGATCAATAGGTCACGATCTGATTCCCAATCTCGTACATCCAATTGAAATTCTCTCATGATAGCCAATGTCTCGATATCACCCATAGATAAGACCTCATCTAGGTTAGTGGGAATACTTGTAGATAATTTAGTTTTAGATTGGTCTCTGGTTGTTTTGCAAGTATGTAATTTTAGCAATTTTAGTTTGTGTGAGAAGAGGAAGAGGTCAATACGTGTTTTAGCAAAGTCAAAGTTAGAAGTTGGACAGAAGGATAGACCCAATTCTAGGACCGATCTTTCTTCAGGAGTGATAGTGTGGGAGGAAAGATTTATAATAGAAAGATTTGATTGCTCACCCATCATTTGTTTCTCTTGGAGCGCCTGATGCCTCTCCCATGTGGCATTGAATTGTCGTTGGCCTTCGCCCCCTCACCTGCTCCTTCCTTTTGGCCTTGTTCTTTGCCTCCTCCTTTTCCTCTTCTCCTTGCTGGTTGTTTGGAAGCACTGAGACTTAATTGTAAAAAACGGTGTTCCTGGAGTGATGTAAAGGGTCCTCTGTTTAAATCCGATGAAATGTTTCTGTCATCATCGTCAGAAGGCGCAGCTGATCTGGATCCGGAAGTTTCTGATTCCTGAGCCCTTATGGCTTCGATTTTCCTGTAATCCTTACGTATGGCATCGTATTTTCTGCTGAAAGTGAGGATACGACCTTGTGCATAATCGTTCCTGTCTCGGATAAACTTCCAGCGTTTTCTTGCTTTAATTCCATCTTCATATTTCGTTAATCTGGGTTCCAAATCTTCAATAAAAGAATTAATTTCTTCTTGTGCTGGCGATTTACTAAGCATTTCACAAAGAACTTTCAATTCTTCTTCGATTTGTTGCAATTCTATCGCCGCATATTTTGAAAGAAGACCCAGCATTTGCTTACAGGTGCCTGCCATTAAGGCAGACCATTCTTCCAGAAGCTTTGGATCGGGGTTCTGATAGGTGGGGGTCACCAAGATTCGTAATCCTCTTGGGACACGTCCCACCTAAATATATTTATCCAGTGAGATTACCTCCCAACTGCGATTGATTTCTTTTTTACAGAGTTTCTCCAGTTTATGCAGATCTTGTTTTAAAGTTGTATTCTCTGCCGTTTCTCCCGTTGCCACCCTCGTGGCATTAATGTTTTGTGTGTCATCAATTTCAAGAAATAATGTTTTGGCTACATCAAGGCGTTGGCGTATCGCTTCACACATCTTCGGACACGCTGCACAACGGCCTCCGTCAAAGCGCCAGTCGTCCCCCGGTCGCCGCCTCAGCTACGATTTATCCTCGTTGAAGAAAACTTCTCCCGTACATCCACTCACGCAGCTGCGTGTACTGGAGACACGAGCACCTCTGCCGTTTCAAAAGAGTAAAGAGTCAATGTTGTTATGGGGATCTGATAGAGGCTTGCAACCACAGCAGCACTCACCCGGGGCAGGGTTCGTCCGTAACGGTGTCCGCTTCCACCAGGTTCACTCCGTATCCTGTTAATTGGCTCTGAATAGGAATATATATATATATATATATATATTACCTACTGGCGGTCGTCAGTAGGTAGTTATAGTTAGGACCTATTATCCATAGGAAATCCGCAACATTCTATTTGGAATAACTTTGGCGCCGGTTGACGAATCTTCGCAAAATTTTCAAAACTGGTGGGGCGCTCTGGTCCGCTCCTATCCTGATAGTCTCGGGGTGATTCGTCATATATATATGTATATATATACATATATATATATATATATATATATATATATATATATATATATATTCACTGAAAAAACCATAGGTTTCACACATGTTATAGTTAGCGGAAATTTTACTGATAAAAAACCAATGAAATTCCCCCGTTATAGTTAGTGCAGGCAACTATAACTCACGCGACCGCAATCCTCTGCTGATGCTAATACTGTATTTAGACACTTATTTGCCCATGTCTTCTTCCATACATTTTTAGCTATACATATATTACAAATATTTTTTTTTCATAAAGACACATATGTCATCAGCAGAAGATTGCGGTCGCGTGAGTTATAGTTGCCTGCACTAACTATAACGGGGGAATTTCATTGGTTTTTTATCAGTAAAATTTCAGCTAACTATAACATGTGTGAAACCTATGGTTTTTTCAGTGAATTTGCAAGGTTTTTTAAATGCTAATTCCTAACTATAACGTGTGTGAAACCTATGGTTTTTTCAGTGAATTTGTACGGTTTTTTAAATGCTAAGTTACTTTACGCCATTCGTGGCGTGCGCGCCCACTTAACGCAGTTCGTTCCGTGCGCGCACGGTGCGCTTCGCGCACCGTGCGCGCCCACTTTACGCAGTTAGTGCCGTGCACGCACGGTGGGCACGCGGTGCGATGACAAAGCAAGAAAGCACATCAACAAATCTGTTTCTGCTTTCCTCCGTGACTATGGTATGGGTGCCATTTACCACAACAACTTGCGTTATGACATGCAAGACATTTATAGAGGAGATGGTGTGCACTTCAATGATGAAGGGAACAGAGTCTTCCTCTTGAACCTTAGACTCTGCATCGGTACTTACTTGTAGGTACCACTAAAAAATCATTTCATAAACACAACGGCTCTTTTTAGAGCCCCCTAATATCTAAACACTTAAATCTGATTTTCATTTTTTTTTTTTTTTTTCTACCGTACGCTTACCGTAAGCTTACCGTACGCGTACCCCGTGATTTTTTTTAAAATCAATAAATGTTTTTTTTGTACTTTTCTGTCCTTCTTTGACCCCCTTACAAATGTTAGGGGGTCTGTAACTCTCCTCATTGCCCCCTTTCCTTGTTTTCACTCTTTTTTTTTCAGAGTGAAATACACAAAATGGCGGCCGCCGCTTCCTGGTTTCGGCCGATTCGAATGTTTACTAAGATCTAAGAGCCAATCAGAATTGCGCTCGCGCACGCCACCGTACGCTTACCGTAAGCGTACGGTAAGCGTACCGTAAGCGGGCTCAGATATATATATTGATTTAAAGGCTATTTTCTCAGAATCTACTGAACAGATTTACACCAAACCTACAAAAGGCACTTCCTTGACCTAGGGACTACCTCTCTGCCAAATTTTGAGTAATTCTGTTCAGCCGTTCGGGCTGTAGCTCGTTCTAAAGGTCCTATGGAAAAATGCATGGGAAAAACGCGTTTTGGGACCCCCCTTTTATCTCAGCCCCCGCTTGACGGATCCCCCCGAGACTTTCAGGGTAGGAGCGGAGCGTAGCGCCCCACCTATTTTGAGAAATTCGCGAGGATTCGTCGACCGGCGCCAAAGTTATTCAAAATAGAATGTTGAGGTTTTCCTATGGAAACGTGGTCCTAACTATAACTACCTACTGGCGACCGCCAGTAGGTAATGTATATATATACATATATATATATATATATATATGAGGGGCGGAGCAAGCCAAGCAACGAGATGGCCGCATCTTGGGCGAGCTCCTCGCTAACGCCCGGAAAAATCCGTCCAAAATCCTACACATCTAAGCTGGTTTAACATGGAGCGACGAGTATGCCTAAAGTGAGCTATTACATACATGATCTGGCTGAGAAATAATAAAATAGAACTCCCTGACCGCAGAAATCGCAGATCGAGATGCCCGGGCCCAGCCGCCTAAGAGTGAAACCGAAGCCGCGGAGGTAGCCTGAGGCGCGAGCCGGGACGCAAAGCACATCAGAAGGCCCGGAAGAAGTGGAAGCCCCGGTGAGTCGGAACCCCCAGGGAAAAGAAGTCCGCGATTGGACCGATGAGCCACTGCTGTGCGGGGTAATGAAAACAGCGCTTACTGTGCGCGATAACGGGACCGGAATAGCTGCGGAAGTGATTGGTGAGGCAAGCTCATAGCTGCTGACAGGAGTGACACAGGGAATTACTGGGGCCAACTGGGGAGACGGACCTCCCGCTCGCTTGCTTCCGAGAGGTATCCTGCAGAGACTGGCTTTGTTCCCACCGGATCCGGCGCCTCGACCGCCAACCCCTGCGCGTTAGACGAATGGAAGGCAGACACAACGGAGTTTAGCTCTGAGAGGCGAACACATGCGGTTGCGGTAGCTGGAGCGGGAGTGGAGGGAGCGGTGCTGCATATGGAGTACAGCGCTGGATGCACTGGGACCAAGGGCACCTGCAATACCCAGAGAAGAGCAGAGGGAAAGATGCTGGATGAAGCATACTGACTCAGCGGATATATAAGCTACAAGGGGGCAATAAGAGGCAGGAGGCTCCCAAAAAGAAAACCCCAACAAGAGAGTCCGGGGGACAATAATTGCGAAGGGAACAAACCCAAAAAAAAAGAAAAAAAACCCCGAAACAAATGTGTAATACATACACAGCAAGGACACTATGGGAAGCTTTTAAGGTAACAATTAGAGGCCATTGCATTGACAAGCAAGCTGAGATCCTAAAAGATATCCAGCAGCAGCTACACATAAAAGAAAAGTACATAAGTACGTTGGAAGAGGAACACACACAGACTCATAATTCAGCCCTGCTGGCTCAAATCAGGGGGAAAATGGACGAGTACCAGAAATATGCAGCGGACGAGATAAAATATAAATCACAGCGATATACAGCGCGAAACTATGGGGAGGGTGGCAGACACGGAAGGGCATTGGCGGGTAAGATAAGACCCTCATACGCGGCATCTTACATAACACAGATCAGGGATGACACAGATCAAATGCAGTATGACACTAAGTCAATATCAAACTGTTTCAGAAATTTCTACTCACAGCTTTATAACCAACAGACAAGCACCACAGTAGAAGAAATCAATCACTATCTTCAGGACGTAGCTCTTGTATGGCTCTCAGATGCACACCGTAAGTTTTTTAGCCACCACATCACCAAGGATGAATTCACGGACGCAATAAACTCGTTGCCGAATGGCAAAGCTCCTGGGCTAGTTGGCCTCCCAGCGGAGTTTTATAAAATGTACAAAGATCTATTAATACCACACTTAGCAGAAATGTATGAGGAAGCATATGAGGAAGGTATGCTACCCATGTCTCTGAGGGAAGCACTCTAATTGACGATCCCCAAGCCAGATAAAGATACAACACGATGCGAATCCTATTGCCCTCTGTCATTGATAAACATAGATGTAAAGATCCTGGCCAACGTTATAGCAACCAGAATACAGCTCCTACAGGAGAAGCTGGTACTACCTGACCAAGCGGGATTTGTACCCACCAGGTCCACAACCCAAAATATACGCACTATATTTGCCTTGTACCATCACTTGGATCCAGATTTACCGGCAGCAGCGGCACTGTTGGATGCTGCAAAGGCTTTTGATTCAGTAGAGTGGCCATTTATGTTTGCAGTATTGCGCAGGATGGGGTTCCTGGAACGGTTTATCAGATGGATAGAGATTTTATATAATGCCCCCACAGCTAGGATAAAAATGAATGGACAAGTATCTGACCCTTTCAAAGTAAAAAGAGGGACAAGACAGGGCTGCCCGATGTCACTGATCTTGTTCACTTTGATCCTGGAACCTCTCGCCTGCAGAATATGTCAGTGTCACAAGGAAGCTGCCCTACAGTTTAGCCTACGCCCCCTCAACATATCCTTATATGCTGACAACATGGTGCTATTTACGCGACACCCTAATAAACATTTGAATAATCTTATTAGAGAATATATCCGTTTTGAAAGATACGCTGGGTTGAGAATTAAATGGGATAAATCGGTGGTTATACCAGTAACGCCAGCCACGACTCCGCCAGAGCTAGATTACCCCCTGAAATGGCAGACGGACCCGGTGAAATATTTAGGGATATGGATACATAGAGACCCTGACCTGGTCATTAGGGAAAACTACGGTAGGGCAATGACTAGACTAGATGAGCAAATAACTAAATGGATACGGATGCCATTGACGATTGCAGATAGAATTGCGTTACAAAAGATGATTGTGCTGCCACGTTTCCTATACCTATTTAATAATATCCCAATCTGGTTGACACAAGCTTACTTTGCAGAGCTGCGGTCCATGTTGCAGAGGCTGACATGGGCGGGAAAACAGGCCAGGATTAGCTGGACCCTACTGACAAAGCTGTACCACATGGGCGGTTTTGGAGCGCCAGACTTACAGCTATATTTTTATTGTGCTCAGGCGCAGCATGCTCACTACTGGACTAAACCACATGCGTATATTTCACATGTCGCAGTGGAAACAGACAGTGCACATCCGGCTCCACTGATGACGTATGTATCAAGCCCGAGGTCATACATACATAGAGACAGGACAGGGCCTGTAAGCTGCACCTCACATGCGTGGCATACGTTAGCACAACGAGCCAACAAACTACCTATATATGCCCCAGCGCTCCCAATTGCTAATCATCCAAAACTCTGTGACACAGGAGCAGGGTATGATGAAATTGCTAGCAGATATGAAACTATCCACTATGAAGGATGTTTTCCTACATGGCAAATTCATTCAAAGATATGACCCGGCACTCAGCACACATAACACGCCAATGAAGACGTTTGCCTACCTACAGCTGCAAGCAGCGGTCAGGGAATTATATACCACCTACCCGGAGGAACCACCAACGTTACAAGCACTACAGACCATGCTCATAGCAAAAACACACCAGAAGTTAGTCACTTGCTTATATCAGAAGTCGCAGTTGGAGCAAAGCGAAGGGACAAATACATCACTAGCTAGATGGGAAACACTGCTAGGTGGCAAAATAGAGGAGCGGGACTGGGAATATAGCTGCACGCAACTACAATTACTGACATCCAACTGTAACTTACGGATAATACATTTTAAATTCCTCTATCAATTCTATTACACCCCAGCCCAACTCCATAGATATGGCCTTAGAACACACGACCGATGCCAGAGATGCAACGCCTCAAGTGCGGACTTTCTACACCTAGCATGGGCATGTCCACAGATAAACAAATATTGGCATGATATTATGGGAGCAATAAACAAAATGCTGGCGGGACAAGTGCCAAACGTGCCTTCAGTGTGCTTACTGGGGTTATACAGATTAAATCTGACAAAAAGGAGGAAGTTTCTAGCTGTGGCACTGTTACTAGCGAAGAGGCGAGTAGCTATCAGATGGGGAAGCAAACATCCACCTGGATTCAAAGACTGGCTCACTGACATGACATATTGCAGGGAAACTATGGACACGTATGCGGAAGAACTGCCGCTCCCCTCCAGGCCTCGTGATTTCTGGGAGCCACTGAGGCAATACCTACAGAGGCTACAGGTGGATGGGTAATTTATGTGTAAGATCGACTAAATACAAACAGACGATGTTCAGGAGGGGATATCCTTTCTCTCTTTTTCGAAATTAAGGTGAGGTTGGGAGGGTCTCGTGTCTCTGTGCCATGTGTCAAGTGCGATAGAGCAAAAAATTGCTTGCGGTGCTGTTGTTCTTGGATACTAAAGTTTGTAATGTGGAACTATGATATGAAAAGATGTTTAATGTTAGATATGCCCATCTAAAATGGAAAGTGTCACTCTTATAGCTTCACAGCTTACTACTGCTATGTTATATGCCGTTTGTAAATGAAAATGCCTATGTAAGTGTATATTATATTGCTGATCAGACAACTTAAATAAAAATATTTTTTAAAAAAAAATATATATATATACATATATATATACATATATATACATACATACATTATCTACTGGCGGTCGCAAGTAGATAGTTATAGTTAGGACCGTGTTTCCATAGGAAATCTAAAAATTCTATTTTGAATTACTTTGGCGCCGGTTGACGGATCCTCGCGAAATTTTCAAAACTAATGGGGCGCTCCGCTCAGCTCCTACCCTGGAAGTCTCGGGGTGATTCGTCAAGCGGGGGCTGAGAAAAAAGGGGGGTCCCAAAACGTGTTTTCCCCATGCATTTTCCCATATGACCTTTAGTCGAAGGTATAACCCGAACGGCTGAACAGAATTACTTGAAATTTGGCAAAGAGGTAGTCCTCAGGTCAGGGATGTGCCTTTTGCATATATGGTGTCAATCTATTCAGTAGTTCCTGAGAAAATTGCAGTTAAAAGTACATAAATATCTATAGGCGCGCACTGTGCGCGCACCGTGCGCGCACCATAACGTGCGTGAGCGTAATTCTGATTGGTGGTTACATGTCAGTCAACATTCGAATCGGTCGAAATCAGGAAGTGTTGTCCGCCATTTTGTGTGTGACACTGAAAAAGAAAGGTGGAGAACGTGAAAAGGGGGCAGGGTACAGAGTTCCTGGCCCCCTAGCTTTTGTCAAGGGGTCCCTGAAGGACCATGAAGGGTGAAAAAAACATAATTTTTTTTTTTTAAATCGCAGGATGCACGCACGGTGCGCGCACGGCGGAAAAAAAATCATTAAAAAAATAGAATTTAAAATCAAATTTAAGTGTTTAGATGTTAGGTGGCTCTAAAAAGAGCCGTTGTGTTAATTGAGGAACAGAGGAACAAAAAAATGACAAAAATTATAGGGTGCCGCACGTGTGCTGCTGTATCTTGCTCTCTATTAGGGGAATGCTGGTGTTCCCATAAGAGAGAAGAGCATTGCATGCATTGCACCGTATATGCACCCTCTTAAACAGAGGGTGTATATCCAGAGGAACAGAAGCAGGTGAAGCTGCCGCCGCAGATGAAGTGCTCGGCTGAGCTGCCGATGATGTGCTCGGCTGAGCTGCTGCGGATGTGCTCGGCTGAGCTGCTGGAGGGTTTTCTCTAGCAGCTCGAGCATAAGCCACAGGATGCACATCTCTAACATGCCTGATCACAGTGAAGATACTAAAAGAGTATTACTTTTTAGGATCTCCTCTTGATAAGACACCATTACAAATAGTGCAGGTGACTTTTGGAGCATTCACCTTCTTCTGCCCCTCTGGAAAAGTGAAAAATTGCCATATAAAAGAGTTTTTCTGTTTCCTCTGTCTCTGTGGCACAAGGGTCTCCTGCTCACTTCCAGAAGATGACTGCTGCTCTGCCATTCTCAAGTGCTGGAGTACTGGAAAAGCTGCTCAGCTCCTTCTCCCAGGGAATCAGAAGTAATAATGAGAGGAGTGGGTGTGGTGTTGGAAGTTTCTGGAACTGAAACTACTATAAACCAATGAAAAGTGTTTTTTCTAAATCACATGACCTGAAACTACTATAAACCAATGAAAAGTGTTGTTTCTAAATCACATGACTTGCGGTGCGCGCACCGTGCGTGCACGGAGCACGCACGCATGCGCGTACGGAGCACGCCCGCATGCGCGTACGGAGCGCGCACGTACGGAGCACGCACGACATACGCATGCGCACATGGAGCACGTACCCATGCGCACACGGAGCACGTACACATGCGTGCTCCGTGCGCGCACCGTGCGCGCACGGTCAAAAACACTTTAAAAAAAAACAACAAAAAAAATTTAAAAAGTGTTTATAAGTTTATAGAAGATATTAATTATAACTATGATGTTCAAATCTATCCAAATTAAAAAAACAAAAAACTGAGCCATTCCATATTACAGGATAAAGTTAATCTATAACTATATATATATATAGGTAGCTTATTGTAAAATAAATATTTAAAAAATATAATAGTACATTCATAAATTAGCATTTAAAAAACCTTGCAAATTCACTTAAAAAACCATAGGTTTCACACATGTTATAGTTAGGAATTAGCATTTAAAAAACCTTGCAAATTCACTAAAAAAAACATAGGTTTCACACACGTTATAGTTAGGAATTAGCATTTAAAAAACCTTGCAAATTCACTGAAAAAAACATAGGTTTCACACACGTTATAGTTAGGAAGTAGCATTTAAAAAACCTTGCAAATTCACTGAAAAAACCATAGGTTTCACACATGTTATAGTTAGCTGGACATTTCACTCATAAAAAACCAATGAAATTCCCCTGTTATAGTTAGTTCAGCTAACTATAACTCGCGCGCCCGCAATCCACTGCTGATGACGTCACATATTACATCACTCATGACATGGTCAGTGACATCACTCATGACATCACTGATGACATCTCAAGTGACATCACTGTCAGGTCTTTATTTTTCTCTCACAAAGCCATATGACGCGTTTCGGAAATCAGAGTATCCTTGATCACATGCGGAAATGCTGTCCGCCTACTTTTTTATACTGTTGTGTTTTCCTTCCCCGTGTCACGTGATAAACAAACATAAACAGCATACTATGTTGCATTGTCTCACACAGTCTGTTTTCCGGTCTATGTGCTCTATGAATCAGACAATTATTTTATCTTTTTTTCTCAATGCGCTGTAAATGTAATTTTGGTAGGCGACATTACATTGAGTCTAGCAACATTCGAAAGTGCACATGCTTATTGATATATTGTTGCTTTGATTAAGCATTGGTTCAGTCATAGTATTCAAATTTATCTCATTTCAATAAATAAATAAATACATATATATTTGAATATTATGCAATTCATTTCATGATAAATAACACATATATAGTATAAAAAACCTTTTTGTATTGCTGCATAAATGCAATTTAAAACATTTAATATTGGTTTAACGACTGAACTGTGCAAAGACCCACCTAACATCACAGTAGTTAAGACCAATCCGACATATGCAGAGTGCTCCTCCTATTACTGCATTAATGCTGTAACCTATTGTAGCCCCATATGTTCTAGATGGTCTACTGACCACAATTGACCTTTATGTGTAAAGTGCATACTTAAGTGCAAACCAGGTGCTGTTATCTTGGGAGGGCAGCCACCTTAACCAAGCTATAAAGTGCTAGTGCAAATAAATTATAAGGTTAAAAAGACAGTGGGATTAAAAACAATGAATTAGCAGGTGATTATCAGTTAGTGCATATATTAATGCCACATCATGCCTATCTTGATTTGATCTTTTGTGTCCACTTCTTTTGTACTGTTGCATATATTGTTTACTTATGCCCTATTGTCTGCAGGATCGCTGTTGGATATTATGTCTAATCTTTCTAAATTACAGAAAATTGTGCAGATCCTCCGTGTTATTAAGCCCTTTAGGGGATCTGCTATCTAGCTCTAGGATCATGCGAGATTCTAGCTGGCGCAATGACCGTTCCCTATTCCCTCCTCTACCAGGGATGGGAACTGCCACAATGACAAAATATTTCAAGCATTTTAAGTCATTGCTATGTTCAAGCCTGAAATGCCTGGCTACTGGGTACGCTGTATCGTTATTCACGATCGCTCGTAGGTGTTGCAATATTCTGACATGCACCTGTAGCTTTGTGCTGCCCACGTATCTTAGGCCACAGGTGCATGTCAGAACATATACACCGTACTCAGTTCTACAGTTGTAGCTGCCTTTGATCAGAGTTTCAGTGGCACTAAAAGGGGTCATATATTTTGCGGTATTTTCTCCAATCTACATGCTCTGCATGTTTTGAGCATTTGTAGAACCCTTGTCTTGGCTGTAGCCTCATTTGTTTAGAGTGATTTTCAGGGCTACTTTTGACAATTTGGGACCTCATAGAAACTCCCTTCCTGAGAGTGATTGTGGGATTATCTGTTAGGTTAGGTGCCAGAACCGCATCTGTGAGAATAATTGGCCAATTCCGTTTAATGATTGACCTTATTTGTCTTTCCTGTTGGTTTTACGTTAGGATGAGTCTTGGTGCATTTGCTTCTTGTGAATCATCTATACTTTTGTTTTTCAGTTCCAACAGTGATTCTCTAGATTTTAGGGCCACTTTGGTCACTGCCTCCTTGTGGACTGATTCACTGTACCCTCTGTGTCTAAACCTCACTAGTGCCTCTTGTGCACACATCCTGATCTTGTTTGGTACTACATATTCTTTTTATCATCGGGAGTTCCCCATAGGGTATACTCCGTACCAGGTATTTGGGCTGTGTACTGTCAGCATGGAGTTTCCAGCTGTTGTTTTTCTATGTAGAGTAGTCGCAATGTGTCCTTCCCTAATGAATACTCTAACATCCAAGAACTCAGCACTCTCTTTGCTGACATGTGAGGTGAATCTTGGATTTGCAGAATTAACATTAATGCTGTTTATGAACAGAATGGCACTTTCTTCATTTCCTTGCCAAACAATGAAAACATAATCTATATACCGGAGCCAGTGCTTCACATGCCTGGTATATATATCTGAGTATGTAGACCTGAGAGCCCGCTCCTCCCACCAGCCTACCATCAAACAGGCATAGCTGGGAGAGAAGCAGGCACCCATGGCAACGCCCCTCAGTTGTTTGTACATTTAATTTCCAAACATAAAGTAGTTGTTATTAAGGCACCATGATATACATTCCATCAGCATTTTGTTGTGTTCATAACATTCTACTGGTCTAGTATCTAAACTTTATTCAAAAAGTCTCCTGTGTCCTTTATGTATGTCGGGAGATCTTTGACCAAACTTTGTAAAAAGTAGTCCACATATTGTGATATGTGTTCCTCCATGCTGTTAATGGCAGATATTATCGGTCGTCCTGGAATTGGGCTGATGTGTTTGTGGATATTCGGGATAAAGTAAATTATTGGAACCACCGGATATTCCACCCACAAAAATTTAAATTCTTCTAGTGATATCATGCCATCCAGTTTGAACTGGTGAAGCTTTTTGGTCAGTGATTCCTTTGCTTTGTTGTATTCTTTCAAGTTGGACTTGCCATAGCATTCTTAATCTGACAGTTGCCTTTGTGCTTCTTTTACATAATATGCTATTGGCCATATAACAATATTGCCTCCTTTATCTGATTTCGTGAAAAATACCTCATGATCTTTACTCAGTTTGTTAGTTAATTTGATGTATTCAATCTCTCTGTATTTCTTTTTCCGCTTTTTGTAGTTCACTCGATGGTACAGTTTCTCAATGTCCTCTGTCACTCTCTCATGAAATATGTCTATTCAGTCTTTGGGCATAGATGGAATGAATGTCGATTTTCTTTTAAACGGGCTACTGCCCGCCCCTCGTTGCATAATTTACATTTGCTGGAGCTGCTCCTGAGTGGAGTTGGCTGGTCTTTGGATCTCATTTTCACTGTTGGTTTCAGCGTTTATTGTTTGTGCAATGAGTAATATAGGAATATCTGAAACTTGTAGATTGCTTTTTTTGCTTAGAAGTAATTGTTGTTCTATTCGATTTGATTCCAGGTCATTTTTGATAGTAAAATTTTTAATTAGTTTCAATTTACGGATGTAACTGAACATATCAACTCTCGTTTGTGCATAGTTAAAATCATTGGGTGGAGTCTGTCCGTGAGGATTGTCTTGTGCCTTGCAGCATTTACCTCCTGGGAGTGCAGCTCCATCAAGGGGCAACCCTTCTCTTGTGCATTTAATGTGATCGGCCAGGCCACGGAGCTGCACCATTGTGAAACCTGAACGGGTCTGCCGCTGCTTAATTAGCAGCTGACTTCCGGAGCAGGAGGGGCTTTGAACTGGCAGGAGCAATTCCTTTGGACAATGTTTCCACTTTTTTTGTAAACGTTGTCAATGGTTTTGAAGGCAGGCGCCCCACATGGGTTTTATATTGACTGCCAGCCCCAGAATGCACCTTTGACACTAACCTGAGCGTCATTGTGGATACCAATAAAAATTGAAAATGGACTACACTGGTGTCTTCCGCTTTGCCTTCACATACCTCAAGCTGTCCTGAAAGAAGGGCGTTGGCCTGAAACGCGTCGACAGTTGGATGAGAGGGAGTCTGTCCGTGAGGATCATCTTGCGCCTTGCAGCATTTACCTCCTGGGAGTGCAGCTCCACCATATATGTGTATGTATATATATATATATATATTCACGAAAACTCCACAAACTGCAACCAGTGAAGGAATACTCGCACTCCAAGGCTCGTTGTTTGAAAAACGTTTAATGGCGACGCGTTTCGAGCAGACGCTCTTCTTCACTAGTCACAAAGTCAAATCACTCGTCCACCATTTCTAGTGTAATCCCAAACATAAAGAAAGGACCAACTGTTCCTCAAAGTCCTAACATACTAACAGAAATAGGACTTACACATGATTTGTAATGAGGAAAGAAAACATATATACTTCTCAATACTTTCTAACGCAAGTGCATATTTTTCAAGATTATAAGAAGAGAGTGTTTAAAAAATTTGTAAACATTTTTAAATTTTTTTTTTGTGTTTTAGATTTCTAGATTTTAGATATAGTGTTGCCAAGTGGCAATATAACAACTATAATTGACATTAGTACAATATTAGCATCAAAAACACTCTCAAACCCAAATTAGGTAACCATATGGTCCTAAATAAAAAAGAATCAGAGTGATGTGAAAAATTCACAAAGTATTTGATACAGGGTTATCGATGCAGCAAGAGACGGCAGAGGGCACCCAACCGACAACCGCTATACTGGAAACATATGTTAGGACTATAAGGTTATTATTTATAAACTTCACAAAATTAATATTGATATTCAAACCCCTTCTAGGATTCCTATTTCCATATTAGTCCTATTAGAATCTTATTTCACAGATCTGCGCGGAGTAGGTCTTTTCACCCAATAGCAACTCATCCAATATGAACAAAAAGTTCCTCATCTTCATTCAGGCCAAAGGGGTTTTTAGACTCAAGAAGAATGATATACTGTGACTCCAGAATTCTTAATTGTTTCTCACGATCACCCCCTCTGGGGTTCGCCGGCACCCTGTCAATTCCAAAGAAGGAAAAACAATTAACATCCTTGTTATGGTATTTCAACCAGTGCCTAGCAGTTGAGTAATTCAGATCCACATTTTTGATCGCTCTGAGATGTTCAAGAATGCGCTTTTTCACGGGAAAAATTGTACTCCCAATATATAATTTCGCACATGGACATCTAATGACATACACACAAAAATCAGAATGGCAATTAATGAATTTCTTAATAATACCAGTCTTCCCTGTGGGTAAGGGATAAGTTTTAAAATTTTTACTAGTACTACAAGCCTTGCAATTCCCACATTTAAAAAAGCCTTTTTGTTGTTGAATCCATGTCATTTTCTTACTAATTCCAAAATAGCTTCTCACAAGCATATCCTGTAAGGAACGTGCTTTGCGGTAAGTTATTTGTGGATGTGGATTAACACTTGTACCCACAACTGGGTCGTTCTTAATCAGGTGCCAGTGTTTATTGAGAGTATCACTGACAGCTTTTGCTGCCACATTAAATGTGGTGATCATCCTAACATTGTTCCCCACTTTGTCAGGAACAGGTCTCTTTATCAGTAATGAAGTTCTCCTCAATTTGGATACTTTCTCTTTTGCACTTAAGAGGACATCTTCAGGATAACCCCTTTCACGGAATCTATGCAACATGATTTCCTGTTCTTTCACAAAACTACTTTCGGAACTACAATTCCGTTTAGCCCGTAGTAGTTCCCCGTAGGGGATGCTCCATTTGAGTTTCGGGGGATGGTGACTTCTAGCATGGAGGATGCTGTTCCCAGCTGTGGACTTTCTAAACAGGTTGGTTGTTAGAACCCCCTCCTCAACCCTGACTCGTACATCAAGAAAGTCCATCTCATCCTGCGCAACTTTGTGTGTAAAACGAAGGTTCACATTATTACTGTTGAAGGTCACA
Source organism: Triturus cristatus (assembly GCF_964204655.1). Lineage (NCBI taxonomy): Eukaryota > Metazoa > Chordata > Amphibia > Caudata > Salamandridae > Triturus > Triturus cristatus. The sequence goes on from NC_140580.1 coordinate 1,061,079,445, forward strand.
AATAACCTATCAAGGTCTGATTTGGAACCACCCCAAATCAGAAAGATATCATCAATAAACCTTGTGTAGAAAACAATGTTATTTGTCAGAAATTCATTCACATCCGTCCACAAAAGCTGCTCCTCCCACCACCCCATCATCATGCAAGCATAGCTCGGCGCGAAGCAACTTCCCATCGCCGTGCCAACCTCTTGCTTAAACCATTGATCCTCAAAAAGAAAAAAGTTATTTTCCAGACAAAATGTCAACATATTCAAAAGCATATTTGTTTGGTCATAAAAAAGGATGGATCTGTCCCTGAAAAAGTGCTTGCATGCTTGTACTCCATCAGAATGTTTTATACAGGTATACAACGACACCACATCTATCGTTACAAGCCAGAAATTCTCCTGCCACAGTATACCTTCTATTTTATTGATAAAATCTGTACTATCCCTGCAGTATGACAGGAGGGTCAACACATAGGGTGAAAGGAAGGAGTCTAAAAAGATAGAGGTATTTTCAAGAAGACTACCCTTGGCAGACACAATTGGTCTGCCTGGGGTGGTGGTTTGGCTCTTGTGGATCTTTGGTAGCATGTAAAAACAAGATGCCACCGGATGTTTCACATAGAGAAATCTGTATTCACTTTCCTCAAGTAAGCCTTTCCTCCTCCAATCCTCAAGTTTGCTGTAATAAGCAACCCCTGCCAATGAGTAGTCCTCTCTGTTTGATTTGACATAATTGCCCGAAGAGATCAGTTGTGCATAAGCTTCCTATCTATAAAGATTAATGTCCCATAGCACCACATTGCCCCCTTTATCCGAGGGTTTAATTACAAAACCCAGATCACTGTTCAGAGAACATAATGCCTGTCGTTGTTCAGAGGCTAAGTTATGCGCATGTCTATTTTTAGTGGTATGCCAGACATGCATCAAATCTCTAATAACCACCTCATGAAAAGTATCAAGGGAATCATGTGGAGTATTTGGATTAAAAGTGGACCTGGGTTTAAATTTGGTGGAAACTTTCCCTGATAACTCCAGACCCATCTCTTCCAATATACTTCGTTCATCCTTTTCACCAATTTCCTCACTGCATAATTCTAGTGCAGATGCCAGACCTTCTATGTCTGCTAAACAAAGATTCTTGAACATTGGGGCATTGGTATCACCACCAGCAGTATCACATTCCAAAGCACGTTTTTTCTTTTGCATGTACAACTTTAACAATTTCAACTTGCGAACAAAGAGAAACACATCAATTCGGGTTCTAGTGTAATCAAAGTTCGCCGTCGGACAAAAAGTCAAACCAAGTTCAAGCAATGACCTTTCTGCCTCAGTTAAAACATGGGAGGATAAGTTCAAAACTGTCAAATTTTCCTCACCCATTATTTCTGTTTCGATTGCCGTGTTTGTCTCCCATGCGGCATTGCTTCTTTGACGTTTCCTTCCCCCTCTCCTTGTTTTCTTCCTCTTGTGCTTGTGCCTCTTCCTCTTCCTCTTCCGCGTACTGTCTCTGGGGGTCGAGATCTCAAAGTCATATTCGTTTGTAAAAAACGATACTCCTCAAAGGGCCTGAACGTGGGTGGTTCTTCACCTACAGCTTCGGGCAGCTCCTCCAAATCTGAGTAAATGTCAGATCCTGATTCGGATGTAACCACTTCTGGTTCTTTCCTATATCTCCCTAACTGTTTGAACTGTTTAATTGCGCCATCATATCTTCTGCCAAATGATAGAATTCTCCCACTGGCATAATCATATTTATCTCTTAGAAATTTTCGTTTCTTCTTTAGTTTAATTTCCTCCTCATATTTATCCAATCTGATTTCTATTTGCTCAAGTGCGCTTTTAATTTCATCTTGTGCAGCATGTTTATCTAATTCATCCTTACATTTTGCAATTTCTTTCAAAACTTGTTCTAATTCGATGGCAGCATATTTAGATAACAGTCCCAACATATGTTTACAGGTCTCAGACATCAGGTTTGACCAGTCCTCCAGCAATTTTGGATGAGGATTCTGGTATGTGGGTGTGATCAAAATTCGAAGTCCTCTTGGCACCCTGCCAACCTCAATATAGTTGTCAAGGGAGGAAACCTCCCACCATCTGTTAATTTCCCTTTTGGATAGTTTTTCGTAATGGAATAGAAGTTGCCTCAAGTCCTTGTTATCTGTAGTGACACCATCATTTGGCCCTTGAGTGCCAACCCTTGCTCCGCCGTCTGTTTCACAAAATAACTCACGAGCAGCATCTGGTCTCGCCGCTCTTTTATCTCTCACCTGCGCCTATGGTTTTTTAAGTGAATTTATATATATATATATATATATATATATATATATATATATATATATATATATTCACTGAAAAAACCATAGGTTTCACACACGTTATAGTTAGGAATTAGCATTTTCAAAAACCTTGCAAATTCACTGAAAAAACCATAGGTTTCACACATGTTATAGTTAGCTGGACATTTCACTCGTAAAAAACCAATGAAATTCCCCCGTTATAGTTAGTGCAGGCAACTATAACTCACGCGACCGCAATCCTCTGCTGATGACGGTTTTTTAAATGCAAACTTTTTTTTGCGATTTTTGGTAAAAAATAATATCCAACCTATGTATAAAATAATATATGTACTATATCCTGCATTATGGAATGGTTAATTTTTTTAAAATTAATCTTTACATACAGTTGTACATCACAGTCATTATCTTAAAACTTGTATTTATTTTTTTAATGCATTTTTTTGCCATGCGCGTACGGTAAGCTGATGTTACGCGCTCCGTACGTCATAAGTACGGTGCGCTTACGTAATACGTACGTGACGTACGCGTACACGCATGCGCGTTGCGCGGAAGCAACGTCGCGGTTACGCAGGTGCGTGTAATGCGCATGCGCGAGTGCGTCCTACATACGCGCTCCGTAAGCGCATATTTACGTCACGTTTGCGCATGCGTACTTGTTTCCGAGCGCGTACCGTAAGCTTACGGAGCGCGCACTGTTGGTCATGTGATCCACAAAGAACACTTTTCATTGGTTGAAACTACTTTCAGTTCCAGAAACTTCCCACACCACACCCATTCCCCTCATTACTGCTTGAGATCCCCTAGGAGAAGGAGCTGAATTGACATTGAGATACAATGGCAGAGCAGCAGTCCTCTTCTGAGAGTGAGCCTAGCAGCACCATCATCAGACAGAGAAGGAGGAAACAAAAGGATTCTTTTGTGTGGGAGTATTTTACTTTTCCAGAGGGGCAGAAAAAGGTCAATGCTCCATTGGTCACTTGCAGACTTTGTGAGCGTGTTTTATCTAGAGGAGATCCAAGGAAGAAGTATTCCTTTGGAAATCACTCTATGATGAGACACCTTAGGGATAAACATCCCAGGACCTATGCTCGACATACTGAAGAAAACTCTTCAGTAAGTCACCGGAGCCCAACCTCAGAAGCTCAGCCGAGTACATCATCGGCAGCTCAGCTGAGCCCTTCCTCTGAGGTGGGAGCATCACCTTCTTCAGCTCCTCTGGACATTAACCCTCGATTTGGGAGGGCTGCAATGAGGTGTACAAGGTGTTGTGGTCTTATTGTTTTTGGGGAGACCAGTGTTTCCCTTATTAACAATAGGATAGACCAGCACGTTTGTAGACGTTCATAATATTCCCATTCTTTCTTTCCTCTATCCCTGTATGAACCCAACGGCTCTTTTAAGAGCCAACCTTACCTCACAATTTTTTGTATTTTTTTTTAAGCTTTCCTTTTTGAAAAAAAAAATTTGCCGTGCGCGCACGGTACGCGTAAACATTACGCGAAGTTCGCGGAATTTTTTCTCGTGGAATTTTTCCGTTTACGCCGTGCGCGTACGCTACGCGCATTCCGCGATTTTTTGAAAAACAATTAAAATAAATTTTTGCCCTTGGGGGTCCTTCTGGGACCCCCTGACAAAGGCTAGGGGGTCAGGAACTGTCCAGCCTGCCTCCTTTTCACGTTCTCCACCTTTGTTTTTCACCCCCTCAGACTGCGAGAAACAAAATGGTGGCCGACACTTCCTGGTTTCGACCGATTCGAATGTTTACTAAGATCTAACAACCAATCAGAATCGCGCTCGTGCACGGCGCCGTGCGCGTACGGTAAGCTTACGGTACGCGCTCGGAGCGCGCCTATAGATATATATATTGATTTAAATGCTATTTTCTCAGGAAATACTGAACAGATTTACACGAGACCTTCAAAAGGCACATCCCTGACCTGAGGGCTACCTCTCTGCCAAATTTCAAATAATTCTGTTCAGCCGTTCGGGCTGTAGCTCGGACTAAAGGTCCTATGGAAAAATGCATGGGGAAAACACGTTTTGGGACCCCCCCTTTTTCTCAGCCCCCGCTTGACGAATCCCCCCGAGACTTTCAGGGAAGGAGCGGAGCGCCCCACCTATTTTGAGAATTTCGCGAGGATTCGTCAATCGGCGCCAAAGTTATTCGAAATAGAATGTTGCGGATTTCCTATGGAAACACGGTCCTAACTATAACTATCTACTGGCGACCGCCAGTAGATTATATATATATATATATATATATATATATATATATATATATATATATATATATATATATATATATATATATATATATATATATATATATCCACAACAATCCCCGGCGGAGATCGTGCCACTTTTAATGGCGGGCACACGGCGGGGTAGCCAGCCCCAAAAATTCCACAAATCCCGGCGACGCTCCTCATGCGGCGAGAAAGAACACCAGTGCCATAGCCACTATTTTGCTAAAGTGTGTTTATTTGGCAACAATAAACACCCGATGCGTTTCGGAGTTCAACTCACTCCTTTCTCACGGGTAAGGTTACATATATATATATATATATATATATATATATATATATATATATATATATATATATATTCACTGAAAAAACCATAGGTTTCAGGCCTGATATAGTTTGGAATTAGCATTTATAAAAACCTTAGAAATTCACCGAAAAAACAATAGGTTTTAGGGATGTTATAGTTAGCTGGACATTTCACTCAAACAAAACCATTGAAATTCCTCCGATATAGTTAGTTGTACTAACTACATCTCGCACGCCCGCAATCCACTGCTGATGATGTCACATATTACATCATTCATGACATGGTCAGTGACATCACTGATGACATCTCAAATGACATCACTGATGACATCACTGATGACATCATCCAGTGAATGTGGTTTGGTTCGTTATTTAAATATGTATTATATATATATAGCAATTTGCATTGAAGAATGAGTGGATATATAAATATAAATATCTGGATGGAGGATTTAGTAGCAGTGTGATTGACTGTTACTTGACTAATTTATAGTGTCTCACGTGACATCTGTATCACTTTGTCAGTTGTTGTGTAAACTGCTGCACCAGTTTGTTACTAGCTACGTGAAAGTCTATATTATTTATTGATTAGTTAATTGAGTATTTGTATGGGAGAGTGAATGTGTGTGTGGTTCGGTGGGGGTGTGTGACTGCCCAAAGATGTGTGAATAGTTGATTCAGTAGGTATATGAAGTTAAAACTACATGTTATAACAGTTGTTTGGGTGACTGAATATCTTTATGGGTGTGGTGATGAGCCAATATATGTCTCAATGGTACATGTCCAACAAACTAGAAAAATAAAAGCCAGTGTATGTGTCAGTTGTTGTATATAAATAAGTATACATAAGACTCAGTGATTGTATGAGTGACTGTATGGATAACTGTGTACTTGTAATAGTGTTTTTATAACACACTAAGTATGAGTTATTATCTATCTGAATAGATGAAGTGGTGTTTTCATAAGTGTATAGCTAAGTAAAAGTAAGTATGATTCATTGTTTGCATAAGTGAGTAGGATGACTTCATAAGTGATCAGGATGTGTGCTGGTGTGTAATGTCGATATAGGTGTATAAGTATATTTGATAGTGTTCTATTGATCATTGACAGCATGCATGAGTGAATCTATAGGTAAGTGATTAGATGTGTGTATAGATCTAGGAATCACTGAGTGGGTGTTTAGAAACTTGTATTGGTATGTCAATGGTTTTAAATCTGGCACACTGTATTTTACAGTGAGTGATGAAAGGTTATACTAGTGTATGATGAGGTGTATCTGATTATCACGTGGATGATGTCATCAGTGATGTCACTGACCATGTCATGAATGATGTAATATGAGGCATCATCAGCAGTGGATTGCGGACGCGCGAGATGTAGTTAGTACAACTAACTATCTCGGAGGAATTTCAATGGTTTTGTTCGAGTGAAATGTCCAGCTAACTATAACACCCCTAAAACCTATTGTTATTTCAGTGAATTTCTAAGGTTTTTTAAATGCTAGTTCCTAACTATATTAGCATATTCAGCGCGGGAGCCCGCGTTGATTTTTTTTTTCTATCGGCAGGATGCGCGCATCCAGCGTGCATCCTCCCGTTTAAAAAAAAAAAAAAGAAATTGGGGCCTTGGGGGTCCTTGTGGGACCCCCTGAGCAGGCCTAGGGGGTCAGGGTGTTTCTACCCTGCCCCCTTTTCGCGTTTTGCGACTTTTTGGGGGGGGGGGTTTCTTGTGCCTCGGTTCTACTGAGGCACAAGATGGCTGCCAACACTTCCTGATACAGAGCGTTGGCAGCCAATTAAAATTCAGCTTGTGATCGGGAGGGTGCGCGGATCCTCCGAGGCCATAGATATATATGTACTTTTAACTGTAATTTTCTCAGGAACTACTGAACGGATTTACACCATTTAAGCAAAAGGCATGAGTCTGAACTGAGGACTACCTCTTTGCCAAATTTGGTGTAATTCCGTTCAGCAGTTCGGGCTGTAGCTGCGGCTAAAGCTCCTATGGGAAAATGCATGGGGAAAATGTGTTTTGGGACCCCCCTTTTTTCTCGACCCCCGCTTGACGAATCATGGTGAAACTTTCAGGATAGGAGCGGACCGGAGCTGGCCAAAAGTTTGGAAAATTTCGCAAAGATTCATCAATCGGCGCCAAAGTTATTCCAAATAGAATGTTGTGGATTTCCTATGGATTATAGATCCTAACTATATCTACCTACTGGCGACTGCCAGTAGGTTTTATATATATATATATATATATAGATATATATATATATTCAAAAAACAATTTTCCTTCTCCAAGAAAATACCAGGACTAAAATCTAGGTCCTAAACAGTGGGAGGGAATTCATGATCAAAGGGAGCTTTGATTGTAAATACTGAGTTTTGCATTTATCGCCTCATCTGTCCCTGCGCAAAATACTATATAGCGAGCACCATATACAAAGCAAAAAAGAGGGTGCTGGAGCATAAACGAGCTATAAGACGAAATGACAAACACTACCCTGTGACACGTCCTGTCAAGGAACTACGTGGACAGAATGAGAAAGTACTGACCTTTGTGGTCCTAGATGCAGTTAAACCGCAGGAAAGGGGAGGGGATAGATAACGCCAATTTAGAGTCCTTGAGTATAAATACATAATTGATTTTGAAACTCTGACGCCTATAGGTTTAAATTCCAGTGAAGAATTGGCTATACATTTAGGGTAGAAAGAACTTATCTCAAATATTTGTAACATATATAAACTGTACACATAAGGGGAATAATTGCAGTTAAGTTAAAAATTACTACCGTCTGTGGAATGATAGGAGGAACTCTGTAAAGGTTTTCTCCAGTTTTTAAATTGAATGGAATTTGTCAAATATGTTTTTATCTCTTTGTAAAAATCTTTTTTCCTATGTAATTTGCAATGTGGCTTTTTTAGAAGATTTATATATACAGTTTCATACATATTTTTTTCTCTTTATTTGTTCTGTGTGTGTACACAGGTATAAAGCACAATTGAGGTATAAGGAATAGTGAACTGAACATCACAAATAGAGCAATGAGATCGCCAGGTCAGCCAATCTAAGAAAAGTTTAATCATGATATTATTAGGCGAGTAAAGTATGCAAGCATGGTGGTGAGGCTTATGAATGACCATCATGTATAGGATATCGACTATCAATGAATTGTGGTATATACATAAATACATTTGTTTTACAAATTATGTTGGTTTCTAGATCATAATGCCCACTGGGGCTGGATTGTTTTGTCAATAGGTCAAGACGTTGATTTAAGGAGTTGGGCGAAAAAATATGGGCTAATATTGGCTTAATCGAATACAGAATGCTATTGTTGATTTTTTTTGCCATTCTCACTTTGTAGATAAAATGCTTAAATACTGAAAGGATGATTCATTTTAATTCAATGATGAATAGGGGGACATGACAGCAAGCAATACAATTAATTGAATGTTCAGCTGGTATGAGATCAACATCATACGTGTAAGACATTTCAAAATGGTGCGAACTGAAGTTGTTTGCCTTGACCTTTTGTGCAGTGTTGGTCCTTTCTCACTGTTAACTGCTGCCTGTATATGTAACCGGTAGTATTGTTGCTCAAGCCACACCTTGATATAGCCGAAAGGCAAAACGCATTGGTAGAGGCATTTGTTTGTGAATAAATTAATCAAGCATCCCAGTGAGTCCTGGAATTTTCTTGGAGAAGGAAAATTGTTTTTTTTAATATTGTTGAGTACCGAAGTCCATCCAGGACCGCCGCAAGCAACAAGCCCCGAAATTCCAGACGGTGTGTGGCCAAGATATATACATATATATCAAAACAAAACCCTTTCAGGCATAGAGTGATGCATAAATATTGCAGAAAAGAAACAGGGAACTCTGGGTAGTTCTCAAGTTTAGGTGGAAAGCAGCTCCTGTATAGAGCACCCTCAACACCAGCGACACTCTAAATTTGCTCACCTCAAATGTCTGTTTTTCTATCAAAGTGTTTAAGCATAGGATTAGCACAGTGCCATCCACGCCGAGATAGAAAGGGACAACGTCTTTTGCCATTTCTACAGCAAAGTCTTTAAGCATAGGATTAGCACAGGGCTATCCATGCCAAGCTGTAAAATGGCCAAAGCCTTTTACCACTCCAGGTACAGTATTACAGCTTTGGAATGGTAAAATATCATCCAAGCCAACCTGAAATGAATAAAAGCAACCCCTGACATGTGTTTCCCTCTTATTAGAGATCTTTAGAGAGGTATAGCTTTATCCAGACACAAGGGAGCACCCAGTATATGTCAAAACAAAACCCTTTCAGGCATAAAGTGATGCATAAATTATGCAAGAAGAAGCAGAGAATTCTGGTTAGTTCTCAAGTTTAGGTGGAAAGCTGCTCCAGTATAGAGCACTCACTGCTATTCATGCCGAGCTGTAAAATGACCAAGGCCTTTTACCACTCCAGGCATATATATATATATATATATATATATATATATATATATATATATATATATATATTCACTTAAAAAACCATAGGTTTCACACATGTTATAGTTAGGTGGATATTTCACTCGGAAAAAACCAATGAAATTCCCCCGTTATAGTTAGTTCAGATAACTATAACTCGCGCGACCGCCACTCTATCACAAGGATGATGTCATGAGTGATGTCATGAGTGATGCCACTGACCATGTCATGAGTGATGTAATATGTGACGTCATGAGCAGGATTGCGGGGGTACGAGTTATAGTTATCTGAACTAACTATAACGGGGGAATTTCATTGTTTTTTTACGAGTGAAATATCCACCTAACTATAACATGTGTGAAACCCATGGTTTTTTAAGTGAATATATATATATATATATATATAGTGGTCAAGTGAAGACTCAAATAACCACCAGGTGCGAGACTCTTTTGTTAGCAACAGGCACTGAAGAAAGCTGAATTGCTGAAACGCGTCTGCCACATTGTTGCCACATTGTTACCCAGTTTGCGCTGTGATTTACCTTGAATTAAATCCTCCCGCATGTATCCTGGCGGTGTCGGACCCTTCTTTTACTGTTTGAGTGGGGATTTGGACTCTATATATGTATATATATATATATATATCAGCCACAGTTCAAAGATTGCTGCGCACTCTGGTCAGTATTCAATTCAATGATTTATTAAGATTCGTTGCAAAACACGATCAGTACACGATCTGCTGACAAACAAGGAGAGGAGGGCAGAACAACAAAACAAAACTACGAACCCCGGGTAACGAGGAGCAATCGGGGCGGAAAGAGGAAATAAATAAGCTCTCTATCATCAACCTTTCCCCTAGAATACTTACTCAAGTGGAAAGAACTGTACTACAGAAAGGGCTCACTTTCTGTCCAACAACGCAATGGGACTACACAACAATGCGAATTGACCTGTACCAATATATACGGAAGCTCAAATTGCGTAAAATATTTGCAATGCATCCTGGTTCCAAGAAAGCACAACAGGGAACAATAGGACCGACCACGGAGAACCTCGTAGGAAGCGACTTGGAAATCTTAACAGTGATGCGGGACTTACAAGAATCGGAAGGAATGGGGGAAGCTACAAACGTCCAAGATGAAACTCAACTATTATTGGAGATAGGGGTGAATCAGAGCAGCGGGAAAAGTCAGTTAAAAACACGATCTAAATTTATCCCGCGAACCCCGTACGATGCCATCGATTGCTTCCATGAGGCCGTAATCAAAGATCTTGACAAATTAAGAACAATAGGTACTACTCCTGGGGAAAAAAAAAAAAAAAGAAAATATAACCTCACAAAAGCGTAGTGGGAGGCTGTGAAATCCCTCAGAGACGATCCCGGACTGGTGATTAAACAGTCAGACAAAGGGGGAAATGTCGTCATAATGACAAAGGAGCAATATAAATGGGAGGCCTTATGTCTACTTGGTGATACACAGAGTTATATGAAAAATAAAGAGAGAAGATTATAACAGCAGCGTGTTGGCCTTCTACAGTCTTCTTGAAGAGTGGAACCACAAGGGAATCTTAGAAATTAATGAACTCCATTACATGAAAGTTGAGTGTCCTGTGTTACCTACATTTTACCATCTCCCGAAGGTGCACAAAGACATCAAAGAACCTCCAGGACGTCCGATAGTCTCCTCACTGGGAAGTCTACTAGAAAAGGCCTCTATTTATGTAGACTCCTTTCTATTCCCCATAGTTAAGGACCTTAGCTCGTTCATCCTGGACACAACAGACTTCATTCGCCAGATTCAAGAGATTTCCTGGGATGATGAATTGCTGTTAATAACTCTAGATATAACGAGTTTATATACAAGCATTAGACATTCACAAGGACTTGAAGCCCTTGATTTTTTCTTGAAAACACGAGCCCTGAAATTCCAGGAACACAACAAAATGCTATCACAAATTGTTTCATTCTGTCTGCATAACAACATTTTCTTATTCGCAGGAGAACTTTACTTACAGGTACAAGGTACCGCGATGGGCACGTGCTTCGCCCCCAACTACGCGAACCTTTTCGTGGGCTGGTGGGAGAAGCACGTGGCCTGGGCGGGTGATAATGAGATCTGGCTCGATAAAATAGCCTTATGGACTAGGTACATTGACGACCTCTTCATAGTATGGAGAGGCACACGCACAGAGGCAGAGGAATATGTGAGGGCATTAAATGAGAACGATTACAACCTCAAATTCACAAGTAATATCAGTGAAAAGGAGGTAGCCTTTTTGGATCTCCTGGTCTTTGTGGCAGATAATAAGCTGTGCACAAAATTGTATCGGAAGCCGACGGCAGGCAACACTGTCTTGCACTCTTGGAGCCAACATCCCCGTAACTTGATTAACAGCATACTGTACGGGGAGCTTTTAAGGCTCAAGAGGAACTGCTCCCGACCCGATGATTTCCAAGTGGCTGCCAATGAGTCCCTAGTGAGATTTAAAGATAGGGGCTACAGAAGTAAAGTGCTGCAGGAAGCGGTGGAAAAGGCCGGCAGTAGAAGCAGACAGGAGCTACTAACTAAGAAACAGATGGAGAATAGCGAAGCAGAAGGGGATCAATCGAAGGTCAGATTGATCATGACCTTCTCGGCAGAGGCTCAAAGAATCAGGGGCCTCATTCAGAAAAATTTGTGTATTCTCCAAACTGATGGGGTCCTTGGGAAATTGATTCCATCTAATCCGGACATCACTTTCAGGAAAAGTGCCTCACTGAAAGATGTCCTGGTGCGAAGCCACTTTGAGGATAAACCCCGGATTAAACCAACTATTACGAGTTTTTTCCCTTGCATGAGTTGCAAGGCTTGCAAAAACTGCAAAAAGGTAAAAGATTATACAGTACCAGGCAAGAAGCCAAAAAGACCTCTTGATAAACTTCTTAACTGCAATTCCAGTTTTGTGATATACTGCTTAATCTGCCCCTGTGGATTGCAGTACATTGGAAGTACCATACACCCAGCAAAGAAACGCATCCTAGAACATAAAAGAGCCATAACCAACAGGGATAAAACGTATCCGGTGGCAAGGCACTTTGCTGGGTTACATGAGGCCAAAAGTGACAAGTTGACATATTACTGTATAGATCAGATTCCAGTAGGAGAAAGAGGAGGGGACAGAGTCAGGTCACTTAGGCAGCTTGAGGCCAAACTTATAGTGGAGTTACGCTCCAGGACCCCAAGGGGACTAAACCAGGAAGAGGAACTGTGGTCCTTTATTGGATAATACCCCGACAATCCAAACGCTGGCCCTTAGAAACATAAACACAATGGGAAAGGATGGCAGGCAACCAGATAGACAATCACAATTGAACTGTCGAATTAATTTAATCAGCCCATTCAGGGCTTCATTTTGCAAATAACGAAAAAGATATTAATGAGAGAGAGGTATGCACACTCCAGTTGGGGGTAATTATGATTAAAACTAAAAACGAACACACGGGCATATCTAAATTAGCCTGGGGAAAGGAGGAAAACGTTTATGGTTGATCAACTAACATCATGTTAAAACATTTAAAAACACTAAGTTAAGGATTTTGGTTTATTTACTTGTTGGACTGTAACGTTGAACCCAAAGGCTTAGTGCATTTACTTAGCATTGTCTATTGTGGTATAACATAGTGTTAAAATGGCCGACACCTTTTTCCCATTGAGTATCTGTACATGTTCAGTCCGCTTTTCATTTCCACTCCTTTTATCATTGATAACCAATTGAATGCTTAAATAGAAAGTGGAAACAAAGTATCATTGACATTGACGAAGGCCAGGAGGCTGAAACACGTTTGTCAGCAGATCGTGTACTGATCGTGTTTTGCAACGAATCTTAATAAATCATTGAATTGAATACTGACCAGAGTGCGCAGCAATCTTTGAACTGTGGCTGATATGGATTCGCGAGTTTCGTACTCGCGGCTGGAGCACCCGCTGTGTTGAGAGCAGGATAACTGACGGAGAACGTGGAATATATATATATATATATATATATATATATATATATATATTCACTCCAACGCTCACCTTCACTACAAAGCAAGCAGGACACATGCTCCGGTTATGGTACAAGGATTTAATGAGCTCCCAGCTAATCACTTGAAACAGTCTGTGGAACGCTGTGGCAGACGCGTTTCTGGCCAACCATGGCCGTCATCAGTGCCGATTTCACAGGCTGATGGATTCACCTGTAGGTTCAACGATCACTCCTGATAAGTAGTCTCTCGACTCCTCCCTCTGCAGTCAGGTGTTGATTTTATATCGCTGGACTCCAGGAGAACTGCATGCTGGTAATTGCAGTCCAACATGGTTCCCCATTCAGTGTTGAGGACTTCCAAACACAAGATAATGCCCCACATTTCGTGGCAGTGGACAGTCTACTGCAAATTCCTCCTGGATGAGATTCAGCTCGCATCCTTGTCCATATCCTTATCAGGCAGACACTCGCTGCCTCCTCTCTCCCCTCGCAAACATAACAGCCCAGTGGCAGTAGTTTTCGCTCAGGGGGGCGCTGCGTTTGTACTCTTCGTACTCGTCCACAAGTTTGCTGAAAGAACGCAGAGCTCCTGACCGAGAGGGCGTGTCCAAAGCCGGTATCAGCAAAACCGGCCAAATATTCACTCCAACACTCACCTTCACTACAAAGCAAGCAGGACACATGCTCCGGTTATGGTACAAGGATTTAATGAGCTCCCAGCTAATCACTTGAAACAGTCTGTGGAACGCTGTGGCAGACGCGTTTCTGGCCAACCATGGCCGTCATCAGTGCCGATTTCACAGGCTGATGGATTCACCTGTAGGTTCAACGATCACTCCTGATAAGTAGTCTCTCGACTCCTCCCTCTGCAGTCAGGTGTTGATTTTATATCGCTGGACTCCAGGAGAACTGCATGCTGGTAATTGCAGTCCAACGTGGTTCCCCATTCAGTGTTGAGGACTTCCAAACACAAGATAATGCCCCACATTTCGTGGCAGTGGACAGTCTACTGCAAATTCCTCCTGGATGAGATTCAGCTCGCATCCTTGTCCAGATCCTTATCAGGCAGACACTCGCTGCCTCCTCTCTCCCCTCGCAAACATAACAGCCCAGTGGCAGTAGTTTTCGCTCAGGGGGGCGCTGCGTTTGTACTCTTCGTACTCGTCCACAAGTTTGCTGAAAGAACGCAGAGCTCCTGACCGAGAGGGCGTGTCCAAAGCCGGTATCAGCAAAACCGGCCAAATATTCACTCCAACGCTCACCTTCACTACAAAGCAAGCAGGACACATGCTCCGGTTATGGTACATCCTTGTACCAAATATTCACTCCAACGCTCACCTTCACTACAAAGCAAGCAGGACACATGCTCCGGTTATGGTACATCCCGCGTGCCCACGTTACGCGGGATGGGCCATGTACGCACGATGCGCTTTGCGCACCTTGCGCACATGGAGGACATATTATGCGCTTTGTTGAGAAAGGTAATCTTTCATATTTTCAATGTGTCAGATGCCATGCACAAATGGTGCCTTTCGGGCACCATTTGCGCACGGGGTGGGGATAGTGTGGATAGTTTGTTTTTTAAAATTATTTTTTACCGTACGCGTACGGTAAGCGTAATCGGCGATTTTTCGAAAAAAAATAAAATTGAATTTTTGGCCTTGGGGGTTCTTTGGGGACACCTACATCAATACTAAGTGGTTAGGAACTGAATACACTGCCCCTTTAGATGTTTTTTGCCTTTGTTTTTGCTGCCCCACTCAGAGTGGGAGAGAGAAAATGGCGGCCGCCGCTTCCTGGTTTCGACCGATTCGAATGTTTACTTAGATCTAACAGCCAATCAGAATCGCGCTCGCGCACGGCACCGTACGCGTACGGTAAGCTTACCGTAAGCGCACGGTAAGCGCACCGTAAGCTGGCTCAGATATATATATTGATTTAAATGCTATTTTCTCAGGATCTACTGAACTGATTTACACCAAACCTACAAAAGGCACTTCCTTGACCTGAGGACTATCTCTCTGCCAAATTTCAAGTAACTCTGTTCAGCCGTTCGGGCTGTAGCTGTGTCTAAAGGTCCTATGGAAAAATGCATGGGAAAAACGCATTTTGGGAACACCCTTTTTTCTCAGCCCCCGCTTGACGAATCCCCCCGAGACTTTCAGGGTAGGAGCGGAGCGTAGCGCCCCACCTATTTTGAAAATTTTGCGAGGATTCGTCGACCGGCGCCAAAGTTATTCCAAATAGAATGTTGCGGATTTCCTATGGAAACAGGGTCCTAACTATAACTATCTACTGGCGACCGCCAGTAGATAATATATATATATATATATATATCAGAAGCACTCCTCCGCTTTTGTGAGCGTTTCGTTGTGTCAAAAAGAAAGGAGCACGGACCACAATTCAGTGCATACAAAATGATGTTTTCGCTCAAGGTATGCCAGCCATAATATATATATATATAACACCAATTGTCTTTGTCAAAAAAGTCACCAATCATGATATTTCATTAATTCACCCAGTGCAATGATTTTAATAAATTTAAATAAAGTTTTAATGAAAGCAAATATTAATGTCTTTGAATAATTCTTTTAACGTTTTTCACTCCAGAAAAAGCAGCCGTAAAAACAACCAAAAGTGGTGCCTGCATTCCAACTGAAGAGCAGAGCGGTCCAGCTAGGAGTGTTTAAAAAAATGTGGAAACCTCTCCTGGGGTCATGGATTTATTGAGCCAGAATACCTACTGTTTTAATTATGTTGCTGGGGGACTGCTGCTCTTCCTGAAGCTCCCGCAACATTACTAACAAAATGCTCAGTGGTGTCACTGCCCCTGGTAGGGGCACCAGCATGCTCAACAAAAACCATTAACAGCCCTTCCAAGGTGACAAAGGGGCCCTCCTTGCTTGGGGCAGGGAATAATAAATGAGCAGGTCCTTCCACTCATTTGTTAGTCACTTAGTCTGTTTTTTTAAATTGCTTCTTCTTTGGGTTTGCCCACCAGGGACACCCACATGGTATATTTGTGTTGGGGGCTGTGAGATGAGCACCAGGGCCACGCAAGAGCCAGCAATCTATTTGTTTTTTAAAGTTTTTTTAAACACCCTCCGCATGCTTCGCAGGATCTTCAAGTGGATCCCCACCGAAACTAGAAGGACGGTCCCCCAGGCCCTCGTCAGCAGTAGACTGGACTACGGCAACGCACTCTGCGCAGGAGCCCCGGCCAAACTCCTGAAATGGATCCAACGCATCCAGAACGCCTCCGCATGCCTGATCCTCGACATCCAACGCCGCAGCCACATCACACCCCACCTGCACTGGCTCCCCATCAACAAGAGGATAACCTTCAAGCTCCTCACCCACGCACACAAGGCACTCCATGACACCGGACCAGCGTACCTCAACAGCCGACTCAGCCTCTACACCCCTACCTGCCAGCTCCGCTCTATAGACCGGGCCCTCGCTACCGTCCCCCGCATCCGAAGAGTGACCGGTGGCGGCAGATCATTCTCCCACCTAGCCGCCAAGACGTGGAACACCCCATTCGCCTACGACAGACCGAAGACCTCCTAACCTTCAGGAGACTCCTCAAGACCTGGCTCTTCGAACAGTAGCAACGTTCCTCCCCCGTAGCGCCTTGAGACCCTCACGGGTATGTAGTGCACTTTACAAATGCCATGATTGATTTATTGATTGATTGAAATGGAGGACGCACAGTATTTTTTACATTGGGAGCTGCGGGGGCAGCCCCTAGCGCAGAAGCTGGCAACACTTTATTTATTACAATTTTATTTAATAGAGGGGTGTCCCAGTGACCACCCAAGGCTACCCACAGCATTTTCAAAATTGGGGGCTGTGGGTGAGCCCCAAGGCCTTCACACCCCCACCGGCTCCCCTGCCAGCACCCATCTCAGGTGTGGGTAGGGAATGCAAGGTGTCCCAGGGTATGGGATACCGTGAGTGAGCTTGCCCCGGGGGATAGGGTCTCCAGGGCTATAGTGTGGCTCATGGAGAGGGGGCCAAATGTAAGAATTTGAACACCCCCCTATTCTACCATTCTTTCCCTATTCGATCATCCATATGTCTTCTACTGTCCTATGTCACTAGTCTCTATCCCATCTTTACGTGAAGCCCACTGCCTTTATTTCTAGTTTCCTACTCAACCCATCTCCATGTCTCTCTTCACCGTCACTTTTATGTCTCTGTGAAAGAACATGGAAAATACTATATTGAATGTGAATGGCACTGTTCAGGCTGTGTTTGGACAAAATATCAAGTTTTTGTGATACAAAAATGTTAGTGCAGAAATATTGTGTCACAAAATATTGTTGTCAAAAATATTGTTTTCTTTGGTGTATATTATTTTTAAAATATATGGCTTTATTTAATATGTTACTTCAATATAGTTGTAATTTCTTTTTTGTGAAATTTTATATTTATTAGATATAATAGTGTAGGTATTAGTATTGTTAGTATAACGGTTATATATTTTGTAATATGGATTGAATTCAAAGTGTTTAACTTATATTTTGTGTTGTTGGGTTTGTAGGGAAAAAAGGTGGGCAGTACTTTAAATCATAACTTCATTATTTTGTATTGTAAATTACAGAATTACTTCATTTATACATTTTTAAACTGTTCAACAGTAATTTTATGTACTTAAGTTTGGTTTGGAAAGTTGTATGTTTATTTATATATTAATAATTTGAATAATTTGTAGTACTTCAATGGTTTGTTGGTTTTTGTTGGAGTAGAATGTGGGAAGCTTCATAAATTACTAATCATTTTATACTAGTTCAAATTAATTTCGTATTGATTGTTGCTTATGAAATTGATTATGAATTGTTTAAATTATTTCATTTTTAATTGTTGGAATGCTTTTTACATTTTATTACAGTGTATTGAAATTATTTATCTTGGTAATTTATATTCTATTATTGGGTTGCTGGTTTCTTAGGGAAATAGGGTGGGAAGTCTAAATCATGTTATTTTAATGATGATTAATTTTTAACTGTTAATTAAATATGTCATTGATGATTATTAATATAAATTGTTGCATTTTGTAATTGTTCTAATAATTTGTTCTTTTTTAAACTTTACAGTATATTTAAATGTTTACATTTTGTATTAGTAAGTATATATTAATATTGATTTTTGATGGAGAATAAATTGAGAGGTACTTAAATTTTATGTTTTTGTTAAATTAATTGCTAATACTATTTAATTGATTAATTGATAATTTTATGTTTTTTAATGTTAGAACTGTTATGTACATTATTTGATTCATTCAATCATTTTGCTTTTGCTAAAGTACTATTTTTTAAAACAAATCATTGTATTTATTGTGTAAGTCATTGTTTTGGTGTCACCTGTTTTTGTATTATATTTGAGGTAGAGAAATACATTTTATTTATTATGCATTTATTATTTGGTTAGCAGTGTATAATATTTATTTGATATTTGTAATATGAATTTCATTTATTTTTTATTTTAGGTATTGATATATTTTGAACAAAATGATTAGGAGGTGCAATGTTGTTTGTGGTCCCTCCAGAGTCCTACATTTTTGTACTGCTGGTTACACTGGAGTGGGAATAGAAAATCAAACCCCTCTGGAGTCCAATATTCCCTGCTGTTACTTAGATTGGAGTGAGAATACCCGCAGGGGCCGAGAAAAAAGGGGGGTCCCAAAACGCGTTTTCCCCATTCAATTTCCCATGGGATCTGTTATCGCAGCTACAGCCCGAACTGCTGAACGGAATTACACCAAATTTGGCAAAGAGGTAGACCTCAGTTCAGACTAGTGCCTTTTGCATAAATGGTGTGAATCTATTCAGTAGTTCCTGAGAAAATTAGGGTAAAAAAAGTTAGTGATATCTATGGCCGGGGAGGATCTGCGCACCCTACCCACACCGTAAGCGCACCCTCCCCGAACCGAGCGCGCACCCTGACGATCACGCACTGAATGCTAATTGGCTGTCGAGTGTCTGTCTACATTCGAAACAAGGAACTGTTGGCGGCCATTTTCTGCCTCGGTAAAAGCGAGGCTGAAGAAGCAAGGGGAATAAGTGTGTAAAACATATAAAGGGGGCAGAGTGGAAATACTCTGACTCTCTAGATCTGCTTAGGGGATCCCAGAAGGACCCCCTGGGGCCCCCCTTTTTTTTTTTTTTCAAACAGCGAAATGCGCGCAGGGTGGGCGCATCCTATCGCGTTGGGTGCACGGATTCTCTTGCGTTGGGTGAGAGGTTCCTATCGCGTTGGGTGCGCGGATCCAAGGGAAAAAAAATTGACATTTTCCGGAGATAAACATCAAGTGTTTTGTTCTTGAGTGGCTCTAAAAAGAGTCGTTGTGTTCATTGAGAGTTTTTGGTACTCATAAGTAAGTACCTATACAGAGTCTAAAGTTGTTGAGGAAGACTCTGTTTCCTTCATCAGTAAAGTGTACTCCATCTCTCCTATACATCTCTTGCATATGAAAGCGCAGATTGTTATTGAAAATGGACCCCATTCTATAGTCTCGGAGAAAAGCAGAAACAGATTTATTCACATGTTTCCTAGCTTTCTCAATTTGTAGACAAAAATGATCGGACCAGTTCCATTTCTGCCTTTGGCATATGTTAGAATACACAAAGGCAGTTTTGGGGAAAAGTGAAATCAGTTCTGCAAAGGTGTCCTTCATAAGCATTTCCAGACCTACCCCAGTCAAAGTGCCTAGGTCATTGCCACCACAGTGCACTATTATGAGGTCAGGGTGTTGGATATACATGAAGGATTTCACCAATGGCATCAATTGGTGCCACTTAGCCCTCTCTGTCCAATCCATTTAATGTCTACATTTGGCAAACCTAGGTCTTTGTGAATGCCTTTGTTTTCTGCATACCTTTGGCTCCAGAAAATATAGCTGTGTCCCACAATCCACACTCTAAGCATCTTGAAAGGAGGTCTGGATGCACTCAGATGGTCTCTGTAAATGAAATGGCAGTTTGGAAAGTAAGATTTTTCTAAAATGGTGGCTAAGATGCAGTTTTGAAAAAAGAAAATAAATAATTGGTTGTTTGACAACCTTCTACACTGAAAGGTAGGGTGCATATTTCTGTTTTTTAAACGCATGATTCTTATTGGTTAACAAAAACTGATTGTAAGGAACATTATATATGATAAGCTGATATGTTGAAAAGTCAAGCACACTTGCTGTCTTGATTAGCAACATTGTGTGCTGAACTTGTGACCTGTTTGCTCAGTACACTGTTCCATGACCTGTTTCTATGGTAACAGGCAGAAGGCATATTGGGGGAAGGGTTCAAATTTATGTCATTTGGAAAGGGTTGAAATGTTTAACCAATGGAAATGTGTGTTTGGTTTTGAATGTATATGGGAAGGAATGTGATTTGATGTTTACATGTATATGTGGGGAAAATGAGAGGGAAACTTTGCCATTCTTTGGTTTTGCTGACAGGTGCACAGTGCAGAGATTCTGTATAAGAAAATCTGGTGTGTGACTGATATACTTCTTAATCTACAAAACTACTTGAAAGGTGAGTTATTTAATTGAGAGAAGGTCTTTTGTGATAAGCATTTGTGTTTTTCATGTGTTTCCAGGGAGATAGCTGTCCTGTTATTATATTTTGGTACAATTAGAAATCAGTGATTGTTTATGAATTTGTGAAATGAGTTATGTTTCTACACTAAAATGTAGTACTCCTTCTAGATGAAGAAATGTGTTTTGGTATAGTGCAAGGGATAGTGTTGTTTGTCTGGAATCACACTGTGAGTCTGTGTGCATTTGGGAGTCACTGTGAGAGAAACATTTGGTAACAATATGTATTTGCTGACAGATAAGTGTTTTAAAACCTGTCATGTTGTGAAGTTTTAGTAGCATTAGAAACCAGTCTTTGCTTATGCATTGATAAAATGAGTCATGTTTTGACACTAATGTGCTGTACTTTAATATGTAGATTGTGTGCAGTCCCCTTACCCCTTGAACAGTAGTGCATGAGTTTTGGTAAGCTGCTAGGGATAGTGTTGCTTGTCTAGAATCACACTGTGAGTCTGTGTGCATTTGGGTAAGGATTGTGAGAGAACCATTTGGTAACATTGTGTATTTGCTGACAGATTACTGTTTTAAAACCTGTCATGTTGTGAAGTTTTAGTAGCATTAGAAGCCAGTCTTTGCTTATGCATTGATAAAATGAGTCGTGCTTTGACAGTAATGTGCTGTACTTTAATATGTAGATTGTGTGCAGTCCCCTTACCCCTTGCACAGTAGTGAACGAGTTTTGGTAAACTGGTAGGGATAGTGTTGCTTGTCTAGAATCACACTGAGTCTGTGTGCATTTGGGAACCACTGTGAGAGAAGCATTTGGTAACATCGTGTATTTGCTGAAAGATAACTGTTTTAAAACCTGTCTTGTTGTCAAGTTTTAGTAGTATTAGAAGGCAGTTTTTGCTTATGCTTTGATTAATGAGTCAGGCTTTAACACTAAAGTGCAGTTCTGAAATATGTAGCTTGTGTGCAGTCCCCTTACCCCTTCCACAGTAGTGAATGAGTTTTGGTAAACTCCAAGGGATAGTGGTGCTTGTCTAGAATCACACTGTGAGTGTGTGTGCTTTTGGGAACCACTGTGAGAGAAGCATTTGGTAACATCATGTATTTGCTGACAGATAACTCTTTTAAAACCTGTCATGTTGTCAAGTTTTAGTAGCATTAGAAGCCAATCTTTGCTTATGCATTGATAAAATGAGTCATGCTTTGACACTAATGTGCTGTACTTTAATATGTAGATTGTGTGTAGTCCCCTTACCCCTTACACAGTAGTGAATGAGTTTTGGTAAGCTGCTAGGGATAGTGGTGCTTGTCTAGAATCACACTGTGAATCTGTGTGCATTTGGGTAAGGATTGTGAGAGAACCATTTGGTAACATCGTGTATTTGCTGACAGATTACTGTTTTAAAACCGGTCATGTTGTGAAGTTTTAGTAGCATTAGAAGCCAGTCTTTGCTTATGCATTGATAAAATGAGTCGTGCTTTGACAGTAATGTGCTGTACTTTAATATGTAGATTGTGTGCAGTCCCCTTATCCCTTGCACAGTAGTGAACGAGTTTTGGTAAACTGGTAGGGATAGTGTTGCTGGTCTAGAATCACACTGTGAGTCTGTGTGCATTTGGGAACCACTGTGAGAGAAGCATTTGGTAACATCGTGTATTTGCTGACAGATAACTGTTTTAAAACCTGTCTTGTTGTCAGGTTTTAGTAGTATTAGAAGGCAGTTTTTGCTTATGCTTTGATTAAATGAGTCAGGCTTTGACACTAAAGTGCAGTTCTAAAATATGTAGCTTCTGTGCAGTCCCCTTACTCCTTCCACAGTAGTGAATTAGTTTTGGTAAACTGGTAGGTATAGTGTTGCTTGTCTAGAATCACGCTGTGAGTCTGTGTGCATTTGGGAACCACTGTGAGAGAAGCATTTGGTAACATCGTGTATTTGCTGACAGATAACTTTTAAAATCTGTCTTGTTGTCAAGTTTTAGTAGCATTAGGAGGCAGTTCTTGCTTATGCTTTGATTAAATGAGTCAGGCTTTGACACAAAAGTGCAGTCCTGAAATATGTAGATTGTGTGCAGTTCCCTTACCACTTCCACAGTAGTGAATGAGTTTTGGTAAACTCCTAGGGATAGTGGTTGTTGTCTAGAATCACACTGAGTCTGTGTGCATTTGTGTAACCACTGTGAGAGAAGCATTTGAGAACTTCATTTCTTTGAATATGCATAACTGCTTAAAAAATGTCCTGTTCTCAAGTTTAGGTAGAATTAAAAGGTAGTCATTCCTGATGTATTCACCGAGGAACTGTCCTTGCAATACTGTAAACATTCAGTTAATATTCAAGTAGTAATGGAGTGAGGCAGGCCTTTGTACATGCATTGATTCAAATGCTTATCTACTATGCATGCAGTTCTCTAACCATCTACATAGTTCTCTTTCATATGTTTAATTCCACAGTCAGTATCCATACACTTCAAGCAAACACCCTGTCACTCCCCATGTACTCCTCTAGTGACCCATTCAGCAACATGTACTAATCCATTCACTGCGCAAAAACCCAAACACTTATAAATTCTCCCAGGCACTCTCTTTGCAGTACTTTAATCATTCAGTCAGTGTCTAAGTACTCATGGTGTGAGCCAGGCCTTTCAACATGGACTGCTTTAAACCCTATACATTATGCATACAGGCTTCTAGTCACCTACACACTTGTCTTTCACTTCTTTAATTAACTAGTCAGTATCTATATATTTCAATAACCATCTTGTCAGTCATCTTGCACTCATCCAGTGACTGATTCAGTACCATGTACTATTCTCTTCACTGCGCCAGAACTGAAAATGTAAAGGTTTTACCCAGGCACTGTCCTAGCAGTAGTCTAATGATTTAGTCAGTTTCTAAGTACTCATGTTGTGAACCATGCATTACCACATAGACTGCTTCAAATGTCTGTGCCGTACGCATGCAGTCTTCTAACATACTATACACTTGTCTTTAACAGCTTCAATTCCCCAGTCAGTATCCATGTACTTCCAGCAAACATTCTGTCACTCCCCTTGCACTGTTCCAGTGACCCATTCAGCACCATGTAGTAATGCATTCACTGCGCCAAAACTGAAACACTTATAAATTCACCCAGGCACTCTTCTTGCAATAGTATAATCATTCAGGCCTTTGCACATAGATTGATTCAAACGTGTTTCCACTATGCATGGAGGCTTCTAAGTACCAACATAATTGTCTTTCAGACCTTCAATTTCCCAGTCAGTATCTATAAACTCCAATAAACACTCTGTCACTTCAATTGCACACATCCACTGACTCATATGGCACTAAGTACTAATCTATTCACTGCACCAAAACCAAAAAACTTAAAAAGATTCGCCCAGTCACTCTTTTTGTAGTACTGTAATGATTCAGTCAGTACTCAGGTAGTTTTGCAGTGATCCAAGTGTTACTCTATGGACTGTTTTAAATGTCTATCTACTATGCATGTAGGTCTCTAGCCACCTACATACTTGTCTTTCACACCTTCAATATTACAGACAGTATTCATACAGTTCCCACAAACACTCTGTCACTCTCCTTATACTTCTCCAGTGACCCATTCAGCACCATGTACTAATCCATTCACTGTGCCAAATTCTAAACACTTATAAATTCACCCAGGCACTCTCCTTGCAGTACTCTAATCATTCAGTCAGTACCCAACTACTCATGCAGTGAGCCAGGCCTTAGCACATGGACTACTTCAAATGCCTATGCACTATGCATGCAGTTCTCTAACCATCAACACACTTCTCTTTCACACCTTCAATTCCCCAGTCAGTATAGATACACTCCAGAAAACACCTTATCACTCCCCTTGCACTCCTCCAGTGACCCATTCAGCACCATGTACTAATGTAATTACTGCACCAAAAGCCAACCACTTATAAATTCACCCAGGCACTCTCCTTGCAGTACTCTAATCATTCTGTCAGTACCCAAGTATGCATGCATTGAGTCAGGCCTTAGCACATAGACTGCTTCAAACGCCTATTCACTATGCATGCAGTCCTCTAACCACCTACACAGTTAATTTTCACACCTTCAATTCCCCAGTCAGCATTCATTCACTTCCAGCAAACACCCTGTCACTCCTTTTGTACTCCTCTAGGGACCCATTCAGCACCATGTACTAATCCATTCACTGTGCCAAAACCCAAACACTTATAAATTCACCAAGGCACTCTCCTTGCAGTACTCTAATCATTCAGTCAGTGCCCAAGTATTCATGCACTGAGCCAGGCCTTAGCACATGGACTGCTTCAAACGCCTATCCACTATGCATGCAGTCCTCTAACCACGTACATACTTGTCTTTCACACCTTCAATTCCCCAGTCAGTATATATACACTCCAGCAAACACCCTGTCACTCCCCTTGCACTTCTCTAGTGACCCATTCAGTACCATGTACTAATCCATTCACTACGCCAAAACCCAAACACTTATAAATTCACCCATGCACTCTCCTTGCAGTACTGTAATCATTCAGTCAGTACCCAAGTACTCATTCAGCGACCCAGGCCTTAGCACATGGACTGCTTCAAACCCCTATCCACTATGCATGCAGTCCTTTAACCACCTACACACTTGTCTTTCACACCTTCAATTCCCTAGTCAGTATCCATACAGTCCAGCAAACATCCTGTCACTCCCTTTGCACTCCTCTAGTGACTCATTCAGTACCAAGTACTAATCCATTCACTGCGCCAAAAGCCAACCAGTTATAAATTCACCCAGGCACTCTCCTTGCTGTACTCTAATCATTCAGTCAGTATCCAAGTACTCATGCAGTTTCAAATGAAAAAAGCAACAGGAAGTCCCATGAGTGTATGGGAAGAGAGCTTGGAAGCTCGTTGTTTCCCGCAGTTGTTTCCAACAGGAAAAGGTGGACGATATGATGAATGTCCTGTGCAGATTCCTGCATCTGAATATCGGACAACAAGATTATATGCAGAAGATCCAAGATTTCGACAATGTATCCCTTATATGTTTCATCTTCTGTTTGAAAGTGACTTGTCTGGACTTTCATATGCAGTAAATCACATTTTTAAAACTGGAATGCATCTTCAAAATGTAACTGCAAAGGATTTTATGGATAAAGTGCATCAGAGAGATGATCATTTAGAATCTCAGTTGATTAATCTGATGGCATGTCATCGTGGGACTAATGAATATTGGTACCGTCGACATGGAGAACTGAAATGTATGCTACGCAACTTGGGAACTCCTACATGGTTTGTTACACTAAGCTGTGCTGAGTATGCTTGGGATGATTTACTTGAATTTCTTCGAGAGGCAAATTCCAATATAAAAAATATTGAATACAAGACACCTGGAGAAATGTGCTCTTTGGATCCTGTCAATGTATGCAGATATTTCAATCATAGATTTGTAGCTATGATGTCGTTCATCTGCAATAAAAAGAATCCTCCTCTTGGAGAAGTTGTGGATTTCTTTTGGAGCAAGGAGTATCAAGCAAGAGGTGTTCCTCACATACATATGTTGTTATGGATCAAGGACGCCCCCAAATTTGGAACAGATTCAGATGAAACTGTTTTGTCTTTCATTGAAGATTATGCTACATGTGCTCTTCCCAATAGCAGAGAAGATAAAAACTTAAAACAACAAGTCTTACGATTTCAGAGCCACAGGTGTGGAAAATACTGTCGACGAAAGTACAAGTCAAAGGATAAGTTCTATACCAAATGTCGTTTTGGATTTCCACGTCCTGTATTATCCAAAGGAAGAGTGAACAGTTTTATGTCAGCTATGCGACATACCATCACAAGAAAGTCTCCGAAAAACACCTACAACTTAAGAAGAAGCGAAGAATCGAAATACATAAATGACTACAATCCAGTTATTTTATCCATGTGGAACGCTAACATGGATATTCAGTATGTTGCGGACAATTCCATTGCTGTTGCTCGATATGTAAAGTCTTACATTACTAAATCAGAAAAGACTGAATTGAAAGAAATGTGGGAAGAGATTTCTCACAAGAAGAATCTAAGTAAGAAATTATCCAGTTTCAGTGTGAAGATGTTATCGCATCGTGAAATTGGAGCATATGAATGTTCAGATCGGTTATCATCTGCAAGTCTATATTCCAAAAGTAGAAGAATCATTTGGGTGAGTCTAGGTCTTGCAGGAATGCGAAATCGGGTACTGAAATCTGTTCAAGAAATTGAATATTTAGCAGAAAATGAACCAGAAAGTACAGATATTTTGAAAACGAATATGTTGGACACATACTACCCAAATAGAAGTCATCATCTTGAGAACATGTGTCTGCAAGTGCTGCAAAACTACACTTTTAAACAGAATACTACAGAGAACATCAACGATGGAAAATATGCAGTGATTGGTTCCGAAGGATGTCTGGTGAAACAAAGGAAAGGAAATATAATTAATCACAGGAAACTGAGTTGTGACACTGCTGAGAAAAGGGAATTTGACTATTTAGCCCTTTTTCAAATGTTCAAACCATGGTGTTCAGAACTGGAATTACTTGGAGATTTTCCCAGCTATGAAGATTCATTTAATGCTTCTAAAGATAGCATACAATGCAGTGCTTTCGCAAATTATGTCAAAATGTTGAATGATGAAATTGATCAAGAAGCTACAATTGCAGCTGAGATTGCTAGAGACAGTTCTCAAGACAGTCAAAGTTCTGCTGCACTGACTCAAGATCCACTAGGACAACCAATTGTTGAAAATGAAGCAGCGATTGCAATGAATGAGGTGGAAACAGCAATGTATCAAGCTCAAGAAGATGCAATACAGTTAGGAAACTTGGAAGAACAACTAAATGTTGAACAGAAACAAATATATCAGCAAGTGAAAGAGCAGATTCACCATGGATTACTTCATGAAAAGAGAGGGTGCTCATGTACATCATTTCAACCTATCCGAATGTATCTGAGTGGTCAAGCTGGATCAGGAAAAAGTTTCTTAATTAAAGTAATTACAAGTTATCTGCAGAAAACAACTGATTCGCATTTGTCTTGTGTTGTCACTGCTCCAACTGGGTTGGCAGCACATAACATTAAAGGAATTACTTTACATTGTTTACTAATGCTGCCAGTAGAGCATGAGAACAAATTGGAATACCACAAGCTATCTGGAGAAGCTTGTTGTGAAGTTTTAAGAGTCCAGAAGAAAATGAAACTTCTCATTGTTGATGAGGTGAGCATGGTCTCAAACTTGATGCTTGCCTTTGTGCATTTAAGAATGCAGCAAATTCTTAAAACAGAGTATGACGTGTTTTCTCTGCGAAGGGTTTTAGGGACAGGAAATTTGGCGCTCAGGCAGGTAAACGGTGGGATATAGAGAGAAAACAAAGAACAAAAGCTTCACGGTGCAAGCAGGTCAGGGGAAGACCCAAAACCCCAGTGTGAGGTGTGGGCTAGAAACCCATAACAAAACAATTTATAAACAAATCCTGCGCACACGTTTAGGATTAAAGAGACATTAACAATATGGAGAATCAGGAGTAAGTCAGCAATGATGGTTCCCGAAATGTTGGTTTAATGCAAGTTTGAGTTTTTTCAGAACACAAAATGCCAGCCAACACGTGTTTCGTCTACAGGTAGTGGCCTGTGACTCTTCAGGGCTGATGGAGGCGGATCGTTCAAGTATCGAAGTAACGGTGAAGATTCCAAAAGGATTTCGGCAACAAGACACCAACGATCTGGACAAGCCTGCACTAGGCTACCTTAACATGGACGCACCCGCCCGTGTGACTTCTATCAGTTTCTTTTCCAGAATAGACCACTTTTAATTTCGAATCCTTTTGGAATCTTCACCGTTACTTCGATACTTGAACGATCTGGTGTTTTGTCTTTTGAAGAAACTCAAACTTGCATTAAACCAACATTTCGGGAATCATCAATGCTGACTTACTCCTGATTCTCCATATTGTTAATGTTTCTTTACTCCTAAACGTGTGCGCAGGATAAGTGTTGTTGTGCATGTCCTTTCAGATGTCATCAGTGATGTCATCAGTGATGTCACTGACCATGTCATGAGTGATGTAATATGTGACGTCATCAGCAGTGCATTGCGGGGGCGCGAATTATAGTTAGCTGAACTAACTATAACGGGGGAATTTCTAGGGTTTTGTATGAGGGAAATGTCCAGCTAACTATAACGCCCCTGAAACCTATGGTTTTTTCAGTGAATATATATATATTATGGCTGGCATACCTTAAGAAAAATAAAACCAATTGTATGCACTGAAATGCGGTCCGTGCTCCTTTCTTTCAGCACAGTGAAGCGAAGCGCTAAACGGCGGAGGAGTGTTTTGGATATATATATATATATATATATATATATATATATATATTGAAATTTTGTTTGGAACTTTGGGTGGTTTTCTTTGACATATATATGCTGTCTTCCCTCTATTACTATATGACACTAGTGGACAAACAATAGTTTTTCAACAGGTAAAATGATTGTTGTAATGACGAAATCTGCAATTTCCATAAAGAATGACATTTAGTGCCCAATATGGTATATATTTTGTGATTGATCATATTTTATAATTTTGATTTAAACTTCTTGTTAATCTTATGATTTTGATGTGTGATGAAACAGGACATTGGTTGTGTTAAGTGATTGCCCTTTGTTGATAAACAATGGAAATTGCCTAAGCTGTAATCAATTGTTTACATGTTACAAGATGGACACCACGCATTGTGTTAGCTGTCGTGGAGCTATCAGTCCACTTTCTATGTTTATGCACTCCAAGCTCTTAATGGTTGTAGACGCATTATTCTGGCGTCGTGAACAAGGCTCAGTGGGAGCCGAAATACGTAGACGCTTTTGTCTGCACATGGAGTATTGAAAATAAAATATCTTGAAACCCCTCTACGTGGAGTGCCGTCTCTGTTGTGAGGAATACGGAGAATCTACAATATATATATATATATCACAATTCCCATTCCCAATACACAAACAGGTCCAGAACGAACTGGTTTACAAGACACTTATGTTTATTGTGGCAAGCTCTGGTGACGCGTTTAGAGCATCAAAGCGGCCTTTCTCACTACAGGTAATAGATGCCATTTTGTTGCTTTTATACATCAATGATTTTTCAAAACTTTCTTAAAGTGACATTGCCATTAAAGTGACATGTGCAAACTTTGCAATACTTAATTCCGTTGTATTTGTAATTTTAATTTTAATTTGTAATTTGAATGCTTAAATTCAACCACAGGAATTCCCACTCCTCGCGAATTCACTGTCTGACCAATATATCAATTACTGATCAACAACTCATTAATTTCTGAGCATTCAAGGAAATTAATTCATAAATGATAAATAAATAAAATTCATCCTAACCTTCTATCAAAATTACCCAATATTGTACAATATCGAATGATCTTCAAATTACAATTAGCAACCGAATATATTATGAGCAAGTGCCCAAATAAAGTGCACTGTGTTATGTCCGAACCTGCGGTGGTGTTCAAAAGCAGCGCTGTGCAAAACATGCTTTGTAAACATCTAAATTCTTAATTCCCCAAATCTTGAATTCAACTTCAAATTTAAAAATCAAGAATTTAAAAACAGAAATGATCCTGGCACCTTCCAAAGACAGTATATTTCCTGGGTTAATCCTCAATGGATAAACCTCACATTATAATTAAACTCATAAGCATGGCATTTTCTTACATCTAGTGCTGTGGCCTTATGGGCATGCACCCACCTTCTGGTGCACATTCGACGGGAGCTACAGATGTTAAAGCTCCCCACCTGTTGATCTTTTCGGCTTATTAATTAATAGCATTATTAATTCAATATATTCACACAAATTGGTAAAATTATAAAAAAGTGTCTGAAAAGTGCTCAAGTGTTCTGAATAAAACCATTAAACCTTTTTTTATTAATGCACATGTCTATCTTAACTACATGGACTGGCTAGAGTTTCACGTCTTGTTGCTTTATGAATATATTTCTAACTAAAGATGTATAAATAAATCGTCTTCAATATATAAACCATCCGGTACTTTCGTGTTAAGCCTCAGGATGTACCTGGATTCAGGTTGTCAAAGACATCACTCTCTATTCCCACCTCTAATTCTACTGAGGACAGAGTTTAGCACAAAATATGAAAGATCGTCTATCCTGCTCTCATGAACCTCTTCGAAATGGCGTGCTGCAGGGTAGGACTGATCTTTGTGCTTGAGATGATCTAATATGCTGCAAAATGTAAAGATGTAGTCTGGCCTATGTACATATTAGAACATGTACATCTTAGTGCATGGACAGAAAATTCACTCCTGCAATGCAGCGATTTCTCATTCATTAGAGTTCCATCAAAGAAAGGTAAACAGGCCTGCGTAGTGTTGATCCCATAGTTGCAGACCATGGGCCTATGACATTTCTTGAATCCACCACTTACTGCAAGCCAGGTGTCCTGTCTTTGTATTTCTGGACTGCTCTCTACAAGTTTTTCTGCGAAATACAATAAGGGGCCTGTGGTGTACCTGTGATCCTTTCACCAGTTCACTACAAAGAAGGTGGCAGTGCTTCTGTAAAATCTGCCTCACCTTTTGATGTTTAGTACTTAACACTGTGATTAACCGGATCTCCTGCTCACTTTGAGGTACTGCGTTTTTCTCATAAAAGATCAGCTCTTTCTGTAGTCTTGGAATTTGCTCTGTCTCTGGCCCCTTGCAATACCTCTTGATTATAGCCTCGGGCATGGAATCTATCTGTAAGTTCCTGTTGGACCTGATTCAGTTGTACAATGCTACAACATCTCCAACGCATGCTGAGTTTCTCCGCATACGGATGGCTGAACTCCAGTTTGTTTGTATTAAAACTGCAGGCATTTAGCACCATGTTGCCTGCAGCGGACTTCCGTCTTAGGGGCCGATTACAATGCTGCCGGAAAAGGCTCAGATTGTCGGTCAGAGCCTTTCTGACAGCATCGTAATGTGCTGGTCGGATTCCTTTCAGCCTGTCTCATTACAATAGAGACAGTCGGAAAGGAATCCGACCGGTCATTCCAACTCTCTTCTGACAGGCTCGGAGAACCCATCCGCCAGTCGGAATGCTGTCAGTAATCCCAAGGGTGGCTCTTTCTGCCCGAGGGATTACGATTTCGGATTTTGACAGCCTTCTGTGCCGGCCTTTCTGACACAGAAAGGCTGTCGGAACTGAACTTTGGGGGCCTCCAGTTGGAGGCCGCGGGGGCACCGATGGTGCCCATCTGTTGATCCCTGCACCCCGTGGCAGTCACCTTGTGTTGCTTGCCACAGGGTGCAGGGATGAACTGCACCTCCTATTTTACAATGGGAGCATGTATTTCGGCCAGAATACATGCTCCCATTGTAAAGTTTAGGAATGCGACTGAACGGTGCTTGGTCGCATCCTAATTAGTCGGTTGGGACCGCCAACTGGGTGTCAGTCGGTCCCATGATGGAGACAATGTCGGGTGCAGGAAACTCCGCCCGACATCGTAATAGGGCCCTTAGTGTATAGCTTGCCTTGATCTATGTACGCTGTAAGATCTAAAAATGGTACTTCCCGTTGGCTAATCTATGACCTAAAATGTAGATTAAGATCGTTGATATTGATCATACCTACAAATTGTTAAGCAGCAGCTTTGGTACTCCGCTGTATGACAAACAAGTTGTCGATATAACGTGACCATAAAAATCACATTGTCTGCCAATTCCTGTGCGAACTCTTGGGCCAGCACCTGCTCCTCCCACCAGCCCATATGCAAATTAGCGTAACTGGTGGCAAAACAGGTACCAATGGTCGTGCCCCTCAGCTGCTTGTAAATCTCATGTCCAAAGAGGAGATATTATTTTGCAGGCACCAGCAAAAGCCATTGGTCTAAAAGTAAGAAAATATTCAACTGCTCTTATTCCATCCTCAAGGGAGATGCTAGTATATAACGATGATACACCCATAGTCAATAAAACATAGCCATCCTTCCAGTTGATGTCATAGACTTTTTTCAGGAAATCGTCGGTGTCCTGTATATACGAGGACAAGCTTCTAACAAACCCCTGACATTTAAAAAAAAAATATTTTGATGTATTCTTGAATAGGCACCATGTCGCTGAAATAATGGTCCGGCACGGTGGTGTGGTCAGAGTTTTGTGGACCTTCGGTATGAGGTATAAAATGGGTAAAATCGGTGAATCTGTCTTCAAGAATAAATATTCTGCCTGTGTAATGAGTCCTACTCTTCTCCACTGAGCTAGTTCAACATGATAATCAATCTTAATGTTTTGGGCCACACCTTTATCTATTTTACAATAGCACTTGGAGTCTCCCAGCTGGCCCAACGCTTCTTCCATGTACATATGTAGTGGCCATAATACACTATTGCCACATTTGTCCACCTGTCGAACCACTATGTCTTTTCTTTGGTGGATGTTTTTGAGTAGGCAATTGTATTTTGATTGAAAAGAACCAGTTTGCTCTCCATCCTCGCCCTTGTTGCCTTGACATTGCAGAAATTTTAAATCATAAATTACTAGCTCAGGTAAACATAATTATGGAATCACTTGGAGTTAAAGGGGAATAAATAGATCTAGGTTTGAATGATGTCACTTATGACATTCAGCCCTTTACTCTTCTATGAGCCTTTCATCTGCAACCTCTTGTATATATCCTCTAGACATACTGTCCATGTCTCTTAGGGGTTCCAAATCAGAAATCTGAAGGTGGCCCATATCTCTTCGCTGTGTCATTATTCCTTTTTGACCATTTGTCTGCTTTTATGGATTTTGCACAACTTAAGCTTCCTGATGAATTAGAGGCAATCAATCCTTGTTTGGACAAGTTAGTAGTTAGGGTACAGTATGATAAACCAAGGGCTAAGATATTTATTTATTCCATATTATGTTCCATGCCTGACAGATTGATTATATTGGTCATATTGTCCTCATTTCTTTCTAATTCCGAGTATTGCCTTGTTTCACACTTTTTGGTTCTATATCTCCAGCTTTTCCTCTTCCTCTGCCTCCTCTGCATGGGTTTCTGTCCCGGCTCTGCAGAGGTCTGAGGTTGCAGTCGCAGCATAAAAAACTGTTGCTCATCCTCAACATATGGTACTGGCTGACTCTATCTTTTTTCTTCAATGTCGGTTTCAACTTCAGAGCTCAGCTCAGAATTCGTCTCATCGCTCCTCTTAGGGACACTACTTTATAGACCTTGTGATATCTTCTGTCAATATAAATTATCAAATCTTTTTGAAAATGTGAATATTTGGCCCTGTTGGTAATCCAGCTGGATCCTTTTGAATGTTATCGCTTTACAATCCTTGATAGACTCTTTGTGTTTAGACAAGCACGCCTGCATATCAACTTCAAGCTTGGTGATTAAAACTTGATCTAGTTGTTTCCTTAGTTCCTCTTTGAGCCCTTCAATTTCTTTTAATACCACATCGCGGTCAATATCGGCGTATTTGATCAATATCGCCATCATAAGCTTGGATGATTCCGCACTATTCTCCGCCCACTTGCGGAGCAATTTCGGATTTTGATTTTCATATGTTGGTGCAATTAGGATTCATAAGCCCCTCGGAATGCGTGCCACCTCCAGGTAACGTTGGAGGGACCTACTCTCCAACCATTTTAAAAGTTCCCTTTTTGTAGTTTTTCTGGTACTTTCATTATTTCCGTACATTCCGTCGGACGTTCACTCCTTCCCTGCACTTCAGGGTTATCAGAATCCTCAGGTACATCCGAGTCGCTGAAAAGCTTTTACGCTGCAATTTCCATTGCTCTCAGCCAGTCCATGATCACCATTCCTCGCAACAAACACTGATGTTCCACACTGTCCGGATCTGCATTTCAATGCTGCTCTCCCCACTGCCTCTTTCTTATGCGGTGCAGCTTACAGTACTCTCGGGCGTCCTTGGCCTCTGGGCAACGGCAGCTGAGCAACTATATGACTCTTAGGCTGGGGAGGCTCCACAGCTGTGTTCACCATACAGTCCTCTTTTTTCGCCACTAACTGCGGTGCTCCAGAATGAGAGAGTATACCAGACTCCAACACCGGCAAGTTGAAAATAAATTCCACAACGCCCGTTCCCAATCCATAAACAGACTCCATCCCGCTCGGGTTGACAAGAGTCTTTAGTATTTTATGGCAAACTATGGTGGCGCGTTTCAACCACCAAAGCGGCCTTTCTCACAACAGGTAATAGACACCATTTTGTTGCTTTTCAATACCAAGGGGTATATTCACAAGAACGTGTGATAACTACTGCAAGAGTAGCGTAATGCAACTTTCAATAACGCAGCCCATCGCGGGAAAATTACCCAGTGACAACGTGGGTTTCACAACAAGGCGGTAGCATGCGATAGTCTGCCGAAACCGCGGACAATGTCTGCGATAAAACCACCTCGATGGAGATAAAAACACAAACTACAACACCAAAAAACCTGCGATGGACCAAAGCGCGATGAGGAAATCAGCGATAAGCAGCACCAGGCCTGCAACACTCACCTGGCGGGTGGGAAAAATCCCCATAAAAGCAGAAAAAGCACCCACACACAAACTGACCTACACCCAAGCACCATGGAGGCAGCCGGAGCAGGCACAGAGGACAAGCGCAACCCCACAAGCACCCCGGACGACCAGCCTGGGACCACCGGGACAGGGAAGGACAAGGACAAGAAGACGAGGAAGACGAAGTTCAGTCCGCAGGCGAACAGGATCATAGTCACGGAGGTGATGGAACACCATTAACAACTCTTCATCACCTCCAACGTGTCAATAGGCACTAAAACTGCAATATGGCGGGACATCGTCGACAAGGTGAATGCCGTCGGAGAGCACAAGAGGAGAATGGACGAGGTCAAGAGGCGATGGAATAACATCAAGCGAAAGACCAAGGAGAAACTCTCCGCCAACCAGGAGGCAGCAATGCAGACTGGAGGTGGGGGCCCAGCACCACAGCTGGAGCTAGATGACATGGAGGAGCTGGAGTCGACCGTCATCAGCGTGGAGACTGTGGACGGAGATGGGGGACCGGACACTGCTCGACAGGGCACAACACCACTGCAACAGGGTGAGTGACCACCAGGTACTGGGGGGACAGGTGGAGACGGCCACAATGGCACACATGCACAATCAAGCAGAGCACAGTGCACACCCACAATGACTCTGGGTCATCGCCCAGATCTACCGACTGTCACAATGTACAATGCCATGCTGTCGGAATGTGAACATGTACCATGTGTCTACACACATGTGGAAACATTGTAATACACCATCTCCCCTTCACATCACAGGGGCACCGTCAACACCTCCTGCAGAGCAGTCCCAGCCACTCTTCACGGATGACGAGGAGGACAACGCCAGCATCAACATCCAAGACATCATTTACCTCATCCGCCATTCACCTCCAGGCTCAGGGCAGCCCAGCTACATCGATGAGACCCCACCGACCACCCAAACTACGCAGCAGAAGGCACCCACAGCCCGGCACCCTCCCAAGAGCTCCAGGAACAACTCATGGCCTTCCAACGCTGTGTGCTGGAGTGCCAGAAGGAGAGCTGGTGCATGTGGGTGTCGGCATCATGGCTGCCAAACTGGACGCCATCCTTGGGTGTCTATGTCTGCCCCATGGTCTCCAACGAGCCCTGACTGACATCGCTGGAGTCATGACGCGGAGAGAAGAACACCTGTCTGCTCAGAGAAGCTCCAGCGATGCCAGCCGTGAGCTAGCACACATACGGAGGCTCATGGAGGACATGGTGTGTATGGAGGTGGAAAGGTTTGCCAGCTCTCAACAAAGGGGAGGCGGACCTCTTGGGCCAGGAAGTTACGCTTGGGGAGGTCCGAGGGGCGATTAAGCATATGGCACGGAAGAAGTCCCCCGGGGTGGATGGGCTCCCTATTGAATTTTACGCAGCCTATGTTGATCTCTTGGCGCCTAGGCTGGTATCCCTCTACAATCAGTCACGAGCAGCGGGCAGGCTCCCTGCTGTGATGCGGGAGGCGCTGATTGTGCCTTTGCTGAAGCCCGGGAAGTCCCCCTCCGATGTGACTGTATACCGCCCGCTGGCGATGCTCACCGTCGATTATAAGATCTTAAGTCGGATATTGGCCTCTCGGCTTCTGCCCTACATGACTCGGCTGGTGCATGGAGACCAGGCAGGGTTCATCCCCAAGCGTGATACGGCCAGTAATGTAAGGCGTCTCCTTCGAATAGTTCGCACACTGCTGCCGGTCGACATAGAAAAGGCCTTTGACAGCTTGGAATGGCCGTACTTGTTTCGGGTCCTGCGTGCCTTTGGTCTGGGGGATCGCTTTGTGTCTTGGACGGAGCTGTTATATAGGGAGTCCACGGCCCGCACTAGAACGGGGGGCTGGTGTCCTCCCCGTGTGCAGTGGGCAGGGGAACGCGCCAAGGGTGTCCCTTATCGCCGCTGCCGTTCGCGCTGGCCATGGAGCCACTGGCGGCTCAGGCCCGAAAGGGGAGTTGGTTTGAGGGGTGGGTGAACGATGATACTCACTATATCGCGCTCTACGCGGATGACCTCCTCATGTTTTTAAGCAATACCCGGGGTGATCTGGAGGGAGCCAAGAGATTGCTGGGGTGTCTCGAGGACTTGGCAGGGCTGAAGGTGAATTGGGCTAAGTCGTGTCTCTTCCCCGCTTCCAGGAAGGCGGGAGGCCCCCGCTTTACGGAGGAGGTCCGCTGGGAGTACACTTGCATAACATACTTGGGGACGCGCATTTACCATGACCGCACAGACCTGGTGGAGGGTAATATCGGCAGGGCGGTGCGTGGTCTTCGAGGTACTATGGACTTCTGGCAGATGCTGCCACTCTCCCTGATGGGACGGGTGGCTCTTCTCAGGATGGTGGCACTTCCTTGGCTGTTATATTACTTCAGGACGCTGCCAGTCTGGGTCCCGGCATCGACGTTTAAACGACTCCAGCAGATGATCACGGGGTTCTTATGGAACTCTGGCCGGCGTCGGGTAGCTTTGCACAAGCTGCTGAGGCCGCGGGGTGAGGGCGGTCTGGCGGTACCAGACCTAGAGACTTATTACTTGGCTGCTCAATAGCAGTGGTTGACCCAGACGGTGGCTCGAGAGTTCAGGGGAATCGGCGAGGGTGCGGGAGGGCGGATTCCGGCCCCTATCCTGGCAAAGATAATCCTACAGCAGCTGCGTGGGTGAGATGCCTGCTGAGGTACAGACCTTCCGGCAGTGTTGGACTAGAGTCAGCAGAGAGCGCGGGTCGCCCGTCCTTATGCACCCGAGATACCTCTATTGATGTGCCAGCAGCTTCCGCATGGGGGCAACTGGTCGGCGTTGTCGGGATGGAGCGATGCGGGTTTGATGACGGTAGGGGATCTATACGAGGATGGCGTGCTCCTGCCTTACGACTCTGTTCGTGAGCGTTATGGGCTGCCGTGCGGGGATTACCTGCTTCACTCGGCCCTGGTGTCGGCTATTCAGCGTCGGTGGCGGAGTGGATTATTGGAGCCGCAGACCTCCATATCTTGCCAGTATGTGGTATTGGCGACGGGCACGATCAAAGCGGTTACATGTTTATGTCGGTGGATGATGACGGAAATGCTGACCCCTCTGGACAGGCTAAAGCAGCGTTGGGAGGAGGATATTGACAGGGTTATTCCTGACAGAGTGTGGGCTGAATTGCTTGAGCGCCCTTGGAAATGTTCTAGGAATGCTCGTTTTCAGCAGATTCAATTCTTTATTTTACAACGGGCTTAACTTACCCCAGTCAAGATTCAGAGTTATTTCCATACTCTCACGGCGCCCTGCCCTCGCTGTCGGGCGGAGGGAGCTGACCTCTGCCACATGTTGTGGGGTTGCCCTCAGGTTAGGGACTACTGGCGGGGGGTGTGGACATTGCTATGCACTATCACGGACAGGGAGGTTGAATTCGGTATCAGTCCGAGCTTATTACACTGGTTCCCCCACACCTCCAAGAATAAAATAACCAGTAAATTTATATACCTAGGGTTGGTGTTAGCCAAGCGGGAAATCACTGCTAACTGGAAGTTGCAACGAGGGCCACGATTGCAGAAGTGGAGGGCAGAATTTACTCGGTGGGCAGAATGCGAGGCGGTCCTTCGCACGCAGTCGGCTACCCGGGCTCATAGTGATAGGGCGTTGGATTCGGCCCGATCTTGGGGTACATTGGTGGAACTCTTAAAAGTGGCTGACTCTTATGGGGATGGGGCCTCTGATGCAGAGGTGGGACAGGTCCTGCCCTCCCCTGCATCTGATTAGAGAAGAGCTGAGGGACTAGGAAACGGCACACTTGGGTGGTCGGTGGTCCTGTGTTGGGAAGGTCGGAGATGTAGAGTTAAAGACTTGAGTGTCTTGCCATGTATCCTGTCAAGCAGTCATGCCGGTGGGGGGGGGGGGAGCAGAGGGGGTGGTTTGGGGAAGGGTTGTAGCATGGGGTAGTTGTTTGACTTTTGTTTGGTTGCTCCAATTGCACGGTGGAACCCCCTGAATGGAGACTCTGCGCTGTGCGAGTATATGGTAAGCCTACATGCGGACGCTGGGTGGTGGGCCTCTAAGGGATCCCCTGCAAGGTTGCTGGGGGGGCACCGACTTACCCCATATACTGTGGACTTATAATTGGGAAGTTAATGCTATGGGAGTTGTATATTGGCATGCCCAGACAAGAGATAGTTGTTGATTGTACTGTTTTTTGAGTGATTTCAATGCAAATAAACATATTTACCCAAAAAAAAATGGAGGTGGAAAGGATGGCAGCCACCGCTGCACATCATCGAAATGTAGCTGGGATCTATCATGCCCTACTGACCTCCACCATGGCATTGCCGCCACAAGGCATGGCACAGATGAATGCTGCTGCCCCCACACCATCCACATCCCCGCCCCCTGATGTGTCAGTGGCAAACAGTGCGGCGGCTGGATCCACTCAGGCCCCTGATGTGTCAGTGGCACACAGTGCGGCAGCCGGTTCTGCAACACCCACAGGTGGGGCAGGGCACACACCCGGGGATGAGGCCGCAGATGGGACTGTGGTCAGAAGGACCAGGCACTAGCATTCATTACTGCCACCTGGCCAGTTTCTGCTTGGTCCCGCACATGGCCTCATGACCTTACACTGACCCACAACCCATTCTGGTGCACTCACCTTGGACAGCGACATGGACTGCCACTTCCGGATTGGTGACCAATGACACTTCGACCAGGCTGCGGACTGTACCCTTCCCTTCAGCAGGACTTGTCATCCCCGAATGGACTCTGGCTGGCCCTCCATGGTCCCATATTGTGTAGTGTGCTGGGCATTGCCCTGAACCGCTCCATCTGCATAACTGCACTGGATGTGCAATAAACATCCATTGATGCACTGCTGTGTTATGTCTAATCATCATTCATGTATGAATGTGTGGACGAATGTAGGGACAGTGATTTTCCTTTCGTCAATGATGCTCATCCAGGGACACACGCATCACTCACTTCCATGTCTAGACATGGACTGAACCACGTACAGAGCCAACGTGTCATGGTGGCAAGCCCTGCACTGGTCCGGTGTACGGCAGGCCAGACCACTCTGCTTGCGCTCAGAGAGGGGGCCATCATTGCTACCCGTCGCAGGCGTACTCGCTGGTGGTGTGCAGGTCACTGGTCTAGTTGTCAGCATGTCACAGATACTCTCTGAGGGCAGGTTTGCACGCACACCACACCCATCCGGCACAGGTGTCACAGGCCATGTGACTCCGCCAACATAAGGGGCCGACGACGTCACATTCTCCTCTGTCCGTGGCGACTGGATGACGGACGCCACGGTTCCCAATCAGAAAGGGCCCAAGAGTTTTGTTGCGCACAGTGTTAGGGGCAACCCAGGCCTGCATACAGCATGGGCCAACCACCACGTGGCGCTGACTGGGGTTGCACAGGGTTAGTCGCACCCAGCGCATTGCGGCAGGCACAGGCACCCCGCCACGGGACGGTGACTTTGGGTGCACTGAGTCAGTGGCACCTTAGGCTGCTGAGTGGGTGGGCACCCTGCGATGATGCCCCGTCCCGCGGTACGGGCAACTCAGGTTTCCTGTGCCCTGCTGGACCGCAGTGTAGGCCAGAGCCTGCGGGCTGCGCGGGCCTACAGCCATGTGGCCTCACTTCCGGGTCACGGACTTAGTGGCACCCATTGGGCTGATCAGGTGTGCAAAAGACACACAATTGATGTACGTAATGCTGAACAAATCAAAACTGGGCGGGTGTGCAGCCTGCGATGTTGCCAGGTGCTCTGGTATGTCCTCTGTCAAGGAGTATTCAAGACCCAGCACCAAACGTGAGGCCTGGTGGCCTGCGGTTTGTGGCTGCATGGTGTGGTGGGTGCCATATCCACGGGCCCCGGGCTTGTGGCTTGCAGCGGCACGTGGTGGGACATCCAGTCTACACTCTGGCGGCGGAAGGTGAGCAGTGCGTCCTGGGTGTGCATGGGTGGGCATGCTCCGTGTGTGGTGGGTGCCTTTGTGATGCCTCTGCCAGGATGTGCATGGGCGGCCATGCTCCGTGGGTAGCGGGTGCCATTGTGATGCCTCTGCCTGTGTGTGCATGTGCGGGTAGGCAATGTTATCTTGTGCGAGTGTGTGTACTGTGCCAGTCATGTATCTGGACTCTGTTTCAGATGACAGCTCTGACTCAGATGTGTGTCCTGGTGTACTGCTCTACATACCGGCACGTGGTTGGAGACACACCGGTGGCAGCAGGTGAGCAGTGTGGCCTGGGTGCGCAGGGGTCTCTCTCTCTCTCTCTCTCTCTCTCTTTCTCTCTCTCCCTCTCTCTCTCCCTTCTCTCTCTCTCTCTCCCTCTCTCTCTCCCTTCTTCTCTCCCTCTCTCCCCCTTCTTCTCTCTCTCTCCCCTTCTTCTCTCTCTCTCCCCCCCTTCTTCTCGCTCTCTCCCCCTTCTTCTCTCTCTCTCTCTCTCTCCCTCTCTTCTTCTCTCTCTCCCTCTCTTCTTCTCTCTGTCTCTCCCTCTCTTCCTCTCTCTCTCTCTCCTTTGCTCTCTCTCTGTCCTTTGATGTGCGCAGGACACACCTTTTCATCATGTTTTTTTCTTGCAGGCTGTGACCTACGGACTGTCCCGCCGGGAGCCGCCATGTGTCTTCATTTCATTTCGGTGTTCATGTTAATAAAGTTTTATTTTTTTCTTCGAGAGTGAATGTGTGATGCTCATTTCTGTGACGACACATGCATTTCAACTGTTGTGATTGTGCGACATCATGCAGAATATTTTGTATATGTTTTTGTGTAGCTGATGTGGCATGTCTGTTGGGGGTGTCAGGGAGGGGTGGTCCGGGGGTGGTGTTGGTGGGTGTTGTGGCTCTCTTGGGTGTCCGGGCCGCATGATGGATGGCTCCATGGCATCTGTTGCCCTTCCGATGTGGCCCTGGGCTGGTCTCCCTTTTGTGGTGCTGGCTGTCGTCCGACTTAACACCAGCTCAGAGCAGGTGTATATTTCCTGGTGCTAACACGCCTTATCGCCTGTTATGTGGTTTTATCACCGATCTGTCTGATCGTTGAGAATGTTGAGGTGTGGTGTGGTGGTGGCTTTTGGCACGGGAATGCCCACGCTGCATCTCATTAGCGATAGTTGCGGTGTTCCTCTGTGGCGATGTTTTTGCGGCTGCTATTGCGGGTAAACTGGTGCTGTGGGCTGTTAGCACCAGCATTATCTGAGCCCTTAATCAGAGAAGATTACAACAGTTCGGTTGTTTTTGCCTTTCTGCGCTGCTACTTGCCAGAAATAACATCGCCTCACCTCCCAACAAAATGGTGGCTCTGGAGTACTCGCGGCACTGAAGTCTGACGGTGTGCAACTCCCAGCGGCTTCCGCCTGCT
This sequence comes from Triturus cristatus, assembly GCF_964204655.1. Lineage (NCBI taxonomy): Eukaryota > Metazoa > Chordata > Amphibia > Caudata > Salamandridae > Triturus > Triturus cristatus. The sequence continues at coordinate 1,061,122,186 of NC_140580.1, forward strand.
GCCCAGCGGCTGAGATTCCTCCCGGAGGGAACTCACCGGCCTCAGTGACACACCCGCTCCCACCAGTGATCGGCGGTAAGGCTAGTGCGTTGCGGCTCGTGCTCCCTGCATGGCGCCTTCGCAGTCTTCGCAGCACACCCTGGGTCGTAGCAGATTCAGCGTGCGGCATATCTACGTCACCTGTGGCCGCCACCGGTGCACTGCGGGCGTTGGACCTCACGGCGTGTCTCGCGTGGCCCGCGGTGAACGCCATAGCCTCCTAGTGCATCACGAGGAGCCGCATCCTGCCAAAACCTAGCGCTGTGGATCATGCTTTATCTACTTGCCGCAAGGGTGCCTGGACATCCCCCGCTATCGCTGCTGCTGGTCCCGGTGTGGTGAGACTTCGTCTAGCTGCGGCTGGTGGTGTGCTGCTGGATCCTCCGGTCCCTGAGGCTGTATGCTACTTGAATGTATGGGCAAAACGCTAATGCAAGGGAATTGAACAGGGGAATTGAAAAGTTGAAGAACAGCACTCCTTTTTTTTTCTCCTCTCTTCCCCAACCGCTTCGCTCACTTCCATCAACGGTAGAGCCACCACACATTTGATTTGCTACCATTATCTAAAGACACATGGTTGTTATAGGTCACAGTTACTGAGCTGTCTTGCATCTAGCTGATCTGCTTCACCCCTGAATACATGCCAGCCTGTTTTTTGCAAGCTATCTGACACTATTAGATCAGTCTTTCAGGAGCTTCATTCTCTTTCTGCCCGGCTGTACTCTCCCTTGGCTGTGAATGTGTAAAATGGTGCCCATCTGTTTGACCTGAACTGTCGGTCTGCAAGCCTGACACAACACCGTCTAGAGATCGCGTGTGGGGACTGCGACACTATTGGGACTCCAATGCTCTGCCGGCGCCAAATTGTTTGTGCAAGACCCTGCAATCACCCCGCACTGGTTGCGCTTGTTGAGGAGGACATGTGTGCTTCACCGTGAACGATTTTACTGTCTGGGTGCGGAGGGCGCCACCACGCGTGGTCTGGGCAGTGTTAACTCTGTGGGGGGCACGGGCTCCTTGATCAGCACCATTTTATCATAGTACCTAGCTGCAGTCGAGGGCCAATAGATACCATGTCGCCGCAGAACAGCGCAAAGAATGTCGCTAACACGGAGCGCAACACGGTTGCTGCACCGGGTGATGCACTACAACACTGACACTCTGTTGCATTGTCTCTGTAGAGTGACAGCCACCAATACGTTCTGACTCTGTTGTGCACACCGCCCAACCCATATTGAGCACAATCATGGGAAGAACTGATAAGCAGCAGGCCAAACTCAATTTTGAAGCACGCCGAATCTCAAGCCCCAGCTGCTTCACACACTGAGCCAGAAATGGCAGCTGGCGCTAGCTCCAAGCTGGGGTGCCTGATGCTCAGTATGCAACAAATTCTACACACTATTGATTCAAAAATCGACCACCTTAACTTGCGTATGGACAACATGGCAGCGAAGCTTGACAAACATGGTGCAAAGATAGCTGAGGCTGAACAACGTATCTCCACAACAGAAGACAAATTGGAGGTTGTTAGTGCATCGTGCTCCAGCATGGAAAAAATACTTGAAGTGATCCAGGCGAAGAACGAGGATCTCGAGGCCCGCTCACACAGGAACAATCTGTGTATTACGGGCATCCCCGAATCGACCAACACCGGAGCCATGGAAACATACGTAGAAACTCTGCTCAAAGAAATGCTGGGAGCTGAACACTTCTCTAATGTGCTAATTGGGGAGAGAGCTCATCAGTCCTTACCAACCAGACCTATACCAGGGGTGCCTCCACAACCCATTATAGCTCGCCTTCGGAACTATAGAGATCGTGACACGGCGCTGCATCTGGCCCGGGAGAAGGGGGCCACAACTTATCAAGGCATGAAAGTTGAGCTGTTCCCTGATTTCACCTTGGCTGTGCAACAGGCATGGCGGGAATTCCACTCTGTAAAGAAAAAAATACAAACACTGTACATACAATATGCAATGTTATATCCTGCTCACATCTTCTCGATGCCTAAAGAAGCCCTGCAATATGTGCGACAGATCGAGCAGAAGGAATCTGCACAGGAGGCGGAGGCAGGCATGGACGCTGACGCAGAGGGCTGAGCACGTGAGGCGTGTAATGATTGCCATGCATGAGATATGACCTTATTCACAAACTGTTGGTATCAACAATGTAAGTTATCAGTATGTCATTTGTAGTGTCCGTTATCCAGCAATGGCCATACAGCAACTGCATCTCCATGTATGTTCTACAGGTCGTACTACTTATTGCATGTCGAAACTCGGAAGAACTGCACCGTGAGGCATTTTCAAATACAAAAGGGGAAAGATGAGTAGCATACTAGAGACTTGGCCATTTCTACACAAATACTGTGTGTCGCCCATATAACACAACAACCGAAGCCTTGAAAAAGTTTCCAAGAAACGAAACACGTGTCGGCTGCCGGTTTAACGCTTAAAAGGAAGATTGCCACACCAAGCTGTCTATTCCCAACTACACTGCTACTGTGTTTTAAATTTGAAATTTGTGATTTAAGATTTTGTGATATATTCATATTAAATTGATACAGCAAGAACTGAATTGATGTCCTGCTGGTACTTTGAATTGATCTGTGCTAAATAACTATGTGAATTTATATAATAATTAAATTAGAGTGCCGAAGTTTATATATTTACTTCACACTTATTGTACATTATTGACTCTCACCTGTCCTCTTTTGGTACCAGCTATGCAAGTTTGTAGTATGCATGTTCCTGAGAACTGAAGTTTATTGTTAGCCCTATGTGCCAACGGGTGTTACGCCTGATAATCTTTACCTCGGCCCCCCCTGTACCAACTGGGGGCCAATGGCTACTAGCGACCATCCAAAAGGGAATACCCCACAACAGTTTTTAATGTGTTACAGCACCTTCTTGGTGCTCTTATTGGCTTCTAACTGCAACATATGGTTGCATGGTGGTTATTTTGTTCTGCGGGATGGGACCTTCGGCATTTTTCAGATGCTGAAGTGGGTGGGGGAACTGTTGGGGAATTCTGTATCATTATAGTAGTGTTGGGGACACAACAGCAGCAGACCATTTCATACTTATTGACAGATTTTATACGATGGCACGCTACAGTAATTGTCAACACAAAACATGACCGGGGCTAAAGCACCCACAATTTCATGGGTGAATTGGATCGTTAGGGGCCTGAACAACCCCAAGAAGGTGAGACAGGTGCTTTCCTAATTGGAACGTCATAACATCCAGATCGCCCTATTGTAGGAAACCCACCTTACTGAACGGTCAACCTCCACCGTGGCCCCCATATGGGCGGGAGTGCGGCTGGCAGCCTCATACTCCTGTTATGCAAGGGGGGCTATGATATTAATAAAGAAAGGTATCCCCTTCCAACCAGTACATGGGGAAGAAGATAAGTTGGGTTGGTATATACTGGTACAAGGTACACTGTACGGTAAATTGATCCTCATCGTAAATATATATGGTCCCAACATTGACGACCCTGCTTTCTATGAAACATTATGGGGGAGAGTATGCCAGCTGCCCCTCGTCAGCAATTATCTGTGGAGGTGACTTTAATGCGGTGCTAGATCCAGCATTAGATAGATGTTCACTAGCCGAATCCACACTGAAAAAAGCAACAACCGCTATACATCATGGTATGCTAAATGTGGGCCTGCTTGATATTTGGCGACTGCGAAACCCAGACGCACGGGAGGGTACATGTCATTCATATGCACGTCAATCCTGGTCCCGTATTGACTATTGGCTGGTCACGACAGATGTCAATACAGTGACTGTACAGATTAAACACCTACCTAGGGCCCTATCTGATCATGCCCCGGTACTTTTAAGCATAACGTTACCGATATATACCTCCTCCCAATTTCAATGGCGCCTGCAATCTTCCTCCCTACTTGATCAGGTGTTTTGTGAGGGGATTTGTGAGGCTATATCAGATTATTTCCTGCATAATACTGGATCAGTACAATCTATAGGGACCCTATGGGAGGCATTTAAAGTGACTATTTGGGGTGTGTGTGTATAGGGCTACAGTCGGGCGTTTTAAAATCCTTATGTGGCACTATGACTAAGTTGGAGCGAGAACTGGGTGATCTTGAGTGAGAATATAGCGCTACGACTGACCCTGCCACACTTGCATCTATTAAAACAAAGATTACAGAATATAATGACGTAGCTTACCAGGAAGTATGCCACATGTCACGTAGATAACCATTAGAATTAATGGGGTAACCCAGTAACCCTCAGAACCTGGGTAAGTATATGAAGCAGAAAAGTTGGTTCTGTTGGGAATGAGCTTGGTTTAAAAGACACTGAATGTATTCAAAGGACTATTACAAAAAAGTGTACCTAATCATAGGAATACACACACATATAAACCATTACTCTAACAAACGCAAAATGATTTTCATTCTCAATATATTTGAATGTGCATGATTGTTATTACAATATAGAGCTCACCAAAAAACAATACATAGAATCATAACATACTTAGTGATCAATAGTGCACAATAACATAAACAATCAACGCAAAATTGACATCATAAACATATATTTGAACACAGATACTTTAAAAGAATGATGATCCAAAATTAATAGCATATGACACCGCAATATGTATCACTCAATATTTGAACGGTGAAATTGCATGGATCAATCAGACAGATAACGTCGACGTTTCGACCCTGAGAATACGTGTAGATTTATACGCATCGATGACGGGTCTTCATCAGGACAACAACAACCGGTCAGTCTGTAATTACAAAACATATAATCAAAAACTATGTGTGTGTATTTGTAATTATTCTAAAGTAAATGTGTGGCTAATGCTCACCTGAGGACTAAGAAACGATTTTTTATATCCTTGTGTCGCACATGGTGAAGTCAATCAAATTCTCACTGCGTCAGGGCAATATATTCTGTAATAAATAACGCAAATTCACCCTCATGTATGATGTACTGTGTGTTCATTGCCCGTAACGTGATTCAATAATAACCGTCACGTACCTTAAGATGTCCCTGCACGGGGAAAAAGTACCGTCAAGGCGATCAACAAACTCTACAAATAAACGTATTGAAACCTCGTTAGTGACCTAGTAAGCAAAGAAATTAAATAGCCAACTATTGAATAAATTTAAAGTAAATTTGCTTTCTAAAGGTCTGAGCACAATCCTTAGATTGCATCCTTGGACTAGTATCTGAACTTAATACTAGCTTATATAGTAATAAAGATGTCTTAGGTGGGCTGATGCACATGTCTATAGTGCCCTTTGAACATGAAACATGTAGCGTCCTAGTCAGCGATACTACTATTACTTACAAAATCATAGCTGTGCCGGCTTACAAATGATGGCATACTTAAAGAACTAATCTACAATCAATGTACTCGAGTTTACGGAGCCCCTGCAACGAGAAGCTCTGAAATTGACTAAAATGAAACAAAACGGCCCGAATAATATCCACCGTTGAAAGCGTGCATCTACGGCCTACATAGAAATCTCAATGCGCCGTTACTTACTTGGAGCAAAATGAATCCGCTTCCAATCTCTCACAGTCCGGACAAACGAAAGCCAAACGTGGAGATGCAATCAGCTGGTTTTATAAACACGCGCGAAAGTTCCAAGTCAGCTAATTAGAATACAAGGCATAGATCGCAATCAGTGTCCGTGACATGGACCGGAGTTACTTGTAAAACATGAAATGGATCCAGCATCGCAATAGCCTTGAAATCAAGGCAACCGAATCATAAAACGAAAACAAAAACAAACTGCTGGAAGTTTAACCCACAAGTTGAACATAGTGATAGTACATCAAAAGCGGCCTAAATGGAACACGGGATGGAAAGGTGTTCTCATAGAAGGGACCGTAAAAATATATATATATGCATTACTTTGGCATAAAATTACCAATGAATGACTCACCATACAGTGATTCACAGAAAGGATGCATAAGGGATGTTTCTCTAAAGAATGTTATCAGTAAGGACAGCGACACGTGTAATCGTGTCAAAAATGTTGACACATAATGATGCGTAAACTGTATTCATACTAAGTAAATAGTTGGCCCAAATAACGGTGAAAGCATTGGAGCGTACGCAGCAAAAGGAAACATTAGGTATTCCTCACGTGAAGAGTCATGACATGAAGGCGTTATCAATCAAGATCAATCCATGCTCACACAAGCGTATTGATATAGTGTAATCTATCTGTAAACGAAAGGTCTATATAACCACATTAGAGAACAATGGATACAGCTTGAATCATATCACTTGTTGGATTGAAGACAAACAGACAGTTGTATTTGGGCAAAATACACGTGGAGGGGTAGATTCACAATATACACAGTACAAACCTATAATTTACTCATTTGGATATAGGTCTCCTCGTGCTCATTGAGCCCATAATCAACAGCCTCAAGGATATATATCCAACGACATTCCTTATAGTTGAGGGAGCCAGCCACATCACCGCCCCTCTGATGTATAACAATTTTTTCAATGACCCACCATTCAATTTGTCCATGAGTGTGACCCATATTAGTGTAGTGTTCCACAAGGGGAGCACCTTGTGTCTTGCATTTTATTCTACTTGTATGTTGGAGAATTCTGTTCTTCACTTTTTGGGTCGTTTGCCCTACATAAATCAGGGGACATGGGCATCTGATTGCATAGATGACATTTTGGCTATTGCAGTTCGTAAATTGATCAAGGCTATATGTTTTACCCTGATGTGCAAAGCTATTTCCAGATACCGTATATCGGCATGCTTTACATTTGCTACATCTGTGGTGACCAGTTATGGGTGGTAGACTGAGTAGTGATCTAATGTCAGGTTGGCTGGATAGTTCTAAAAACGAAGACACCACATGATCTTTGATATTTTAGCACGTTTAAATGCAAATAAAGGTGGTGCGGGCATGTTGATTTCAGAACCAACTAAATTCCAATTTCGGCCATGGCTAAATCTCCGCCACTGGCCGGAATCCCCACCTCCGGGCCGGAAGCTCCGCCTCCGGCCCGGAAGCCCCGCCTCCGGGCCGGAATTTCCGGCCCGAGTGCGGACGTAAAGTTAGTAGTCATAAATCCATTCTGTGAATACCAAAAGTAGTAAGTGCAGTCTGTGAATATCAAAAGTAGTAAGTGCATTCTGTGAATACCACAACGTAGTAAGTTTAGGATTTAGTCTTAAATTAATTCTGTGAATCGGGCCCTGAGAGTTCGGCCGTGCACCACAATCTTCTCCAATATAAGAGAGGGCGGAGTTTGGCCAAATCCCTTATAGGTTTCCTACCCATATCGAACAATAATGGGCACGTGGGAGTACTTTGCGGGACACCAATAACCTTTCGCAAGAAAGAATTTTCAGCAATGGTTATGGTGGATAAGTTCTGAAACCCCCAAAGTTCGGCACCGTAAAGAGTAGAACTTAGGACTTTTAGACCATATATCTCCATTAATGGGCTAATTGGCTTGGAGAAGGAGGTATTAAAGTTAGCTGCAAGGATCCCAGCCTGTTGCTTATGCTTCAGGGTAGCTGTATTGATTTGCTTAGACCAGCTCATATCTGACTGAAGCATAACCCCCAGATAGGTAAAGGCATCTACTTTCTCAAGAGGTACGTTATTCATAAAAACCTTGCCCCGAAAAGACTTGTGTTCATTAAATGTCATAAATTGTGTCTTTTCTGTGTTTATTATGAGACCACGAGATGAACAAAAGGCCTCAAATCTACTCAGGGCCTTTTGTAAGCCACTAGGGGTTTTAGACAGTATCAGGGTATCATCCGCAAACATGAGGACAGGTATGCGTTCATTTGCCAACACAGGAGCATCGGTGGGGGTTTCCAGGAGGAAGTCAGCCACCCCATTCACAAAGAGCGAGAACAGGGTAGGTGCAAGCACACAACCCTGACGTACACCCCTGGCAACGGGGAAAGAGTCGGTAACCTCACCCTCTGAGCCCCACCTAACTCGCGCATGATTATCCTCATGTAAGCGGATGATCAGGGACAACAAGTCAGCAGGAATTGCTAATTTACTAAGGACGTACCACATCCTTCGTCGTGGCACCAGATCGAAGGCTGCCTTCAGGTCTACAAATACCACATATAGGGCTCCCTTTCCCAAGACAACTGTCTTCCAATAGATGTTGATAAAACGAAAAACCTGGTCTATAGTACTTGTAAAGGGACGAAAACCCGCTTGCAGTGGGGTAAGGATGTGTTCTTCGTCCATCCATAACTGAATCTTATGAAGGATCAGTCTCCCCATGATCTTTTGGATGGAGTCGATAAGACTTATTGGTCTGTAATTTGCCGCAACTGATTTATCCCCCTTTTTAAAAACCGGTATTATCTCGGCCCCTTTCCATGAGGCCGGAATCGGTGCCCCACGGCCAATTTGCTAAATATCTTATATACAGACGCCAAGATGTTTTATAATTTACAAACACGTCACCTGGGATGTTATCCATTCCGGGAGCACGACCTGGAATTATGGTATTCAAAGCCCTGTCTACATCACCTAACGTAACTACCTCTCCGGAGAAGAAAGTTAATTCGATGGACCCTATAAGCTGTTCATCCTCCGAAGATGCATACTGGGGTTTAAAATATTCCACCCATTGGTGGTGGGCAAAGTTGTTCTGCGGGGGGTCCGAAATCCCCCCCCGGTCCCATTTAAACGTATCCCAGAATGCATTAGGGTTCCGCGACATACAGGCTTCTTTAAGCTCAGACCATCTTGCTTGATCCCAGGATTTTTTCGCGTCAGTAACTGCGCGTTTATAAGAATTACGAACCATCCTTACATTACCTGGGTCTCCTTCACGTAACGCTATCCCCAGGCTTCTTCGCAACTGGCGACAGTTGTCGGAAAACCATCCCTCGGTTTTTTTTCCTTTCCTCTTGCCCTGACGATGCTTGGCAGGTTTACAGAAGAACAGTTTTAGTTGCTCAAACAGTACTGTGTGCATCGTAGTGAATTGGGTCAGGGGAATTGAATTTCCCTCACCTGAGGCCCTGACCTCAAGCACCCTATCCAACTCAGAGTTCATCTCTGTCAGTGCAGGCTGGGATCTAGAGACATTTTCCCACCGCAAGTGACGTGTGTCGTTAGATACCACTAAATCTATGGGACCTTGCACTAGACTGGCTGGTGTTAGTACACCCAAGAGCCCCTCCATTGTGACAACAAGGGGGTCGTGATCGCTTTCTACTCGGGTAACTACAGCCATGTCTTTCACACAATGCCACAGGGACAGACCTACCAACACATAATCTATACGGCTCGCCCTACGCCCATTATTAAATGTGTTTGCCCCAATCTTGTCAGAGGGTGTGCGGCCATTGACGGCCCTCAGCCGGTGACCTATACACAATCCAGTCATTTGAATTGCCACATCTGACTATTTTTTTATTGGCTCCACCTCCAATGGGGGTATGCCCCAAAGTTCATCCTCCTCTATCATTAGGTTTTGGTCAGTATAGCCCAACGGTTCGAACGTGGTATTAAAATCCCCCACAACCATCAAATCAAAATCCCCTTGGATATTATCCAACGACCTTTCCAGGGCTGTTATAACATGAGAACAATGACCACCAGGCAGCCCTCTTGCATAGACATTAAAAATGCATAGGGTAGGACTTTGATCTGTTGTAATTTTTATGGCAAGAATGTCATTGCAATTTATGGGTATTTGGGTGATTTTGCACCTAAGTGCCTGTCGTGCCCATATTACCAGGCCCCCCTTGGGGCGGCCCTTCGCTTGTTTTGTCGCAATGACCTGAAAGGATAAATATCCCGGGCAAAAAAGGGGCACTGTTGCCCATGTTTCTTGAAAGAAACATAAATCATGCATGTCGATGTACTCTGACCATTCAGGGTGTGCCAACTTAGAACCCAACCCTGCAATATTCCAAGATAGAAATTTTAAAATTGTAGATCTTTGGGTACATGAAGTATTTAGCATGGGGGAACCCCCATGGATAAGGGGAGAGCCTAATATCATGGGTGTCCCCACCGATGATTCTAGATTGTTACCCCCTATGCTCCCATTGTTTGGTAAAATCTCAACAAGGGAGTAATTAGAAGCATATGGGTTTCCTTGATCCACACCAATCTTCATCAAACCTTGACTTGGGGGAGGAGAACCTTTTAAAATACGTGTTGGGTTATCTTGAAGAGTAGTAGTTAATGGTCAATCACACTCCTCTAAACCAGACAATATTTCAAATCTATTTCCTATCGGGACGCCCATTCCCATCCCTGGGCCACCCCGCCATTTCGCTCATACAGGCCTTGGTCTTCTGAAAACCTACGGGGGGGGGGGCAGGGTAAAAAAATATGTTAAGGGTAACGGTCTTATCTTAGAGACCATACCTTGGTAGTGCTCTCTACAAATGTACTCCCCTGCTCTTGTGTCCCCAAAATTAATAATAATACAGTCCCCCTCAATTGTCTTCTGACTTTGCCCAACCCAGTCCACCCTTCTTACAAAAAGAATTTTGGCCAAAACTCCATTTGGGAGAGAGCGATTCCTGTTCAGCCAATGAATACACTTGTTTTTTAAGTCAGTGTGTTCCTCACGTTGACCTGGTCTCAATGGGGGGACCCCCGTCAGAATACATACATAAGGGGTGGATGCGGGGGGAAGGTCTATACGTGGAAGGCTATCTGGGGGTATAACATGAGACCCCCTGCTGCTCCTTACTATAGCTGGAGCAAGTAAGACAGGGCCATCTGGGCGTACCCCCTCCCTACTTGGATCATTTACACCAGATGCGACCAGTGAAGGGACCTGAGGAGTGGGGGCATTCACAATCGCAACAGGAAGACTTTCAGGTTGAGCTAATTGCGAGGGATGTACTGGGGGATTTAAGCTAGTGCTGGAGATAGACTTAGTAGGTCCCACCATACGTTGTCCCCTCCCACCATTATCAACAAGGCGCGCACCGATGGTGGAATTAGGTTCACCACCCTCAATCAGATCAAGTCTATTTTCGATGGAAATCAATCTTTTAAGGATGGACATACAAATTCCGTTGACTAACCGTTCAATTCGATCCCAAATAGCCTGCGACAAGTCAGATGGAATATCAGGCTCTGTGGACTTTACAGGGTCTATCTCAATCAACTGGGTGGGAGAATTTTCGACACTATTTTCTAAGGGGACCGGTATTACATCAGAAGATTCGATTAGAGCATTTGTCTTCTGAATTTTTGCTTTCCTACCCTTCTGGGCCATACTTCTACGCTTCCTTTTAACTACAGGCAAAGGGTGTATAATTTTTGCATCGCGTTTATAGCAAGTCCTAGGATTTTTCTCCATAGGGTCGGGTGATATACTACCAACTATGGAGACTGAAGGACCCTCAGAAGGAGATACAATTGCAGAAATGTTTCCCCCCCCCCCCCTATTAAACTCGCTAGGGGCTAGGTGTCCTATCACTGTGGGCACTCCCTGTTTAATACCTGTGCTCTCTTCAGTGTGAACAACAATGGCCGGAATAATGGTGGGAATAACTGGGGCTCTATTAGATGAAATAGGAGATACCGCCCCTGCTAGAAGACCCATTGAGGACCTTCTATTAGCCCCAATCTCCAAAGATAATCTTTTTTCTGTGCGATCAATCTCGTGCGACAGGATTGAGGAAGCACGAACAATAAATTGATCCAGGGTTCCCATGACTGAACCTACTGGTCCCGCCTTTTCGCCCCTAGCCACCCTCCCTTGCTTGGAAGTCATTTTTCCCAGCAAAAAACGCGTATATTTCCCTGGCAAATCACAAAGGCACTCCTCAAAGTCAACACGTATAATTGGGAGCTACACCACAATGTGACAGAGCTAAACCAGGAACAAGATATTCAACAATAACAATAGCAACAGGAGAGGACACCCAGGTAGCAAGATGGCACTGATGACAGCGAATAAATAGTCCCCTATAATAGGAACGAATCAACAGTACCTTTTAGGCATCAACAAGTGGGAAACGTTAGGGAGATGGCCCAGCCCTGCCTATTCCTGTCAATGACGGGCAAGGACGGGCCCGCCCTTGGCCCGGGCTTCGCCCGGGCGCCGCCCGCGCGCGTCCCGCGCTGCAGGGCACCTATAGGGCTTTTGAAGTGCCTAGGCGCTGCCGGATATCGTCATCGGCAAGCGCCCAGTGCCTGGAATTCTGGGGGTTGTAGTCGCCGTGATGGCCGTTCCCCTCACGACGTCGGCAACGCTGGGCTGGCGTGGAAATCTCCCCCTCGATGGCCGTTCCCCTCACGGCTGGAAAAGAATGCAGGGATGTGAGGCAAGTGTCACCCAGATTCAAATGCGCGTCCGCGCTGTGGGGCACCTGTAGGGCTTTTGAAGTGCCTAGGCGCTGCCGGATATTGTCATCGGCAAGCGCCCAGTGCCTGGAATTCTGGGGGTTGTAGTCGCCGTGATGGCCGTTCCCCTCACGGCATCGGCAACGCTGGGCTGGCGCGGAAATCTCCCCCTCGATGGCCGTTCCCCTCACGGCTGGAAAAGAATGCAGGGATATGGGGCAAGTGTCACCCAGATTCAAATGCGCGTCCCACGTAACATACTTAGAACCTTTGCGCAATACTACACCAGGACTTATAAGAGTCGGCAATCGGCAGATGAGGCAGAATTAGCACAATACTTTGACGACATTGCACTAGTATGGCTCTCGCGTCCTCTGCAAGAATTTTTAATGCATCCCTTAACACTCGATGAAGTTCGTGAGGCCATTGCTGCATTGCCCAACGGGAAAGCGGCGGGTACAGATGGCCTACCAGCTGAGTTTTATAAATAATATATCGACCTTCTGGCCCCCTGTCTTCTGGAAATGTATATGGAGGCATACGAGACCCGCAGTCTGCCTCCCACTCTACGGGAATCACTTGTAATAACTCTGTTAAAACCCAGTAAGGCTCCGGACCGGTGCGAATCATATAGACCTTTGTCTTTGATAAATACTGATGTAAAGATATTGGCGAAAATACTGGCGAGTAGGCTGAAGCTACTTCTTCCAATCATGGTGCTCCCTGATCAATTGGGGTTTATCCCTACCTGTTCCACGTCCCATAATCTGCGTACACTATTCGCGGTATTACATGTCCTTGAACCCACCCTCCCGGCAGCGGCGGTCCTCCTCGATGCCGCGAAGGCCTTTGACTCCATCTCCTGGTCATATATGTTTGCTATTTTGCATCGCATGGGTGTGCCTTTCATTTTTACAAATTGGATTAAATTACTTTATATGGACCCGGTGGCACGTGTGAGAGTCAATAGTCAGCTGTCGGATGGTTTTCAGATACAACGAGGCATGCGGCAAGTGTGTCCGCTATCACCCTTGTTGTTTGCGTTGGTGCTTGAACCATTAGCATGTATTCTGCGACAACGTCATGCGCAAGCAGCACTATGATTTTACCAGCGACCTCTGGTAGTCTCTATGTACGCCAACGATATGGTGTTATATGTGCGTGATCCCAATACACATTTAGCTCAACTCATTAGGGAGTATATCCAATTTGAATGGTTCTCAGGACTTGGCCTTGGATTACCCACTGGCTTGGTGCACAGACTCCGTGAAATACCTGGGAGTGTGGCTCCATCGAGACGCATAGGTAGTGGTCCAATCCAATTTCGGTGGCGCCATCTCGCTCCTCGAAGAACAAATAACCCGCTGGATAAAACTACTGTTATCATTCGCGAATAGGATAGCACTAATCAAAATGGTGGTGCTTCCACGATTTTTATATTTATTCCCGAACATCCCTGCACACTTAACGCGCCACTTCTTTGACACGTTTCAGTCTTTATTAGTCACACTTGCATGGGGCGGGAAAAAACCAAGACTTAAATGGGAAACACTGACATTGACTTACGAGCAGGGGGGATTCGCAGCCCCTGACTTCAATTTATATTATCTATGCGCGCAGGCACATTATGCTTATTACTGGCAGCAGGAACCAGCCCACATTCCCCATGTAACGGTGGAAGCAGGGGCCGTACATCCGATACCACTGAAGGCCATGATAGTAAACAAGCATACCATCTTTGAGAAAGGGGAAATAGACACGGTGCAAATTACCACTAGAGCATGGCATGAGCTCGGGAGGCGTGCGCAAAAACTACCGCTTTATGCACCAAACATGCCACTACTACACCACAGTGATGTCTCGGTCACCGGGGAACCAGGTGCACTGAAAACTCTTAAGGAAATGGACATGTCCACCATGGGAGATGTATATTCAGGAGGTAAATTTGTGGAGGTGAAGACTAAGTTCACTGACGGGTCTAATATTGCAATGCGAACGTTTGTGTTCATACGGCTGCGATACGCTATATGTGCGCTATGCCCTCACATTCCTTCAGAACCCCGTACATTAGAAGTGCTGCAACTCCTATATACTACGCCATCACGTGCTAGACTGGTCACACGCCTATATCATGCTTCACAGAGAGAGGGGGCTACTACGGGGACAACGGCAAGGGACAAATGGAACGCAGTCCTATCGGACCCGCTATCGGAGGAAGACTGGTTTAGCTGCTGCCAAATGACAGAGCAACTCACAGCGAATAGGAACTTAAGACTACTGCATTTTAAATACCTGCATCAAATGTACACACACCAACCCGACTTTATAAGTATGGTTTGCGAGACAATGCTGATTGCACACGATGCGGCTCCCCCGACGCTGACTTCCACCATTTAGCCTGGGCCTGTCCAAGGGTTTTCTCATTCTGGGAATCAGTCACAAGCACCATACAATTGATGGTAGGTTTACCTATATCCTGTACCCACCACTTATGCCTACTGGGAACGGTTAATGATATTAAAGCCTCTCATAGGAAATTAGTAGCAGTGGTGCTGAAGGTCCCAGAAGTCGAGGGAAGCGTTGGCAGCCACACCGGCCGGACCCCCCAAATGACGGTTCCATTTTTTATAAGAAACCACAAACAAATCCACAAGGCAGCAAAAGTCAAAGTAGCATTATGAGCTCCCCTGGGGAGGACCCTACCGATCCACAGGAATAGGGGGGGGGACAGGCCGGGACAGAAACAAAGTAGACACAATGCCCAGAACCAAGGTGACAAGCAGAATAGGGAGACTGGGCCACTGCCAAGTCAGGCGTCAGCGGCGGGGTACAAATCCCGCCACGATAGGAGTTCCAGGGGCCCCACACCTTCACCCATTTCCCAGGCTTACCTCTCGCCACATACACTACCTTCTCCCGAAACATACACCAATCCATGTTGTCCTTCCACAGCGAAACCGTTGGTGACCTCTGGGAGCCCCACAATTGTGCTATGTCACGCTTGGCCACCATATATCCCAGAGTCACCCACCACGTCTGCGGCACCGTATAATCAGTCGGCTCCCACACATTTAGCAGACATCTCCTAGCCTCGGGAAACAGCGCCACATGCGTGACCGCTTGCAACACCGCATGTACACCACGCCAGAATCGCGCCACCTCCGGACATTCCCACAAAATATGGATAAAGGTCCCTAACAAACCACACCCACGCTTACACAGTCCATCCACGGCATATCCCATACGCATCAGACCCGGCCCCGAAACATAGACCCTGTGGAGTATTTTGAGCTGGACGAAGCGAAGGCGGGCCGGTATGGCCACCTCTTTCGGGGAGGCCACCGCAGACACCCAGTCCTCGTCATCCAGCTCCAAGTCATCGGCGACCCATGCCTCACGGAGGCCAGTCAGCAGTCCGGAGCGATCGTTGATGAGCTTTTTATAAATCAATGAGATAGTGCCATCCGGTACATGCCCATCTAGCACTCTATCTTCCAGAGGGGAGCACTCCGGTATGGAGGCAACATCCGGGAATACAGAACACAGCGCGTGACGAACCTGTACATATCGGAAGTACTCCCTGTCCTGCAACTGGAATTCCTTCTGCAGCACATCGAACGTTTTGAAACCCCCCCTCGTCCAGAGATCGCCCACCCTGCTGATGCCTATCATGTCCCACTTCTCAAAGCCTTTCGAGGTCCACAAGCAGCCCAGTCGCTCAGATGCATACAGTGGCGTCGCCCGGGTCAACCGATCCTTCCACCCCATAGCCAAGTTTGCCGCGTGCCACACCCGTACCGCGACCCGCGTAGGGCCCGTCAAACGTGCGTCGAGCGATGTAGAGTAAAGCGCACGATTATAGTCACCACCCGGCAGTAACAGTTTGTCCATTTCAAAAGCCGGGTTAAGGGCGGGCCCATAAAGGCCGTGGTTTATCGCAGCCAGCTGGGAGGCCCAGTAATACCGTTTGATGTCTGGGAGGGCGACCCCCCCGTCATACCACGGGAGCGTCAGCTTCGCGAGGGCGATACGCGGCCTCCCATCCCAAAACAGGTGGCGCTGCAGACCCTCCACATTCCCGAAAGTAGCGCGCCGGGACGACGTCCATCGTGTTTTGTAAAGCGTATAAGAAACGTGGCAACGACATCATCTTAAACAGTGCCGCACGGCCGAGCGGCGAGAGCGGCAAGCGCCTCCAACGCGCCACATCCTCCTTCAAGCGCTGGAGGGGGGGGAGTAAGTTCTGTTTATATCGGGCCGCAGCGTCCAGGGTAATAAAGATACCCAGATACTTAAATCCCTGCGGAGCAACCTGGATAGGACAACCCCGCGGAAGGATAGGAGCCTCCCCAGAGAGGACATACACACAGGATTTAGCCCAGTTGATAACTAAGCCGGAGTTGCGGCCGAATGAACGCAACACATCCACTAAAACAATCAGTGATTTGCGCGGGGAAGCAAGGTACAAAAGAATATCGTCCGCGTAAAGGGATACGCGATCCTCATACTCGGGGGTCCATCGGAGACCACGAATCGAAGGGTGCCACCGCAGCCACTCCGCCAGGGGCTCCAAGGCAAGCGCAAAAAGGAGCGGCGACAGCGGGCAGCCCTGCCGCGTGCCCCTGCCCAGCTCAAACAGCGCCGATACTCTACCATTCACCGCCACCTGCGCCAGCGGTCCGGAATACAACAGTTTCACCCAGCCAATGAATCCCGGGCCAAACCCAAACTTAGCCAGCGTCGCCCAAATATATGGCCACTCAAGCGTGTCGAACGCCATAGTGGCGTCCAAGGACGCCAAAATGGCTGGTTCTCGTATGAACGGGACCCTCGCGAGCACCCCGTGCAGACGCCGCAAGTTAAGCGCGGTGTTGCGATGAGGGATAAAGCCGGACTGGTCCTGGTGGATCAGATCGCACACCACGCCAACCAGCCGATTAGCCAGCACCTTGGCGAGAATTTTCGGCTCCGCATTCAACAGCGAAATGGGCCTGTAAGACGTGACCCGATCCCGCGGCCTCCCCTCCTGATGAATAACCACAATAGTGGCAAGACGCTGGTCCAGCGGGAGGGAACCCGCCGACCGGGCCGCGAGGAACATAGCGCGGAGATGCGGAGCCAGCGTATCCGGTCGTAATTTGTACAATTCAATGGGAAGGCCATTAGGACCCATGGCCTTGCCTGAGGCGACCGAACGTATGGCGAGGGCAATCTCCTCAGATGTCGGGGCCGCGTCCAACGACAATTTATCCTCCTCCGAAAGGGAAGGCAGCGCAATGTCTTTAAGCAGGTCATGGGAATCCTCTTCCGAGCGGGAAGATACCGGGGAATACACCCCACGGAAATACTCAGCGAAACATTCAACAATTTCCTCCGGCTCAGTGACACACACACCATCCAGTCTCTCAATCGACGGGACAACTCGACTCGCTCTCTCCTTTTTATCCAGCCACGCAATCAATTTACCAGCCTTATCACCCACATCATACAGTCGCCCCTGTTGCTCTCTACTCAGGCCCCTGGCTGCCTCCGTGACTAGGGCCTTGTAGTCCGCCTGTTTGAGTCGGAGAGCATGCAGTTTATCATCCGTTACCCCACACTCCAGATCACCCTCCAACTCAGTTATCTCAGATTCGATACGGGTCACCTCCTCCCGCTCGCGCCTCCGGGAATGGGAAATGAGGGACAGGGCCTCCCCCCGGAGTACCGTCTTAAACGCCTCCCACAAAGAAACCGCAGACGACACAGACCCCACATTGTCTTCAAAATATCGCTCAAGAGATTTAACCAAATCAGCGCGAATTGTGGGGTCACGCAGGTACCAGGAATTAATCGGGACCACCCTCCCCTCCCCCCTCGGGACAATGTCGAAGTACAACAGGAGCGGGGAGTGATCTGAAATACCCCGAGCCAGATGTCGTACCTCCCCGACCCTCCCTGCCTGTGCTGCTGGCATCAGAACATAATCAAGCCTCGAAAGACTACCATGAGCCCCGGAATGAAAGGTGTATTGTATCTGCGTAGGGTGTTTCAGCCGCCAACAATCCACCAGCCCCAGGGTATCCAAGAGGCCAGATAACCAAGCTTGGGCACGGGGGAGATCCCTGGGAGGGTGACGATCCTCAGTTCCGGAAATTACAGCGTTAAAATCCCCCCCAACCACTAGAATCCCCTCCGGCAGGCCAAGAAGAAGGTGCCCCAAATCAGCAAAAGTAGTTGTCTGCAACCCTGGCGGGACATAAACAGAAACCAAAACAATCACTTTACCCTCCAATCTACCCACCAGAGCCGTATATCGTCCCCTATCATCATGGAGCACCTCATCAACCTCCAACGGGAGCGAGGTTTTAACCATAATGCCCACACCCCTCGAACCAGATGTGAAGCCCGAGTGGGCTGCAAGGCGATAGCCCCGTCTGTTCATGGCACGAAAGGAGTTTCCAATGAGGTGTGTTTCCTGCAGAAATACTATATCGGGTGAAATTCGTTTTAAGAACTGCAGGACCACTCCCCGTTTTATCCTGTCCCCCAGTCCATTGACATTCCAGGACAAAAGGCTCAGTCCCCTACCCCCCATCATAGCCAAAACCGATCAATCTCCCCCCAGAGAGCACTTTAGCGATAGCACAACAATACTTCTGCCTTGTGGTACAAATAAACAATACCCAACCCCAACCCAACATCCCAAACAAAACTCCTCCCTCCCTGCACCACTGCATGAGCCCAAATAGCCCCCCAACTTGCAGTGTGCCTGTCGCCCCTGTGTAAACTAAACTACAAAGACCCCCTAGAGGAGTAAAGAGAACCCCCTCGAGACACAACACCACCTCCAACGGAGGGGAAACAAGACACAACAGTCAAGAAACCCTAAGCCTGGCCGAAAGGTGGCATCATCAGGAATGAGCCCCAGTGTCAATGCCTCATACCCGGTCCGGTGGGCACTCTCCTCCCACCGCCCCCATCCCATCCCGATCATGTCCCCCAGACAAAGTGTCCAACCAGTCCCCGGCCACCTCGGGACGGTCAAAAAAGTGATTGCGACCATCAGCCTCCACACGCAGCCTGGCCGGGAAAAGCATGGCGTATTTTAAGTTCAAGTCTCGAAGCCGCCGCTTAACGCCCATGAAACTCAGTCTCTGCTTCTGGACCGCCTGTGTGAAATCAGGATAAAAGTTCACCTCCATGTTCTCCAGCTTAAGCGGCCCTCGCAGTCTGGAAGCTTGCAAAATCGCATCCCTATCCCGAAAGTTGAAGATACGGGCAATAAGAGGCCGCAGAGGAGCTCCGACCCTCGGTCTGCCGCCAGGAACTCTATGGGCCCTCTCCACCGCGAAGAATTTACTCAGTCCTCGAGGCTGGAGATGGGCAGAAATCAGGTCCTCCACAAAGAGATCCGCCGTCCCTCGGGCACTCCGATGATGCGAATGTTATTCCTCCGGGCCCTGCTCGCGGAGTCCTCCAGGCGCCGATCCGTGAGCGCACTTGCCTGCCGGAGCCGGCGCACCTCCGTCTGAAGGGCCGCGACCTCAGTCGTGAGGCCCGACGCGGTATGGGCCACGGAGTCAACCCGGTCATTTGTCTTAGATAGATCTGCTCTAACAAGGTTGACATCGATGAGGACCGCATCGAGTTTGTGCGCCAAGGTGTCGAATTGTTGGCCTACTGAGGTCTTCATCTCAGCAATGGCGCCCATGACGTCCTGCAAAGTCAGATCCGTAGGCAAATCCGGGGCATCCGGGGGACACTCGGAAGACTTTGTGATCCGCCGGGAGACCCCTTCGGGAGGGTGTAGCGATCCATAATGTTGACTTGAGGTGCGGTGCCACGCCGGGTCGATTTGGCCTTCAGCCGATCTCCATCCTGCTTCGTGGCCATCGTCGCGTATCTCGCACCCCCGCCAGTCACGCAGTGGAGAGCAAGCAATCAAGGCCGTGAGCCCCGGGGGTCACCTCAGGAAGGCAGAGCGGGTCCCCGCAGGCAGGCAGGCAGGGTCCCCCAGCGAGGCCACCACCACACAAAGAAGCGCCGTAGTCCCACTCGCAATGACGGCAAGGGGACTCAAAAGCGAAAATGAAAGTGTGGGGTACGCGACTCGCCAGGCCCGGCCCGCCGTTGTTATTCACTTCGCCACTGGGTCACCCCCAAACTCGAGTCCGGGGTCAGGAGAGAAGAGGGCCGCAAACTTCAGTCGATGCTCACCCCGGGCCCCGGGGTCCGATTCAAAAACGGAAAACGGGTACCACCTCGGCTCAGGTTCACCGACATAGTCCCCTCAACCGATTCAGGATGAAGACAGGATAAACGTAGGAGGTTGCGGAGGTCCTCGGGAGCCTCGCACCTACACGGCCATCTTGGTTGCGCGCTAGGCTCCTCCCCCTACCTAAGGATTTTGATGCCCTTCCACCCCACCAGTGTCCCGATTCACCGGACAGCTCATTGACAGGGCGTATTTTTCTTGCTCCCTGATTCCTGCTGCCTGTTTCATTCTGCCATTGACACCCTGCTGCCGTTGACAGGGCGTATGCTTCCTACTACAGATTTCATCTTCCACGAGTCAAGAGGCAACCGTTTTACAGGATGTGCAGCAGTTTCTGATGGACTGGCAGAATTACATTTGGTACCGTACGCCTGACACCTATCTTGGATTTTCAATTAAAGCCTGGCGCCGCTCCAGACTCTGCACATGGATGATGATAGCTTTAAAGATAAAGTGGGAGAGAGGTTATCCCATCCTCGTCGCCATAAATTTGTAGTAATTTACTCCAAGTAGCCGTGATGAGCTTTATGAAGATTTATTGAAGAAGGTTACAGGATACATAGATGAGAAGTACAGAATCACAAAAACCCCATCATGAGCAGCCAGCATGCTGCTCAGCCCACTCAACTGTGAGAGCTCTAACAGATGCCCAACATTCTGAACAGCATCATCACAGCAACATTCCACTGGTGGTAAAATAGCATTACATTTACAAAAGCAGGATACAACAGTAATCCTATTTTATTTATGTATTTTATTATTTTTGTGCTCCCACCCACCACCCCTCTGTACATGCCAGCCGCCACTGACCTCTTACTGCCAAAAGAAGTCTAAAGTAAAAACAGCCAGCGAGGTTTAGGCCACTGACTGGCAGTTATCCTTTATAAGAAAAGTGTCAAATTAACTATGCGGTTCTGGGTCACTCAGAACTCGTGAGCGCTGGATGGAGTTAGCAACACCATGGCCATTTACTGTAGGATAATAATATTTGCTGGCTTTTACCAGTAACTGGGAAGTAAAACAAACAAGCAGTTGCAAAGCAATAGGTCTCGCATATGGAGAGTTTAAGCTATTGGCATTGTAAATGTCAATGCCTTTTATTTATCTGCTTTGATAATTAACACATAAATATAAGGCATTGTCATTTACAATAACTTTGATAATTAACACATAAATACAAGGCATTGTCATTTACAATGTCAATAGTTCAAACTCTTGTAAATGTGAGACCTATTTCACTTCAAGGAAGTGGCCTATATTGTCCCGGGCTGCTTGGAAAGTGAAAGCGGGCATAACGCGCTGAAAGTTGCACGAAGGCAAAAACAACAGTTGATGGACAGAATGCAGAACAATGTCATACATTCACCCCAGTACAGAGATCTGGGCCTAAATCCATAGTTTTTTTGCTCACCATGCCATTCTAGTTTGAACCCAGCCATATGCAAATCAGTCTTGACCCTGTGCCTCATGTGAACAGTCCAGCCCGAACTGCCAAGCCAGGTCCTCCCTGGACTGGAAACAAGCATCCTAGAACGGTTTCGGGGTGTACCCCTCTTCAGCCAGGATATCTTGCTTCCAGTGGCATGGAGAGCAAGGGACCCACGTCTGCGTCCCACTCGGGGTGACAAATGCAAAAACAACGGTTGATGGACAGAATGCAGAACAATGTCATACATTTACCCCAGTACAGAGATCTGGGCCTAAATCCATTGTTTTTTTGCTCACCATATCATTCCAGTTTGAACCCAGCCATATGCAAATCAGTCTTGACCCTGTGCCTCATGGGAACAGTCCAGCCCGAACTGCCAAGCCAGGTCCTCCCTGGACTGGAAACAAGCATCCTAGGACCGGTTTCGGGGTTTCACCCCTCTTCAGCCAGGATAGCTTGATTCCAGTGGCAAAGAATGATGGATTTAACCCAGATCTCTTGAATGGGGGTGAATGTTTTGATTTGTTCTGCATTCCGTCCATCAGTTGCGTGTTTTTTGCTTTCTCGCCCTAAGTGCACCAGGTATGCCCGGACGTGGGTCCTTGGCTCACTGTGCCACTGGAATCAAGCTATCCTGGCTGAAGAGGGGTGAAACCGTGAAACCGGTCCTAGGTTGCTTGTTTCCAGTCCAGGGAGGACCCGGCTTGGCAGTTCGGGCTGGACTGTTCCCATGAGGCACAGGGTCAAGACTGATTTGCATATGGCCAGGTCTAAACTGGGGTGGCATGGTGAGCAAAAGAATGATGGATTTAACCCAGATCTCTTGACAAGGGGTGAATGTTTTGATTTGGTCTGCATTCCGTCCATCAATTGTGTGTGTTTTTTGTTTTTTTGAAAGTTGCATGAAAGCATGTCGTACCTGCAGTAAGAGAAACTCCTTAAAGAAAATAGGATTTACAGACTAAATAAGACATACGGTGTAGCAACAGATGTAAAAGAGCCGGTCCTCATGGGAGGTTACAAATAAAGCTTCATCAACAAGAAAGTGGCAGAGTGCACACCTTTTTTGTTTCGTCCATATTTCATCGTTCCTAATTCTTTTGATTTGTAAGCGTGCGAACCTGGAATCGTGAACTGCCCAATCACGTATGTAAATATACTTAAGATAATGTGGCGTCGTTCCGCCCCAACCCAGCCGCACAGCATTGCTTGATGCATATCATGAATGCTACAATTGATCCACTTAGTCGGAAGTGTTATTCGAATTTTATACACAACTTTTCATCAGTTCATCATTGTTCATCCGGTCACATGGTAGACTCTTATGATTACATATTATCCTTAATGCTGTGGACATGCCTCCTGGCCTTATCTTGAAGCATGGAATGTTACATAAGTATTCCTCCATAGATAATCTTAGTCACCCAATGCATTTCGGGCCTTTTACGGCCCTTCGTCAGGGGTTATCTACAAATTTAAAACACTTCTGTTAGACTCTTTCTTACATTAGTCATGGTGATAAACATTTATTCAAAATGGGAAGAATGTGAAAAGTGCATGCCTCGGTTCGCCCCGTTCTCAACGTTTTGCCCACTGAATTCAATGCATTTACCACTAAAAGAAATGTCCGCTCTATGTTCCCCTAAACCTTCTCTCGTTTTTTTACCATCACTTTGTACACTCGCTACTCAATTCACATGTCTGAAAACATTGTTGTTAATCCAAATGTCTCTTTTGGCAAGATCTACTAAAACCCACCCTTACCTTGAGCAAGCTTTTTTGGCGACTGGTTTCCTCCTGTTCTAAACTGTTCTGAGTCCCCGGCTGTCTCACTCTATTTCACACACCTGTATCACAACCCCACCCCTTCATACTCATTTCCTTTTCCTTCTTGTGTTGTTAACTACACAGCCCAAAGTGCATTGCGAAATGTTTAAGTGAACCCTATTAATTTCCTGTTCTGCCACCTGTGCTTCAACTTGTATGTGATACTTTCTCATAGCTTTTATTCAATTTATGCTGTGATGTTTTTAGTGAGATTCCTTCATATGTAATCATAAGAGTCTACCATGTGACCGGATGAACAATGATGAACTGATGAAAAGTTGTGTATAAAATTCGAATAAAACTTCCGACTAAGTGGATCAATTGTAGCATTCATGATATGCATCAAGCAATGCTGTGCGGCTGGAATGGGGCGGAACGACGCCACATTATCTTAAGTATAGGTTACAAATAAAGACAAGGCGATAGTAGTGAGGGACTAACAAGCCTATTAGCGAATCAGAAGCCAGCATTTACAAAAGACAATGACACAAGCCAATGAAAAATATGGCCGGAGAGTAGGCGGAGCTTCAAGTCCATACTCAAATACTGCATGCCTCACAGAGCAGGGCATGTACTGCCCAGACTCGACCTAAAAAGGATAACTGGGCCACTCCTGATAAATTGGCTCAAATCCTTTGCTGTTACCTGGACCAAGTAAGAGAAGAGAGGTTTGTAGCCAACCACCCATCACCAAGCAAAGCAGTCCTTACAGTGAGCAGAGAGGGAGGCCTGTAGTGGGATCAGTGCTCAGTCAATTATACAAACAGCCACGTACTTAGGTAACGTCCCATTTAAGTCAATAATGGGTTAATGCTTTGAACCGTTTTTGGGTTGGTAATCTGCTAATCTCCAGTCTGCTCTCTGTGCAGTGCACATGGCAGACGGTGGGTCCTGTGGCATGGCACAGCCTGACGCCCAGAGTCTGCTAATAAGCGTTAGACACTTCATTGATCAAAATTAAAAGATTGCTACTTATCTGAAAGGTTACAACATGTATTAACTTTCCAGCAACTACGCATCTGTCATCAGAGTAAGGTTTATCTATGATTCTACACAACTCTGCTTTTCTAAATCCTAAATGCATTATTTATAGCTTAAAACATTTTGCATTGAAGTAATCACCGAATTACATACAGTACACGGAAAAAAATCTAAATAATTTATTTTATTTTATCAATCCTGCAGAAGTTCGGGCTGTCACTATTTGTTCCTCTGCCTTTGTGCACGAAAACTAAAACGCAACCTCGTCGTAAACTCGAAAACAGGCGTTTGCAGGTGGCTTTCTATGCGAATATCACGACATTTAATAGGAAGTGCTCACCAGAGTCAGTGCTGAAGTAGCAACGCCTCGTTTATCTTACCTTTCACCTGAAATACGCTTGTCATCAAAGAGCATATGAAATTCGTAAACACATACTTTTGTAAGAGATCTCGATTGTGTCTGCACGACTTAATTCCAATCAGACTTTAGCACAAATTTTAAACTAAACAATGCACTTATCCATGCTCATCACTTGACTGCTTTAATATTGAGAAGTCAATATCCACTCTGGGCTGTTGGGCCTGAGGAGGCCCCACCTCTGGCGCCCCCATGGCTGGTCTCCTGCCATATCTAGATGTTTGTGCTGCTCAGGAGACACATTTTCAAATGTGGTACAGACGAGGAGGCACTCAATCAACACTTTTTTTACGTCGAATGTTTTAATCTCCCTGTACAGAAAGAAAGATTAATGAATACACATCAAAGGTACTTGTGGTCTAGAGGGGATCAATGATGCAGGGGATGAAGGCTTTTTATTTAGAAAGGGTATGTCCAGGTGTACAGAGTATCTGGGTTGAAACCAGGAGCGAGAAGGATAACATACATCTTTAGACAAAGGGGAAATCAAGTTAGGGAAATTTAAGGAGACTGAATTTGTTCAATAGTTTGAGGATTTTTCAATTTCCACATGGTCTCTAGCTTTTGTGCTGGAAATCTGTGACGGGCATTTATTTAAATATTCCCTCAGAGACTACAAGTGCTTATTCTTGTTCATTTCAACGAATTGTGATTTAATTATTTTATGTTCAATTGAAAGCGAACAGCAAACCGCATTCCACTGCTAGACTTGGTTCCGGGGATCCAGAAAATTCCAATTGACTATAATTGTTTTCAGACCAATCACTACTAAGCTGTCTAACTAATAGTATGGTGTTTGCTGCAGATTTAAACTTCACAAGAGTATTACTTCCACTTGGGGAGATAATGTTCCTAACAGTTGTTCCAAAGAGCAATGTTGATAAATGTTAGTGCTTTGAAAAATCATATTTTCAAGAGCTGCCCATCTGCTATGGCAGGACCAACAACAGTCGGTATCATATCATCATATAGGCCAGCCTCAAAGGGCATTCAGCAGCCATATATTGTGTCCAATCCTTGACAGGTGCTTGTGACATTCTGATAGCATTGTGATATACTTGTTTGTGAAATCAACCACTCCATGTTAGTGTCTCACTGGGATTTCAGTAGAAACATCTTCTGGTGTTTTCGTTGCTACAGGAGTTTGTTCATTGTTTTGTGCAGTTCTTTGAAAAAAGATGGAATAAAGGGAAGTGGACGTATTGAGATGGGATGTAGCATCTTGGCTGTGAACATCACTTCCAATACTTTCAAGCCCATCCCACCATGAGAGTTGGCCATATCAAAGTGTTTTGTTTTATTTTAGATTGCAGTTGATTTAAAGAGATGGATGGCCTGTTCATGAGAAGGATACTCAAATAATTAAAATTGTTGGGTCTCCTTACATTTACAATATGCTATGTGGTATTTTTTGTGGAACACATTTTATTGAGTTTTTCTCCATAGCCAGTGTTGCAACATATTGATATTCTCAGGTTCAATACTCTGGCAGACAGTACCAATGCAATAACAGTGCCGCCTCACTTCCCCCCACTACCCTTTCTCCCTCTCATAGCACCCCAATCCGTTACCTGTACCAGGGTTAGAAAAGATCTGGATGTCATCCTCTACAGACCCCTGTCATGCCTTGTTGGGTACAAGGAGGATTCCCCTGGATTGAGCCTAGCCCCCCCAAATCTTTGTATGTTTGTGCAGACAATCTCTGGCCTTGTAAGTTGGTATCTCCACACTCATTCAGGACTCATGCCCTTTTCCAGTCTTCCAAATTGGGGGTTGTCTCATACTTCCAGTGTTTGGTGATGTCTCTTTTAGTGACCATTAGAGCGATCCATAGCAGTGCCATCCTATATCTGCTTTTATCCAGGTCTGCCTGTATATGTAGCAGGACTAGCTTTGGGTCTCTTGGGATACTCCAGCCCAGCACATCACGCTTGTGGAGAGTACCCCATCCCAAAAGCGAGCCTGCTCTCTAGGGCCTTTTTCAATTTTTTTATTGCCATAATTATTTCTTCCCGGCATATGTCCTCATCCAAAAAGGCTCGCTCTAATTTGGAAAACGGTTGGGGATGAATGACCTCAAACTATGTTATCATTTTAGCAGCTGATGATCACGTTTCATTGAAGTGTAATCCATTATAGACATTTTGAAACACTGTCACAAGATCTGTATACCTTCTTCTTTAAATTGGACCATTGTTGTCCTTAGTAGATGACATTTTTGATTTTCCTTTTTTTGTCCCAAAGGTAGTTAGGTATCAGGTTATCTCTTTGGCTACTTTCAGGTGATATTTCGTTTTAGTCGTAGGTAGGATGTAGAGCGCTGCATAAGTACATTTCTCATTGATTCCAGTCTTCCGTATGATAAAGTGGTGGAATATAGCTGGACCTTTTTTTTCATTTTTTTATTAACATTTCAAGTACTCTTTTCTAGCACAGTAACGTAGGCTTCCACATTTGCCTGTACACTAGCCATTTCAAGTAGATGGACAGTGTACACTTTACTGCAATACTTAGTCCCAGCGCAGTAAAATGGGCACTAGCATCTGTGCGCACTTAAGTAGTGAATTACAGCACTTTAATCTGTCAAAAAGATAATAGTACTACATCATCAAAGACAGAAATACCAGTTTATAATAATTGCACACCTAATACACTAATCTCTTCCATTCCTACACCCTAGCTAAATTGTTGGATTGTTATTGTGATTGTAAAGTTTCTTTTTAAAAGTTATTTTTTGTTTTCTTGTTTCAGTCTTCTCGTCACCTACATCCTTCATGCTTTTACCAAGAGTGCGACTTTATAAGCATCCCACATGGTTTATAAGGACAGATTCGGTATTTTGCTGAGGTCCCCAAAAATATTTTATGAAATTTTGTATTTAATTTCAAAACAGTGGGTTGTGTACGAGTGATGTGTTAATTCTCCAGCGGGGTGTTCTTTGGAAACATTCAGATTCAAAAGAGAGATGTACCAAGCATGGTCTTAAAGTACAACGGGCTGATATTGGCTTCAAATCTATAGTATATCAATTATTTTGTTGTGAACTAAGGAGATGAGACAAGAAAGTATATCAATCATTTTTCTGAAAGTTTTCTGGAATTTGCTCCAAATGCATCCTGTTTCTGATTTACCGATCTAATATAGGATCCACAAATGTGGTGTACTAACAATTTTCAAAGATGTCAAAACAACAATTTCTGGACTGCTGTTTTGAAAATTCTCCAGGTAGAAAGATTTTCTTTTAAATGTGGTAGTTGATGAAGTTAAATCCAATATCTAAGAATGAGCACATCTGCACAAGATAAGCGCTACACTTCTTTGGAAGGAAAGTAATCGTAATTCAAGATGACGCTTCATTTTGAGAATGTGCAGAAAGTGTAATACCAAAATATCATTGGCAGAATACCAGGATTAGTTAAATAGGAGGACCAGCAAAAAGACCACAAGGGGTGCAGTGTTTCACCCTCCTAACAGTGCCTGCATAACACTGCTCAGTTTATTATTAATAAAATGGATTACAGGTAATAGAAAATCAAGTTCACACATGGGTAGAGTTAAGCTCAGAATTCACAGTAATTGAATTTATGTTGGTGTCATTGATTATTCATAACATGTGAGGTACCACTTGAATACATGCTCACAAATATGCCAACATGTTTTTCGCGACTTGTGCGGGCGGTTGCATCACTTTCTTAAGTTCAAAAGATTTTTATTAGACAAATAAAGGTGTCAATACATAAGAAAAACTAAAACATAGCATCAGTATGAGAGGTGGAATAAAACATGGCGATGGAAATAAACATTAAATTAGAAGATAACAAATAATTGAGGCTATATAACAAAAAGCAGTACTGGAAATAATATGCAATAAAATGGATTATAAAAAAAAATGCAAAGGAACAAAAAGGTCAATCAAGGAGGCTTAGAGACCTCTCACTTTCTCATGAATTACAATTCGACATTAAATGTGATCTTCAAACTAAAGTAAAGAAACTCAACTAAGAACTGAAACCATCAAAGTCTTCAAATCAGCTTGAAGAATCAATATTGACACTAGCAATGTATCTTGGTAAAGCCAATACCAAGGGTAAGGTGGCGACTGTGATTGGCATTTACCCTTGATTACACTTGACCTGGGAGTTATCAGGCTCCTCGAATTAATGGCAGCCAGTGTAACCAAATGCAGTTACATTCCGCCATAGTAGCTGGCGAGTTTATGACAAATGAGAACTCAAACGTCACCCTAATGCGTCTAGAAAAACAAGTATTATTTCTTTCAGATATTACCTACTTGCCACAGTCTCAGAGCAGTGGCCTCAGCATTATGACTTAACATATTTGACTGATGGGATCTTTGATTGTTAACCATAAGTGAAACACCTATCATATTAGTAAATTTTCATTGGAAGCGCTTCACTGGAAGAAAAGTTAATTGAAGGAAAAATAAATATTGAATTATCACGGGATATTGTCTGAATAGTGACATCGACTTGGACTGGAAATAGATAAAATGAGGACATTGAAATGTTTATGCTTTCACACTCTCTTAAGAAATAGTAATAAATACACTACAAAGTATTATCTTGTTTGTTAGGAAGGTATCCAATTACGATGATCATCTTGCATCGATTTTACCCCAAACCGAATTGCTAATTGGGCAAAAAGATGAGGCACCTCAAATTAATTAAATAATCTAGCAGCCTGCTAAGGAAAGAATGGCACTCATTCTGGTGTAGGATTCTTTGATGTTTGTCAAGTAATTTCCATTGTAGCCTGACTATTCTGGTTTTCCGTAAAGAACCATAGTTCATTCTGCATAGGGATGCACTTCAGATATTTCAGGCATTGCGGGAGCCCTAGACCGATCAGTGGATTTGGGGTCATATTCTCAATGACTTATTGCCGAGTTATCTGCACTGTAGCGCAGCAAAAGTGGAGAAAGAATTATCACCTCATTCTCAAGCAGGTGCAAACTGCCGATATCGGCAGTTCCGCAAAAAACATCGGCACGGATGAGAGCGACAACTAACGCTAATGATATGCAGAGTAGGCGTTCCTCGTGCAAAAACACACGAAAACACCACTTCGCGAAATACTCTCCGACCATCTAGACCTGCGACTCGATCCAAAAACAGGCGATAAGGCACGTTAGCAGCAGGGATTCAACACCTGCCTTTCACTGGTGGAAAGCAGGACGACTACCTGCAATATGAAAGAGAGCCCAGCCCAGAGCCACATCTAAAGACCAACAAATGTCATAGAGACACTGATCATGCAGCTCGGAGACCCAAGAGGTCCACAACACCCACCCCCACCACCCCTATGCCCCCCCGGACCACCACCCCCGACTACCATCGAGGCAGTGCAGAACAGGACAGCGGATGTTCCAAAAACGGCATGGCCTCTCAGCCACACAATAGCAGAATGCGGGGAGAGGTGGGAACCAAGTCTGTGTGAAGGAGGCAAGTCACCCATAAATAAGAATGCACACAATGCCAAGTGTGGCGGTGATGTGCTGGACAGACCTCAGTATGCGGAGCACAGACCTGTGCATGTGGACATATACTGCTGGTGTTTGTAGTGTTGTGGACAGTGGACGCAACAATGTTACCTCAGGCAGTGAGGAAGACCTCGGTCATGTAGCTGTGTCGTCCCCCCCTGTAAGCGTAAGCGGAGTGGGCTGGTCCCGCGTACGCAAGTCCAGCGTAGGAGTGTGAATAAATAGGCTGGAGCTCTGGGCGTGGTTCACTTCCGGGATGGCCAACGCGTCTGCCAGGGCGGCACTCCTCACCCTGCCACGAGGCCACCGCCGTGACTGCCGGCCTCCTCAGCCGATCGCTGGCATCCACGCACAGGCCCCCAGCGGCAGAGCACCGCGGAGTTATGTCTGTGCTGACTACTGGGTTTGACCTACACTGCGGTCAGCAGGGCTCACAATTCAGATTGAGTCGCAATTGCAGATGACTCAGTCCAGTAGGCAACGGACATTGCTACCAGTGCGGCCCACCCGGACCACGCATTATCGCAGGCTGCGCACACGCTGAGCGCCACAGGTGCCACTAACTCTGTGCACCACAAGCCTGCTTATTGAGGCAGAATTCAGTAGGCAAAAGACATTGCTCCCAGTGCGGTCCGCCCGGATGACGCATCATCGCTGACTGTGCACCCCCTGAGCGCTACAGGTGCTACTAACTCTGTGCAGCACAAGTCAACGCCACGTGGCTGTGGGCCTCTGCTGACCTCTGCCTCCGGCATACACTGTGGTCAGCAGGGCTCACACACATCAAATCCATTCCTGACCTTCACGGACGACGCATCATCGCAGGCTGCGCACCCGCTGAGCACCACAGGTGCCACTAACTCTGTGCACCATAACTCATGGACCCTTTATGACTGAGTTACGTGCTGTGGACTGCGAATGCAACAATGTCACCTCAGGCAGTGTGGAAGACCTGGGACGATGATTATGAAGATGAGGCAAGTGTAACACACCCCACTGCAGCTGCAGCAGGAATATCCCGAAGGGACACAATCATTGACAATTTCTTCACATGAGCACGCTCAGCTCTGGTGCCCCAACCTGAGTGCACCACAAATCATGGCCCCTTCTGATTGAATATTGGGTGACCTCTGTACTTGCTCCGGCTACCTCCATGATGCTTCGCAGTTGTTTGTGTAATGTTGGTGTTTTCTGTTTCCGCTTTAATAGTGATCACTGTTCAAGTTGTTGCCAGCACCAACCACTCCCTGAGGGCTGGCTCTCACTCACCCCACACCTATCCAGCACAGGCGTCACTGGATATGTGATCCTGGTAATAAAAAGGGCCCAGGCGCACGTGCCCGTAGTCAGTTCCACTATCTATCCAAGTGTGTCTTGTGGTCATTATGTATGAATGATGGCCCCGGGCCCTACCACATTACATTGTGCTGTGGACAGCGGACGCAACCATGTCACCTCAGGCAGTGGGTAAGAGCTTGGACATGTAGCTAAGTCCCCCCCCCGTAAGTGACAATCTTGCAATGTAGCATGCACCCAGAGGGCGGGCTCGCACGAACGGAGTAATGAAGGAGTGTAAGACCGCATGGGGTCCAAGATCATACATGCCAAGTGTTGTGTGTATCTGTATTGCCGCAGCATGAGCCAACTGCCTAGCCACATTAGCAGCACCAGTTCAGCCAGGCATGTACTCTACATCTGTGTCTGCCCTATCCTTACCATAGGCCTACACTCACGTGGCCCACCACCTTCAACGGCCAACATCACAGTGTCATTGTCAGGCTTGTGGACATGCGCAGACAGGATGACAATACTGTGCCGTAGGATTGCAAGTGATGCAATCGCGCAGTGCACATAAGTAAATGGGTTCAGGGGAGGGAGGAGCAGCTGTGAAGCAACATAACACACAGTGATGCCGCTCATATGCCACATGAAAGACATGTCAAAAATGAATCTCAAAGTCGCACTCATCCCACCCTACCCCCAACCAGCCACTTCACATTTCATGAATGCAAGCAGATCACAAACTTACACTTGGGATGAAAGCTCCTTTGTCTGAACCATCAGGCGGAAGTACATCTGCACCTCCGACCTCGGAATTGCATGTGCCCGGCAACCCCTGACAGATACTATAGCAGCTGATGCCGACTCCCACACTACACACAGCCCGACAGAGATCAACGTATGCACACCCCACACACAGGAGTCCTTGCTTGAAGTTATCTTGCATGAAATGGCCTTCACACTTACTTCCACAACATCCCAGGCGTACAACCGGTGCAGACTAAAACAACTCATTGATGCTGCGGATCAGTTACCGGCTAAGCTTCCGCCTTGCCAACGTCGCCTGATTTCAGCCTGTGTTGCATTGTCGATCGTGCATATTCGAGTGGTCCATGGATGTCTGCCTATCCAACAGGACGGTAGCTGAACTGGAGTTTGACATGTGTGTGCGCCCCCTGTTGGCCCACGACCAAGAGTGTCACGTGATACCCGTTTATGGGATGCCTTGATACTTGGCAAACATGTTGGCAGCTGGACCTGGGAGATTGCACAAATCCTCGTGTGCAGTGACCACATTGAACCGCTCCCCTATTGGGCTGTAGTGCTAATTGGTGTAAGGG
Organism: Triturus cristatus; assembly: GCF_964204655.1. Lineage (NCBI taxonomy): Eukaryota > Metazoa > Chordata > Amphibia > Caudata > Salamandridae > Triturus > Triturus cristatus. The sequence goes on from NC_140580.1 coordinate 1,061,155,593, forward strand.
GGTGGAGGCAGCACATCTGTCCAGACCTGCTAATGGATCGCCTTGCCGTCCTGTTTGATGAAGTCGATAACGACCTCATGTTGGAAATGTTAGCCTACGAAGCTGCAATCACTTTCAGGGACGAGTAACTACGTACCTGCAGCCACAACAGATTGGAACACATTGCACATGTCCCCTCACCTTGTTGCATCTTGGAGATCTGGTCACATATCCCACGACAACAGTGGACATGGCTGCATTCGCCTGGACTCCGAATACATGAGCGGACAACAACGCGGCTAACACACACCTGTGAAAGGTGAGGCACTCCCCCGGAGTGGACAGCGGCGCTTGGCAACGTTCCTCATTCTGACATACTGCTGCATTGGTCTGCCTGTTGTGGCACTTATCTTGCCCGTACTGACACGCATATGCTAATAAAGTCTACACACCTTCACTTGAATTCAACTGTGATGAGTGTTGATTTGAATGACAATGTGTGCCTCAATGCCTATCTGGGTTACGGCCATACATGCGCATTGATAGCATTACCCAGTAAGTACCTTTTTGTGGAATCTCTGTCCCTACATTCATCCATACTTTTAATCTTGATTGATTATGGCCATAACACATCTGTGTGAATTTGAATGTTTTATTCACGTTCAGTGGAGTGTTGAAGCTGGACCAGTAAAGGGCCATGCAAACCCCACTTTACATTGTTGACCCGTGGAGGGTAGCCAGAGTCCTTTCGGGATTGACAAGTTCATAGGGAGTGGAAGACTATAGTCCGCAGTGTGATTGCTGTGTCATTGGTAACCAAACCAGTTATGGCAGTCCATGTCGAGGTCCAAGGTGGGTGTCGTTCAGTGTATAGAGGTACAGTGGGAGGTGTTATTCCAGGTCGTGATGCAGGGGCAGAACCAAGCTGAACCCGGCCATATAACGGATATGAATGCTACCACTTCATTCTAGCCACAAAGTCGGATTCATCATCATCTTTGTCCTCTGATGTGTCAGGTGCCTCACATGGTGGTAGTGTTTTGTCTGCACCACTGTGTAGCAGTGACACATCAGGGGACGGAGGTGGAAAATCTGCCGCACTGTGTAGCACTGACACTTCAGGGGGAGGAGATGTGGATGTAGTAATAGCACCAGCAGCCATCCGTGCCAGGCCTTGTGGTGGCAATGCCATGACGTGGATCTGCAGGGCATGGAAGATCACAGCTACATCTCGCTGGTGTGCAGCCGTGGCAAACATTCTTTCCACCTGCATCCGCTCCAAGCACTCCATCATTCTCCTTATGTGTCGCAACTCACGGATGACATCGCTGAGGCCACTCTGACTAGACAGTTGTTCTTGGCTCAGAGTCATGCCTCCAGCGATGTCAGCCATGGCTTGTTGTAGAGCACGGAGCGGACAGTGGGTGTCCATTAGGGACTGTGAGTGGTCCCTGATGGGACTTAGACCCCCAAGTATGGCATCTAGTTTGGCTGCCATGAGGTCAAACCCCACCCGCAGCTGGTCAGACATCTCCTCCTCGCACCCTAACAAACGGCGTTGGAAGGCCATGTGTGTGGTACTGGGAGACAGCTGTGGTGGTGGGTGCTTCCTGCTGTGTGGTCTGTGCATGGGGTGGGGTCTCATGGATGCAGCTGGGCTGCCCTGCTCCTGGAGGTGGGGTGCCGGAACTGTCCCTGAGCTGTTGGAGTGCATCGGTGTAGATGACGGGGAGGTCCTCTTCAACATCAGAGTTGTTGGGTCTGCTCTGCAGGAGGTGTTGATTCTCACTGCAGTGTAAAGGGGAAATGCAGATTGACATTGTGTTCACATTTATGTTCACGCATTATACAAGTTTACTGTCAGACTGCATGGCAATGTATATTGTGACTGTTTATGAGGAGACGCCTATTTGAAGTGGGACACTTGGCATTTCTACACCATCAGGGATGTGAGGTTGTACTTGTATATTGTCATCTCACATTTTCCTGCTATGCTAAATGCAAATGGCCATTTTCTACACACAAGCGGCAGCAGTTGTGTCCTCTGTTCTGTTGTGAAAGTGTTGCAGTTTGTACCGCATTGTTGTCAATGTTGGGGTGTTTTGCATCTTATGTGTGGGTGCTGCATTGTGGGTGAGTTGCCCCTTCAGCTCTGATTTGGCTGGCCCTTATCCTTTTCAGGCGGTGTGCCTTTCACTTCTGTGCTTATACAGTGCTGAGATGTTCCAGACTTGCGCAAATTGGGCTATTGGTCGGAGTTGTGACTCTTGGGCATGGTTTGTCCGCAGCAGATGTGCTATACTTGCTTGTGCATGTGTGCCATTGTGCCCATCTCCCCCCGTACCCTCAGTCCCGGGTCGTTACTCACCCTGTTTCTGTTGACTCAGGTCATGTTGTGCAGTGTCCGGTCCCCCAACTCCTGCCACCGTCTCACCAATGATGGTCCCCGGCTGGTCCTCCGTGGGGCTTGTGGGGTTCTGGTTGTCCTCTGTACTTGCTCCGGCTACCTCCATGGTGCTTTGCAGTTGTTTGGGTCTTGTTTTTGTTTTTAGTTGCTGCTTTTATAGTGATTTTGACTGCCTGACTTGTGGGAGTTGCAGGCTGGCGCTGCTTCTCGCTGGATTTTATCACAGTTGTGCCCATCACAAGTTTTTACACGTTAGGGTTTAGATTTTTATCGCCGTCCCGGGACTTTTATTGCGGACATTTGACACGTTGTTGGGACAATATCGCATGTTAGCGCCGTGTTGAGAATACGACGTTGACACGGAGTTATTTTCCCGCGATAGACAGCGATATGTGAAATTGCGTTAACCTATTTTGTCGATGATTATCGCACGTTCTTAAGAATATCCCCCTTGGAGTATCATCAATTCAGGATGCAGACTTGGGTTCAACTGTTTCCCTGAACAACTCTCACATAATCACTGACCATCTAGTTCCAGTCATAAAAAAACAAGAGGATTTTCATCGATTTCTGGACACGAAATTGGTCAAAGAGTTCATGTAAAATACAGCCTTCAGGGTGGAAGCTAACTAGAGGATCACTCCTCCAATTTCTTTAGAAGATTTTATGGTCTTCTTAAGATTGCCAACTCTTTTGCAGCATCTAAGCTTGGTGGGAGAGGTAACAATCATGGAAAGATTTTTATTTATTTTCCACTGTCTCGTTTTGGAGTCTACCTCATCGGTAAAGACTGTTACACGGAAGTGAAAGACCTCATTTCGTGTAAGTGTAAATAGATTTTAATCCCATTTGAATGCATTATTCTCCCTTGTCATCTTTTTAGGTCTCGCCTGGCGAACGCAGCGCGAAGCGCTGCTGTCGCCAGCGAGATCTATTGTTGCTGACTTGCCTCGGAAGTGGGACAGGAGATGTGCACGCGCAGGCTTTTGACGGATTGGAGCCTGTGTACGCGCTTACAGCCACGTGGCGTGCACATCTCCCATCCCCCTTCCCTCGCAAGCCAGCATGCAGTTTCATTTTCGCTTGTTTTATTATTCTGATTAAAGTGCAGGTTTGGAAGAGGGCCCGGGGGCGTCTCATGGCCTAGAGGGAAAGCTGGCTTCAGCGCCTGGAAGCTGGCACTGCCGTGCCTCACGCGCACGCCCTGGTGCCTTTTCGGTCACCGGAAGGTCTCTCCTACCCGCCTGGACACGCAGAAGCAGTACTAGCGTAGGAACTTGTAATGGGACATGAGAAAGCAATGCCAAATAATTCACCTTTCAGACAACCACAAAAACCAGCCCAAAACATAGAAATGCCCAAAATGACGAGATAACGCTTCCAATACACAGCGGTTGGGCGCCTCTTTAAGGATACGTGTCTGTTTGTGGGCGTGACACCCGAGCAGGGGTGTCGCCCCCTGTAGATCTGCATGTGCCTGTGTTCACCTGTTGGGGTGTCGAAGATACCGGGTGTGATTTCTGTCCGGGAACCTGTAGGCACCTCCGAGTTCTGTATCTTGTATATTGTGAGGGGTAGGTGTGCTCAGCTTGTGTTTTCTCGGCTGGGGCGTGTCACTTCCGTCTATTACGTTTGTGACTGGGCCTGGCTCCTCCTGTGCTCCATTGGTTCTTGTGTGATTTACCAATCTGTTACACGCCTGTGGGTGTGGCACAGAGCCCTGGGTGTGTCCTTTCACTCAAAGCGTGGGGGCCAGGTTTACAAGGGTGTGGGTGTGTTGCTGACCGTCTGTTTATTTATGTTTGCTGTTTTTATAGCGCAAACTCGTTATTTTATTGGTAGGCGCAGGGAGATGAAGTGATTTGCCCAAAAACGCAGGATGTTGCCGAGGCTCGAATCCGGTTCCAACTATGGTAGCTCTGGCCATTACGCCACTTTCTCCCCTCTTTTGTTTATAACGTCCCACGCTGTTTATATGCGCAGATTTAACAAAGTGATGTTTCCCATGTCAGCTCGTTGTGGTTTCTCCTACAACATATTTACTGTCCACGCTCAATATCCTGTACGCAGCAGTAGCACATGCAGTTTGTCCTTTCCTACAGGATATGCTCACGCTCATTAACATACTCATTTCCTACAGGGATCTCTCAGCTCGCACGCACAGGTATACTCAGGGCTTTAAGTGGGATGAAAAAACTGAGGGGTGCCTCAAAGGGGTGTGGCCAATGCAATTAGGGCGTGGCTTAAAAAACACTTAAGCTAAAAATCTGTGCTTAGCATAGTGTGCCGCCCGACTTGTAGTTTGCTGTTTCTGTCCTTGCATCCAGATATATGATACAACAAGTAACATCATACCTACAACAAGTCAGAACTATTGGGTTTGTGAATGTTTGTTACTTGCATAAGATAAATAAGCCGCAATTATGGCTTATATATAATATTGAAAAAGCTCCCACTTAAAGCCCTGGTGACACCACAGCAATGCTGCTGCTCCTGAGTTTCAAAAAGAGAAGGGAAATTCAGAGAGAAAATGACTCTCTTTAAAGGATTTCCCTTCCCCCTACAACCTCACCTTGCATGACCTCATGCCATAACTTTTCCACTAGTGAGCAGTGTGAGCAGTGTACATGCATGTGCCTGCTGTCACCGCAGTCCGGAAAGAAATGGCGCGCCTCTGCCAGGGCACCAACAGAGCCCGATAGAGACCTGTTTCGAGGCCCCCTTTAAACAAGCATTTGCAAAGCAATAGGTCTCGCATTTGCGAGTATTTGAGCAACTGGCATTGTAAAATGACAAACTTTTTATCTATGTGTTGGTTTTGAAAACAGATAAATAAAAGGCATTGGCATTTGCAATGCCAATAGCTTAACATTTCGCAAATGCGAGACCTATTGCATTGCAAATGCTTGTTTGCTATCTCGGTTACTACTAGCACATTAATGCTCTGCTCAAGACTTGTGAAGAAACGGTCACAAATATCATTTACAACAACTTATTTTGATCATAAGGGTTGATGAAGTCATTTCTGTCTGCATAATTTCTGTGTGCATAAAATAATTTAACTTAAAAGTATGTAAATGATACCGTGGTTTTCAGAAATTGCCCTTTTTTTTATTTATTGCACACCGAGTTTTCCATGGTGAAAAAAACATGTTTCAGAACAGACATTTAAGGACTTTGCAACTCCGTGAGGAATCTCACTGTGGGCACAATCAGGTGACTGCACCAGAATCAGAATTCCGAATTTGATACAAGTTGGAAGACATTTTACCCCCAAGCCATGCCCCCGTGCGATTTTCACCAGAGAAAACCGGGATTTGTGCAATGAAAATATTGCACAATCTCCTTTTTGCACTAAAGGGAACATGTGATATTACCACATTATCCCACATTCTGATGAACCTTCTAACCAGGTGTGGCATGACTGCACCAAATAAAGAGGTTTTCATGAATCTTCTCGGTTTTTGCTGTCTGCAAAATCTAAATCTACAAGAAAAAGGGTGCTAAACTCCCTTTCAACCCCAGAAAGAAAATCGTTGACTGGTGCACCCCAACGTTTTAAAATCACTCCTCCATCATTGTGCCATCCTAGTGTGGCACGATGCATTGTTTCCCGAGGCCTGTGCCCTGCATCCATTCAAGCCAGGCTGAGGCTGGTTCAGGAGAGGCAGCCACGAACCCATGAAGCACTTGGAAGGAAATAAGATTTCCCCTCGGCTTTAGAAGGAAACCAGGATGGAATTTATAGTTTTAAATAAACATTCCCACCCAGTTAACTGAGCGAAGATAATGGAGATGGAATATTCTCTTACACAGAGACGTGGAACCTCTCTGAAAACCGTAAAAGCCTCATGAAAGTAGCATTAGAGCTGAAAGAAAACAGAGCCAAGCACTGGATAAAATCCCAGAACGGACACACACTCTGCGCAACAGTAGAAACTGCTGTCCTGCAAAGAGGGGAGCACCGCACAATGTGGGAACAGACATAAGAGAAGGGGAATTCATCAAGTAAAGAGACTTGTCGTTTAATAAAAGTGCTTTCAAAAATATTGTGCTTGAATTTCCAGACAAAACATTTAGCAGAAGTATGAAAACAATGTCTTAATCGTATCAGGGTTTAAAGCCCACTTCAAAATTAAGGAGCTTATTTTAAAGCTGGTCTGTACAGGGCATCTGACAGATGTCCATTCTCAACATCTCACGGTTGCCTGCTTCATTTGCAAGTGGTGGAAGCACCTTGAATCAGATTTACCATTCTTTGACGCAAGGCATCTAAGTTGCTGCACTGCCTTGCGTCAGCGGGAGACAGAAACATTTGCCATATGTACTACTATATGGTGCAATATTTCTCTCCCCCAGAACTTCCACACTTTTGACTGCAACGTGCCAACACGCATACCTTTGTGCCAAAGTGCAAGGATGTATGCATTCTCTGAAGCATAGGTTTTGTATGTAAAGGGTCCCTTCAAGTACAAAAAATATGCGTAAAGGCTTTTCCCACTTTGTATGTGCGCAATACAATGCAGCACACATACAAAGTTCGAACAACGAGGAGCCATATGATTTTTTTAGCAAATCCTTTTATATTAAGGTTTGTAGATAAGGATTTGTGTCAAAACCTATAGGGGTTTGCATGGGAACACCCATGCACCATCCATAGAATGCCCCCTAGTTGCAAAGTAATGCAAAGAAGTGCCTCGCACAATTTTGCCTTAGCTTTGGATACGATCACAAAATTGACTCTAACTTGGTGCAAAGTGTTAGTAAATCTTGGCCTGTGTTTCAGATGGTGCAGCCACAGGCACAACTTCCGGCTTGCACAGTATCTGAAGGCCTTCGGATGCGATGTCCCCTGTGTTTTTTCCTGTCCCTGACCGCCATGCTGCACAAAAAATAATAATCACTCGAAAAAACACTCCCAACATGAGTGCAACATTGAGTTTACATCAGTAATTGTCTTTGGAAAATGTAAAAGAAAGTGAAGCCTGGTCTATCATTTGTCCATGGCATGGCAACACGACTGGCATCAGTCTTTTCAAAGATCAAGGGTGAGTGGCGCGCTTTACAAATGTTCTGATTGATTGAACCACCTTTTGAAGGAGTCACATTAGTGCTAAATTCTGAATTTGGCAGGCAGGCTGTGACTGAACAGGCAGACACGCCCTAACCTTTGAGCCACCATGCCAAACTCTAATTGAGACCCAGGGTGATGAATGTTACTGTGGTTTTATACAGCAGGCTGATTCATTTTGTCCTAAAACAACATAACAAGGCTCATAAGTAATTTTCAGTAAAAATCAGAACATTTGCCTTTTAGTCGCATGCCTCAAGATAACATTGCCAAACTTTGGGAAAGATATTAACTTTGTTTCTTGCCTGAAATTTACCACTTTCATGAAGGATGTTATAGGGACTTTGCCAATCAGTTAACTCTAGAGAAAAGCTTCTAGTTACAATGGTACAGCCTGTTTAGCTTCATCGAGGGGAATCTCTAAACAAAGCTGGGGTGGAGGTGCACTGCTCGAGAAAGCAATCGGATGCGTTTTTATGGGGTCTCCTTGGGCCCCTCTCAGGCACTTTGAGCAATGTAAACATTCACCCGTGCAACAGCAATATCATGTAAACATGCTATAAATATGTTAGAATAAATTCACACTGTGCCATAAAGAACTTTAGATGTAGTGTTTCAGAACTAGCTTGGACCACAAGTAAGAGACTTGTCAGAATGTGGAACTCAATAGTGGCTATCAAGCTTGGGGCAAGTGCAAAACATGTGCACAATATTTGCTGCAGCCAATCCGCATTTCGGGCAAAGCGTCCTATCTCCCCCATCTCCCCATGCTGTTTGTGCCCATTTCGCAATCTCATCGGGAGTATAATACAGCATACAGACAGTGCGAAATTGATGCAGCTTTGAGTTAGTAGAATGAATAGCCCGATCGAAAGTATCTAAAGTAGAGGCTATTTCTGCAGGAGTGGTGGCTATGCCTAAAGCTTGGATAAAATTAGTGTCCAAACACTGACTATCATCTCTCCTATGTTGGCAAAGTTGTAGATGCATTGTGCTGACTCGTGATTTTAATTGGTATGTGATAGGCATGCCAGTAAATCAGGATTATGCAATGTCTGAATCTTTTGTAGCCTTAAAAAATTGTCTCTTAAATGTAAGTACTTAAAGAAAAATTGTTGTGTGAGGTTATGTGTAGATTATAAACACGCAAAACTTCGGAAGCCATTAAGATCATACAGTTGCCTGAGCCGTTCAATCCCATAACCTGCCCAGCGTCGAGCAACAGTATCATGAAATACTTCCGGGAGGGTAGGATTATCCCATAGCGGGAAATTAGAGTCGCACCATAGAGCTTCCGAGGGCAGCGAGCAATAGTTAAAAATTTTATACCATATACGCACTATGTCTCTAATTGTCTTGAATCGAACTCTTTTGTAGTAATTCGGATCATTAACCCTATACAAAAACATATTACTATCCACGCCTAATGCAAAATAAAAACAAAAATAGTGGTTCTTAAGAGATAAAAGACTTTGGAGGCGCCCTGTAAACGCCGCCCAATAATATAATTTTAAATCAGTAAATTGAAGCCCTCCTTGTTTATAGGGGAGCTTAAGTGATTGAATAGCTTAGCGTGCTAGCTTATATCCTCACAAAAAGCTATTCATTGCGCCTTCCAGTTTCTTAAAGAAAAAGTTGGGAACACGTAAAGGGATAGCACAGAATAAATATACAAACTTGGGCAGGATAGTCATTTTGATGATGTTGCATCTGCCAATCATAGTTATTGGGAGTTTATGCAAATTTTTTAGAGTTTGAATAACAGATTGCAACAATGGTTCATATTTAAGTCTCCATATCTGTTCAATGCAAGGAGAAATACGTACCCCCAGGTAAGTTGTGGTCCTGCATCCCCCTATTATTGGTGCAGCCGGGTGAAAATTAAGAAGGACTTGAGTTTTGTGAGCGTTCAGTTGATAGCTGGAAAAGTAGCCACATTTTCCAGTCTCCTCTTGTATTGAGACAAGTGCCGTCGCCGGGTCAGAAGAAAAGACTGCTATATCATCGGCATAGGAAATAACTTTAAATTCACGTGACCCAATGCTAAATGGGACGATGTGGACATTACGATTAAGTGATCTAATAAGCGGCTCAATATAAAATTCGAATAGCAAAGGGGAAAGTGGGCATCCCTGCTGAGTCATATGAAAAGCTAGAACAGAAGTTGCGCACTCAAAATTTCTCCAGGTCAATATTTTAAGCAAAATTAGTTGGTGCAAACGAATTAATCCCCCCGGTTAATAAACTCAAGTTATACTTGAATAAATTCCGATTTACCTGTGTTTAATTTCACAAAAGAGATCACATCTCTGAGATTGAGTGCAAAACGAAAGACATTTTCCTATTCAGGAACGTGCTATCATTATCTACGATTTGAATTCCCTACTCAGGGGGATTAATTCGTTTGCACCAACTAATTTTGCTTAAAATATTGACCTGGAGAAATTTTGAGTGCGCAACTTCTGTTCTAGCTTTTCATATGAGTCCCCTTTCCTGAGTGACACGGAAAGCGCACCAACATATAAATGGATGAAGAAGAGAATACCTCTGCAACGGTTAATAAACTCAAGTTATACTTGAATAAATTCCGATTTACCTGTGTTTAATTTCACAAAAGAGATCACATCTCTGAGATTGAGTGCAAAACGAAAGACATTTTCCTATTCAGGAACGTGCTATCATTATCTACGATTTGAATTCCCTACTCAGGGGGATTAATTTGTTTGCACCAACTAATTTTGCTTAAAATATTGACCTGGAGAAATTTTGAGTGCGCAACTTCTGTTCTAGCTTTTCATATGAGTCCCCTTTCCTGAGTGACACGGAAAGCGCACCAACATATAAATGGATGAAGAAGAGAATACCTCTGCAACGGTTAATAAACTCAAGTTATACTTGAATAAATTCCGATTTACCTGTGTTTAATTTCACAAAAGAGATCACATCTCTGAGATTGAGTGCAAAACGAAAGACATTTTCCTATTCAGGAACGTGCTATCATTATCTACATCCCTGCTGAGTGCCACGGTGCATCTGGAAAGGGCCAGAATGCAGGTTAGTATATATTAATTTGGCCTGCGGGTTCATATATGGTGCTCAGAACTATTTTATGTATCGACCGTCTAACCCATTAGCCACTAACGTGGCCCATACGCAGTCCCATACCACCCAATCAAATTCCTTCTCAGCATCTAATAGCACCACCCCTATGTTACGTGCTGTTTTTTGGCAATATCAAAAGCGGTAATAGCTGTATTAACGTGAGCCGTAGTATCTCTGAAACTGTGTTGTTGGTCGGAGACTAGGCCAGGCATAAGAGGAGCTAGCCGGTTAACCAATACTTTAGCAAAGAATTTAGCGTTCGAGTTAATAAGAGATATAGGGCGGTAGGACCCGCAGTCGTCAGCTCAATTTCCCTTTTTTTAAAAAAAGAAAACAATGTTAGTCATACCCCAAGATTTAGGCACCTCCATTTGAATCCTGATCTGGCATATGACCTCCCTTATTAGTGGTAGATTAAGGGTCTTGAAGGTTTTGTAAAACTCAATTGATAGGGTATCATCCCCAGAAGCCTTACCTGATGGTAAGGCAGCAAGGCTGTCAAAATCTCTTCATTGGTAATGTCACTATGAAGAAGGGTAGCTTCTTCTTCATTCAATCATGGGAGGTTACAGCTTTTTAAGTACTTATCAAGCTCATTTTTATTCGGTGAGCAGGGTGGGGTGTAAAGTCTTTGGTAAAATTAAGAGAATTGTTCTATTATTGAGTGGGGGGATGTGTGTGTGATTCCATCGTTTCCCCTTATAGCTTTTATCTGGCCCTTAGATTTCCTATCCGCCACCTGATACCCCAAGACTCTCCCCACCCGATTCATATTGCACAGAGCGATTTTCATTAAAAGCAACGGCAAGCCTTTCTTTTAGTAACCTGCCGATAAGTAAACATTTATCTATCAGTGAGGCGTACAGCTGATCTTGATTTAACCCTCCCCCCCAGCCTAATACCCTCAGTGTGAAGAGTTTCTAACTGTGTTAACGCCTGGCAGAATGACCTTATATTATTCATGTTAGTTTTATTTTAGTGGTGAACATACTGTTGGGTGATGCCTCGTACAGAGGCCTTCATCTTATCCCAAACCATGAAAGGAGAGGCAGAGTCCACATTAGAATGTAAAAATGTGGTTAAAGATGTTCGGATAGACAAGATAAACTCTGGGCCCGTCAACCGATGCCTAGGAAATGAGAAAGGCTGCTTAGTCCTATCTGCCGTCCTTGGTTAGAAGCTAAGCAAAATAGGGTTGTGATCGGAAGTGACACGGGGACCTACCTCAAGTTTGGCAGTTGTTAATATGTTACTGTTGGCAAAGGCCAGATCTATTCTGGAGTATTGCTTATTAGGGGCAGAATAATAAGTATACAAGGGAGTGTGGGATAGAGTGTCCGCCATACATTATACAAGCAATGAAGTCGAGCGATCTCCAAGATTGGGCTTCTGACCCTTCCCATTCTCAGAAAAGCTGCCCTAATAGTAGAATCCATGCCATAATTTAATGTACAATTAAAATCCTCCATAATAATCAATTCGTCCTGCCAATACAACAGTTCCGAAATTAAGGTATTAAAAGGAGCAGGATCATCCGCGTTGGGCCCATGTACTGCGCAGAATACATATTTTTTATTGTGAATTTCCAGCTGCTGCAGTGATCAGAAGAGACTTTAAGGATTTAGCAATTTAGCCGTTCATCTTTCAATATAGCTACTCCTCTAATTGCAACACCCTGAGATGCACAATCAACTATTTCAAGGCCCAATTGCTTAAGCAGGCCTCTATCTTTGTAAGCCAAGTGAGTTTCAGTGAGACATACAAAATGGGGCTTGTATAATTTAAGCTCTTCCCCTACCAGCTGGAGCTTAGTTGGCGCAATCAACCCGGCTACATTCCTGCCCATACCACTAATTGTCCCCATCATTGAGCGTTACTAATTCCCAAAAGTGCATAAAATGGAACACAACAATGCCTACGCCTCTGCCAAATTCTCTAGAGTAATGCTCACCCTAAAATATTGAAAAAGAAAAATTTCGAACAAAAATGTGACCAATAGCCCAGATAGGAATTTGAATAGTAGTGGAATCATTTTTCATTAGTAACTTAGTAATCTTTGTTTTTTTATCCCCCCCCCCCCCACGTGCCTCCTTCTGGTCTGAGCACAGGCCCCCTTTTGATTCACCTCCTCTCTTTTCTCTCACTTGCACATCCTCCCTCCCTCCCAGTGACCTCGTAAAGGAATAACCCCCTTTTCCGGCTGTCAATGGATGACAGCCACCGAGGAGCGCAGTGCCCAAGAGCCTCCCCTATAGTGAGTGTCTATTATATTGAGCAGTAGGACAGAATTAAAACCAAGTAAACAAGGGAAGAAAAAAGCATTGAACACAGAGAGATAGAGAAAGAACACAAGTTATAGCTAAATTGGGCTAATGTCGAAATATGATTAGCCAATGAGAGAGAACAGAAAAACTGTGATTAGCCATACTAAATGTCATAAATATGTATGTATATATTATTTATATGTATGTATATATGTATGAAGGCTACCTTTAAAATATATATATATATTTTAAAAATAGCCTTCATTCAGCTAGAGTTACTTCTCAGCATGTTTCTGCCATCTACTAAGAGCATGTTTTGCTTCCAGATCCAAGTGAAAGATCTGGGATTGCCCATCTTTAATAACCTTTAAACAGGTCGGTTCCTGCAAGAACACCTCAGCCCTAATCGCTTTCCAAGGGTCAATGAGCTGTTGCATCCTCCACCTCTTATCCATCGTACTTTTACACAAATCTGACCTTGCAGAGAAGGAAATTGATTCGACCATAACTGGTGCAATACTTCGGGCTTTAATAGTGATGGCCTGTCATAGAAGAAAGTTACCAATATATATGAGAAATGGACGGGTGTCTGACCAGATTGATTTAGAAAGATTGGCAGTCTATAAGCCCTTTGGATTTGGGAGTTCCAGTCCCAGTCTGCCAGATCAGGAACGTCTTTCTGGAACAGCTGCACGACGAATGTCCATGGGTCGGATCCCTCCTTTCCTTCAGGGATCCCGAACACCCTTAAATTGTTCCGACGCTGCCATTTTTCAAGATCCTCGATTTTCCCCTGTAAGGTGGCAAGCTGATTGTCATGAGCACAAACTAGGCTAGTAGAAGATGTCATAGCTTCTTCGTTATCTGCAAGGTGTTGCTGTAATTCAACCACACCATTGGTATGTGAAGCCACCTTGCTGGTCACTGCTGATAGCGATTGTTGAATCAGTACATTGTCAGCCCTGAGCTGCGCATAGTGCTCCAGTGCCTCAGCTCTTTGCCCTGCTGTGCCTGCAAGATTGACCAAAGTGATGCCTCTATTGCCTCGGTACTGGGAATGATGAGTATGTTGACTTCATTCATTACCGGTGAGGAAGAGCCAGGTGGTAATGCAGAATTTTCGCTAAATGCCCAATAATACTATGTATTTCAGGGTTCAAGTTGATACTGGGCCCACCACCCGGGCCAGAGTTTGAAAGCCTCGATATAGTTGCTTTTACATCCCCTTTAGAAGTGATGCATTTGCTTAGGGGGCTACCCTCTGCCCCTCCATTCGAGCATGTTGTAGTAGTGCCATAAGGCCGTGTCTTGATCTGAAGCTCAATATTCCTTTTAGGATATCTGGCAGGTTTGACGAACTTAAGGTTATGCTTCTTCTTAGCGAGGAGAGACTAGCTATATCGTTAGAGTTCTCGAAGGTGTCTGGCGATGAATAGCCCATGCTTTGCGGTAGTGAAAGTGAAAGAGGCAAGGTATCAGCCTCATCAAGTTGCTCAGTAAGTAAATCATTTAGCTGCTCCGCTGGTTACATATACATTGTATTTTTATTGAGAAGGGGCCGTCACCCCAAAGATGGATGTGTCCAAACCAGCAGTAAGTCTGTGGCCCCTGACTCACCCCCCTGGATAGAGTCAGGTTACATTGTTACTCGGTGCTTCGTTTAAGATTAGCGGATGCGGCAGCATCTGTTGCTGTAACAGTGTTTCGAAACAAGAAGCAGTAGCACCATCACTAGCCTCTACCTGGCTGTCTGACGGGGTAGCCATTTGTTACACCATCGGCTGTAATATCGGAGCCAAGGTGTCCCCAGGATGTATGCCCGCTGAGTTTGCCAAGTCCGCAGTCTGCGGGACTTCCCTCTCTTCGATCAGATTTCTCACCGTGGCCAAGCTGGATTGCGTCAAGCATGGTGTCAGCAATGGCCGTTTCGGGGTCAGCGGAAAAGATGTCGGCTGCTTTTCCTGACTGAAGCAGCTTTAGAATTGCTCTCCCCATACAGGGTAAGTTCTTCCTATCCGTTCCAGCCAGCTGCTCCTGTGGGTGATGCCTGTCGCTGTAGAATCCTCCGTGGCTCTGGATCTCGGCAGCGCAGTACCAGTAACAGTCGAGTTCTGAGCGGGACGCCCGCTCTTTGAAGCGCTGACCTTAGGAGGAGCCATGGTATGAACTGAGAGCAGACTGGGCCAGTGGAGGGCAGAGCAACCAGAACCAATCAGCCGGTGGGAGTATGTGAGCACGCTCCAAAGATGACAGAGGGGCCAAGTGTTCCAGCGCAGCATCTCGCGATTTAATGCGGGTACGTTTTTGTACAAAACAGTTTCAGCACTTCTTCTCCCATTAATCTGAGAAAAAGTTTAAAGAAGAAAAGGTGCTCAGTGGTGTTTTTGCCGGCATTACAATCGGGGAGCTCAGTGGACTTGTTGCTGGCAGCGGAGTCAATCCACCATCATTCTTTCCAGAGTGCTGATATCTTGATGGTTTCCATACAAAAAAAACAGAACTTATATCTAGGAGCTCACAAGCTATGCTATGTTGTGTTGCGTTGTGTTGGAGTTATGTTTTTTTAATTTGTATACCACACTATTACCTGTGAGGGTATCCTGGTGCTTAACATATCAACATAAGTCCTAACAGAGTATTTACGGACCAATTGGCAAATAAATGAGTAACTTTCCGATTAGTTGCTCATGTAATAGGATTTAGATTTCCGTGCAATTGTAAGCCTGCAAATTTTCATCTGGTAGACAATATACTGTTTTTGCAATTACTTTTTAGGTATAGACTTTTTTTCTCTCTTTTCTGTTTTTTCGCCATCTCTCCAGATAGAGAACCCAATTCCTCTACAACCTGAGAAATAAGCGGTTGTGGGGGTTCAGTGTCTTTCGATTCTGATCTGGAAACTTACACCAGTCTCTCAAAGGGCTAACTTGAGGCATGTAAATAGTGTTTGCTATATCATTGGGAATGTTAAAGATATAAGTAAATTCATCCATAATCATCAATTACTTCTGCTCGGTAATACAGGCGTACAAATGTAGAGTCTTTGGAAGCTGAAAAATGTGTAAACATGGGCCTCATACTTCTACATGTAAGTTTCACCTGGCTTTTAGCTCAGACACACCAGGTGCTGAAACCATTTCTCTTTGTATTTTAGTTACCTCACACATTTAGAGTTGCAAATTGCCATCAGTATATTGGATAGGTAATTTGGCTTTTGATTAGCACTTGGAGGAACGCCTGGAAGGTGTTAAATACTCCTAATTAAATACATTAAACTTTTTTTTCCAATAACTTTGACATACTTAGAGTGCAATTTGTATTGTGTGAGTTTAAAAATAATTGCAGCAAATTAGGGCTAATTCACTAACGTTACTTTAATAAATGGAAATCGACCCATTGGACATGTATTTCTGCAATTTGAGTTTGAGTTTGATTGGCTACCACAGAACTCTCTACAAATTCCCACAGACTCATATATTTTTAAGAAGTGTGGCTTCTGGCAAACACCTTATCTGGTGGATTGCTCACAAAGCGGACAGTCCATGTGAGTAAGTATGGTGAAAAATGTGTGTTAGAGCACCAAGCATTTTCCACCAGGTAGCAATGTCTGGTTTTCCGCTAACTTCCTAATGGCTTCCTCTAGTCATTCAAACACACAAAATGTGATGGGAGGATGCTTGCAATAAGTCTAACCACTGGCAATTTCTTTGGGTAGCATTCCAACCCATTGTTCTTTTGCCCACCATGCCACCTCAGATTAGAACCATCCATATGCAAATCAGTCTTGGTCCTAATCCAAGGGGAACAGTACAGCCTGAACTGCCAAGCAAGGACTTCTCTGAATCGGAACACACGCAACCCAAGACCAGTTTCACTCTGATTGGGGCTATTCAGTCGGGTTTAGCTTGGCTCCAGTTGCACAGTGGCATATGGGTCCCTTGCTCACTGTGCCACTGGAACCAAGCTACACTCGCCTGAAGAGCCCTCAATCAGGGTCCCACATATAGGCATGCTCTTGGCCACTTAGGGCAGTACCTCAAACACACAAGAGATAATGAATGGGAGGATGCTTGCAATAAGTCTAATCCTTGGCAATATCTTGGGGCAGCATTCTGACCCATCTTTCTTTTGCCCACCATGCCACCTCAGATACGACCCAGCCGTATGCAAATCAGTCTTGGTCCTGCTCCAATGGGAACAGTCCAACTGAACTGCCGAGTCAGGTCCTCTCTGACCTGGAACACAAGCAACCCAAGTCTGGTTTCGCCCTGATTACAGGTTACTGAGAAAATTTTGAAAAAATTTGCCATGGTCTGAGTTTAAAATATATAACAAGAGTTATAATAGACTGGCCAATTGGCAGGGTTGAAGAGAGACGTATCCTTTCAGCTAACCCTACAAACATTACTTGTTTCGAGGCTACAGCCTGTTATATCCGCAGGGCTGAATGAATCTGCTTTCATTGTTAATTAAATTAGAGGTTGAATGATTAAATCTACAACTATGCACAAACCTTAGAGTTCTGTGTTATGAGTACATTGTTGCACTGAAATAGTGACATTGTATATAGTCGCTTGTCTTGACATAATATTTAGAGACTCTGAACCTCCTTTTGAGTTTGGGAGTGCCCAAGCCCTGAGGTTTTGCGACCTTAATCAGAGGTGATCAACCACAACAAAAGTACTATGAAAAATAGTGGAGGGCCAATTAGCATATGTAATTAACCGAGATGCCAAAGGAAGTAACTTCACAATAAGTAGCATGGTACCCTTACATTAGTCTTCACTTAGAACTGAAAGGACCTATTTTACAAAAGGAAGAAGTTTATGTAATATCGTTGAGATTTTTCAGTTTGTTTTACTTTTTATAACTCTCATGCAGGTTTTCCACATATCAATGTTTAATTGAGGTCAGAAATCCCTGAAATGGACACTCCTTCTAAACAGACATGCTGCCCTTGATATAACATATTTATACTGCATTTAGAGTGTTTACAAAACGGGCATAATATTTTGAACAGTAAAACTTGCTGTTAATTCGTGTATTTTTCTGCTGGTGTGCTTCATCCAGCTTTAAAGCATAAAACCACTGCACAGTTGCAGCTCATTAGATGACACATGCGTTAATGGTGTCAAGGTCTCTGTTATAAGCGAAGAGATTTAAAGATATTCCCTCACCGGGCCTTTGTCTTAAATAGAGGGGATGCTATTAGTGGTAAGGGAGACTTTAACATACTCTGATGCCAGGTTCAATGTATACAGTTTCGTAAATGCATGCAGCTGCAGCACTGGGGCAGAAGGAGGTGCTGGTCAGCTGTGGCTAAGAGGAATGGAGTCCCCTCCCTGTAGTGGACTGACACTGTACACCCGTGGGGACCCTCGACTTGAGCCCTGTGGACAACGCTAGGTTTCAGGTGGAAGAGGCTCAGCTGGCTATTCCAGCTTAAATATATGCCTAAAACCCATCGACACAGGACCGCAGCTCAATGTGTTGAGAGGTCGACCCTAGTTAGCGTGGGTCTTGCAAAACATGAGGCAGATCAGTGCTGGGCAGGAAAAATAATAAATGGCTTTTAGGTGAAGTCAGAAAACACCTTTCAAATAGGGAAATTCATCATCATCATCATCATAGTAAACTTTATTCGATCTATAAAAATAGACCATAAAAGAATAATAAAAAGGAAATCATTACAGTACCACAAATAAACAACAGTATATTTTCTGGCGCATTATTAAAATGGTTCATAAAAAGGCAATATTATGATTTAACAGCATACCCCTGTCTCTGACATCCTAGTATCAGTTTTACATTTTGGGCTGAAATCAAAAGGAAAGGGGAGAGGGCAAAACACAATAGTGATGAGACAGGCTATGACCATAAGAGTCAAGACGGGAAGAAGTTAAGTTCTAACCACCATTAATCACAACTGGATCTGAGCCTTGCCGCAGACCTTAAAAAACCTGACAACAAGTAATATTGAATTGCTAGAAATCATTTGTAAAAAAATAAAAGCAGGTCTGACCTGCCTAAACTTTGCCTTTTTTTTAAATGGGCATAAGGTAGGACTTTCTTGGTACCTCATAAAAACTGCAAAACATTAAAAAGTGCATTATGTCCTGTGGACACTTCCCACTGCAGCCACAGAGAGAAAGACTCTGGCCCCTGTGTGCTCCACGCGGGTGGGCCAGAAGATAATGAAAAAGGTCCAAGTGAAAAATCGATCGTGGCTGCTTTTAAGCCATAAAAGGTAAGGCTCGGTCGATGGCCTAGTTTCAGTAAAAAACGCTTACGCACGCTGGACTTCCACAACTCTACTTGTTACCTGTCCAGCTGCCGCTTATTAAAGAAGTTCTCCTTCACCCAACACTGGTCTCTTCTACACATTTTCTCAGGGTTGGTAAATGGGCCAGCCCTTCCCCAACCCATAAGGCAATCCCTGTCATAGGGAATACAATAACAATAATCCAGAGAAAGGCAATCACCGAAAATGTCCTTACTTGAAGCAATTTCCTTCCTAAGCCACAATTTCATTCACAAAGTTAGGGGACGATAAGACAATAAGTCAGAAAGAAAAACCATCCTTAATTCTTCGTGGTCTGCAAAGGAGGGGATTCTCTGTGGTAAATATAATATTCGTTTTAAAATTATGTTTTCAACAATTTGGAGATCTTAGTGCTCCATATAGCCCCAAATCTCACTACCATAGGCCACCTTGGTGATGCACTTGGCCTTATAAATCTGCAGGAGGGCACTCATAGGTTTATTGCGCAACCTAGATGCAAAGTTGGAAACAGCTGCATTGTGCCTAATTAGATCTACTTCCTTCCTACTAATAAGTGGATGCCAATTCATGGCAGCGTCAAACCCTATCCCCAGATTGAGAAGGTGTCAGTCTTAGGGACCGGCGTGGACCCCACCACAAATTTATACGATTTGCTAGAACGAGAACCAACTTGCATTTCAAAGAATTTGTTGTTGTTAACCAGCAAATCCAGGGCCTCCATAAAGTGGACAAATGAATTCAACAAGGTTTGAGATCCCCTGGCTGTCCTAGCCATGTGATCGGCATCGTCTGCGTACAGCAGATTGGGCAAGCTTCGCCGTCCCATCTGGGGACAATCAGTTTTTAACTTCAAAAGGGTCTGCTCCAAATTATTGATATACAGATAAAAAAGGAAAGGGGCCAGAATACATCTCTAATGATCCATCCAGCCGACACAATGGGATTTTTCTCCCATGGTGTGGGGGTCATTATTTATTTTACTGGCCCTCACCGCCAGAAAGCAAAAACACGCCATCCGATTGCCCATTATAGATTGCAGGGCTGTCGGAATGCTAACTTAATCAACCCATTGTCCGTCAAGCCATCGGTGGAGTGTGCCTGTGAAGGAGCTGAAGCAGGCTCTGTCGTTAGAACATTTTTGGCCTGATCACCTCTGAATTGGATGAGTAGGCCTTGAATTTGGCAGCGATGGTACACAGATTTCAAGTCGACTTAGTATTGAACATTAAAGAAAATTACGTCCCACTCTGATTCAAGGTTCACGTAGCATTATCCCTTACTCATTGAGGCATATTTACAAACATGTTGTGCTGAGTTTGCATCACAAAAGTAATGCAAACTGGTGCAAAATGTTTATATTTTAGATGTATTTTTTCACAGCAAAGCTTCTTTTGTGCTCGAAAGTTGCCTCAAAGTAATGCAAAGTAGCACTTTCCACTGCTTTGCCTTACTCAAGGGGAGCGTTCCATGGTTGCCAGATAGGCATTCCCATACAACCACCCATATTTTTTTATGCATATCCCTATCTACTAACAACAGCAGACAGGGGTTTGCACCAAAAAATAACGCCAATTTGAAGCAGGCCTTAAAAGGAGAAATGCTTTTATTTCTGTTAACTTTTCCAACTTTGCATGTGTACTGCACTGTACAGCCCACGTCTGTAGTGGGAAGCGTTTTCAAATGTGTCTAAGCATTGTGTTTTGCACTGGAAGGGCACCATTCCAGTACAAAACCTATGCTCAACATCACGCACACACCTTTGCACTATGGTGCAAAAGTGCGTGCGTGGCGCTCCATAGCCTAATTGTGTGGCAGTGGTAGGGAGAGAGAAGCAAAGCAAGCGAAATATGTTTAATTTTGCCACATATCTTCTGGTCTGCTGCTTGAACTGAACACAATTTTCTATTTTCTCTGCGGCCCTGCATGTCAAGTTGCAGCAGTTATACGTAATCTTTTGTGAGGAGTGACCTTGTCGTGGTCTTGGTTTCTATGTTACTATAGTTCTGAAAGTAACTTAACACTTCAGAATTCTTCAAATGAAAGCCTTGTGCTTGGCTGGTTGTTGCAACCTTGGGCTCAGAATGAGAAGCTCCCCTCCAGGTCTACAGAGAAGCTAACCCCTGATGAGGTCCTTGGTGCAATCTTAAGGGGCTGTGTCTTCTTTAGGAACATTGAGATAAGTGTTTTAGAATCTTTGAATCTTTAGAAATTAAACTCTTTTAAGACCCTGCAATTGTTACGTTTATGGTGCTCGAGAAAAATGAGAATGCATAACAATATGAGAAGAAAGAAGAAAGATGGTAAATGTAAATTCAGTACAATTGCCTTTAGCCGGGTTATACCTAGCACACCTTAAATAAAATGTTCTCAATCCTGATGCGTAAACTACATTTTTGCGTATATGTATGGATGATAAAAATGCTGCCTTCCATAAGGCTAAGGGAGAAACAGAGAAAGAAAATGAGAAAGAGTGAGTTGAAGAAAGAGAGAGAAAGAAAGAAAGAGTGACACCTCATTTTCAGCTCAAAGGTAACTGGCAAACTTTCTGGATGAAACTCTGAATTCAAAGTATAATGGTTTACCAAGGGATCAGAATTTAGATTTTAGGAAAGACACAGAGGCTCGCATTAAGCATTACTGTTTTATTTGCTACTCCTTAGTTGACTTTAAATTACTTTTAACACACCTTAACAATCATAGAATTAAGAACAATACTTCAGCTGACATAAACACTCCACCTGCCAACACTCCTCCTCCTTTGATACTCCAAATATCCATCCCTAAGCTTCTCATTCTCCTCTTTATCCTGCAGAAGTTTGATGTGCTGCGTCTCTTCAAACTTCAGCCTTCTCGTTTGTCCTTCTACTCATTGTCTCCAAAAATTAATAGCATTGTCCATTGTGAACACCCATACTCAAATCCAATCCTCTCTGCACTGCAACAATTTTCCCTTAACTTATTTCTGCTCAAAGCGTTCCCTTCTTTCACTTTCTGCTCTTCAAAACTTTACTAAAGGATGTAGGAATGCTAGCCTCCATGTGTTTAATAGAATTTGGATTCTTGTATCAGTAACCTCAGATGACTGACATTTTATGGCAATCTAATAAATGAAAAATGGGTGAGAAAGAAGCATGTTCATTTTTTGAGATGTGCCCAAGATACTGAGTTTAAGAATAGTGTTTGTTTGTACAACTTTGAATTTGGGGTTACCCATGCTATTGTGTGATTCAAAGGATATTTTAAAAATGTGTTCTTTCTGTGAGGGAAAGTTATAGAATCAGCAGGGATACAAACAAATCCAACCACCCATCATTCCCAATCTCCTCCAGATAAAAAACATTACCCCACCTGTGTTGCTGGGCCTATCGCCCTCGACAGTAAAAGCCCCAAGACCCAATATGGAGATATTAAAATTGTGGCTTGCAATTGGTCCACATTTATGTGAGGGAAAATTCTAGAATCTGGAAATTTTCTTACAGTGGCTAATCCCATATAATTTACAGACTTTCGCATTATGCTTTTTGTGTGAGTTGCCCAAAATCAAACCTTTGTGCCACGTCATCTACTCTTCTATCTTAAAGCAGAACCATGAACACACAGAATGTGAGCAGCTGCTGTTCAGATCCTGTGCAATTTAGCACTTTTTTTACAGCAAAATACATGCGTGGCTGGGCCTACCACTTGTGACTGAAAAGGCCAAAAAACGCACTATGCAGAAATTAGGTTCTTGCTTTGAAAATTGACCCATTTTGTGATGTGGATAGCTACGGTATTCGGACCCAGTCTTCACCACCATCAAGGGAAACCAACCAAAACCAGAAAGTTATGAAAACTAGATATCCAAGTGAGTCTAGGGTGGTGTGACTTAATAGAACCCACTATGTTTACTTACCCCGAATTCCCTGCAATGAAATGTTGGCAAAAATCATACATTTCCTCACATTTCTGTGGGGGAAAAATTATAGAATCTACAGGGATCCACAAATTCCTATCACCTACCAATCCGAATCTTCTCCAGATAAAAATATTACTCCACTTGTGTGACTCGGCCTATTTCTCTTAAAACAAAAGGCCCTAAAATGCAATGTGGAGACATCAACATTTTGCCTTACAATTAGCCCATTGTGGTGATGTGGATAACTGCAGTATTTGTCTCCTGGCTCAGCTGCTAGCCAGGGAAACCTATCAAATCTAGAAATTATTGAAAACTAGGTACCATGGGGAGTCCAGGGAGCAGTGATATGGATGGATCCCACTAACGTTTATTTCCAGAATGTAATGCAAATATCAACATTTTGGAGTGACTAATGCATTTGTCTCACATTTCTGTGAGGTAAAGATCTGAAACCTGCAAGGATTCCCTACTTCTTATAATAAAAATGGCACCCCATTTGTGTTGGTGGGCCTATTGCTTGCAACAGCAACTGGTCAAAACTTCAGCTGTGTAATGTCACTATGGTATTAACTAGGTATTCACATGGTTACAGTTTTGGTTCCTTCCTATGACGTGAATCAGGTCCACTCACACATGAGGGCAGTGTTTCAATTGGAGGAAGTGTGGGAATGCAGGATGGTAAGACTTTTGCCATTGGCTGGAAGTGCTTGAGTTTTCCGTTAAATAAAATAGTCCTCTGTTACCTAAACTTTGACATTCACAGGGAGTTCTGGGTAGGAAAATGTGCTTAGATCCACACAGGTCACAGCACCCTGCATTCACATGGAACTCTAGGTTTCAGAAATGCCCAAGGCTGGCAGAGTTCCATAGTTGCCGTTTAACCCACAGCAATTCACAATGACTAGTGAGAGGAAATTAGGATTAACCCACTGTCTGAAGGTCCATGTGTCAAACGTAAGCCCGAAAGAATCTAAATTTCTTCGTGATTGCTATAGGGACGGGCTTGCGGTAGGCCCTAGACCGGCAGAAATACTATTTTGGCTTAATGGGCAGGGTCGGTCTGCCAACCACTTTTAAAAAAATGAAATATATTCAAGACATCCAGTGGGCGTTCTGCCTTGACCATGCCAGATTGGGGATAAATCCTCCAATCTCTTCCCCCAGGAAGCACAACGACTGTCGGGGCTTTAGGGGTTGCTTGTTTGGTCCTATGTGTACTTGTCACCAAACCATTCATTTTGTTAAAAAAAAATATATATATATTCTTTAGTCTAGTGGGCTTTCCTCCCCTGTAAGTGAGCGCAATGGCTCACAGTTTATGTGGTCATAGGTGCAGTCTTTACCTATGACTTATAAATGAGGCTTCAGTCCTCCTAGGATGCAAAAGAACAGTGATTCAAAATCGTGTGAAACCGCAGCACTGTCTGACGAGGCTGCCCTTAATGAAGGACTGCCAACTTCTCTCGCATCCTGGGAGGACTGAAGCCTCCTTTATAAGTCATAGGTAAAGACTGCACCTATGACAACATAAACCGTGAGCCATTGCGTTCACTTACAAAGAAGGGTAAGTGATTGTTCTCACCCCCTCTGTAACAAAGGTGTTCCAAAATTTGAAGACCACCTTACACTCCACGGTCTAAAAGAAGGCCACGTGACGCGTAAGAGCAATCCTTAGGCCGAAACATGTCGACCCTTCACTAGGTGCAGTGGACCAATTACCAATCCACTTATGCACCGCTTTTTTTTTAATCATGTCCCTGTCCTGACCTAACCTAAGTTTCTTTATACAGGATAGGAGACATTGTCAATCACCAGTCACACTTCACGACGCGAACTACACGGACAGTCTCCCTCCTGGCGGAGGTTGGTAAATCACTTGGAGAACCAAACACTCAAGTGATTACGACCTGATGATGAAACCATCCACCTGACCACACAAGTGGAGAAAACAAATACGGCGCACTGTATTGGTGTGGCTGAGGGGCTCCATTACAACACATGTGAGACTCTGGTTCTTCGCCACTAGAGATTCATTTGCTTTGGTATTAAAAGATACCCATTACAGGGGGGCAGTGGACACCGTGCACCTCTGAACCCCGGTGACACTGAATCTTATTCCCTATCATTCCTCCATCTTCGCTATCATCATGAATCTCTTATCTCCTCTTCACACCTTTTCTTATCCCTATCCACTTTCACTCTCTCTGTCTTGCTTGTCCTTATTTACTCCCTCCCTTTTTTAAAGTTTTTGTCTTGTCTCCTTGCGCCTCTTTGTCTTCCCCACTTTTCTTTCTCCCTCTCTGCTCTCCTCTACTTCTCCCTCATCCTGCCTCCTCTCTTAAATCTACATTCTACCATTCTCTTTTCCCCCAAACTCTCTCTAACCTCCCTGGCCTCTCTCTCTCTCATTATACCTTGTCTCTATCAAATCTATATCTTGACTATGCTTCTCACCTACTCATCTTGTTCATTATCTTGGACCTCCTTAGTTGTCACCTTTCTTTCCTATCCCCGTTTTTATTTTTTTTATTTCATTCACGTTTTCAATCTGTTGCATATGAAGAACACAACTACACCCCCCCCCCCCCCCACTTGGATGACAGCTCTTACCCAGCAATCATGTGCAAAGCCACTTAAGTACTGTACTAATGAATTTTGTGCCCTAGATTAACCCTTTGACCTAGTGCATGGGTCCTCACAAACTTTATCCCGGGGGCCGTAAAATTTGGTCTATGGTTTGACTGAGGGCCACACTGATGCCAGTGGGGGGTGTAGAGTAGGTGTAGGTGAAGCAAAGCATGTATATCTAGTGGCTGTCTTCACAAATTAAGGTGTTCCTAATGTTAAGGGCCTAGTTACCTTTCCCTCACTGCAATTAACCTTTAAATAAGTGTTTGCTGTATATTTAACTTTTTTTTCATGTTAGCGCTGAGTCGAGTAAACGGCAGCCCAGTGCTGCTGCTGCTGGCCAGGGTTCCGCACGTAAAGGTCAGGAGGGCCGCATGCGGCGCCTGGCCATACTTTGAGTATCACTGACCTAGTGTGTCTGGTGTTGCCCTGACAGTATTCTAATTGTCCCTTTCAATCCTTTTCCAGCCCCTCTTGTTACCTATCGGCTTTTGTTTGTTCTTATCATCCGTCCTTCCTTTTTTTCCTTTCATTTCTATGTTTTACGCCTCTTTATTTCCTTCTTTTCCTCAGCATTTCTTGCTTATTCACGTCTTCCTTTTTACTGTCTCACTCCCTTAGTTCATCCTTTCCATTCATGACCCCCTTTCTCTCTACACTCAAATCTTCCCTTTCCCTCTCCTCCAAATCTTCTTCCCTCTCTATCTATTATTTCAGTCCTTCCTTTTATTCTGTTTTTCTATCCTACACCTTTTCTTTCTTTCTATTCCCCATTCTTATCTTTTCTCCTTTTCTCTACTCTCCCAGCTTTACTTTTATTCAGTGTTGATGTAGATCCGTTGTCCATTTTCTAGTGACTTGCCTGCCTTTATTCTCTCTTAACTTCATATCCCATTCTCACCTACCTTCTATGTCCCTCCATTATTTTCCTCCTCTATATCACTCCTCGGTAGTGGCTCACTCCTCCTCCTAACCTCTTCTATCCAGCTCTATTGCGTTCCAAACTTCTGTTTTTCTTGATTTTTGTTGCCTTTTCACCTCATCTATCAACTTCCACACTGTCTCCTTGTCCTCTTTTTTTTTCTACCTCATGGCAATCTCCTACACAAACCCAGTGAGTGAATGTTTCTGATGACCTCCCCCAGTCTGAGTAGCTGCTCTTACTTGGCAAGGCCCAGATTCTTGCAACTTCTGACCACAGGTTGCCTGCTTCCAACCATTGTGGGTATATGGGGCCTCGGTTGCAAGCTGGCTCCCGTTGGGCAAAATGCATCTGCAGTTACCCTCAGCAAGTGCCAGGCCTCGGAAGGTATCTCTAACCGAGTAAGCCTCATTGCTGGCATATGCATACACTGCATTTCAAGAGACGGAATATGTGAAACTTAGTGTGTAGGATTTCAAATCAGCCTTCAGGACCCATGTGCTGAATTTTCCCTCTTCACGGAAATGTACTTCCATCCAACTGTGCCTATGCTCCTTCACTGGGCACTCCTGAGCCAAGTGCTGATGTCCCCATTCACTCTGAGTTCTCCACAGTACTGAGTGCTTCTCTGCGATTCCTGCAAGCCAATCTATACATCCTTCATACCCCCGCCCCTGGGCTGACATGCCCCTCACTGAGCCTTAGCCTTCTAAACTCTACCTAGGTGCTAGTGAGAGCAGACTGATTCTCAGAACTCTATTTCACATGGGTATGTCTGGCTATTCATTCTCATGACACTAACAAAAGTGTACAGCTAAACGTTCCACCTTGAGGAACTGTTACCCGACTCATTGGTGCTCAGTCTATCGACCTCAGAAGGAGGAAAGTCTTGCCTTACATCCCAAGCCATAATTATCCTTAATCCTGCTCACTATTTCAAGAATAGAGCTCTCCCTAACCTGCCATCTGCAGGTCTGGTGCTGCCACAAGACCCTGAAACTCTTCCCAAGTCCACACACATGCGTCCTTTCCCTACCCTCTCTATGATGCTCTTGAGTATGACGTACTCTGAGGAGTGGAAGGAAGGTAGTGCATGAGCGAGATGCTGTTGGAAGTAGGAGAAAGGGGTAACAGAGTGAGGCGGGGCTGAGCTGAGGGCACCCTCAGAAGAGAGGCTGGGACCAGAGCCTCGGCCGTGGATAAGACATATTAGGGGTGCTCTAATCTGGGCCTGCCTTATCAGACCTACTCAACTTTTGCCTTGTTGCCTTAAATACTGCAGAGCTGTCTATAATTGCTCTTCAGTGATATCAGCTATAAGCAGGACTAGGGCAGGAATATGTAGTTCTTTTTTTGTGTTGCAATTCTTTAGTAAGAAGTAATAGGGATATACAGCATGGAGAGTCAGCATCTTCCAATCAGGTACAATAGCCATATACAATGATAACATGGATAAATTGTGCATCCTAATAGTGAGAAAAGATAAAGAGAGATGGGGAAAAAGGTACCTGCCTAAAAGAGGGGGAGATGCAAGTGTGTGGGGGTGCTCTCAGAGGTAGTGCTCGTCTGCATACTATCCCGGGCAGCATTAATGTCAATGGATGTGAGACCATGTGGTCCATGTGTCTCAGTATCCCTCTATAGGTGATAGGCTACCAGGTATCCGGTGTCCGTACCGTGAAAGGCGGATCTGTCCGCCCATGATTGCCATTGGGAATGGCATAGATAGCACCTGTCCGTGGTCTGAAGGACAGGGTGGGTGCAGTCCTGGGGGAACAAGCTTGTGTATAGCATGGCACAGGAGCGAGGGTGGTGATGGGATATTTGGAGCTGTGTAGGAACGCTAGTGTGGGGACATGTGTACGGGATATGTGGTGGGATGCATAGGTGGGACAGAGGTCAGGTTGTTGATGGAAATCATTCTTTTCTGCCATGTCCACTATCATGGAAGGGGGTGTGTGTTGCTGTCGAAATGGATGCAGGCTGCAGAGGGTGGGGATGGGATTGGGGGGGTGGTAGGATATGTGATACTATCCAGCGGTGTTGGTGGTCTCCTTTCACGGACATCAGGGTGGATGTGAGGGTCCTTTTACGAAGGGTCTGCGGGTCTGCGTATCTGCGTGGCCGAGGGGAAGAGGTGGGAGAGGAAGGGGAATCTGGAGTTCTTGACTGACATGGACTAGACTTCTGTTCCTTTGGGCGACTGCTTTGGGAAACATGATTTCGATTCCAGGCAAAACACTAATTTTTCAATATTGACTGATCACACCTCCCGGCCCCTTCCAAACAGAGGCACACATCTGCAACAGGTATTAGAGTTGTGCTTTTCCAGCTCTAGCTGCGGCTGCTGACAGCAGTGAAGGCCCGACCTGGATCAACGCTAAGTACAGGGATATTTTTACAGTAAGATAAAAACAGTTATTCAATTTCAAATTTATATAAAATTATATATTTTGTTGAAAAAAATCATATATTTAAAGAATTCACATATCAATTAAGGGGGCACTATTAAACCCTTTGCAAAGTGTTTACATACATTCTGTTAAAAAAAAAGCCAACTGACTTATTAGTGGGAATGAGACTAGGCAAATCCTTAAGAAGCAGCACTGTCAAACATTGAGCCCATGGCAGATATGGTATGTCTTCACAATGAGCAACACACTACTTTTATAGCGCCTGTGGTGGCGCATACACGACAATCTTTTTTAGCGATCTCCCAATGGCCTCTTTCTCCATGGATTCCCTCACTACCACCCTCCAAGAGTGTACATCATCTCTCAAGTGCCACTCTCTCACACACCATTCATACCATTGCTGGGTGTCAGAGCACTTTATGTCACACATGTACATTATACAGTGACAATGAATCAAATGTGTGTAAATCAGTATATAGAAAATGTTATATAAGGCAATGAGGATCACAGGATATAGGAATCACATGTCATCAATACTGGTAGGTAGGATGTGTTAAGAGTCTGGATAAGCACCAACTCAGGATTTGAAACGTATCCCAGTGGTTGGGACTGGCCCCAGAGCTTGGGTTAGCATTACTAAAAAGACTTTAGTTCTGCCCAAGCAAACCATTTTAGCAACATTAGGATAATGAAAGCCTGGGAAAAAAGCATAAAGTTCTAACCTATACCATGCAGTTTGCATGCAGCTCTTTGATAACAATTTATAGGTCACTGTGCTATATTCGGATTCTGAGTCTTATGAATTGAAAGTAACAAAAACATCTCTGTGACAAAAGCAGTAACGGCTTGAGCTACCCACATAAATATAGTTTTGTGATTTGCTTGGTACACGTTCTGTGCAGCAGGCATATTAACCCTCTACACTACTTTATGAAAAGTCAAAACTGCCACTAGACAAAGATACTTCTCTCCAACAGGAACAATAATACCAGAGTAATTTTGACATTTTACTGTTGCCCGCAAACTGCTAAACACACAGCACAACCCTAAACCCAGACTTGCTCTACAGGCATCCTGATGGCACTTATTTGAAGGAGCTCCCTTATGCGATAATAAACGAACAGGAGGCTCGGTAAAAAAGTATTTGCTAAGTCTTTAAACAAAATAATGCAGTACAAAGCATTTATTTCAAACTGTTCCGAAAATCCCCTCTGGAAATGCTTCAATCTTAGTTGAAGTAGCAGCAAATTTGTCGTCAGTGCAGAGTGCTGCACACGAAAGAGTTTTCACACCTGCAGAAAGGGACAAAAAAAGGACATTTCCTTGACGCCATGAAGCAGGCGTGAAACTACTTGCAGCATGGGGATGGCAAAATGTCCTTTTATTGTCCCTTCTGCTCCCGGAAGTGGGCGTAGGTAGAGGCAAGGCTGCATGCGCGCTGCATAAAGAGAACATAGGTCCTAGCTCATCATCAAGGTGAATTACCAGCTTGATCCCTCTTTATCTCAGATAAGCCACTACTGACGGATTCACCTCTGTAAAGCATCAAGATGCCAAAGATAGACCAAGCAGCAAACTCACATAATCTTAAAGCTGATCTTTCCATCTGGACTGAAGATGCCGTCAGCTGTCCTATGCTATTGAACTTGAAAGATATGTATCTTGTAGCTCCATCTTCACCAACCAATCTCCTTCTTTTGAAATATCTCTCATCAGAAAAATTCCCTCCTTTTTGAAATGTCTTTAAACAACAAATGTGTTCAAACCTCTCAAATGTATCACAGGGCCCCATTCTTTGGCTTTCTTTTTTACTAGAAAAACTGTGCTTCAATACATATCTTTATGATGGCTCTCTTTCCTGACCACTACAACATTTCTGATCCACCAAAACTCTTGTTCCTGATCCAAATGTAACTGCCTCGCTTTTTCTGATTAACTCAGTTTGCCTACAAAGCCTAACTTGTAACCTGCCATTGTTTCCAACACCCACTGTTATGAAGTTATTTCCCTCCAATGGTTAACAAATGTCTTCAACCCGCTTCCCCCCTTTGTAAGGGAAGAACACCCTTGGATATTGCTCTCCACGGGGCCTTGCTCCTCTGTTTCTAGTTTTCCTCCCGCTCTGTGTGAAGAAACCCCTAGCTGCCTTAAAACTACAGAATGACCCTCTGCTATGAACTTTGCCATTGGACCTTGTGAAAATGTGCACAGTGGATTGTCATCTAATGGCCCTACCAAAAGCACTGTTGCTTTCAAAAACTCTCCTTTAAGGGACTTAAAGTTTGTCTAAAGCTATAAGTATATGCATGTATTTCTCTACATTCTTAAAAAGACCTCCAAAAATGCTTCTCTTTGTTTTACCACCACTCTCTTTATTTCTGAAGTTGCCTAGCTTTGGTCTAATGTCGATGTGCCCCTCCTTGGGACTTTCTGCAACCAAAGAGGCATTTTTATCACCCAAAAAGCAAACAACACCCTGGCTTCGACTTCTTAAAAGTCTATATCTACCAAAACAACTTTCACCTGTGCTTTTGCTTCCTCTGCCCTATCTAGAATGCATCAAAAACCCTATCCTGGACTCTTTTAGGTAGCTTTCCAAACCCCTCTGAGGGTCCCTTCCTACATGATAGAGGGAACTCAGGATCGAATGTAGCAGCAATACACACTTTACCATCTATAATGACTCTTGAGCATTATGCAATCATAATGCGAGTCTGTATATCTCGTGGCTTCCAAATCCATTCTTTAATATAGTCACTTACGTGGCCGATTGGGCTCAAACCTGGGCTCCTGGGCTGTCTTATAGCACTTGGGCAAAACATATAATTGACGTGTGGACCTTTCCATATCCCCTCAGTCACAGAAACCCCTTCACACAGAAAGCCTCCCAGTTCAGAATCTAAATCATGAATGAACTCCTCTTGATCTGCACCTCAGTCACCCCTATCCATGTCCTCTGTAAAACAGTCCTTCTCATCAGCCCCATCTTAAGGATACTTGGTGCCACTTTGGACACCTTTCTTGTGTGTGTCATCTACAACATAATTACCTGTTGTGGAGCTTCGACGCCCTCTCATACTACTTTATAATAAAGCGCTCCTCCTGCAAACTTACCGTCCTCTTCTTTATCTTAATCAAATATGTACCAAAATGATTCCTCTGACACAATCTCTCTTGAGTGCTTAGCCATTGTTTTTCAGCAGCATCTTTGACGAGATCCCTGAACTCCTTCCGCAGCAGGACTTTTTCACCTGAAATCAAAGCACCTGCGTCTTCCTGTTTAGTTATCTGTTCATATCTGAACCTGGCATCCTAACCTAACGTAAACTTAATAGACACCTGAACTTTAGAGGGATCCCTGTGACAACCCTCTTGCTGTGTCACAAACACTCTGTGTACACAGCGGTTTGCATGCACACTCCATAGAGATGTGCCTATTTCTTTTTCATTTTTATGAATGCCTGATCTCATGTTGCTTGTGCCTGACAGCTCAGTGCATGGGTTTTCAATCCATCAGAGATGGCTGACAGAATCTTGCATTCCCAGTAAGAAACTCGCAGAACCCTTGCTTTGGTCACCAGAGGCCCCATGGCTTTATTC
This sequence comes from Triturus cristatus, assembly GCF_964204655.1. Classification (NCBI taxonomy): domain Eukaryota; kingdom Metazoa; phylum Chordata; class Amphibia; order Caudata; family Salamandridae; genus Triturus; species Triturus cristatus. The sequence continues at coordinate 1,061,188,158 of NC_140580.1, forward strand.
TGCACCTACCTAGCTCCCTGAGTTCATCCAAGGTAGGTCTCTTGCGCTAATTGCCCTGCATGGAAAAATTTGCATCATGCATGCCCTTATTAAACCACCTCAGAACCAAATGCTATGTACTAACCTTTGCATAAAGTAATTTCTCCACCAACTTATATCATATGTACCTCAACAAGGTTTGAAACATTGCTTCCTCTGAAAACTAAATTCAATTTCTGATGACATGTCCTTTAATTCCTTGATAACCACATAAATGGACTAAACCTTTTTCACATTCAAACACCTTGCGAATTGGCCTAAAAAACACTTGTATGCAAAAATAAATGCTATAATCCTGGCATTCTTAATGCCTTCTTAAATAAGAAGCAGACACCATTACTATTAATAGATCTCTAATTGAAAAGAAATTGCTTTCCCACCCAAACAGCGAGAAAGAAATGGAGCCACTTACCGAGCTAGGTGCAGCTTTCAAAGAGGTGGAATGCTGGCAGGCAGAGTTGTTATGTCCGCCAGATGCAATGTTCTTTGTTCTGTGGTTTGTTAAGGTGTTTAACAAGTGTTTTAAAAGTTCTTCTAAGTGCTATCAGGAGTTGTGGATAAAGAGCGATGCATAATGCTAGACCCCAGTCTTTCCAAACAATTCACCGGTTATATATCCTCCATGACAGGGCTAGTGTTGTGTAAGAAAAAACAGCCAGTGGATTCTACTGTTTTTTTAGCGTTTCTTGCTGAAATGAAAAGATTTTTAGTTACCGCCAAATTTACATCGAGTTTTTATTATGGTTTCGATGTAAACACACTAGCGCTAGTAAAAACCTAAAATTGTGTTTTATTAAGTAAAAATCTGTAAGTACCTGGGGGCATATGTATCAAGCGATTTTGTATTCGCAAAAAAACTGCGTTTGCGCATACAAAATCGGAAAACGCGATGTATGAGCCATTTTCGCATCGCATTATTAAGGAATCGCTAATTTTGCGATTCCTTAATTTTGCATAAGCATTTAAGGAATCGCAAATTGCGATTCCTTAAATGCTACGTAACAAGCACCCAAGTTGTGCGATTTCTCCTTAAGAAATCGCAAATTACCACCAACTTCAAGTTGGTGGTAATTTGCGATTTCTTTGAAAAATGCACTTTTTGGCATTTTTCAAAGTGCCATGTGGCGCACATACATGCCCTTATGGCATGTATGTGCGCCATATGCGCACACATGCTCATTTCAGGGGTGCATCAGGGTGTCCTTATGACACCCATGCACCCTTGAAATTATTCTTAATTTGCGATTCTCTAATTGCGAATCACAAATTGAGAATGACTTCCCATTCATTCGGCCCATAGGAATGAATGGGAAGGTATTCCTTAATTGCGATTTCACAATTTGCTAATCGCAATTAAGGAAAAACAAGAAATTGCAAAATATTTGCGAATTTTTAAATACATCCGGTTTTACGATTCTCAAATAGCGATTCTCAAAAAATCGCTATTTGAGAATCGCAATAACGAATTTTGATACATATGCCCCCAAATACTCTGTTATGTACGACCTCTCTTATACTCTGTTTCCACTGGGCACAGAATGCCGGGCCTCAGGTTAAGGGGGGGGGGGTGTGTGTGCGTGTACGTGCGTGCGCGCGCGCGTGTGTTCGTGTGTGTGCAGTAACAAAAGCAGAAGTGCTTCACACCTGCCGCCCCCCCCCCCCCCCCCCCCCGATCTGACCCCTTAGGGGGCTGCTGGTCCTACTAAATTTCCAGGGCTGCTTTGGGTTTCCAGTCAGGCATTGCGGGGGTTACACACATTCATAAAGGTCACCTTGCCTAGCTTGGTGATTAGCTTAACACTGGTCATTCAGGTGACTCTACTGTGAAAATAAAGGGATATACCGGAGTCATAGAAAAGTAGTCCAATGGTTTGCACAAAATCGAAAACTTTGAAAGTGCGCCTATTCTAAAAAATATCAATTATATCTCAATACTGATTTTGTTGTCACCCGACCATTGCATAAATAATATTTAAGTCACTGCTCTGTACATTTTTTATATAGAATCTTTGAATAAACATTTCTCCTGCACAATATACAGAAACATATTTGTAACTCCAAGGTCACCAAGAGTAATATATCCATAAACTTCCTCACATTGCTGTTCTTGGAAAGGTTCTTCGGGCTTTAATAATAAGTAAGAATAACAGCATTTTGTTAGTTATGAATATAGTGTTTCGATTCATAATTGAGAAATGTCTCCTGATGCAGCAGATTGGGAGATGCAAGTAAAATATGTACTTTGGGCAAATTCACAATAGACTGTTTGTTTTAGAACACATTAATATGAAAATGGAAACGGAGCATATTACCAAAGGACGTGGTATTTAGGCAATTGGGTTAGGAGGAAAAATCTTGAATATGTGAAACCTGTTGAAAAAAACGCCTATTATTTTTAGATCAGTGAACAGGGAAAGTCATACGACACTGTAAATATATTTAAGTGCTGCTAAATTGAACCATGCATTTTGTGACTTTAGAAACTCAACCATAAAAGGTATAATATGCTAGCAAATGAAATGTGGATTACTTTTGAAGTTGGAATGGAGTTTTTGTGAGGTATCGATGGCATTTAAGGTTCATGCCCCTGACAGGTTCTGGAATTGAACTATGGAATTAGAGGCTATGAGGATAAGTGGCTTTAGAGGTCCTTTAAGAGTTCTGCTTGGGCCTTCAAAATGATGCTTCATAGTTGGTTCACATATTGGCCGAAAGACACATGGTCCATCCTGAGCACAGACCTGCAATGCTTGGCACTGTATTTTTATGGCAAATACGCTGGCCTGGAGCTACAAGCAATTGATGTGGGATAGTCCACTGAAGACCATATTGCTGAACTGCATGTTCAAACGGAGGTGGCGGCATAATATCTTCTGCTTGGGTCTAACCCACTGATGATGTCTCATCATAGCCTAAACATGACTCTGCTATTGGAGACCTTTGGAAAGTCTAACTTCGAATGTAATTTACAAATGCAATCTTCCTTGGAGGGAATGGATGACTGATTAGTCAGGTCAGAGTGTCCTCCTACCATGAAACACTCCCTTCCCGCTCAGGGAAGGGCATTGTGTTGTGAAATCAATCAATCAAATTATTGTTTATTTGAATTATAGTAATTAATTGTAAAAGCACTAAAAAACTTACAGTCGATATGATGCAATGATACATCTAAAACGGTGACAGCGCAGCACAATAAAAGCTTACAGCATACCATACAAGAGGAGTGCATAACTGTAAAAAGGAAGAGAGGAGCTGTGCTGCAGCTCCTAAATCTAGCAATTTTGAAAATAAATTGAAAAAACCTAAATCAGTCAATTTTATAATAATGGCTGAAAATCGTAATGTGCATTACCAGATTTTCCATTAGAGAGACAAGAAGCAGGGATCTCGGAAAAGGCCCAACCTTGGAGAAAAAGATTTTTTTTAAACATTTTATTTATGTTTTCAAAACAAATAATAATACAGCACATTAGGAAAATAAGAGACAGGAGAACATGATAATTTATCTCGAGTGATTCAGTGGAGCAAAGCAAAACAGCAATAGAATCTCGGTAAATGCATCACTTCTTACAACGGCTGACCTAAGGTTCAGCATACCAATCCCTATTGGTAAAAATGTTTTGAGTTCTGTGCATCTACTCCCGGCACTTGCCGCCGTTAAGTGCCACTGGAATCCAGCGAGGACAAGGTCTTTGTAGAAAAGGATGGTGCACCAGAAAGGAAGTCGGAGTCATTTACTTAAGTCCATTCAGTTAGTTTTATTGGTTACAAAAGTAAAAGTGGCCATCAACCAACGCGTTTCGTTGCTTCGACCAAAGGAACTTCATCAGGGCTCAGACAATCATATAGCATATTCTGTAATTTCATCCGTTTTTTGTAACAGTCAAGCGATCACCCCATAATAGGGGTCAAGCAAATAAGTTCCTGAAGTGTAATCAGGGTCTTCTGTGTCCCGAAGTTCAGCCGGTACGCCAATCAAGAAGTCAATACCTTTGACAAGGTATTCTCAAACATGAGGCTCAAGTATGGTAATGTCAGGGGCCATTGCAAATGTTTTTCATATGATATGAGGTGTTATTTTCCTCATATCAGGTATAAACATTTTAGAGTAATTTGTGTTCCAAGACATCCATAAAAGAAACATAAGAATCAACATGTTTCCTGAAGGCATGCAGAATTCGGGAAGAAGAATTGCAATATATGTCCGACCACTTCTCTGCGTGCTTTGGCTCCTTGTTCTTAACTCCTCTTCCACTCCATCTCTGTACAGAGTAAAGTGCAAAGGGGCCAAAACACAATCCTGGCAACCTCCTCCCCCTGAACAACATATTCTATGCATCTAATACTAAGTGAACCAAGTCCATTTTGTCAAAATTTGATCATAGTTTAGGTCCATACATGCAAGGAAAGGGATCCTGTTGTAGCTGTTATGTACCTCCCAATCTGTAAATGTAGATTAAGGCATTGTTCAACTGTCCCCAAACCTGCCCAAAAACAGTACTACATTTCTGCTAGCATACCAATTTCCCTTCTCCATATCTATATCATGTCCATCAGAATTCTGCCAACTATCTCTACTATAGATTTAATTAAGGAAATTGGCATATAGCACTTAGGATCCCCCTTGCTACATTTATTGAAAATCTGTACTATTACAAATACTGAGAATAATGTGTAATCAAAGGTGACCATAAATCAATCCAATATGAATTAGTCCACGGGGACTTCTCCTGGGCCTGGTGCTTTGCCTGTTGGGCAATGTAGGAGAAAATGCTGCACCTGCATCTGCAAAAGATAGTGGGGGAGCATTGTTACGAACACAAATCACCACCAGTTGGGAAATCTCAGCTCTATAGATTTCTCCCAAATTTTAGACCTACCTAATTGCTGTAATATGTGAGGCCGTACTTGGGCAATTTGTGCTAGAGGATGAGACACTTACATTGTTCCAGAAACATGACAGTACATTCCAGGCGAACGTGTTTTCCGATTATTTCCAAACCTTCATATTTATTTGTTCTTACGCTCCCTTAGAACTTTAAGAGTCAGCCTTCCTGATTGCTTTGACTTCTTCTTCCAAGGGATTTTGGGGCATATTATCAAGACAGGCGATAAAATTATCGTCGCCTTAGCGTCAGAAAACTGCTGCTAAAACGGCGATAATGGGCTTGATAATATGCTCTATGGAATTCCAATTGAAGCCCATGTTAGATGTCCTTCACATCTAACATGGGCTTCAATTGGAATTCCATAGAGCATATTATCAAGCCCATTATCGCCGTTTTAGCGGCAGTTTTCTGACGCTAAAGCGGTGATAATTTTATCGCCTGTCTTGATAATATGCCCCTTTGTTTCAATGATTTACGCAGCATATGGGTTGCTAAACAGGAGGCCCTATCAAACCACTGCTTGCACATTTGTGTGTTCACTTTCCTAAATTTATTTGTATTGGGGAGTCATAGATGATGTTCTGAGACGGGGAAACTGATAGAATATCTAAATGCTTTTCAAAAAGAATCTTTCAATTGGAAGTGTGGCCTACTTGACATCAATTCTAGAAAGGTGATTGATTTTGAGAAATGATTTCTACTAAGGTGCTGAAACTCATCATTTACCTACTGAATTACAATCGATCATACCACTGTTTTAAATCTTTGAAAATAGGAAGCTTTCATTTTAATGGAAAGAGAAGACAAACTTGGATGTAAAGAAACTGGAAGAACATATTCATTAGTAATTGGCATGGAAGATATACTGCTGCAAGGGTTATGTGTCTTATAAAATATTAGTAACTGTGGATGACACTGATCTTGGTGCTCTTGGCTGCAGGAATAAAGCGAATGTGGCTCCCTTGCTATGCCTCTATGCCTCTATGCCTCTGTGTTGTCGTGTAATTAGTCGACCATTAACTGTCAAACAGCGGCTATTATTTTCTTATTTTGACGCTGCCCTACAGAGACTGGCTTTCAGCGAGACCTTTAATTGATGAAAAATATATCATCCATAGGATTGATTCCATTAGCAATCATATCATTATTATAGAAGTTGATTTTACATGCCCTGGAAAAGGTATTCAACATGTTTACTTTAAAGAACGCTATATGTGTTGTATAGAACTATGCTGCCCATATTTGGACCTTATGGAACTTGTCTAAATAGAGGATGTTTTTGACATTACTTGGTCTGTTTCATTAGGAGGTATTATATTGGTGTAAATTAAAGTGTATTTACTTTTAGGGCTGACAATGAAAATACATCCACATTGAGCATGCATTTTCATGCAAAATATTCATGTAATGCATTATGGTCACCTTAAAGCCCGCTCATTGCTTACTATTGGTTGACTTTGTTGTCAATCTTATTAGTTTCCTTCCTATTCAATAGCTTGCCAATCATGTGTTTATCCCTCCCCTGGCGAATCGCCTTATTACTTGTGTCAATCCACTGCTCACTTTAAGGGAACATGTTTCTAGGTCTCGCCTAGGCAGCACGCATCCGCAACCCTAGGAGAGGGCCTTTAGCAATCGGTCTTCACTTTTCAAGCACTCACACTCGTGCTTGTGGCGGCATCCACCTTGCGGGAGCGAGCAGCGGCGCAGCCACGTTAATTACAAGCACATGTCCCCTGCGCGCCATTGCTCGCTCATGCAAGTTGGATGCCGCCACAAGCACGAATAGTGAAGACCGCTTGTTTTATTTATTTTGTGTGTGCAGTGGCTTTTCATGGGACCTGGTGTGACACACTCTCCCGCTTCCCTGACCGTAATGTTTTTTTATTTATTTTTATTTCGTGTGTGTGGTGGCTTTCAACCAGACCCGGGATGACATGCTCTCCCGCTTCCATGACCGTAATTAGTTTTATTTTTTTTATTTACTGTGTACGGTGACTTTTCATCGGACCCGGAATGGCACGCTCTCCTGCTTCCCCGACTGTGATGGATTCTCTTTTGCTATGGTCGAGCTGCTCCGCTCCCGTCAAGCTCCTCTCTTCAAGGCCGTACTGGATGCTGCATCACAGGCTTCCGGCCGGCTCTTCCTCGCAGTGGTTAAGTATAAGAGCAGGGCACTATGCTTCCGTCCACCATTCCCCAGCGTCTCTCCCCTGCTTAGACATGGATACAGAGGGGCTGGGGGCTGCCATACCGTGGAGTTAGAAGTGAGGGTGGTGGCGGCACCACATTTTCTCTTCCCGTTGATTACCCCAGGCAAGTAAATGTTACCACTCTCCAGGCTTTTAAAGAATGTGTGGGTCAAGTGCAGCGTTTTCTTTGTTTCGATCTGGGGCATACTTTGCGCATGGTGCTTTGTGTGACGTGCTTCTGTTTGTTATTCTTCGTCTCCAGCCTACATTGGATGCATTTTGTTGGAGCCGGCCTTGTGGCGTGGTCCTGTTCCCCCTCGCTAAGCCGCACGAGGTCCCATGCACCTCAGGGCTCCTCCATTTTGGATTGTACATGACTCTACGCACCCGCCTACGTGACCCCGCTCCACCCGGCCTCGGTCCCAGCGAGGCCCGACATCGAGGCGCCAACCCCTGGCCCGGGGGATACCACGTGGACACTTCCCCACTCCCGGCGGAGGGCAGTATCGATGGGACCCCCAACCGTCCTTCCACACCTAGGTGCGATCGCCCCACAGCTCTCTGGGGCCTGGCGCCTCTCCTGCTGGGCGTCTGGCCGCTCCCAACCCGGCCTCTCCGCCCCCCGGGCGCAAGGGTCCGGACATCAAAGGGCTCCAGACCTATATCTGGGGCGACCCGGCAACAAGACAGCAGTTGTATCCCGGAGTCAAGAGCCCTGCTGATCGGATTGCGGCTGACCCTAAGGAGAAAGACTCATCCGGAAACCACACTCTGAGCCCTGCTGACGACGTCGCGGCTCCACCGTGCTTAAAGACCTTCACGAACCTTTGGGGCCCTGCTGACGCTGTCGCGGCCCGACCTTGTTGAACTTACCATCAGAGCCCAGCTGACCTCGTCGCGGCTCGACCGAAGCGGACCTACCACCGGAGCCCTGCTGACCGTGTCGCGGCTCGACCCAAGCAGAACTACCACCCGAGCCCTGCAGACACCGTCGCGGCTCTCCCCGTCCGAGCTGCTTTGAGACCAGCACGCAAGGTCTGGCGCAGAGCCTCCCCGTACCAGGCTGGTACTAAGACTGTCCCGCTACCCTATCTCTACAAAGACATTGAGACTCTTTCTGGATCACTCGATCCCCCTGTAAATACATTGAATGTGCTACCATTGATAAAGTACCCAGATAAGCAACTGATACGGAGTCCTGTGTGGTGGTGTTACTGGGCCTAGTACGATCACGGGAGAAGGACCTCTCCTAGGAGGCTTCTCAGCGGCGCTCGGCTATAACTTTGCGGTAGGAAGGTGCCCCGGAGTAGTCCCCCCGACTCCCCGGTGGTCCTCCCTCCAACATTTGGTGGCCAGCGACGGGATCCGAGCCAGACGCAATCGTACAGGCAAGTAACGCACCCACTACCTAACCAGACGGAAAAAGAAAGGGAACCATGGACGGCCAAGAAGCAACCGTGGCCGCAACCTTCCAGCCGGAAAGGCTGGAAGAATACACCCACAAAGAACTGAAACAATTCTGCAAGGACAAAGGGATCCCAACCACGGGATTGGGCACCAAGGAAGAAATGCAGAAAGCCCTGAAAGCCTGGGCAGAATCCGAAGCCACTCCACCCCGAGCCGAAGGGACCTCGGCCCGGGACGGAAACCTGCCACCGACCATAACCCCGACAGATGGGGGGCGAAGCATCCCGGAAGCCGGCCTATCCCACGAAGAAATGCGAGAACGGGAGAGGGTCCGGACACACGAAATGGACCTCGCACGACTCCGGCTGGACGGTGAACTCCTGCTGGCGGAGAAGAAACTAGCCTTGGAGCAACTACGGCTGCAGGAGGAAATCGAAGAGAAGAAACGGCATCGGGAACTAGAAGAGAAACGGCTAACCCTCGAGCACGAGAGGAGCCTCAAGGAACTCGAACTGAAATCTAAAACGGGGGAGACCAGCACCCCCGGGGCCCGGGACGCTCTGCCACTGACCGAGCCAAAGGTTCATATCCCCAAGGATGTCGTCAAAGAATATTACAAAAACGACGACATCCAGCAGTGGTTCCGAGCCTACGAGGTAGCCATGACCTCCCATCGGGTACCCCGGAAGGATTGGGGTGCCGGCCTATGGGGGAGGTTCCTCAGCCAGGGCCGGGATACCCCGCTGCAACTCCCCGACGCGGCGATGACATCATACGACCACATGAAAGAAGCCCTACTCACCCGCTACGGACTATCAGCCGAGATGTACCGGCAGCGCTTCCGGGACTGCAAGAAGCTCCCCGGTACCACATGGGTCAAATACGTGGACTTCTTCAGCTGGGCCTTTGAAGGGTGGATAAAAGGGAGCAAGGTCAACTCGTACAACAAACTGTTCGACCTCATTGTCTGGGAGCATCTCGCCAACAACTGCTTTGTTGAACTAAGGCAACACCTCCTGGACAGTAAGCTGACAGAGCCCCGGAAGCTCGCCGCCGAAGCCGACCGATGGGTCAACACCCGGGTCCCCCGGAACCCCGTGGGGGACTACCAACGGAGTACCACGGGACCTCCTCGCCAGCGGGGCGGAGGAGGGGGGTCCCACCGCAGTCGAGAATTCCCGGCCGGACCGCCCAGAAGCCCGCCACGAGGCCAAGCCGCCAACCACACGTCCCCGACCCTGGTCCGAAGGGGGACCCCCATCGCCAGGCCTGGGCCCCGACCAACAGTGACCTGCTTCGGCTGCCAACAGACAGGCCACTATGCGAGCGACCCGGCCTGCCCCGTGAACCGACGGAACGGGACCGCTGGGCCCCCTCCCCGACAAATAGCCGCCGCAGCCCTGGGGGAAGGAGAGGATGAGGAGGAAAACCGCGACAACGGGTCCCCCGAGTGGGAACCAGCTGCCATGTCACTCGTATGCCTGGGCTCCCGAGAAATGGTGCCCCGAGCTGCCATCCCAAGCAACACCCAGAAGTACCAGCAGTGGGTCACCATCAATGGACAACGGGCCGAAGCCCTCCGGGACACTGGGGCCAGTGTGACCGCTGTCCGCTGCCACCTGGTGACCCCCGAACAAATCCTGCTGCATGTCCTATGCCCTGTCCGGACCGCGGACAACACCGAAAGCATGTGCCGGATGGCCAGGATCCCCTTCGAGTGGGGAGGAGTGTCAGGCACCCTAAAAGTAACTGTCCGCGACGACGCCCCAGTGGACTGCCTCCTGGGGAACGACCTAGAGAGCTCCCCCTGGGCCCAGGTGGAGCGCCGAGAGCATCTGGGGATGCTAGGGCTGCCCGAGTGGGCCTGCGCCACCACCCGGTCCATGACTGCCCAACCAGCCGCTGCAGCGGCCCCCGACGAACCTACGGGGCAAGAACTGCCACCCTCCTCCGGTACGGAGGAGCCCGACGATGAGGCCGGGCCATCCAAACTTTCCCCCGACGAGGCCGCCTCCCTCAGCGAGATCCCCGAGCTGGCCCAGTGGCGCCACGACGGGGGCCCCACCCGCGAACAATTCCAGCAAGAGCAGAAGGCCTGCCCGTCCCTCGAGGGGGCCCGACAGCAAGCGGCCGCCCAGGCCTCGGGGGACCCCACGGGAACCCACTGGATCTATTGGGACAATGACTTGTTGTATAGCGAGCAGAAAGTCGCCGAACTGGGAGCCGGCCGGGTGTTGGTGGTTCCCCTCCGATTCCGAGAGTTCCTCCTGAACCTGGCGCATGACGTGCCTCTCGCTGGACACCTCGGGCGAGACAAAACTTACAGCCGCCTAGTGACCCATTTCTATTGGCCCCGAATGCGGAGAGACGTGGACCACCACTGCCGGTCCTGCCAGACCTGCCAGGCTAGCGGAAAGACTGGGGGTCGAGTCAAGGCCCCCCTCCAACCGTTTCCAGCCGTCCACACCCCGTTCGAACGAGTAGGGATCGACATCGTGGGGCCCCTCGACCCCCGAACCGCCCTGGGACACCGCTTCATCCTGGTACTGGTCGACCACGCCACCCGATACCCCGAGGCCATCCCACTCCGCACTGTGACAGCTCCAGTGGTGGGCCGGGCCCTGATGGGCATCTTCTCCAGGGTGGGGTTCCCCCGAGAAGTGGTGAGCGACAGGGGTACGAACTTTATTTCGAAGTACATGAGATCCCTCTGGCAACAATGTGGGGTCACCTACAAATTCACCACCCCTTACCACCCCCAGGGGAACGGACTGGTCGAGCGGTTCAACAGAACCTTGAAGGGGATGATCAAGGGTCTGGAAGAGCCCCTGAGGAGGAGATGGGACGTCCTGCTGCCCTGCCTCCTGTTCGCCTATCAAGAGGTACCACAGAAATCCCTGGGCTTCAGCCCCTTCGAACTGTTGTATGGGCACCCCGTCCGAGGGCCCCTCAGCCTGGTCAAGGAGGGCTGGGAGGCGAACGTCCAAGATGCCCCCCCCAACGTCTACCGGTACCTCCTGGCCCTGCGGAACCAGACTCAGAAGTTCCGGGCCCTGGCAGAAGCCAACCTCGAAGCCAGCCAAGAAGATATGAAACGCTGGTATGACGAAAATGCCTCGACCATCGAGTTCGAGCCGGGCCAGCAAGTCTGGGTCATGTCGCCCGTGGACCCCTGCGCCCTGCAGGACAAGTGGACCGGGCCCTTCAAGGAGGTTGAGAGGAAGAGCCCCGTCACCTACCTGGTCGACATGGAGTCCCCAAGGAACCCCCTCCGGGTCCTACACGCCAACCGGCTCAAGCCCCACTTTGCCCGAACCGAACTAAGCCTGCTGCTGGCTACCGACGATGGGGGCGAAAGCGACTCCGAGCCCCTACCCGACCTCCTGGGGTCCTCGGGCCAAGACGGCTCCTTGGAGGGCGTCCACCTCTCCACCACCCTGACCCCAGAACAGCGCCATGACTGCCGGAAGCTGCTGCAACCCTTCGCTGCCCTCTTCTCTCTCACGTCCGGGGTGACCCCCTGGTGCGTCCACGACGTGGACACCGGGGACAGCCCCCCTGTGCGACACCGCGCCTACAGAGTACCCGACCGAGTCCGAGCCTGCGTACAGACCGAGGTCTCCAAGATGCTCGCCCTCGGAGTCATCGAGCCATCCGACAGCCCGTGGGCCAGCCCTGTGGTCTTGGTGCTGAAGGCCGCCGCCCCCGGCACCCCCCCGGAACTCAGATTTTGTGTAGACTACCGGGGCCTGAACGCAGTCACCAAGACCGATGCCCACCCCCTGCCACGGGCAGACGAGCTGATCGATCGCTTAGGAGCCGCCCGCTACCTAAGCACCTTTGATCTTACCGCTGGGTACTGGCAGATCAAGCTCACCCCCGGCGCCCAAGAACGATCCGCTTTTTCCACCCCCGATGGGCACTACCACTTTCGGGTGATGCCCTTCGGAATGAAGAACGCCCCAGCGACCTTCCAGAGGCTGGTGAACAAGGTCCTGGCCGGGCTAGAAGCTTTCAGCGCGGCCTACCTCGACGACATTGCAGTCTTCAGCAACCACTGGGCCGCGCACCTAGGACACCTCGGAGAAGTCCTGGCCGCTCTCCAAAGGGCCGGGCTCACGATTAAGGCCAGCAAGTGCCAGATCGGTCAAGGATCTGTGACCTATCTGGGCCATCAGGTGGGGAGTGGCCAGGTGGCGCCCCTCCAGTTGAAGGTCGATGCCATTCAGGCGTGGGAGCCCCCCGCAACCCAAACCGCTGTCCGGGCCTTCTTAGGCCTCACAGGCTACTACCGGCGATTTATTAAGGATTATGGCAGTATTGTGGGGCCCCTCACGGAGCTCACCTCCAAGAAACAGCCCAAGGCGGTGCACTGGACGCCCCGCTGTCAGACCGCTTTTGAAACCCTCAAGGCGGCCATGTGTGCTGCCCCTGTGCTACAGGCCCCTGACTACAGCAAGGAATTTGTGGTTCAGACCGATGCCTCGGAGTACGGGGTTGGGGCGGTCCTCTCCCAGATGGACACCGAGGGCCTCGACCGACCTGTGGCCTTCATCAGCCGCCGACTGCTGCCACGAGAACAGAGGTGGAGCACCATCGAGCGGGAGGCCTTCGCTGTGGTATGGGCTCTCAAGAAGCTCCGGCCCTACCTTTTCGGCACCCACTTCAGAGTCCAAACTGACCACCGGCCCTTGCGGTGGCTAATGCAAATGCGGGGCGAGAACCCCAAGTTGTTGCGATGGTCCATCTCGCTGCAAGGGATGGACTTCACCGTGGAGCACCGGCCCGGCAACGACCACGCCAATGCCGACGGCCTGTCCAGATTCTTCCGCCTCGGCGAGGAGAACCCCCAAGGAGATGGGTGACTCTCCCTGCCTTTAGCTGGGGGGGACGCGTGTTGGAGCCGGCCTCGTGGCGTGGTCCTGTTCCCCCTCGCTAAGCCGCACGAGGTCCCATGCACCTCAGGGCTCCTCCATTTTGGATTGTACATGACTCTACGCACCCGCCTATGTGACCCCGCTCCACCCGGCCTCGGTCCCAGCGAGGCCCGACATTGAGGCGCCAACCCCTGGCCCGGGGGATACCACGTGGACACTTCCCCACTCCCGGCGGAGGGCAGTATCGATGGGACCCCCAACCGTCCTTCCACACCTAGGTGCGATCGCCCCACAGCTCTCTGGGGCCTGGCGCCTCTCCTGCTGGGCGTCTGGCCGCTCCCAACCCGGCCTCTCCGCCCCCCGGGCGCAAGGGTCCAGACATCAAAGGGCTCCAGACCTATATCTGGGGCGACCCGGCAACAAGACAGCAGTTGTATCCCGGAGTCAAGAGCCCTGCTGATCGGATCGCGGCTGACCCTACGGAGAAAGACTCATCCTGAAACCACACTCTGAGCCCTGCTGACGACGTCGCGGCTCCACCGTGCTTAAAGACCTTCACGAACCTTTGGGGCCCTGCTGACGCTGTCGCGGCCCGACCTTGTTGAACTTACCATCAGAGCCCAGCTGACCTCGTCGCGGCTCGACCGAAGCGGACCTACCACCGGAGCCCTGCTGACCATGTCGCGGCTCGACCCAAGCAGAACTACCACTCGAGCCCTGCAGACACCGTCGCGGCTCTCCCCGTCCGAGCTGCTTTGAGACCAGCACGCAAGGTCTGGCGCAGAGCCTCCCCGTACCAGGCTGGTACTAAGACTGTCCCGCTACCCTATCTCTACAAAGACATTGAGACTCTTTCTGGATCACTCGATCCCCCTGTAAATACATTGAATGTGCTACCATTGATAAAGTACCCAGATAAGCAACTGATACGGAGTCCTGTGCGGTGGTGTTACTGGGCCTAGTACGATCACGGGAGAAGGACCTCTACTAGGAGGCTTCTCAGCGGCGCTCGGCTATAACTTTGCGGTAGGAAGGTGCCCCGGAGTAGTCCCCCCGACTCCCCGGTGGTCCTCCCTCCAACACATTTTTACAAACCTTTTTTATTTTTTATTTAAAAGCAAAACAACAATCATTATTGAAGTTCATTTATATAAAAGAGTGGGATGATGTTCATGATTGATTGCAAACTATAGTGATGAATTCTATTAAAGACGAGACAGAGAAACTTCAATATGTTCTGGTTTGTGCTAAAGCCAACCTGCTGGTTACTGTTATTGGGAGGTGACTGGGTAAGGTTCAAGACTGTGACTAAGTTCATAACTGTAGATAGTATAGTGTTGTTACCATCTGTTACTGTTATCAACGGTGCTCCAATCTAGTGTGTTAATTAGTCTCGGCTGGCAGGGGTGACGATAGTACATCTTAGGCGCACAGACAGCAATACAGTCCACTCACACTTAGGTTTTAAAGTGCATTCTGATATTCATGGCTGAGGACAAAGGAGACCTGGATAACCAAAAGGGTTAAATCATAGGTAATGGTGTTGGTCCAGTGAATGAGGGGAAGAACATGTGTTTGTAGGATTTTGCAGTGGACAATGAAAGTTACAGATGGTTGTGAGATAGAATGTGCTTTCATACAGGTGACGCATGAAGGAACGCATGAAGGTCAAGCCTTGGGTGTCATCAGGTAATTGACTGTAACAGAACCAACAAGCATTGGCATAGCCAATAGGTCTCGCCTTTGGGACCTTATAAGTGTTTAGCCATGCAACAGTTGATGTTGTTGCACCAACGATATTGTGCTGGATAACTAAACACTTATAAGGTCCCAGAGGCGAGACCTATTGGCTATGAAATATGTGATGTTACAACGCGATCAAAATTATCGCAAAACGTTACATCGCAGTTTTTACAACGCAAGTCATTAGAGGGCCCTGGACTTAGGAATAGTATGATTTACTATTCCAACACCAGTCTACGTACAGTAGGGAAGGTGTTGGAATAGTGAATCATACTATTCCTAAGGTTAGAGCACCATCCAGCGCAAGTCGTTGTAACGACTTGCGTTGTATTACCTGCGATGTAAAGGCATTGCGATGCAATGCCCGCGTGGTAATGGATGTTTCCCTTGGCTATGCCAATGCTTGTTTCTTTTTGCTTAAGCACAGCATGGGAGTGCATGCGATTTCCAGCTCTCTCCCTTCTTTGCTTATCTCCCTGTGTTGTTCTCTCTCATCCATGCACTTTCCTACACTCACTCCCTGTTGCTCGCTCTCACTTCTCTCCCTTCCCCAGCCCCCGGGGTGTTGTCACTTGCTTGTGTGCTACTCCCCTGTTCCTTATGTTGCTTTGACTCATCTTCTGCTTTCCCTTCTCCCACCAAGTCCTGCGTTGATTCCCTCCCCTAGCCTCTCATCCATTGACCAGCAGTCCTATTTTTGTAATACATTTAAAAAACGTTTTGAAACATAAAAAAGTGTTTTCGGCTATTTCTTTTTAAATGTATTTACCGATCCATTTTAAATTGTTTGATTAAACAAAAAATATGCACTTGAGTTATTTTGAAAACAAGCATGTGTGGTCACACACACACATGCTTGTGTAATAATGCATTAGGTGCATATGTCCAGGGCCGGCTTTAGGGCAGTGCGACTGGTGCTGCTGCACAGGGCGCACCTATGGAGGGGGCATTGAGCTCAGGGGGTTGGCACTGTGTTTAGCAATAACTTATCATTGGAGAGATGAGGGGCACTTTTACCCGGTGGTAGTGACAGAATCCGAGGAGACGGTCATGGGGTGTGGGATGCCAAAAATGGTTGTCGCACTAGACATCGCCAACGCTAAAGCCGGCTCTGCCTACATCATCACACGTGTGCGCATGGAAAATGTCATGTCATTCATTGTACATATGTTGTTTTGTGTATTGTGTTCTGTACAGCTTGTCTGTTGCTTGATGCTAACTGGACAGGGTCTTTCTACGTACAGTCATGGGTCATGATAGTGCTTTATAAAACAGATAAATAATAGAAATGTGTCATACTGCAGCTAATAATATAAAAAAGAACACACAGAGCCACACCATGTTACATTTACATCATGTGAAAAGTCATAAGAAGGACAGCTTCCATTGATGATGTCATCTAGGAGCTAGAGAACGAGTATGACTAGGGATAATAGGATTAGACACGGCCTAGCGCACATAGGATTTATCTGGCGTGTTTGCACTCGATTTCTAGACCGGGCCTAATCTGCACAGGACGTTCATTGACTCCAGATAGCGCTTGGTGAACAAAGGAATGAGTGCAATTCGCCCCCAGCTACTGACAGAAACAGATTGAGAGAAAACTTGATTTGCGGACGTTTAATGCTATAGTATGAGGTCTAAAGTAAATAACCCTGGAAGTGTTCAGATTCTGAACAGAGCCCAGAAAAAAATGAAGACTGATCTTCTAAGTGAAGGCGAAAAGAGGGAGATAATGAGAAGAGGCCTTTGAAGCTTGTTAACTATGTTTATAGAAAACTGGGGGCTTATTTACAAGCCCTTTCTGCCACCAGAGTGTAACTTTTTTTGATGCTCCAGTGGCGTAGAGTGCAGACCCATATCTACAAGACCACGCTAAGCTACTTTGCACGGCTTTTCATTGCCTCGTAGATGTGCTGTAAGGCAATGCAGCGCAATTCACCGTGTTGTCTTACAATGTTTCAGGGGGGGCGTTCCATTGGCATTGCAGTGGGTTTTCCCCTGCAACACTCATTGGTTTTGACAAATTCCCAGATTTACAAGGATCTGTAAACTTGGGAATGCGTCAAAACTGTACTCCTCCCCATGAGAGGTGCAACAAGAAGAAATATCTTTATTTATCCTCCTTTTCCCCTGTGTATGTGTGCTGCATTCTGCAACACACACAGTATGAGGAAAAAAGCCTCCATGAATTGTTTTTGTGCAGGGAGGTACACCTTCCTTCACAAAAGCAATCCTGCCAACAACCCAGGCACCCTTGCACCATGTGCAAGGGTGCCTGCGTTGGCGCTAGGCCCCAAATTGTGCGCCACTGCAAGGGTAAAAACAGGAATGTGCCGTCTTGTCATACATACGGTGCATTCCGGCCCTTTCATTTTGACGCAGCATAAAGACTTGCGGTGCTGCCGTTCACCAAAAACCTTTAAATAAGTCCCATAATGTATTGCACTAGTGAAAAATGTAACTCTAGCTAGCGCAGCAGCTGTGGGCTTCATCATAACCCATTTTGTTTCTGACATTTGCTACCAATTCACTGAACAGATTCATGTCTCCGTGAAATAATGTTTGATTGTATTTTCAGGTGAACACAACATCCTTCCCAAGAATACTAAACTGTTGTTTCAGCAGCATTGTACATGTTCAAGGTTTCATTTATCTGCTTTCCGACAATCCCACAAACTGTAGCAAGTTTTGTTCAACTGCAGATGATGTCCGTGGGAAGCTCTATGTTGTAGAATTATGAGAAACTTTCAAAATGTATTTCCTTGCAACAATTTCACTCTGTGTAATTCTGATGGGTTCATTCTGTGGGAACCACGTTCAACTGTATTGAATGTACGAAATCCCTTCTTGAGAAACCGAGGAGAGTGGGCTCTGTTGCTGAAGTGTGGCGGAGCCTTTTCGAACTGACCTTGGGAGGCGAATCCATGCCGGATTGCTCTTCCTTTATGTATTCTGTGTTTGGCTGACCTGAACTTTTCTGAGTTCTTTGGCTGCTTCTGTGCTCTAACTGAGCTTTGTAACCTGGTTTACTGATTAATTGATCTGACTATATTACTTGATTTTCCTCTGACTTACTATCTGAAAATAAACCTTGATGGTTTAACCCTTCCCTGTCTTTCATTCTTATAAGACCAAATGGGTTCCATGTGTCTAAATTGAAATTGTCATTTAGAGTGCTTTGGAGAGAAACAAGTCCATTAAGGGGCGCCAAAATCCAATAACGGATTAACACTGCTCTCTGTCCATTAGTGGAGCAAGTGGACGAGAGAGAGTGCGACCTCAAGCTTGCATTTACTAGACCGCAAAAGCATGTAAGGCCAGGACACATGGAAGGCAGCTGGTAAGCTGGAATTGTGTGCCCTGTCATTCCTTCCAGTACTTTTTGCGTATTTTGTCCTATTCTTATATGACCAAATTGAATTTTTTCTTCCTTGTTTGTTATTTTCAGGGCATAAATGTATTTCAGACCACTGGCACCATTTTGCCAAATCATTAGGCTAGTGGAAGTGACGTCACATGCCTTTTGAACAAATTACGTCAAAATAAGGGCATCTTTTCTGCTCCTGAGGTTGCCTTGGTCTCAGCTGTAGATTCCTCCGAAAGGTGGGAGCTACAAGACTAGGGAGACCATTGGGATGGCGACTGGCTGCGCCAGTGACCTGCAATGACTTCCTTATTCCACACCTGATCTAACAGTCCAACATTAAAATAAAAGGAGTACGGCAAAGTCATTGTCTTTACCTGTATATAGTGACTTCATAATTTTATAACATAACCATTCACTTATAGTTTATTTCCAAACCTCATGCATCTCACCTAACCCCTCCCTCAAGCAGTGGCATAATGCATGATGATGGGCCCCCCTGCAGAGTGTGTTGGGGGGCCCCTGAGATTCCAGGAATTCACAGATATATAGAATTTTGGTTGAGTGAAGGGTGGGCTGGGCTGTGAAGGGTGGGCCCTCCCACCCGGGCCCTCCCACCCGGGCCCTCCCACCCCATTGCACCACAGAGGATCCCACCCCATTGCACCACAGAGGATGTAGCATTCTGCATTACTCTATAACCAGCATGCAGCTCAACGCTGCAATCTGAAAAGGGCTCCCAAGATCCCGATGCATGTCAGAGCGCTTAGTGACCCAGTCGCGGAAATGAAGCGCTATATAGATACCGCAATATGACACAATTGTGCTTTTTCGCCTTGGGCTGCTTCAGCATGGGGATGGAAGAGCGATCGCTTGACTCATGCACTAATCAGACGTCTGCATGTTATTCCAGTTTATTTTTAGGCACTCTCCTGGTTGCTAGGACCTGTTGCCATTGGTAGTGCAGGTACGCAGGAGCGCTACAATTCACCCTAATGAAACATCTGCTGCTGGCCTAAATGGGAATATTATTTAGCCTTCCTCTTCTTTCTGTACAGCAGGGGGGTTGGGAGGGGGGCGTCGGGCACAGCTCTCATTACCTGCCTCAGAGCAAAGCATTCAGGCAAACAGACAGAGCTTGGATCCAGGCGACAGCCTTGCCATTCCACTGTCACGTTTAACTCAGCGGTCCAAACCCCTTTATCAGGTGTTGGCAGATATTTGGAAACCTTGCCATAAATGTATTTCTCTTTGTATTTGTATTATATTTTATTTTGCAAGTCTTATATAGCGCGAACTAGACCCAAAGGCATCAGACGGCTTTACAGAGGTTCACAGCGACATTTACATGGAATACAAAATAGAATTCAGAGGGTCAGGAGCTGGATGCAGTAGAAGCCAGAGGCATCCCTCAGCTTCCGTTTACCTCAACAAATTGAATGCAGTATCACAACTGCCTTTATCTACCAACAAAGATCCCGGGCCATAGTCACATCTGTGAACTTAAAAGGCTTATATTCAAAGTAATAGGAGAGCTACTGATTTTCTTCCTGGTCCGAAGACCTGACAGCATGTTCTAACATTCAAACTTTGGTCCAGTACACCATTAAGGAGCGTTTTCATTCTACAACTTTATCTCTTGTATCAGCACAATGCTTACTATTGAGTGATTTTAAGATTCTCTTTCGTTTTATGGGTGATTGATGCCATTTACCAGCAAAAACTCACAGGCACACCAAATGAGCCAACTGGTACATGCCAAAATTCAGAGCAGCAAAGCTTGGATGCAAACAACTGGAAAGAAGACGGCAAACCAGCAAGAAAGACGCCGACCGAGTCGCTTTCGAATCAACCCTCAGCAACTACCACCTCCAGATCAAATCCACAAAAAAGGAGACCCTGACACGCCATATCGAAACTAGTACCAACCAAACCAAGGAGCTCTTCACCATAGTCAGAGAGTTTACATTCCCAGCAGCCACAGAAAACACAATCCGCCCCAACAGGAACTCTGCAACTCCCTCGCGGACCACTTCCACAACAAGATACCAACCATCTACAAAAATATTCAATTCCCAACCATCTAACCTCCTCTGCCACCCTTCTACCACCACCACCACCAACCACCCGATCATCTCATGGAAACAACTAAACACACAAACAACTACCACCCTGATGAATTCCATCCACTCAGGAGCACCCAACGACCCATGCCCCTGTTGATTCTTAACCTCGGAAGCAACAAGATCAGCCACCAGCTCACCACCATCCTCAACCCCTCAATAACAACAGCCACTTTTCCCAACTCATGGAAGTACGTGGAGGTCAGACCCCTCCTCAATAAACTGTTGGCAGACCCCAGAGAGCTCCAGAACTACTATCCCATCTCCCTCCTTCCCTTCCCTGCCATGGTCCTGGAAAAGGCCACCAACCGCCAACTAACAGATCATCTGGAAAGAAACAAAGTACTAAACCCATCCCAATCAGGCTTCAAAACCAACCATAGCACTGAGACAGCCCTGATCGCAGCAACAGATGACGTACGAGCCCTACTTGACAGAGGAGACTCAGCCGCCCTCATCCTCCTGGATCTCTCCACAGCTTTTGACACCGTCTCCCACCCCACACTCATCGGTCGACTACGCCAGATGGGAATCACAAATGGTGTGCTACGATGTACGGCCTTCTTCCTCACGATTTACACCCAGACAGTCCACCTCCCACTCTTCACCTCGCAAACCAAACACACTATCTGCAGAGTACCCCCTGATTCATCCCTCCTGCCCACCCTCTTTAACATCTACATGAAACCACTCGCAGACATCGTCAGATCACACAACATCAATATCATTTCCTACACTCAGCTCATCCTCTCACTCTCAGTGAACCCCACTCTGACAAAGACTAACTTCCACAACTGCATGAAGAACATCATAAGATGGATGAAAGACAACCACCCGAAACTCAACACCGACAAAACTGAGGTCCTGACATTCGGCAGACAAACCACCTTCTGGAACGACTCTTGGTGGCCAGCGGAGCTCAGACTTATGCCCACGCCGAAAAACCATGCCCACAAGCTGGGCATCATATTGGACAGCGAGCTCTCCATGAACGTCAGGTCGATGCCATTGCCTGAAGAAAACACAAGGAGATGATGGATGGAGCACTGAAACTTTTCAGACACTCACGTGGGTTGAATCCATCATCGTTCTTCAGCTCACTTCGCCACCTCAGTTCAGACCAAGCTATATGCAAATCAGTCTTGACCCTGTGCCTCAGGGGAACAGTACAGCCCGAACTACCAAGCTAGGTCTTCCCTGAACTGGAAACAAGCATCCTAGGACCGGTTTCGGGGTAACACCCGCCATAAGCCAGGTTAGCTTGAATCCAGTGGCAAAGTGAGCAAGGGACCCATGTCTGGGCATACCCTGCTAACTTTGGGCGATCAAGGCAAATACAAAGAGATGATGGACGGAGCGCTGAAACTTTTCAGACACTCACCCCCAGTCACAGATCTGGGTTGAATCCATCATCGTTCTTTAGCTCACTTCACCACCTCAGTTCAGACCCAGCTATAAGCAAATCAGTCTTAACCCTGTGCCTCATTGGAACAGGCCAGCCCGAACGGCCAAGCCAGGTCTTCCCTGAACCGGAAACAAGTATCCAGGGACCGGTTTCGGGGTAACACCCCACATATCACCAGGCACCTGAAAGACCTCCACTGGCTCCCCATCCAGAGGAGATGCCAGTTTAAACTCCTGACACACACCTATAAACCCTTTCACAACCAAGGACCGCCTGACCTTCCACCAACCCATCAGAAACCTACGCTCTGCACACCTTCGCCTGTTCAGACACCACGTATCCGCCACAGCCACTCTGGAGGATGATTCTTCTCCCACCTCGCCGCCAAAGCCCGGAGCTCCCTCCTCCTCTACCTTGTTGAGCCACTTCAGTAAGGGACTCAAGACCTGGCTCTTCAACTGACACCTGCATCGCAACGCCTGGATACCACCTGGTGATTAGCTGCGCTACATAAATACTGCTAAATTGCTGGATTTATATTAGACAATAGGACATGTAATACAGAGGAAAGTGGTTCGTTATGACATCTAACTCCTATTAATTTAATCTACCACAAAGAAACTGGAGTAAATATATGGAATGGTGCTCTTGAGAGCACAATACTAATTTCAATAACCAACAGGAAGCAACTACAAGCAATTACAAATAATAACCAATAACCATTGGATTAACTGCTAACCTTGGTTTTCAGAGTAGTGTGATAAGGGCCTGAATGCCTCGTCACGGGTAGTAAGTGCTACATAAATACAATTACAATACAATATAAATAATGAGTCTAAGCAATATTAGTTATGTTAGTGGTATTGGTAACACATAAACTAAATCTAAGGATTGAAAAAGGAAGAAAAAAGAAGTGTGAGAGGAGATGATATCCATTAATACATTTAAATGCTTATTACTTTTTTTGTGTTCTACTTATTTTAATTACTCCAGTTATCCCAAAAAAGACATAATGAATAATAATTATGAAGAAAAAAAGAGAATTGAAAAAATCCAACTAAAGTTCCCAGAAGATTTAGGCAACTATTGTGTACTGGGACAACAAATGTACAGAACCACGTTAAACCGAGGTTAACTTAACCTATATATCGATACTTACATTGATAAATTCTATCTTTGTGTTACTGGGTCAATGAATAATGTATTGAAGGTCATGCTCCCAACAGGCAGTCAGGATGACAGACCTATAAATCTATATGAAGATGCCAGAATAAATGTTGATGTGGTCTTTTACAAATACAAAAAGAACAATTGAAGGGCCGAATGCTGATCAATGTCATACATTCCCCCAGAACAGAGATCTGGGCCTAAATACAACGTTTCTTTCCTCCCCATGCCATTCCAGTGTAGACCTGCCATATTCAAATCAGTCTTGACCCTGTTCCCCCTAGGAACAGTACAGCCCGAACTGCCAAGCCTGGTCCTCCCTGGACTGGAAACAAGCCTCTTAGGACCGGATTTGGGGTTTCACCCATCATCAGCCAGGCTAGCTTGACTCCAGCGGCATGGAGGTCACAGGACCCATGTCTGGGCATATTCGTCCCACTCAAGGTGACAAATGCAAAAAGAGCAATCGATGGACAGAATGCTGAACAATGTCATACATTTACCCCAGTACAAAGATCTGGGCCTAAATCCATTGTTTTTTTGCTCCCCATGCTCTTCCAGTTTAGATCCAGCCATATGCAAATCAGTCTTGACCCTGTTTCCTATGCGAACAGTCCAGCCAAAACTGCCAAGCCAGGTCCTCCCTGGACTGGAAACAAGCATCCTAGGGCCAGTTTCAGGGTTTCACCCCTCATTAGCCAGGCTAGCTTGACTCCAGTGGCATGGAGGGCACGGGACCCACGTCTGGGCATACCCGTCCCACTCGGGGTGACAAATGCAGGGAGGACCTGGCTTGGCAGTTCGGGCTGAGCTCTTCCCATAAGGAACATGGTTGAGACTGATTTGAATATGGCTGGGTCCAAACTGGGGTGGTGTGGTGAGCAAAAGAATGATGGATTAAACCCAGATCCTTGTGAATGGGGGTGAATGTTTGCATTGTTCAGTATTTAGTCCATCAATTGTTTCTTTTGCATTTGACACTCTAAGTGGGAAGGGTATGCCAAGACGTGGGTCCGTGCTCACTGCACCACTGGATTCAAGCTTGCCTGGCTGATGAGGGGTGATGCCCCGAAACTGGTCCCAGGACGCTTGTTTTTGGTCCAGGGAGGATGTTGCTTGACAGTTCAGGCAGGACTGTTCCCATAAGGGTCAAGATTAATTTGCATATGGCTGGGTCCAAACTGGTGTGGTAAGCAAAAGAACGATGGATTAAATCCAGGTCCTTGTAATTGGGGGTGAATGTTTGCATTGTCCAGCATTCCGTCCATCAATTGTTTCTTTTGCGGATTGCGTCTTTTACACCACCTACACGAGTTTATAGCAACAGCCCTGGTGTATACTAATCTTGACTGTATCATTCATAACACCACTGTATATTTGAAGGGTTAAGGCCTGCTCTTACAAAGAGACCAGGAGGAAGGACAATTACATTCTGTAAAAATAAAATAACATAATTTAAATAAAAAATGAATTACTTTGATTACTTTGTAACTTTTATTGAAACCCTCTCTGGAGGGATGAACGGTTATCGTTCACTTGTTGTGTTTATTTTCCATGAGTGGTGAGTGAGGAAGTGATTTGGATAAAAATATCTAAAATTGAATTAATTCTCTTTGAATAATTGAGTGTGAAAAAGAGATTAACAAAGGAAATTTCCTAGCAAGCGAGGAGCATTTGTAATATGGATGCTAAAAGTTAACCCCCAAAATATGGGTTACTTTTCCACTCTCAATTTCTGTGAAATTTCCACCAGGTCGGAGAGGCCTGCTGAAGTTGCTGACATGAGCATTTTTCCATTACGTTGGCTCTATCCTCTCTGGCAAGAGCCACCTCTTAGAAGGAAAAGTCCTGCCTTTGAGATAGGGAACTCTATTCCAGTGGACCATCCTCCACTAGTGGGAGAAAGGTATTTCCTCCGTCAAATCAGTGGATGGCAGGACCATCTGATAAACCCTAAATTACCTTAAACTATTCCAGAGTGTCCTTAAAAGCTTATTGAATCTAGGTGGATATGATGCAACTGGACTGTCGTTGGCAATTTCAGAAAAGCAAATCAAGGTGGTCCTGTTGTGCTTCTACATTGCTTTCCCCTTGTACTCAGCAGATCACCTTCTGGAGTCAATTGTAGGTTAGACGGTAAATAGAAGACCATTGGCGGCAACTATTCTTTGTGAAAATATTTCCCTCTTGGAGAATAGGAGATGTCAGGGAACCTATTATCCTTAACATATTTTGAAGACAAGCGGGATGAAGATACTGAAGGAGGGTGGAAAAGTGATGAAATAGAGACATTAGAATTGTAGAATAAATCAGTATGAGGAGAAATTATATCCTATTATTTCATTGTAAGAGTTTACCACAGCCTTAAGAGAACTCCTTGGCATCGAGGGGGAATGAGCAGACCTTTGGCAACTTTTCCTCACCCTATTCTCATACTCCCTCTTGGGAAAAGAATGAAGAGAAGAGTGGTGTGAAGGTTTCCCCATAGATTTCCTTGTGAAAGTTCAGGAGCAAAGTAAAGAAGAGGCAAAAAGTAGTCTGAATAAATAATTCAGTTAGGTCCTGGATAGGGAGGAACACAGCAATGCCTGCTCTCTCTAAAAGGTAAAATTTTCAGAAATTAGATCACTATGGGTAAATATGAAATACCGATTCCTAAATACCTAATTTTACTGATTCGGTATTTAGGAATAGGTATTTCATATGTAGCTAAAAATTCAGTAAGAATTACCGAATCTGTAATATTCGTTATTACCGAATCGGTAATACCGATTCGGTAATAAGGAATCACCTTCCCATTCATTCCTATGGGCCTGGAGGAATAGGAATAAATGGGAAGCTATTCACTATTACCGATTCGGTAAATACCGAATCGGTAATAGGGGGAGCATATTCAAGGGTGGCAGGGTGTCACATTGACACCCTGTTGCACCCCTGAATCGTGCATGTGTGCACATGTGGCGCACATACATGCCCTAAGGGCATGTATGTCTGCCATTTGGCACCTTGAAAAAAGCAAATTATTGCTTTTTTAAAGGTATTCGGTATTTACCACCAACTTGTAGTTGGTGGTAAATAACGAATCCTGAATGCAAAAATGCACTCACCGGAGTGCCTCCTACATGGCTTTTAAGGATTCGGTATTTTACCGATTCCTTAAAATAAGGAATCGGTAAATTACCAAATCCTTAAAACCTGCCCCCTACATTAGAAAGGGCTAAATACTGGTCGGTAACGGGGAAATTACCGATTTTCGGCCGTTACCGACCGGTATTTAGCTACCTACATATGGCCCTATATGAGAAATTAAAAATCACCTGACCCATTCAAACTTCCATGCAAGTTTCTCTTTTATGTTTATAAAAATGACAGATCATTTCCAAAGGGGCGAAAACCAACAAAATAATCAAGGCAGAGGCTCCCTCCCCCTTCATTTTGCGGGGAAGATTTCAACACTGTCAGAACCCCGTTCAGAGGGCCATGGGGCAAACAGTAGCTTCTAGGCCCAACCATGGGGATTGAGGTCTTTTACTCCTGATGTCTAGGGCATGGATCTTCAGCAACTGGGCCAAGTAGCCCTTCAGCCATACCCTGGGTCAAGCAGTCCAGGGTTTCTCATTGGAGGTAGAAAAGGCTGGGTGGACAGAAGCTCCTAATAAAAAATACATTAAACTGCAATAAATGATTTTACAGTCAAATACTTGCTTTTATGAAAAAAGGAGTATTTATATACAAACAGAAAGTAAAATATGGCATTCACAAACAATACACATAGTCCCTTGAGGTCAGGGCTCTAATGTTTTATAGGCTGGTTCCTGAATCCAACTCCTTTCATGCCAGCGGTAGTGATTATTTCCCATTCACTACAGGCGACATTCAGGTTAAGGCCCAATAGTAATCCAAGTCCCAGGAGTCCCACAATGAGGGCCCGATTCACAGAACTAACTTAAGACAAAATCCTAAATTTACTATCATTTTCGTATTCACAGAAGGCACTTACTCATTTTGGTATTCACAGAAGACACTTACTCACTTCGGTATTCACAGAAGTTAGGAGTCCTAACTTTAGGACTCCTAAATGCCTTCTGTGAATACCGAAAGTCTTAAAATTTGGATTTTTCTCAGTTTAGGAGTCCTAAAGTTAGGAGTCCTAACTTTACTACTGCTAAATTGAGAAAAATCCTAATTTTAAGACTTTCGGTATTCACAGAAGGCATTTAGGAGTCCTAAAGTTAGGAGTCCTAACTTTACTACTACTAAAGTGAGAAAAATCCTAATTTTAAGACTTTCGGTATTCACAGAAGACATTTAGGAGTCCTAAAGTTAGGAGTCCTAACTATACTACTACTAAACTGAGAAAAATCCTAATTTTAAGACTTTCAGTATTCACAGAAGGCATTTAGGTGTCCTAAAGTTAGGACTCCTAACTTCTGTGAATACCGGAATGAGTAAGTGCCTTCTGTGAATACCAAAATGAGTAAGTGCCTTCTGTGAATACCAAAATGGTAGTAAGTTTAGGATTTTGTCTTAAGTTAGTTCTGTGAATCGGGCCCTGAGTCTTTAGTATAGCCAAAAGTGTTCCAGTGCCAAAGTGCTCTATGGCAGGCAAGTACTGGGCTGTCTGTCCCGTAATTCAGCCTAACCCACAATGGCGGGATCTGAACAATAGGAGTATCCGAGTATACCCCCTTTACTGGCATTGAAGCTGCAGCATCTGTCTCTGGAAAGTTCTTCACACACAGCTCGGAAGGGGCAATGTTTGGGTGTCCTCAAAATCCTGACAAGCGGTCTTGCAGAGTTAGCGGCCGGGGGGTCCTCAATACACATCTTTTGCCGGGATGCTCCGATGATGTTTCCTGGGATCCTCCCCGCAGTTGAGGGAGGTGCGAAGCTCCTGGTGCTGATCCTCAGTCGGGGCTTGGACCTGCTCTGGTCACTACAGTGGCCTCCTTCTCATGACTACAGTCTCAATCGGACAACGTTCCTTGTCTTGTCCTGATGTCCCTCTCTGGTATATGGGGTCCTCACTCTGTGCAGAGGCTATGGCCTGATTGGTACCGCAGTTAATTTCATGGTGGCCCAACCTGGCATACGGGGTTGCCAGCTTCTCTCTGCACAATGACTACAGCCCTGTCGACACAGCAGTAATCTTCACTGAAGCCCCACCTGGCATAAAGGGTCACCTGCTTCACTCAGCACACAGGCTACAGTCTGATCTGCACGCCAGTAATCTTCACGGCAGCCCCAGGTAGCATAGAGGATAACCGACTTCACTTTGCACACGGGCTATGGCCCCATCGGTACAGTCCACCTGGCATACAGAGTCACTGAGTTCACTCTTGCACACAGGCAATGACCCGATCGGTGCAGCAAAGTTCATAGCTCACTTCATGGCGGCCCTCCTCTAGCATACGGGGGTCACTGAATTTTCCCTGCAGCCATCTCCTGACACCTCGCTACAGGGATCCAATTGCAGGATCCTCCACCGGACCACCCTTCTTCTGACACACTCCTCTACCTCATAGGGCACAGGTCTTGGCAAGCCAGAAGGCACTGGTGCTCCAGACTCCAGGGGCACGTGGCCTTGCATCCCATGGGTGATGTCCCCTGGGAGACTGGCAGTTCTTGGCCATCAGTTCTGGTCACAGGACACAATTTGGGGGGCCTTTAGCTCCCGTTCTTTTAGTCCAGTTACAGACACCAAATGTATTGTATTGTATTGTACTTGCACTTATATAGCGCTTACTATCCCTGACGAGGCATCGAAGAGCTTTTTCGGCAAGTAGCACGCTACTCCGGAACCCATAAAGGATTAGTGTTGAATTAGTATAGTGAAATATGAACGTAATTTGTGTGGTGAATAGATTAGTCAGTTATTTGGATTCAGAAGGATAGCGGAGGGATAGAAGAGGGAAAAAGGTTTTCATTTATATAGCGCTTGTTACCTCTGATGGGGTGTGGAAGCGCTTTTTTGGCAAGTAGCATGCTCCTCCGGAACCCATAAAGGATTGGTAGTGAATTAGTATAGTGAAATATGAAAGTAATTTGAGTGGTAGATATTAGTCAGTTATTTGGATTGAGGATAGCGGAGGGATAGAAGAGGGAAAATGTTTTGGATTTATATAGCGCTTGTAACCCCTGATAAGGTGCTAAAGTGCTTTTTCAGCGAGTAGCACGCTACTCTGGAACCCATAAAGGATTAGTGGTGAATTAGTAGAGTGAAATATGAAATTTGAGAAGTGTACATGTTAGTATGTTAATTTGATTGAAAAGGATAGTGGAGGGACAGAAGAGTGAAGAATTGTAACTTTTATTTTGGAGGTCTTAGCAGTAGGAGGAAGCTTGTAAACACGGATGTGGAGTTGAAGAGTCAGAGGGAAGAGTTTAGAAAGGCTTGTTCTGGGGAATCGGTATAGTAAAAGAGGTGTCAGATGATACAAGGAGGGGTAGAGTAGGGAGTCTAGAAAGGGTTATTTTGGGGATTATAGTAG
The DNA here is from genome assembly GCF_964204655.1 of Triturus cristatus. Taxonomy (NCBI): domain Eukaryota; kingdom Metazoa; phylum Chordata; class Amphibia; order Caudata; family Salamandridae; genus Triturus; species Triturus cristatus. Next base: position 1,061,217,858 of record NC_140580.1, read on the forward strand.
TGGTATGGGGTTTCGGATGAATGAGAGAGTGGATGTAGGGGATTCATTGATAGAGGTATAGGGTGAGAAATAGGGTAGTGCATTGGAAAGAGTAGTAGAAAGAGGTTTGAGATGAGTCAGAGAGTTGAGGTAGAAGACATATTGAGAGAGGCATAGGGTGAGAAATAGGGTAGTACATTGGATATGCTGAATTAGAAGAAAGTAATAAATGTATAGATCCATAAGTACATGGAACGTATATTGATGCATAAAGGAAGGAAGTATATGTAGATTAAAGATAATGATAGAGGTATAGGGTGAGAAATAGGGTAGTGCATTGAATATGCTTTTTAGGAGAAAAATAATTAATATATAGATCCAAGTACATGGAAGGTATACAGATGCATAAAGGAAGTATGTATATGTAGATTAAAGATGCATTAGATGAATTCTGGTCTTCAAGTGTTGTTGTACTTTTTTTTTTTTTATCAATTATTCTACATGTTTATACAAAGCAATAGATTGCCTATACCCATTAACTGAGCAAAAAGATAGTGATGGGATCTGAAAGTTATAGTGCAGTAGTTCACAAATGGTCTGAGGGAAGGCCATCCTTAATGGAAGAGGATGCCTCACACACAGTATTGTGTCATGCTTCATCATAGGCATCCTCTCCCCTCAGTGGTAAAATGGTGCTACCAGGGCGGACTCAACCTCCATGAAGACTTGGCGAAAGGAGAGAGTTCTTACATAAAACTTCCAGGAAAAAATCAGGATCCTATTCTATTAAAAATACCTTGAGGTTCCTCGATTATCACCTTTATTAGTGAGGATCTCCGGTATGTTAAAAACAAATGCGTTGATGGAGACTGAAGAGCATAATGTCCCCCAGTTCATCTTCTCCTAAGCCAACATGTTTCTGCCCACACACAGAGCCAGAATGGTCTGGGGAATTCATCAGGGCTGTCGGATCCCAAGGAAATTGCAAAGCAGTGTTCCCTATATCTATTGCATACTAAAGTGGGGGAGTACACCTAAGGTACGGCCAAGTGAATCCTACCTGGGATATTCTTATACTCAGATCATCAGAAATCCGCAGAAAGGAAAGAGTAATGCAGGAAGACAGGTCCATAAAATTGTATCAGTGTGCAACACATGGTTATTTAAATGCACACTATTGTGAAATACATGACTATACCCGCTCAGTATCTTAACATGCTGGAAGATACCACCCAACACGTGTAGTAGATCAACATATCTCGTGAGAGTGAATGGGTCATAAAACATAAAACCCCCTTCCCTGGCGCGACAGAGGGAGGTGGTGACATTTTTGCGTTATCAACTCTGTTTAAGGAAAACACCACTCATCCATATAGTGACTAATTGACTATAAGACTATTCTCAGAGGGTAATAGGATTCTATATCCCTCATGATAAACTAATTAGACTAGAAGTGCTAGTGATTAAAATACACACAACACACCAGAATTACTAGTGATTGAGATACACAATACACATACATCTTACCCTAGATTTTAGGGGATACCAGAGACTCGGTCAAACGAGGGGTGGTGACTTCTGTAGTCACACACTAGCATGAGGAAAAAATATAAAAAGAGGACAAAGAGGAATGACAAGATGTAAAACAAATCAAGGTAGGTAAACCTTGACGCCTGTGAAAAGGAAACTCAGTTACCAATATTAGGTTTTCCTTCAGACTGTCAAGTATAGGTCCACAAATTAGCACTGGTTCTAGACCAAGAATCCTAGCGAAGACTATTTGGGATTCAATGACCCCTAAGGAATTCCTAGCTAAAATATCACTAGGGCTAGCTAAACGCAGACCAGTTGACACTCTGGGGAGGTGGGTCATAGTAGAACTTATATCCAGGATCACGATATGTTCGGTGTATGGGTCAAATCAGGATGACCCACATATATTTGAGGACCTAGAAATAGAGCTTGCCACCTGGCTAAACTCCCTAATCCTCTGCGGAGATTTAAATATCTCCTTAGATGTTGGGAAGCAAGGTCGGGCTGGATACTCTGGTCGGAAACCTAGAGTCTACAGGGCTCTAAATTATCTTAAAAACAGCCATGGCCTGGTGGATATTTGGGACTTAAAAAATCCATCCGACCCTGGCTACACGTATTTCTCCTGTCCGCATAACAAATATGTCAGGATTGATTATTTCCTTGGAACAAGAGATTTACTAGTAGAGGCTGAGATTATGAAACTCCCTAAATTAACATCAGACCATAACCCTCTGATTTTAGAAATTGCAGTTGCCAATTCTAAAAAACGTCAGACTAGGTGGACGTTTGATAGAAAGCTCCTTGTCATTAAAGATTATATCGAATTTATCAAGGAATGGACACAAAAATATTTTGATATGAACCGCTTTAGTGCGAGCATGGGGGTTGTCTGGGATTGTTTTAAGGCCACCCTTAGAGGCGAAACTATCAGCTATACCGCCAGAGTTAGGAAGAAGCAGGAAAAAAAGAATCAGCAAATTTTGCGGGAGCTGGCTCGAGCCGAAGAAGAACAAGGTCTTGCAATAATTCAGGGACAGGGTGGGGCCCACATTCAACATCAAATGATTGTTTTAAAAACAGCAATAAATAGCTGGCTAACTCAAAGATCCGCAGAAGCATTTCAATCACACCGGGATGGCTCATATGAAAACGGAGAGCTGGTAGGCAAGAGGTTAGCTTTACGAACCAGGCAGAAGATCTCTCTTAATGTAATACCCTCTATTAAAATAGGTGGACAAGAATATACAGATCCAGAGGATATTATTAATGGTTTTCAAAGGTATTATCAAACTTTGTATCAAGATGATATCAAGAAGAACTCTGCGGAAGTTAGGCAGGCCCTGTTAGAACTGACTGCAGGCACTGAACTTGAAGGGGGGTTAGATCGGCTAATGAGAGATGAGCTAGAAAAGGAAATTACATTAGATGAAGTTCATTTAGCCCTGTTAAGGATGGCTTCAGGTAAAGCTGCAGGACCTGACAAAATTCCGCTGGAGTTCTATAAAATCTTAGGAACAACAATAATGCCCCTCTTATTAGACCTGTTCAAGGGAGTGCAATATAGTGGAATCTCTCCTGAGTCTTGGAATGAGACCGACATAATAATATTCCCTTAGAAGGGTAAACCGGTAGATAATCCTTCGTTTTATCGACCAATTTCCCTGATTAATTCAGATTCTAAATTATATTCTAAAATCCTGGCCAATCGGCTCAGGAGGATCATAGTACATCTGGTCTCCCCCTGGCAACATGGTTTTGTTTCGGGCAAAGGAACTACAGATCATGCCCGTAGAGTTATCTCTCTCTTCGATATCATGTCCGGGACGGGGTGGCTATGATCCTCCTCGATGCCGAGAAAGCTTTTGATCGGGTGTCCTGGAAATTTGTATGATTAAAACTATTGGGGATGATTTAAGTCAATTGTTTACATCTATCGATCATTGGGAGGGGTAACTTTGTAAAAACGACCATGCTTCCAAAGATACTGTACCTATTTCGAACTATACCCCTGGCCCTAGATGATAGTATTTTTAAAAAAACTAGAATCAATGTTTTCTAATTTTATATGGCAATACGGAAAAATTAGGAGAGCAATGAAATATCTGGCTCTACCACAAGACAGGGATGGCTTAGCGATTCCTAATATTACCTTATATTATTGGGCGGCTCTTCTTCACCAAATGGCTACTTTGTTTATTATCTGTAATGGCTATGGAATAGAGCAAAGTCTAAAAATTCCTTCTATATATGAACTTTCTATTGGGACGAAAGCTCCTGGGCTCTTATTGAAACAATTGGAGCCAAGTTACTATAAAAAGGTTAAATTTAAAGTAATTCGTTGTGCATGGAAAGTTAGGACTCCAGATTTATGGTAATCCCGAAGATTAATAGATATTCACCCTTGTGGCACTCATCATTATTATCATCTCAGATTAATGATGATATGGGAAAGAAATGGGAAAGGATGGGCGTAAGAACAATTGGAGATTTTTCGGGGAGAGAGCAAGATTTCCATTTTTCTGCATTACAGAGGGTATTTGACATTCCCAATAATCAGTATTTTAAATTCGCTCAGATTAAAAGCATCCTCACTTTAAACACCCCTGAGATTAAGTTTGATAAGATTCCACTCCTAGATAGCATATTTAAGAAATCCATTAGAATTAGGAACCTGTACACTCTACTCCTTGATAAAATCCCAGATGATCTGTAAAAAACAGAATCATCCTGGGCTTTGAAGCTTGGTAATCCCAATGTTGACCTTTATATGAGCCTTTCTTTAACATCTAAAATACTTCTGCCCTCAAGCCTAAAAGCACAACTATACAAAACTATTTTTAATCTATATTTTACACCAGCTAAGTTGTTTACATGGGGGAAAAGGATAGATGATCATTGTCCTAGATGTGGGCTAGGGCCAGCTACCCTGATACATATGTTCTATGTCTGCGACAAACTAACTTTGCTAAAAGAAGGTCTATCAGGATACTGGGAGGAGGTATTTGGTCATAGAGTGGAATTATTCCCCACTCTGTTGATTCTCGGTTTGATGGCTCACTGGGGTCAAACGTAGAGGAGAAATGTTGTCTATTCTTGGGGACAGCTGTATATAGAATAATTCTTGCAGCAAGATGGAAAGATATTGAACCTCCAAATTTCCAGATGTGGCTTGCCAGGCTCCTGGGAATTTATAATCAAGAAAAGGCTATTGATGCCAGCAGGGGCAGACAGGCCAGAATTCGGGGTCAGAGGGTTTGGTCATGTATTGCTGCCTGGACCAGAAATATAAGGGGTTCATAGGAAGGTAATTAACAAAATAATGGTCAGCTCTACGTGAATTAGGCTCCAATAATCTGATCTTTTTATAAATACATGCTTTTAAAGTATTTTGCATTTCCGGCTCACTAATGGTTTGCTGGATTAGGTTATGTACTATTGATGGATGTACTGTATTATTCTTACAAGCCCTTTTTTTAACCTTTGTAATCTACTGCTGGTTTATTACTGTCTGTTATCTTTTTGTATATTCCGGAACTGCTTAATTAAAAAATAAATAAATAAATAAATTTAAAAAAAGGAAATCGTTCTTGATCTAGCCCAACTTGCTTTGACTAGGAATTTCTTCGAATTTTAAGGCAAGTTCCACCTAAAATGATTACATATTGCATACCCACAGTACAATCTGACTAAATGCGGCTCCACACAGATAAGTATCTCCAATTTTGCATCCATAATATCTTTATATTGATGTCTTTCTTTTAATTATTGTAATTTACGGAAACCTTCTCCCTTATTCAAGGCCAAAGTGTCTTTAATTTCCTATTATTAATTGTAAAAGCTTAGCGCTAGGTTATTTTAAAATTGGATAAAGCTTACGCGTTTCTAACCCCTGTCTAGGGACTAATTCATCCTTCAAACTGTTTTTCTGGTTTGGTTAAGTGCTTTTACCAAAAAATTAAAAATATATATATCTTCTGCTACTGTTTATCTTAAAAGAGCCGGTGCATTATCTCTGATGCTGAAACTGATGGTCCTGAGTCCCCCAATGCTAATATTAATGAAGAATGACTTTTAAAAATTATACAACAGGAGATGCGCACATTCAGTCTAATAAAAAAGTCCTTCATCTCTGATGAGGAATGTGACTTGGAAATTGCCTCAAAGGGAGAGTCTGATTGCAGTAAGAAAGGGGGCAAAAGACAGAAAGAGCAGCTTCCATGAGCATATTGGGAGGTCCAAGCACCTTAATTTATACTGGAGGGCTAAGCACCTCAACGCATAATGGAGGTCTAAGAACCTCAAGCAGATCAGGAGGTCAAATCACCTCGAAGGTCTTAGGTGTCCTCCACGGCACAACTCATAATGGTGTCCGAAGCGGCACACATATCTTAAGTGCTCAAAGTACAGCAGTAGATACTGCCATGGAAGATCAAGGGCGTCAGAGTGAAGAATTACTCGATGAATACATCCTTGACATGCAACAGGAGGATATGGACATTGAAGGCCTCTTCACAGAGGAAGATTGTCCATCATCCTCTAAGGGGATAATAATGGATTCCCTTGGTCAGGAGATGTTTTCCACACATAACATCAGGCATCCAAGAAGTGCCGAATGGTAGCCTCAAGATCATGTGGGGAAATTTATTAGAAGGTGGATAAGAAATCCCTTAGAAAAAGAGGCACGTAGCATCCTGAGAGCCAAGTGCTCTACACCAGTGAGCTAAGAGAAAGTTTGCCTAACACTGAACCTGGCTCTTGAACTTATCACCTTTTCTGGGGAGAGACACCCAGAAAAGCCATGGAAATATCCATTAACTCCTGCCAAGATCAGCTTCTAGACATCTTAGGCCCCCTAGCTAGAATAATCAGCATCGCAGAGGAGGCCAATATTAATGGGACGCCCAGTAGATATTAATCTACTTATGGAAGGGAGCCAGAGAGTTTTGATCCCCCTGGGAAATGCAAATGCAGGACTTCAGGTTGAACGGCTTAGGGCAATTAGTTGGTAAGTAGGATCTGAAGGATGCCTTTTTTACAATCCCCATGGTGAAGGGTTACCAACCTCATTTTCAGTTTAGTAGGCGGAATGGACTTTACCAATTTTGTTCACTTTCATTTGATCTTTCTTCAGCACCATGGCGCTCCACCAATGTTATGACGGTAAGGGGCGTATGCCCCTTGGATCTTTCCTATTTAGCTAAGAAACCTTGGATATTTTGGCTTTGAACCCAAAATCAGTTGTGTAATTGTCTGAAAAGGCAAATGTATATGCGGACTGCAATTCAAGATTTTTGAGGGATTACAGTGAGTGAAGACTGAGCAAGGTTTGTTTCATGGAATTAGTTCCTTTGTGTGAGCAGGCTGACATTTCAACTGAGAAAGTATGATGGTTGGATACGAAATTCAGGATCTTAGCGGTTAATGCATTTATTCAGAGTTGTAAGGGAGGCGTTCCACCCTTCTCAATAACTGGGAGAGTCCTTCAGAGAGTATGACATGAGAGATACTCATTTTTACCGATAACTCCATTTTGGACTTTTCAAGCGTAGTTTCAAATGATTTTGGAATTTGCTTGTGACATTCCACTTTTCGTTTTCCTGCTACGGCGGGTTTGTTGAAAGACGTATAGGCCCAACATCAGACAAAGAGGTTTCGGTATTGGTTACCAGCCAGGTACCTCACAGTCCTTCTACCCCTAACTAGGATGAACCACTAGGACCAGAGGCTTCAGATCCCGTGGACAAGGATCCAATTTTCAGAGTGAGTACGAACACTTCACATATTTATTTTTCTCCGGTAGAAGTGGGGGTCGACTCAAGTTATTTTCCCACGCTTGGAAATTAATTACATAAGACCCTTGGGTCCTGTAAACCATTAAAGGCTTCAAAATAGATTTTTCAGAGGTCCCTGTCCAATCCTCACTCCCAAGGGTATTAAAATGTACCTTAGTTTAGTTAACTTACCTTTATGATACAAAAAGAGGCCACCGTAGAGGTTCCTTGAGAATGGCAAGTTTTTGTAAGTACACTCTTCCTTGTGGAGAAAAAAGACAAAGGATGGAGGCCAGTTATACATGTCAGAGACCTGAAGTGATTTCTAGTCTATAGACATTTCAAGATGGAGGGAATCCATCTCTTGAGAGACATTCTACTAGAAAAAGACTGTCTCGTGAAGTTGGACCTGAAGGATACCTACTTCACCATTCCCATGTCCAGGGAGTCTCAAGGTTACCTCCAGTTCATATAGAGTCACCATCTTTTTCAGTTTCAAGCACTTCCCTTCAGCCTATCTTCAGCTCCTTGGTGTTTCACCAAAAGTAATGAGAGTGGCTGCATCCTTTCTGACAGAGAGGGGAATACGGTTAATTGTTTATCTAGACGATATCTTCATAATGTCCTAATATCAATCTCAGATTTTAAAGGATCTGGAGTTGGTGGTAAATCTTCTGGAGAGTTTAGGTTTCAGAATAACCAAGTGGAAGTTTAATCTGGTCCATTCCAGATCCCTAGAAATGTGTGATTTTATGATAGACACAATAAAGACCCTTCTTCTGTTGCCTGATAAGAAAATTACCAAGATTAGAAAGGATATAAGATTTGTGTTGAGACAGGATTCTATGACCTTGAGAGAGTTAGCCAGGCTCCCAGGTCTCCTTTCCTCTTCTATTCAAGCCATATTTCCGGGGCCCTCATATTATCGAGCTCTACAGAGGTTGAAAGGTATAGCTCTAATAGAAGGATCATGGTATGGGGACAGGGTGATCCTAGATCAAGATGCCAGATTAGAATTGGACTGGTGGTTGGAGAACACAAATGCCTCAAATGGCAGGGCAATCTTTGGGAGTTCCTCGGAATATATACAAGAATTGGATGCAAGCCTTCGTGGCTGGGGTGCATGCCTGGGCAACCAGAACACAGGAGGTTTAAGGTCTTATATGGAGAGGTCCCACCACATACATTATCTGGAGTTGACAACACATCTCTATGCTCTAATGAGCTTCACACACTCTCTGAAGGGCAGAACTGTCATGTTAAAAATGGACAGTGTTTGCAGTGGCATACATAAATCAATTAGGTGGTACAAAATCCTCAGTCTTGTCAGATTTGGCCAAGACAATTTTGCTGTTCTGTCTAGAGCACAAGATCAGCTTGAGAGCAGAGTACTTACCAGGGAAAAACAACATCACAACAGATTGGAACTCGAGGTTCTTAAAAGACTACAGCCACTGGAAGCTGAATGAGAGCCGCTTCAGAAGTCTCTGTCACTTATGGGGTCCTTTGGAGGTGGATCCCTTTTCAAGCAGGTTGACACTACAACTGAAGTACTTCAGCTGGATGCCAGAATTGGGTGCTCAGGCAGCCAATGCGTTCATGCAACCCTGAAGGGGGGCCCAATGTTACGCCTTTCCCCCCTTTGCAATGATCCAGAGGGGTCTCTAGAAGGTAAGACAGGAGCAATGGTCCCTGGTACTAGTATGTCCTTTCTGGTCATCCCAGTCTTGGTTCCCAAGGACATTGGAATTGGCCTGCAATATTCCCTTGCTTCTAATGGCATAGGAAGGCCTTTTAAGGGACGTAGATGGAAGAGAACACCCTCTGGTTCTTGTCTGGAAAGTGTCAGGAGATCTAGTGAGATGTCAGGTCTTTTGGGTAGGGCTGAGGAGCTCTTTGAGGAATCCTGGGCTCCATGTACCCTCTATAGATACAATAGAATATGGAAAGCATTGGTACGCTGGCACTTGGAGAAGGACTTGGATCTGGTGGAAGCTCCTATAGTTGAAGCGGTTAATTTCTTAGTAGAACAGTTTGATAAGGGCCTTAGTTATGGGTCACTTAATCGTTACAGATCTGCAATCTCAGTTGTACACGTTAGCAAAAGGTTGAAGCACTGGGAAAAATGTCAATGTATGTAGAATTGTTAAGAGCATTAGGTTAAGGAGACTCCCCAGACCTAGATATGATACCCTTTGAGACGTTAAACTCCTCCTGTATCTTTTCACAGAATGGCCTAGTAACAGATATTTAGATCGGAAGAGACTTTCTACGAAGCTAGCTTCTCTCCTCTGTTTAATTTCCTGCCGTCGTGCATCAGACTTTACAGCTTTAGGGGTAAGTAACAGGGTGAAATTATTAGAACTAAGACTATGTCAGACACAATTTTTCATCCTAGGTTTGAATTTTTCAAAAAGTTGTGCGTAGTAGATTGCATAAGAGAATATGATTTCAGAATGAGTGAGCATCGTTCTGATGATGTTGAGCAACTACTCATCTAATTTGTTGAACCTTTCAAGGCTATAACGTCTGCTTCAATAGCAAGGTGGTTTAAATGAACAATGAATTTGGCAGGTGTTGACCTTAAGAAATTTCAAGCAAACTCTATGAGAGGAGCTATGGCTAGCCAATCCTTCTGGAAAGGTGGAAGACTAGCGGGCATCCTTAGGGCTGCTGATTGGTCAAACTCTAATACCTTCACAAAACATTACAGTAAAACAATTGAGCACATGTCGGATGTGGTTTTGCAGGACTACCAACATGCATAATGATAGCTGCCGGTCTTGTAATGAAGTCGCGATTCTCCTAATTAAATGCCAAGAGAATCTGGATTTCATTAAAGACATGGAGGCTAACATTATCCCACCCTCCCATCCCTGGAGTTGGTTGAAGGGTTTGGATAACAACATAAATAATAAAAAAGAAAAAGAAAACCAAACAATACAAAACTAAAGGAGGTTAATAAAATGTAAACTTTTAACAATTCAAGATTGTTATATACATTGTATTTGTTTATGTGCTATTTATCTAGAATGAATTACAACTATAGAGGATGTTCTAATATTCCTCTACAATTTCATATAATTCCCATTAGTTCGTGTCTACATGTGTCCATCACCTGGAAACATCTACAAACAGAGTGCCTTCTTTCCTCGGTTCTGCAACACACGGTCTTTGTTATTTGAGGAGTTTCTTCATTTCCTGTTATACCATATAGTTTTTTGACTTTTTGTAATACATGATGGAGAATTTTACACTGCATTTCAAAGAGGCAGATTGTACTGCGGGCATGTCTGTTAGGGTCTAGATGTATTCTGTTCTAGAACTATTTTGTTTGTGATGTAATACTTCAAAGTGACAGTGTGGAATTTCCATTAAAGGAATAATGCATAATGTTAGCCTCTGTGATACTAACAAAATGTATTACAGGCAACAATGAATTAATTGCTGTTTTCATCACTAGTGATCTAAAATTCTATATCAGGACCGGAGGCTCAGATCATGCCTTCTTCCTTCGCTTTATGTCAGCAGCCATTTTAAACCACAATAAAAATACAACGTTTCTGTGAACAGCAGGGAAATAGGCAAAATTCTAAGGTCATAAGTCATTCCTCTCTTCCGGCAGTCTGGTCCCAACTTGGTCCCTCTTCTCATTTCACTCTTCCTCTTTCTTTGCCGCTCATCAGCAAGTTAAGTCGAAATATTTTCTTCTCCTGTTGTGGCAGTGGTGTTATGGTGGTTGTACGCCGTTTCTTTGCTTGCTGGAAGTAACCCACCTTTCCTTGCAGATTCCTATCTGTCACGGGCCGCGTTTGCATGCCTCACGTGATGTTTTGCCCAATATCTATGGGCCCGATTCACAGAACTAACTTAAGACAAAATCCTAAACTTACTACCATTTTGGTTTTCACATAAGGCACTTACTCATTTTGGTATTCACAGAAGGCACTTACTCATTTCGGTATTCACATAAGTTAGGAGTCCTAACTTTAGGACTCCTAAATGCCTTCTGTGAATACCGAAAGTCTTAAAGTTAGGATTTTTCTCAGTTTAGGAGTAGTAAAGTTAGGACTCCTAACTTTAGGACTCCTAAACTGAGAAAAATCCTAACTTTAAGACTTTCGGCATTCCCAGAAGGCATTTAGGAGTCCTAAAGTTAGGAGTCCAAACTTTACTACTCCTAAACTGAGAATAATCCTAACTTTAAGACTTTCGGCATTCCCAGAAGGCATTTAGGAGTTCTAAAGTTAGGAGTCCTAACTTTACTACTCCTAAACTGAGAATAATCCTAACTTTAAGACTTTCGGTATTCACAGAAGGCATTTAGGAGTCCTAAAGTTAGGACTCCTAACTTCTGTGAATACCGAAATGAGTATGTGCCTTCTATGAATACCACAATGGTAGTAAGTTTAGGATTTTGTCTTAAATTAGTTCTGTGAATCGGGCCCTCTATATGGTGAGGATTTCCCACCACTTAGGGGTGCTGTGGCACCTCTATGGATAGCGTGAATTTTAGACTCAAACGAGAGTACTATCGTGCGCTGCCCTGAGGAGAGCCCAGCCTTGTCCCCAGCTGCCCAATTAACACCCTTGTTTTGGGTCTGTACCCCACTACCTCTGCTACGCACTATGGGGTCTGTATTTGCAGAGTTGTAATTGCTGCTGACAGTGCAGCATGGGACACTTTACTCGAGTGGCAGTAGCCCATAATATCTAGGGCGAGAGTGTCCCAAGGCTCTGCCCATGAATTGTGTGCCTCTGGCCTATCCATATCAGCCTGCACCCCCTTCCAGCCTAAATTCTTTCATGCTCTGCATGCTTTAAGCCTGTGCTCCCCAGCACTTAAGGAGTTGCCTGCTGTGCTAAATGTGTGCTCCACGCTTTCAACCCTATTGCCCAGCTATGCAAGCAGACGAGGAGCAGTTCTATAAAGAGGACCCTTTGTCCTTTCTCCCTTGGACGATGAGTTCTACCAAGCGGTGAATGATTTCATATATAGGGCTGTTAATCAGGTCATGGAACCCTTGGAGTAGCGCCTCTCAGCGCAGATTGCGCCAGAGTGCGCCAAATGGGCTAAACCCACACCAGATCCCCCTAAGGCCCCCAAAGCACCCCAGGAGGAAGGTTCTCCCCTCAAACTGCAGTGTAAGTCTGGGGTGGACGGAGATGCTTTTGCACGCCTAAAGCAAGCATTTTTGGTGCAGGTCCCCCACTGCAGGACCTGGCGGGTCCTCCAGATTGTTTCCCTGTGGAGGAGCACAATACCATGCTGAGGCGGGTGTTAACTAATCTTAAAAAGGATGGTCTGTCTCTAAAAAAGGAGAAATGTCGTATCGGAGTTGGGTCAGTTGAATACATTGGGCACACCATCTCCCAAGAAGGCATCAATCCCAAATTAGATCTTGTGGAGGCAATCCAAAATACTGCTGCCCCGACCTGTGTGGAAGACCTTAAATCATTTCTGGGCTTATCAGAACACTACGCCAAATTTGTTCGCAATTATGCCACCATAGTGGGACCGTTGTGAAGCTTATTTAATTCCAGGATCCCCTATGTATGGAACAATGATTGTCACAATGCCTTTTTTAGTGGTGAAAGAGGGCATTGCTTCTGCCCCATCCTTGGGTAAATTTGATCCCACCAAACCCACTGTTCTTTGCATTGATGCCAGAAATAAAGTTTTAGGGGCTAGTCTTACCCAATACGTCGATGGCAAAGAACAAGTGGTTGCCTTTGCTTCTCGTGCACTTAATGGGGCAGGAGTAAACTACCCAGTGGTTGAAAAAGGGCAATTAAACATTTTTTCTTGTGAGGCATACCCTTTACTGTAAATACTGACCATGAACCTCTCATGTATGCGTTCACCATGAAAGGGTCAGTCAAAACCACCCCGAGAATAGCTAGATGGATTTTGGGACTAGAAGGATATAACTTTAGAGTTTTTTATCCAAGGTTGAACGGGTAGCGACGTTTGAGGCAAGGGACAGTGAATCAATCATTGATTATATTTTTTTATCTTCTGCACTTTTGAGGTGGGTCCATAGGTATAGTGTCTTTCGCCTTCCTTTTAGTGATCACAACCCAGTGATCTTAGAACTTGACAAGGCTTTTTGCTCTAAAGTGGCCCCACTGGCGATAGTTCCCTCTGCTACCCTGGTCACTAGCAAAAAGGGCAGGAAAGTAAAGTGGACCAGAGTAGTACCAGAGGACTTTTTGGATAGCTTAATGGCAAAGAGAAATTATGATTTTAGGAAGTGCATGGACCCTTCTAACACGGGTGGTGAGTCAATAGTTGCTTTTGACTCAATATGTAAACAGGTCTCCTCTGACTTAACCATACCTAGCATTCCGCGCAGTCAACAGGGAAACAAGTGGTTTGATGCTAGTTGTTCCAGGGCTCACCGAAGTCTATTAACTGCCCTAAAAACACTGCCCCGCGATAAGGCCTTAATAGCCACCCTCAGGAGAGACTATAAATCTATAATCCAGCGCCGGAAAAACGATTTAAAACAAGAGGCATGGGATGCCTTGTCCTCGATCGAAGTCCTTAAGGATAGCGCAAAATTCTGGAACATAGTGAACAGCCCTTTTCTAACAGGGAACGATAACGCCCTACTCGACAATAACATCCCAGAGGGGGAGTGGCTGATTCACTTCGAAGGAATTTATGGGAGTAACCTGTCCCCCGAGCCTTTTAAGGTCCCTGATTCCTTCTTTCCCCTCAACCAGTTGATATTTAACAAGAAAGATGTGGGGAAGGCCATAAAAGACTCTGCCTCTAATAAGGCCCCGGGACCAGATGGTGTCCCATTGGATCTTTATAAAGGGAATATTGAGATCTGGAGTACCATTTTAACAAATGTTTTTAATGATAGTGTTGAGAATGGGTTCCCGGTATCTTGGTCCAAATCAACTATTGTACCGGTTTTTAAAAAGGGGATAGGGGTGACCCGAGATGTTATCGGCCCATCTCACTAATTGACTCAGCGGTCAAAATATTGGGCAAAGTGGTTTTAAACAAAATCTCGGATTGGGTGGCGGAGAAGGGGATTCTATCAGAGATACAATATGGCTTTAGGTCAGGCAGAGGTACTATGGACCAGTGCCTCAACCTGTACCTGTTAATTAATAAATATACTAAAGCCTCTAAAGGGTCCCTATATTTAGCATTCATGGATTTATCCACAGCCTTTGATCTGGTGAACAGATCGAGGCTGTGGACGATCCTGTTGGATCTAGGGTTAGACCCCTGCCTGGTGCATTTCTTAGCGGAACTACACCAAGATCTATATGCTGCAGTGAGGGTCTCCCACGAGGGAAAATGCACACGTCACTTTAAATCGGGTAGAGGGGCACGCCAAGGATGTATCCTGGCCCCCCTGCTCTTTACCCTATATATCAATAGACTAGATGTAATTCTAGGTAAAGCCAGTTTGGACACTCCGCGTATAGGGAGCAATACCCTACCTGCTCTTCTATACGCGGATGATGCTGTCCTTCTGGCCCGTACCCCTTTGGGTCTACAGAGATTATTGAACTCATTCGGGGACTTTATGAGCTCATTGGACCTCGTGGTGAATAGTTCTAAATCACATGTGATGTCCCTGGGCAGCCAGAAAAATAAAGTTAAAAAATTTTACTGCAAAGGAGTGGAGGTCACTAGAGTTAAGGTATTCACCTACTTGGGGGTCATATTTGACGATAGAGGTTCGTGGGCCCCTCAGCTTACTGCTAAAAAGAATAGTGTGGGTAGAGCATCTTCAGCCATATTAAGTTTTGCACGACGCTTGGGTGGAAAACCATGTGACGCAGTTCTTGCTATTTATAGGGCGAAGTGTTTAGCTATAGCAGCCTATGGTGCTGCCATCTGGGGGTTTAAAAAGGCAGAGGGAATTCAGATTGCAGAAAATACATTTTTCCGTTCACTTCTCTCCGTCCCCCAATCATCTCCAACTTTCTCAATTCATCAAGAACTAGGGATGGGTTTTGTTTCTGATCATTTAAGTTTGGCCCCCCTTACATTTTGGTTGAAAACATGGTTGAATCCTGAACTTTCCCTTAATAGACTGATTCTAAAAGATTGCATGGGTTTAGATAGAATGGCCGACATCCCCTGGCTCTTGTACATCAAGAAAATGTTTTATAAACTAGGACGCCCGGAGATCTACGAGAACCCAGAATCTATTATTAAGGGGGACATTGGCTGGGTTAAAGTTCAGTTTTTAAATTTAAGAACTCAAGAGCGGGAAGATGAGGAGCTCACAAAAACATTGGTATGGGCTCATTTTTTATTGATAACCTCTCCCCAGATCGAGCCCTATCTTAATCTGGTCAGGAATCACTATCATCGTTGGTTGTTGACCAGATTTCGTTTCAACCAAATTCATTTTGTTTTCGGGAGCGTTGAGGGATGGAGTAAACCTACAGATGCAGCTTTTTGTAATTGTGACGGCCATTCATTTCAAGATACTGCGCACTTTACCTTTTTTTGTAAATATTATGTTGAAAGCAGAAGGAAGTATATCATACCATTGTTGCGAGGGAGGGGTTTTTATCAAGTTAAACCTGCTTTGATGTATTTGCAATTATTAAATTCCCCTTGGATTACCTTTAACATTGCTAACTTCCTGGTTGCTGCAGCTCGGGCAAGGAAAAAACTTGATGTACAGTCTATTTTATGATCTTAGTGTTATTTGTATTTGTCGGGATGAATTTTTTATAATGTTGTTATTGTATCGTACCTGTGTTTTTTAACAATTTGTAATATTGTGATGTACTTTTGTGATTTTAATTAATCGATTAAAGTGGTTTTGATGATGATGAACTTTAGAGTCAAATATGTACCCAGAACACAAAATGTTGTAGCAGATTTTCTGTCTCGCTCACCGCCTAAGGTAGAGGAAGGTACTGATTATGGTGAATGTGATGATGTCATACTTAAACTGTCTTGTTTAAATAAGGCGGAGCGGAATAGTTGTGTACAAACTGATGAAGAAATTAGTTCCCTCAAAGAATACATAAAAAATGGTTGGCCTGCTGCAAAAAGTGAAGTCCCAGCGTCATTGGGCAAATACTGGGATGTGAGGTTGGAATTAAACATACAACAGGGAACCGTTTGTAGAGGCGAGAAAATCATCCCTCCAGAAAAACTGAGGGAGAAAATTGTTGATTTGGCCCACATAGGACATTTAGGACGTAGCCTCCCAAAGAACAAAATCCACCTGGATTACTGTTGGCCGGGTATGGATGTCATGGCAGAGAACATTGTGAGAGATTGTTTGGAGGGTAGTCGTAGTGAAAATATCCACCAAACCCAGAAGCCCCTCTATCTCCTGTGGAAGTCCCTGATTGCCCATGGTTCAAACTAGGGTTTAACATTATAGGTCCTCTCAATCTTAAAAAGTTGAATGAACGCTATATCTTGGTATTGGTGGACTATCACACTCGTTGGGTGGTTTTTAAGTGTGTGCACCAAATCAACACGGATGTCCTCATACATTTTTTAAAAGTGCTTTCTTTGATGAGGGTATCCTGGACATCCCTGTTACTGACTGTTAGACTTGGCATCTTTTGGCGTGTTTCCCCTGAGTTTTTGCTTTCTGGCCTACTGGTTTTTGCTGGCATTCTGTTTCTGCGCACTTTTCTCACTGCTGACCAGTGGTAAAGTGCAATGCTCTTGTGGTAAATTGTGTTATGGATTGGTGTTTCCATGATTAGATATTTGATTAGTCCCTAGTAAGTGCGCTGAGTGTGCCAGGGCTTTTGAATCAAATGCTACTAGTGGGCCTGCATGTGAGTAGCCCTGAAAAGGTAACTCAGACCTGCCATTGCAGAGTCTGCAAGCAGTTTTGTAACTGCCATGTCGACTTGGCCAGTTCACACACTTGCCAGTCCCTCACCTTCCCTTTTCTTACATCTCAGTGGGCAGGGTGCAGTGCATGTGAAAGATAGGACATGCTCTGGTGTGTGCGGCATGTCCTGATAGTGAATTCTGGCCAATTTCATTTTTCGCTATTGCAAGGCTACCTATTCCCCATAGGACAGAATGGGAAGTTTGTTTATAACATCTTATAAACCTAACTGGCCCGGGGAAATAGGTAGGAAAATAAAGCTTAGTATGCCTGAACTCGGAATCCAAAGATGCATCTTTTAGTGTAGGTGATTTTTACATTCTGTGTTTGAAAATACAACTTTTAGAAAGTAGGTATTTTCTTGCTCAGTCATCCCGTGTGCCTCTGCTGGAATGTGGATTGCCTGTCTGGGTTTTGCATGACAGAAGGCTGGGGAGCAGGAGTGGCTCCAGATATCCTAGGTGGGTCAGGGAAGGGCTGAATAGACCTGGGCTGCAATTGGGGAAGGGGGAGGAGATTTCCTTGTACCTCAAAGGGCCTGGTCTGCCTCTGACCGTGCCGTCTCCATCTCCTGCCAGGAAGGCACACCAGAGAAGGCAGAACTGTTTCTGGCTGGGCACATACACTCTCGGCCTAAGAGATCAAAGGATTTTGG
The DNA here is from genome assembly GCF_964204655.1 of Triturus cristatus. NCBI lineage: Eukaryota > Metazoa > Chordata > Amphibia > Caudata > Salamandridae > Triturus > Triturus cristatus. The sequence continues at coordinate 1,061,235,650 of NC_140580.1, forward strand.
GATATAAATATTGGGGCCCAGATCCCTGAACTTAAGAACCATTTGGACCAAGAAGACTGCCAAGAAGAAGAGCTGGAGAAGCTGTGAGGAGGAACTACCACTTTGCTGTGTTGGCCTGCAGTGGCTGCTTCTGTCTTGGGCAATGAAAGGACTGGACTGGACTTTCTGCAATCTACTTTTGTGAGTTTCTCCAAGGGCTTGAGGCAGAGCTTGCCCCCTGTTCAAGAAGCCTCAGGAACAGCAAAGACTTCAAGCTCTTCTGCCCTTAGCACTGGGGACTGGGTGTTTTGTGCTGCAACAGAAGAAGCAACCTGCCGACGACGCTGCCGACTCAGTGACCTGAAGGCACCGCAGAGGGCACCCCCGCAAAGCCGCACTGCTACCCTGGTCTCACTGATGACAACTGCTGATGCCGCCACCGAACCGCTCCTCGCACCGTGATCTGTGGGCACCTCACTCCGCACTGCCTCGCTTCACGATGACACCTTGGTATCCCCGTCAACAACGCTCCACCCTGAAATCTACACAGCTGCTTGCACAGTGGGTCGAGGGCACCGCTCGTAAAGTTACACGACGCACCGCCCTCATCCCGCACAGCAGCCTTGGCCTACTGATGCCGACACCATCGACTCCAGTTCGTCAGCTGAGGCCAGGCTTCAGCAAAGACGACGCCGCTTCTTGCACCGCAACCTGCCAGCAACTCGCCGAGCACTGCATTCACTTCGCACCGCAATCCTTGTCTCACCGACGACACCATCTGATGACGTCACCGAGCTGCTGCTCGCACCGCGACCTGAGGGCACCGCACGCCGCACCGCTGCACTTCGCACCGAAGCACCAACCTGCGACGCCAGCGCTCCTAACTCCAACAGAGAGGAGATCGATCTGCAACGCGTGTGACTTTGAGGGCCCCTGACTCCTCCTGCACCGACCTCCGGAACCTTCGCCTGCGGACACCGTACTTTCAATAGCTCAATGAGAGGTCGCCGATGCCCTGCATTTCTAAAAGGTACTGTTTGCGGGTCTTTCCGGCACCGTGGCTGGCCCGCGACACTGCAGTCAGTCAAAACTGTTTGGATTTGTTTGCTCACGACATCGGGATAGCCCAGGACAGAGCTATAGACATCAAGGGACTGTTTTTAAAGCATATTTTGATAACCGAAGATTTTAAGTACTGTATTGTGGATTTTTATGTTTTTGGTCTTGTCTTAAGTATATAAAAATATTGGATATTTTTCTAAACTGGCGCGGTGTCCTTTTGTAGTGCTTACACTGTATTACTGTTGGTTATGTGCAAATGCTTTACACACTGCCTCTCAGATAAGCCTGACTTCTCATGCCAAGCTACCAAGGGGGTGAGCAGGGGTTATTTTAGGAGTGTAACTCCCTTATCCTGACTAGAATGGTGGTTTTGGCCTGGCTTTGGCACATGCCATAGCCTACCAAGAATCCCATTTCTAACATTGTTTGTCAGTGGTGAGGATAGGACTTGGGTTTGCACTTGACTTACAGTGATTGGTGTGCACTACTACCATATCGCAGACCATTACCTGCCACATACTGGTTCTTTTTCTTTTTTGCCGATTTTTGATCTTGACAGTTTGAACTTGCCACTTCATCATGCCTGAAACAAGAGCATCATCTGTTGCATCCCTGGAAATTGCCTTTGAGGAGGATAGGTTGGAATCCTACAATGTTAGTGAATTTAAATCAATTTGCAAAAACCTAAAAGTCCAAGTCAGAGGCCTTACGAGGAAGGAGGAGCTACAAAAGGCACTGCGGGCCTGGGTAGCAGCTAGACATGCCAGCGAGCAGTCTAGTGATCTCAGTGGAGAGGCGGAGGAGCCTATTCCAAGGGTGGATATGCTTTTGGGAGGGGGAGAACCCTCCAGGCCAGGCAGCAGTGGCCTAACCCCAGAGGAGCTGGAGGACAGGCGGGAAGCGAGGAAGTTTGAGTTGGAAAAGCTCAGGATGGAAAGTGAGAGGGAAGACAAAAAAATAGCCATGGAGGAAAGGAAGATGATCTTAGACCATGAGAGAAGTCTTAAGAAGCTGGAGCTGAGAAATAGGCCCAGCTCAGATGGTGGCAGCAATTTGTCAAGACAGGCAGACAGAATTGCACACATCCCTAAAATTGTGGGCAAGGAGTTCAAGAAGGGGAACGACATACAAAGGTGGTTTCAGGGTTATGAGGCAGCGATACACATGAATGGGGTCCCTGAGGAGAAGTGGGGATCAGGATTGTGGCTTCTCTTTCCGGAAGAAGCCAGGAAGACTTTATTAGCTTTTGGTAAGGGGTATCCCCTCACCTATCCCGACATGAAGGACGCCCTTCTCACTAAGTATGGTCTTACTCCTGAAAAGTACAGGGATCAGTTCAGGGGTAGTAAGAAGTCTGATGCCAAAACTTGGTTGAAATGTGTGGATGTGTTTTCCCAGTCACTGGATGGCTGGGTGAAGGGCAGTAATGAGACAGATTTTCAGGGGTTCTATAATTTGATTGCATCAGAGCACTTGTCTAGTCTATGTTTTGCAGATCTGCACCAGCACCTAGTTGATAGTAAGCTGACTGACCCCAGGAAGCTTGCTATGGAGGCGGACCGCTGGGTGAGTACCAGGGTCCACAGGAAAGCGTATGGGCGAGACTCAGCCAAAGGTCGGCAGGGTCCCCAGCAGAAAAGTGGGGGGGACAAGGATAAAACACAGGGGTTCTCTAAAGGGCCCCAAACTAACCCCCAGGGTAAAGGTTCCCATCCCCCAGGAGATAAGAAACAAGGGGTCTCGTCAGGAAAACCTGCTGAGACCGGCCCCCGCAAGTGTTTTGCATGTGACCAGGTGGGTCCCATGAAGAGGGACCCCAAGTGCCCTAAGGGGGCACAATCACGCACTGGTGGACAGTCCAAGGTATTGGCTAGTGTAGCACTTGGGGAGGAGGAGTACCCACAGGAGGGTGGGGACCCCGCAGAAATGACCCTTGTCTCACTAGGGGACAGTGAGATGTCCCAGTAAACTCGGTGCCCCCTAACACAAAGAAATACAGCACCTGGGTGACCATCAAGGGTAGAGGCTCTCAGAGATACTGGAGCAAGCGTGACCTCAGTCCGGTGTCACCTGGTCTCTGAGAAGCAGGTAGTCCCAGGGGCATTCTACCAAGTAATTGCAGTGGACAATTCAGAGCAACAGTGTCTGGTGGCGCAGGTTCCCTTCGAGTGGGGGGGGGTCTCAGGTCCCATGAGGGTGGTTGTGAGCCCTTCCGTGCCTGTAGATTGTCTGCTAGGTTACGACCTGGAGCAGTCCTTATGGAAGGATGTTGAGCTCAGGTCTCAATTGAAGATGCTTGGGTTGCCAGAGTGGGCATGCGTGTCCACTCGGCCAATGGCGGCCAGAGAGTCAATAGGACTTGGAGACTGAAACAGTGGCCCAAGTCCCTGCCAAGAGAAAGGGCAAGGGGTGCGGGAAACCGGCCCCTGACGTTCCCACTGACCGGGAGGAGGCGGACCTCGAGGGGGACGCCGCGTTGCCTACAGGGGAGCAGGTAGCTGAACTGGGGGACATCTCTGAGCTGACCCATTGGCAGCAAGAAGGGGGTCCCACCCGGGAGGAATTTTGCAAACAGCAGAAAGAGTGCCCTTCTCTGGAGGGTCTGCGGCGGCAGGTTGCAGACCAGGCAGCTGGTGATCAGTCCGGATCACATTAGATGTACTGGAAGAATAATCTCCTGTATAGTGAGCCTAAGGTCGCTGAGCCTGGGTCAGCCCATGTGCTGGTGGTACCCCAGCGTTTCAGGAGCTTCCTACTGGGTCTGGCTCATGACGTGCCTTTGGCAGGAAATTTGGGGCAGGACAAGACCTTTGACAGGTTTGTCACCCACTTCTTCTGACCTCAAATGCGAAGGCAGTCAGATGGACACTGCAGGTCTTGCCAAACTTGCCAGGCAAGTGGTAAGAGCGGAAGGAAAGTCAAAGCTCCTCTCCAGCCTTCTCCAGTCGTTGGAACACCCTTTGAAAGGGTAGGGATGGACATTGTGGGGCCACTGGATCCCAAGACAGCCATGGGCAACAGATACATCCTGGTCTTGGTGGACCATGCCACCCGGTACCCAGAGGCAATCCCTCTCAGGACGACGGCGCCAGTGGTGGGCCGGGCGTTAATGGTGATCTTTTCCTGAGTGGGGTTCCCCAGAGAGGTGGTTTCTGACAGGGAGACCAATTTCATATCCAAGTATATGACATCCCTGTGGAAGGAGTGTGGTGTAACCTACAAGTTTACCACCCACAAGGTAACTGTCTGATGAAGAGATTCAACCAGACCTTGAATGGCATGATTAAGGGTCTAACTGAACCCATGAGGCGTAAGTGGGATGTCCTCTTGCCGTGCCTTCTCTTTGCATACAGGGATGTAGCACAGAAGTCTCTTGGGTTCAGTCCATTTGAGCTTCTGTATGGTCACCCTGTGAGAGGACCTCTGAGTTTGGTGAATGAAGACTGGGAGGCAGCTCCCAGGAAAACTCCCCAGGATGTGTTTAGTTACATGCTGGCCTTCAGAAACCAAACTGCCTGCTTCATGAAACTTGCTCAGGCGAACCTAGAAGCAAGCCAGGAAGAAATGAAGAAGTGGTATGACCAGAATGCCACTCTGGTCGAATTTCAACCTGCGGAAAAAGAGTGGGTCATGGCCCCAGTGGAACCTTGTGCCTTGCAGGACAAGTGGACTGGGCCATTTGAGGTGGTGGAGCACAAAAGTGATGTCACCTATCTGGTGGATTTGCGGGCTCCAAGGAACCCTTTGAGGGTCATCCACGTGAACCGCCTCAACCCACATTTCGAGAGGTCCGAAGTGAGCATGCTCTTGGCGACAGATGATGGGGTGGAAGAGGAGAGTGAGCCTCTCCCTGACTTCCTGTCTAGCAAGGAGTGCGATGGGTCAGTGGAAGATGTGATCCTCTCCCCTACACTGACCCCAGAGCAGCAGAGCGACTGTCACCGGTTGTTGGGACAGTTTGCCCCACTGTTCTCCCTGACCCCAGGTGTTACTCACTGGTGTACCCATGACGTGGACACTGGTGACAGCCCTCCTGTGATGCACAAGATTTACAGGTTGACTGACCTAGTCAATGCCAGCATCAAAGAGGAGGTCTTTAAGATGTTGGCATTAGGGGTGATCAAGCCTTCCAACAGTCCATGGGCCAGCCCAGTGGTCTTGGTCCCAAAGGCTGCTGCACCCGGTGCCACTCCAGAACTGAGATTTTGTGTGGACTACCGTGGGCTCAATGCGGTCACCAGGACTGACGCACACCACATCCCCAGAGCTGATGAGCTCATTGATCGATTGGGAGCTTCCCAGTTCCTCAGCACGTTTGATTTAACGTCTGAGTACTGGCAGATTGCCTTAACCGGTGGGGCCAAGGAGAGTCAGCATTCTCAACCCCAGAAGCACATTACCAGTTTCAGGTGATGTCCTTTGGATTGAAGAATGCCCCTGCCACCTTCCAGAGGTTGGTCAACCAGGTGTTGGCTGTGCTGGAGGATTTCAGTGCCGCCTCCCTGGATGACATCGCAGTGTTCAGTTCCAGCAGGGAAGAACACTTACAGCACCTTGGTGAACTGTTGAAGGAGCTGCAGAGGGCAGGCCTCAAGATCAAGGCCAGTAAGTGCCAGATCGGGCAGGGTTCGGTGGTGTACTTGGGACACCAAGTAGGAAGCGGCCAGGTGGCGCCCCTACAAACCAATATTGACACCATTCTGGCTTGGGATACCCCCAAGACCCAGACAGAGGTGAGGGCCTTCTTAGGACTCACCAGGTACTACAGGAGGTTTGTTAAGGGATATGGCACCATTGTTGCCCCTTAACAGAGCTGTCTTCCAAGAAGCAGACCAAGCAGGTGATCTGGACTGAGTCCTGCCAGAAGGCTTTTGATGCCTGAACGGCGCCCGTGCTCAAGGCACCCAACTTCTCCAAGGAATTTGTCATGGAGACTGACGCTTCAGAGCATGGAGTGGGAGCGGTGCTCTCACAATTAAACGAGGAGGGCCTAGACCAGCCTGTAGTCTTCCTTACCCGGAGACTACTCCCCAGGGAACAGAGGTGGAGTGCCATAGAAAGGGAAGCTTTCGCTGTGGTCTGGGCACTGAAGAAGCTGAGACAATACCTGTTTGGGACTCACTTTCGGGTTCAGACAGACCACAGGCCCCTCAGATGGTTGATGCAAATGAGGGGTGAGAATCCAAAACTGCTGAGGTGGTCCGTCTCCCTAAGGGAATGGACTTTACGGTAGAACACCGTCCTGGCACAGAACACGCCAATGCAGATGGTCTGTCCAGGTTCTTCCACCTTAGTGAAGAGAACTCCAAGGAGGGTGGGTAGTTCTCCCTACTTTCAGCTGGAGGGGACATGTGTTAGATTTGACATCTTTTGGTGTGTTTCCCCTGAGTTTTTGCTTTCTGCCATCCCGGTTTTGACTCTGTTTTTGCTGGCATACTGTTTCTGTGCACTTTTCTTACTGCTGATTAGTGGTAACGTACAAGTGCTCCTGTGGTAAATTGTGTTATGGATTGGTCTTTCAATGATTGGATATTTGATTTACTTGGTAGTCCCTAGTAAAGTGCACGGAGTGTGCCAGGGCCTGTGAATAAAATGCTACTAGTGAGCCTGCAGCACTGATTGTGCCAACCATGTGAGTAGCCCTAAAAATGTAACTCAGACCCGCCATTGCTGAGTCTACGTGCAGTTTTGTAACTGCCATGTCGACTTGGCCAGTGCACACACTTGCCAGTCCCTCACCTTCCCTTTTCTTACATATCAGCCACCCCTAAGGTAGGCCCAAGGAACCCCTGTGGGCAGGGTGCAGTATATGTGAAATTCAGGACATGCCCTGGTGTGTGTGTGATGTCCTGATAGTGAATTAAGGCCAATTTAGTTTTTATTGCTATTGCAAGGCTACTTGTTCCCCATAGGACAGAATGGGGAGTTTGTTTATAACATCTTATAAACCTAACTGGCCCGGGGAATTAGGCAGGAAATTAAAGTTTAGTATGCCTGAACTCAGAATTTAAAGATGCATCTTTTAGTGAAGATGATTTTTACATTCTGTGTTTGAAAATACCACTTTTAGAAAGTGGGTATTTTCTTGCTCATTCATCCCCTGTGCCTCTGCTGGAATGTGGATTCCCTGTCTGGATTTTGGATGGCAAAAGGCTGGGGAGCAGGAGTGGCTCCAGATATCCTAGGTGGGTCAGGAAAGGGCTGAATAGACCTGGGCTGCAATTGGGCAAGGGGGAGGAGATTTCCTTGCACCTCAAAGGGCCTGGTCTGTTTCTGACCGTGCCGTCTCCACCTCCTGCCAGGAAGGCACACCAGAGAAGGCAAAACTGTTTCTGGCTGGGCACAGACACTCTCTGCCTAAGAGATCAAAGGATTTTGGGATATAAATATTGGGGCCCAGACCCCTGAACTTTAGAACTCTTTTGGACCAAGAAGACTGCCAAGAAGAAGAGCCGGAGAAGCTGTGAGGAGGAACTACCACTTTGCTGTGTTGGCCTGCAGTGGCTGCTTCTGTCTTGGGCAGTGAAAGGACTGGACTTTCTGCAATCTACTTTTATGAGTTTCTCCAAGGGCTTGAGGTAGAGTATGCCCCCTGTTCAAGAAGTCTCAGAAACAGCAAAGACTTCAAGCTCTTCTGCCCTCAGCACTGGGGACTGTGTGTTTTGTGCTGCAACAGAAGAAGCAACCCGATGACATCGACGACGACGCTGCTGACTCTGTGTCCTGAAGGCAACGCCGCAACACCGCACCGCGACCCTGGTCTCACTGACGACGCCTGCTGACGATGCCACCGAGCCGCTGCTCGCACCGCGACCTGTGGGCATTGCACTCCGCACCACCTCACTTCACGATGGCGCCTTGGTATCCCCGACGCCGCCGCTTCATGTGGAAATCTACGCCGCTGCTTGCACCATGGTTCGAGGGCACCGCTCGTAAAGTTACATGACGCACCGCCCGCATCCAGCACTGCAGCTTTGGCCTACCAACCCTGGCGCCATCGACTCCAGTTCGTCAGCTGACGACAGCGCTTCAGCAACGATGACGCTGCTGCTTGCACCGTGACCTGCCTGACCCACGACGACCACCACATCAACTTCGCACAGCGACTCTGGTCTCACCGACGACGCCATCTGATGTTGCCACCGAGCTGCTGCTCGCACCACATCCTGAGGGCACCACACACCGCACCGCTGCACTTCGCACCGCTGCACTGCACACCGCAGCACCTGACACCTGCCGACGCCAGCGCTCCTGACTCCAACAGAGAGGAGATCGATCTGCAATGCGTGTGACTTCGAGGGCCCCGACGACTCCTGCGCCGATCTAGGGAATCGACGACTGAAGACGCCGTGCTTTCGGAAGCTCAACGAGAGGTCGCCGACGCCCCGCATTTCTAAAAGGTACTGTTTGCGGGTCTTTCCGACACCGTAGCTGGCCCGCAACACCGCGGTCAGCCTGAACTGTTTGGATTTGTTTGCTCACGACGCCGGGATAGCCCCGGACGGAGCTATCGACATCAAGGAACTGTTTTTCAAGCATATTTTGATAACCGAAGATTTTTAAGTACTGTATTGTGGAGTTTTATCGTTTTTGGTCTTGTCTTAAGTATATTAAAATATTGGATATTTTTCTAAACTGGTGCAGTGTTCTTTTGTAGTGCTTACACTGTATTACTGTTGGTTATGTGCAAATGCTTTACACACTGCCTCTAAGATAAGCCTGACTGCTCGTGCCAAGCTACCAAGGGGGTGAGCAGGGGTTATTTTAGGAGTGTAACTCACTTATCCTGACTAGAGTGGTGGTTTCTGCCTGGCTTTGGCACATGCCATAGCCTACCAAAAATCCAATTTCTAACGCTGACAATTGGGTGCAATTCACATCAGAAAACATAAAAGAGTTATTATCTGACATGGGCATTACCCATCACAAGACTGCTTTGTATTGTGTCCGTGCCAATGGGTTAGTTGAGCAGATGAACTGCATGTTTAAAGAATGCTTACAGAGAGCAGAGTTACTAGGAATCCCTGCTATATCTGCTTTACAAGATACTATTTGGGCTTATCGCTCTACCCCCAATAGTGTCACAGGGGTTTCCACTTTTACTTCCTTGAAAGGTAGAGTCCCTTAGACCAGACTTTCTCCTCCAGGGTTGAGGAATAAAGGTATGTGTGTTGTGGACAGTAACTAAATTACCAGGAGAGTGGATGAACACCAAGTCAAGTATAAGAACAGGTATGATCTACACAAACATGTCAAATCCAGAATGTGTATAAAGGAGAATGGGTCCATGTGGACCTTCCCAGATCACGCAGTAGGGAGGCTTCTAGGTTTTCTGAACCAATTTAGATAGCCAGGGTGAGCAGAAATGTGGTCTATCTGGAAAATGGACAAACCTGGAGCATGGACAACATTGTCTCTCTCAAGCAAGTGGTGGGAACTGAAGTCAGTCCTGATCAAGAAAGTGAGGTGGGAAATGTTGCTCCCAGGAGATCTCAGAGAACCAAATCTACACCTGTGTGTGTTAGAGACTATTGTGTAAAATGATGACTTTGTTTTTGCAGTTATCTCTCAGTTTTGCACTGTTTCGCTGATTATACATTCTTATGCTCTTCCTCCCTTCTTCCCTTTTCCTTTGCCCCTTTTCTCTTCTTCCTTCTTCCATCCTGCTTTCCGTCCTTTCCTTTTGTCTACCCTATGTAAGGAGGTGTGTTATAATTAGGGCTCCCGGTTTTATGGTATTTATTTTTTTGCCATTTCTGTCTGTATTTATCCATATTTATTTTTTGGGCATTTTTTCTGTATTTATCCACATTTATTTTTGCCACAAGCAAAAGTCGACGCTACAGCTAGTATTTTTCCACATTTATTTAAATTGACAATGCACACATGTGCTCTGATTTTTATTGGTCAGCACTATACATTCATCTGAAAACTTTGCCATTTGCAGAATGTTCCAAATATGCTTAAAAGTGCTACCACAAGCCATTTGTCTCAGAGCCTTGCAATTTCTGCCACATCCGCTCCCTCACTGAACACCATACTGCCCCACTGAGAGAAATTCACACTGCCTTCAACTACAATCCAATTTGATCTGCTATAAACACCTGGATGCGACTCAATTCAAATTACGCACTAGACAAGAGCAATTTGCTCCCTAAAGGAAATAGTAACAACACCCTGGAAAAAGCAAACATTCATAGGGAATGAAAGATTAAATAATGAAATATAAACAGGAACAACATGGTGAACTTAACGCTTTTACACTCACTATTCAGAAATCACTGAGTGCTTATGCCAGAAAACTACAGGGCCTAGAAAGGACCCATTTCAATGTCCACTGCTTATACGCTTACAAAACGTAAACAGTATTGTTTAAAAAGACCACATTCGTGAACACAAAGCCGCCGTACACATTTTGTTTTCCAATCCACCCATCAACCAGGTATTGCTGTACCTCCAGGGTTGGCGCACTTTCCCACCGGGGTAAAACAGCGCTTCACTGGCAAACTCGGTAAAGTGATACTAATGTTTTGGGGGTTTGAATAAAACTGATCCGGCCACTTTAAGAACACTCCGTCTTGCTTTATTTAGGTATTGATTTTTCATATTTTGAACCTTTTATTTCCGTGGCTGCACTTTGGAATAGAAAAATGTCAAAACGGAATTTCCATCAAAAGTGGTTTTCTGTTTTTGCATCCATTTCACAGGGAAACAAATGAACGTCAGGAAGAAAAAGAGGGTGAGAACAATTTCTTGAGTCACGGTTTTCGGTAAGGGAATAAGAGTAAGAAAGAGGGGGTTGGGGCAGCTGCCAGCGGCTGAGCAGAAGCGGACACCTTCCTTGTCTTGTCTGGGCAGGAAGCAAGAGACGGAGACCTTTTCCTCCTCTGCTCCCCGCCCGTTCCCGAACAACCACTAATGCCGAGCCTTCTCTGCAGGTCTTGGATATTGTAAAACCCAGTCTGCGAGGAAACAACGGGTGCTGGTGCAATCGGCAGAGGCTAAGAGTGAAAGAACTTTAAAGCCTCATTAACAAGTAAACGGTCTATCAAAGACCTGTGAAGTACTCGGGTGCGGCTGAGTGTGTGCCCGGGAAGCTGTTTCAGCCGGGCTGATACCTCTTAACCCTCTAAGGAGGGGGAAACACCAGATGGTCAATGACAAAATGTACTAGTATTTTCCCGTTTTTATATATAAATACAGATAAAGGAAAACTTGTTTTCCGCCTGTATTTATATGTAAAAATCCGTTTAAACGGAAAACCGGGAGCCCTAGTTATAATCTTATGTAATGGTACATTCCGTCACCCCTTTCCCCTGCCCTTGTTGGTCTGTGCCTTCTGATTGTTGTTGAACATTTCACAGCTGACTCCAGCTGACTGGAACCTGTGATGGTGAAAGGTACCAATAATCAAGACTCCTGAAATCACCTACGTCTCATCTTCTTTTGAAACAGTAGTCTTCAGTCCACATCATGCCTCTTTAACCCAGTCCGAGATTCTCCCTGGCCCATCATTATCACTTTGAAGGTTCCTGCTTTCTTCTTTTGTAAAGGTTTTTCCATCTTTCACTTTCTTTACACTATGGCCCCAATTCCGATGTCGGATGGACCGGAGTCTGTCCGACATCGGTTTGGAACTGGAACTGAATGACCTCTTGTCATCGGTTCCAGACCAGGAATTAGGATGCGATTGAACCCTGTTTGGTCGCAATCCTATTCTTTACAGAATGCATGCTCTCATTGTAAAGAGCAGGGGTTCATCCCTGCAACACGTGGCAAGCATCTGATGGAGCATGGTATCGGGTGCAACAGGGGGCACTATAGTTGCCCCTTAGTCCACCCTTCGGAAACCTTGCACCCAGGGGGGCCCTGCTGGGGGCCCCCAAAGACAGATTCCCCATGCCTTTCCGCGTCGGAAAGGCCGGCACAGAAAGGCAGTGGTAAAGTGCAATCCTAATCCCTCTGCCAGAAAGAGGTGGCCGAGGGATTACTTCAGGTTTTCCGAATGGCAGACAGGCTCTCCAAGCCCGTCGGAAGCGATTCGAAAAACCGATTCGGATTCCCTTCCGACTGACCCCATCGAAATGGGTCAGTCAGAAAGGAATCTGACCAGCTGATTACGAGGCAGATTGGAGGGCTCCGACCAATGGTCGGAGCCATTCCAGCCCGCATTGTAATCGAGCTGTATGGTTTTTTTTCTCTCTTGTGCTCAGGAACCCGTGTTTTTAGGTCTCGCCAGACCCAGCGCATGCGCTGGTCTGGCGAGACTTTTTGTGATGGCTCAAAAAATGCTACCATGGCCAGCCTAGAGCTACAGTGCATGTGCGCGGGCGCACGCTTAGGAGCAGAGGCCGGCAAACCTTGTCATGCTCATTAAGCACCCGTGATCACTTTCACTTTCGCCCACGATCACTTTCGCGGTGCCCCTTTGATGTTCTCGTTCAAAGAACATCAAACATCAAAGAAAATGTTGTGTTAATGCTTTGCTGTGCCTGTTTGACTTACAATGTGCTTTCTCTTTCCACAAACTCGATGTTTGTGTTCCTTTATTTTGAGATGCTTTTAGTATTACTGTTTTGTGACTTAAAGAACATTAAGGAAATGTTACTGTGGAACTGGACAACGTTTGCAGTGTTTATTTCTGATTGCAGCGGCTGCTTCATGTCCGTTGCACCATTCAGGGAGTCCTTTCGTTGGCGCTTTCATGAGGACATGATGATTAATCGATTTGACCTATGTAGCGCTTTAGGTCTCAAAGCGCTATGGTGGGTGCAGCAGTTACAACTCATGAAATATGGGGTGCAACTCACAAGGAGGGGGCAGGTTTGAGTGCACATTGGCTGCAATCGAACTCTTAAGATGATGGGCTGTGTGTATCCATTATCAGCACCCAGTCTTCGCTAAGTGATCTTGTTTGATTTGTTGTTGTGCTAATGCTTTGCTGCGCCCGTTTGACTTACAACGTGCTTTCTCTTTCCACAAACTCGATGTTTGAGTTCCTTTTTTTAGATGCTTTTAGTATTACTGTCACACACACAACCACACATACAACCACACACACAACCACACATACAACCACACACACAACCACACACACATACAACCACACACATACACACAACCACACCCACACACAACCACACCCACAACCACACACACACAACCACACACACAACCACACACACAACCACACACAACCACACACCCCCCACACACACAGCCCCACACACAACCACACACACACATACAACCACACAACCACAACCACACACACAACCACACACAAACACACAACCACAAACCCACACACACAACCACAACCACACACACAACCACACACACACAACCACACACACAACCACACACAACCACACACACAAACACACACAACCACACACACAACCACACAAACAACCACACACGCAACCACACACACATAAAACCACACCCACAACCCCACACACACACACACAACCACACACACACACAACCACAACCAAACACACAACACACACAACCACACACAACCACACACACACACAACCCCACACACAACCCCACACACAACCACAACCACACACACACACGTACAACCACACAACCACACCCACAACCACACACACAATAACACACACAACCACACACAACCACAACCACACAACCACAACCACACACAACCACACACACAACCACACACACAACCACACACACAACCACACACCGACAACCACACACACACAACCACACACACAACCACACACACAACCACAACCACACACACAACCACACACACACACACACAACCACACACACACAACCACACACATACACACACACAACCTCACACAACCACACACACAACCACACACACAACCACACATACAGCCACACACACAACCACACATACAACCACACACACAACCACACACACACACACACAACCACACACACCCAACCACACACACAACCACACAACCACACCCACACACACAACCACCCACACAACCGCACACACAACCACACACACACACAACCACCCACACAACCACACACACAACCACACACACAACCACAACCACACACACAACCACACACACACACAACCACACACACACAACCACACAACCACACACACACAACCACCCACACAACCACCCACACAACCACCCACACACAACCACACACGTACCCACACCCACAACCACACCCACAACCGCACCCACAACCACACCCACACCCACATACAACCACACACACAAGCACACACACAACCACACACAACCACACACACACACACACAACCACACACACAACCACACAACCACACAACCACACACACACACACACACACACACCACACACACACACACAACCACACACACAACCACACACAACCACATACACACACACAACCTCACACACACAACCACACACACAACCACACCAAGCATTGGCATAGCCAATAGGTCTAGCCTTTGGGACCTTATAAGTGTTTAGCCACACAACAGTTGATGTGGTTGCACCAAGGATATTGTGCTGCATAACTAAATACTTAGAAGGTCCCAAAAGCGAGAACTATTGGCTATGCCAATGCTTGTTTTCATATATTCTGCAGTTTTTATATAGCACCAGCGAACTTGACCTGAAGGTATTGGAGCTCTGTACATGAACACCAGTTACATTACAGAAGGACACATTCATGTTTTTTTTTTGTTTTTTTGGTAGGCATAGGAGAGCAAGGGGCATATGTATCAAACGTTTTTTTTATCGCAAACGCTGCGATTCGCAAAATAACAGCGTTTGCGATTAAAAAATCGCTAATCGGGATGTATGAGCCAAAATCTCATCGCAAAATTAAGGAATTGCTAATTTAGCGATTTCTTAATTTTGCGTAAGCATTTAAGAAATCGCAAAATGCGATTTCTTAAATGATATGTAAAACGCACCCAAGTTGTGCGAATTATCCTTAAGAAATCGCAAATTACCACCAACTTCTAGTTGGTGGTAATTTGCGATTTCCTTTCAAAATGCACTTTATTGAATTTTACAAAGTGCCACGTGGCGCACATTTTAGGGCGCGCGCACACATGCTCATTTCATGGGTGCATCAGGGTGTCATCATGACACCCTTGCACCTTTGAAATTATTCTCAAATTGCGATTAGCAAATTGCGAATCGCAATTTGAGAATTACTTCACATTCATTCCTATGGGTCTCCTGGCCCATAGGAATGAATGGGAAGGTATTTCTTAATTGCGATTTCGCAATTTGCTAATCGCAATTAAGGAATTTTAAGAAATCGCAAAAGTTTTGCGATTGTTTAAATACATCCCGTTTTGCAATTCTCAAATAGCGATTCTTTAAAAATCGCTATTTGAGAATCGCAAATGGAGATGTTGATACATATGCCCCCAAGTGATTTGCCCAGAATCACAGGATATCGAGCCGATGCCGTGACTCGAACTTGAATCCCCGGCTCCAAGATCAGCAGCTCCTGGTCGTTAGGCTACACCCAGGAAACATAAGTGCTGGTGGCCCCCACCGGCAACCACCGGCTCAAATTAAGCCCCCCTGCTTAACCCTTTTCAAAGCGAGCTCCTCGCGCCCTCTGAAGTCTGAGCTACGTGCAGTGTTTAACTCAGAGCTGCTAAACGAGGCGTGTGTGCTCCGCGAAAGACACAATTCCGGCGAAAACCACAAGTGTTTCCTTCTGTGCTCATTAGCCAGCGCCGCAACACTCGGAAATCAATGCGTAGGGTGTTAAATCTGTCTTTGATATGATTAAACTGCGCGCACTTAGCCAAGTTTCCTTTCAAAATTGTAAACAAAGAGAGGTAATTAACGACTGTATGAACGCTTCCCACGGAGCGCATTGAACTGTGATATGCGCACACAGTTCACCATCTCTGAGCGGGTGATAAAAGAAGTCGCAGGGTTGTACCGAGGGAAGAAAAATTAAAATAAATTCAGTTCAGGGGTCAATTTATTCCAGTTTTGTTGAAACATCAGTTAATTACTCGGCTATAATATCTCTGAAGCCGGTTCTGCCGTAGTGTCAGCATTACTGAACCCTATATCTCATGATGTTCGGCTTCACGTGGCCACAAAGCGGTTTTTTTTGTTAGTAACACACAGTGCCATCAGGTACTTGACTGACAGCATTGTGCTTGAAGGAATATTCCTCATGGAGGTGTGTGCCCAACAAAAATCACTTTAGGTAATATGAAATGAATAAAAGATGGTCATTGTATCCCGTTGCTGGCATCTTGCTTGAATGAATTACATTTGTCTGTGTTTACCCTACAACACACAAAAAAAATAGGCCTTCCATGTTCTGTGGTTGCTAGGCGACCAGAGAGAGATGACATCGTTTACCGTCATATGCGCCGCCAGACAGGCCACATATGCATATTTTATACCACACAAGCACAGCCAGCGATCTGCACATAAACTCCACAATTTTAGGGCTCAGGAACAACAGAATGGGGAAATAACAGCATTTTCTATTCGTGGTCACTCTGCCTGCAAGAGGTGCAACTTAAAAAAAAATTGCGCCAGGATATTGTAATGGGGTGAAAGCTAAAAGTTTTAAAAGTCCCATTAGAACTTTTGAAACTCAGAAGGGGAAGCATGAACGTTGCAAAATGTAGAGTATATCTTCTGGCCGGCCAGTGAGCCATGTGTCCCGCTGGCTTTCCACTAACGAAGATGAGAGGTGAAAGTCACTCTGGGACTTCACAGTTTGACCACGAGCCATGACACATCTCCTGAGGGAACACCATTCTGTAAAAAAGTATCTGGAAGTGCATCTATATCTATTTGATGAGGCATCTTTGTGAAAAAATAAATCAGTGATCAGACATATAAAAACTTTCATTTCGTTCTGGCCCCATTGTTTCTTTTGCGGTAATAGTACATCACTGGCCTTCTTGTGATGCAGAATGGAGCCCTTTAACTCACTATGGGGCATATTATGAGTGAAGTGGAGCAGGGCAGAGTAGCAAGTCACAGGGAAAGGGCAGCAATGCGCAGTATTTATGCAATACGGTGCATTCCTGTCCTCTTCCCTTGCGCTGGCTACGTTTTGGCAACCTAGTACCAATGCAGGTAACCTTGCACCATGATGCAAGGGAGCCTGTGTTGTAGGCAGGATTGATTTTGTGCAGGAAGTGACACCTTTCTGCACAAAAGTAATCCTGAGAGGATTTTTTCCTCTTTCTATGCCTGCTGCACAATGTAGCACACATAGAAAGAGGAAAAAACGAGGAGAAATAAAAATATTTCTCCTCATTGCGCCTCCCGTGGGAAGGCGTAAGATTTTGGCACATTCCCAGGATAACAAATCCTTGCAAATCTGGGAATACATCAAAATGCATGGGAATTGCGAGGGAACAAAGCAAACACAAGGAGATAATGGGCGGAGCGCTGAAACTTTTTAGACACTCACCCCCAGTCACAGTTCTGGGTTGAATCCATAATCGTTCTTTAGCTCCCTTCGCCACCCCAGTTTAGACCCAGCCAGTCAGTCTTGACCCTGTTCCTCATGGGAACAGCCAGCCTGAACTGCCAAGCCAGGTCTTCCTTGAACCGGAAACAAGCATCCTGGGACTGGCTTCAGGGTAACACCCCTCATCATCCAGGCTAGCTTGAATCCAGTGGCAAAGTGAGCAAGGGACCCACGTCTGGGCATACCCTGCCAACTTAGGGAAAACAAAGCAAACACAAGGAGATAATGGACGGAGCACTGAAACTTTTCAGACACTCACCCCTAGTCACAGATCGTAGACACTCACCCCCAGTCACAGTTCGCTTTGAATTGCGAGGGAACACCCACTGCAACACCCATTGAACGCCCACCGAGAGCAGAGCAAGGCAACACTGCGGTTTGCGCTGAGTTGCCTAACTCCAGATTTATGAAGCCACTCAGAGCCACTCAAAGTGGCTTTACTGTACTTCATAAATCTGTCATAGAGGTTTGCATTATGCATGTACCACATTTCGTGGTTAAAGCATGAAGCAAACCTCTCATTAATATGCCCCTAAGTCTAACAGAACTCCATATAAGCAAATCTAGGCCACGGTCTTGCAGGCAGTTAAGTGGTATACAGACCTTCTTCTCCCCCATCAATGTTGGAATAACATTGAAAAACTATCACAGAGCAGAAACATAACTTCAGGTCACACAAATTAATGTCTAGGGTTCTAAGGTCAATTTTTAACTTAGCCAAAACTTAGTTAAAAGAACTGAAAAAGGCACTGAGTGTTGGACCACCATTGTTGCCCGAATTAATGCACCCAAGTTATTCAGATCCGAACTATCAACACAGTCATATTCTAAGACTTACTTTTTAGCAAAAGGTGTCTCGGAGAATCAGTCTGATCCAAGATACTCACAACTCTCTATCTCTCTAAGCGTTAGCATAAGGTCTGAAGAATCTACCTATTGTCAAGAAAGTTTGGTTTCCAGAGACACTATTCTAAGAAATTTCGAAGAAAGATTTTGGGGCACAGAAAAGCTTCAGAAATTCCTTCTGAGGAAGACTGGATCACTGATCTGATAATAGTTTCCAGTATTGAGAGGTCAATCTTTGAGTTTGCAATCACCTCAAAGTGTATGAGGATATCTCACAAACTGCTAGGCCGTCTGTCATTTTGCCTAGGCTCATGTAACCCTTTAAACAACACAGTGCTGTGCAGGGTCTTGTCACCTCTGCGGATCCCGTTTCCTTTGACAATGCCTTTGATTCACATTGTTCACCCCCACCCCACTGTAAGATTTATATATGTAGAAAGGTTTAACCATTTATTCTCTTCTTCAGGTTGAACTTTGAAAGTATGTGTTTGATCACATTTCACTGAAATGTACCAATGAGTATTTAGTGTAATCTACAATAAAATCTCGAATATGAGGCAAAAAACTTTTGTAAATTGTTTGGATGTGATTTGATGTATTTCTTGGATTTCTGAGAATCCCATTTGGTAACCTGACTAGATACAAGTCTGGGGCAGAATTAGGCCTGGGCTAAAATTTCGTTCCGTTCACGGAAATTGCGATAATTTGACATTTTCGCATTCTGCGGAAAGCGCGAAAATGTCAAAATTTCCACATTCCGCAGATTGGCGATAATTTGTTTCTTGCTCGCGCTGTAAAATAATA
Source organism: Triturus cristatus (assembly GCF_964204655.1). Lineage (NCBI taxonomy): Eukaryota > Metazoa > Chordata > Amphibia > Caudata > Salamandridae > Triturus > Triturus cristatus. The sequence continues at coordinate 1,061,254,848 of NC_140580.1, forward strand.
CATTCTCGCGCACGCGCGATCGCCTTACCTGAATCCCTGCGTTCGCCGACAAGTTTTCTTGATCCGGTCGCGTTCTCTATGAGATGTTGTATTGTTTTTAGCCATTTGCGCTGTCTCGCGACAGTTCGCGCCCGCAGTGGCGTCATGTGTCGCGCGATCACGTCTTTCTTCTCGCGATTATGCACCGCGAGACAACTGAAAACAAAATGGCCGCGCCCGCGAGCAACCACATAGGTAAGTTGGCGAGCCGCAACCATGCAGAAAATCTCGCGAACATGCGGGAAAAAAACTTCCGCATCTTCACGATATTTCCGCGTGTTTGCGATAATTTTTAACATTTTCGCGATAATTTGCGAAAGTGGATTTCGCAAATTCCGCCCACCCCTAGGCAGAATAGCATTGTTTCTCCTTCTTTTATGATAGCTCACTCAAAGAAGCAAATGCTTGTAGGTGTAGCAAAATGTTTACCTTCAATCTGTATTCAAAACACCTGTCATACACCCTATGTTCCGGAATATTTCTATAAAATCATGAATACCTAAAGGACAGACATATTCACATTTTAAGAAAACCCAAAGTACTACCTTTTACAATGCTGCTGGCGTAGCAACGTTTAAACCAGTCCTTATTCTGCCTTATCCGTGATACCGCAGCTTTAAATCAACAGTATTAAGACAGAGAATCGCTTGCTGGCAGTATTTTAAATCATAGGTGGTTTGAGGAGCCAGCTATATCTTAGCATTACTTTTCTTCAGTGAAATTCAGCACACTTGACTATATTATTAATAATTTGTGAACAAGTGGTACTTGAGTGGTTCTCATATGTTTTTACTGGAAGATCATCTGCAGTATGGGTACGCCTTTTAGGCTCAAGTTTCTTCCAAAGGATTGTTTGACACATTAGGGATCCACCATTGGACCATTGTGATAAATGTCTATTTGCCTACCACAAATCTCTCGCTTCATATGATACTCAGCGTTCAGCCACCCTTGCCATTATCTCTGTAAGTTCACTTTATGCTTGCACACTATGGAGCATATTTTACAAAGAAGTGCCACAACGCAGCACAGCAAGCAACTTTGCTGCAGTGTGTTGCTTCACCTGGAGAGTGCAAAGCTGCACCATGTCTTCAAAGAAATAGCACAGTTCTTCTATCTGTATGATCTGGCACACTTTAGGCTGGAGTCATAGTGCAAGGGTGATTGCGTTGTGGTAATGATAGTTTTTGTACAAGAAGAGGTAACTTTCTTCACAAAAACTATCCTTTGAAGCCATCTCTTCTTTGTAGGTGTACTGTAGATTGGAGCACACATGCAAAGAGGAAATAATGAGGAGAATTAAAAATATTTCTCCTTGTTATGCCAGCATCAGGCAGGCACACCATGTTGGCACAAACCCATGTCTACACCTCTTTGGAAATATGGGATTGCATCAAAATCCATGCACTGTCTTGCTTTACTTTCTTTTACAAAACCATACAAATCAAAATTCCCAAGGCTTTGTAAATAACAAAAGTTTGCTTTTGGGCTGAATCAAAAAAGTGATGCAACCCCAATGTAAAATCTTTGTAAATCTGGGCATATAGTTTGTATGATTGGATGACTGTTAACAGGTTGAGCTTGAAAGACAGGTTTTCTTAATCAGGTGAAGCCCATACTTTTGAATCCTACAATCTGGCTTTCCTCATTGGAGCAACACTTTACCACCTCCACAGTGGTGAAGACTCTGGGCGTATTGACTGACAAATAGCTATCTCACAAACCACATCTGGTTGCCATTATGAAGGTCGCTCTTTCTTTATTTATGATCACTCTGCAAGCTTTTTCCAAAACAGGTACGGTAGTATACTGTGTCGATCCGTGAAATTATTGACCAAGGGGTCGAGGAATCTCACAAGGTCCATCTATGGCCTGAAGATGGTCTCATTGACACATTGCAACGGAGACCGAAACATCAACGTATAACCCATTCTTCCTTTTAGTTACTGTTTAATTAAGTTATTTTGAGTCCTGAATCCTATGTCTAAAATTAACTCAAATTCTGATTATGTGGAGGTGGGTATTTATACATTGATGAACAGTATATTTTCATCTTTGATTCATCTCTGATTTCTGTTATCAGTGTATGTGAGAATTGTTTGCTTTTGAACCCTTGTTTTTTGCATTTTAAATCACCTAATATTTGATACACCTGTTTACTGTAATTTATTTACTGAATGAATCATGTAAGTTTCGATTTAATTATTCTGTGGTGTCATTTGTTGTCACTTTATAGAAGATATACTGAATTTTCTAAGAAAAACATCTTTTGAATTAATCCCCTGTAGACAGATTTACCTGTTTAACTTTTAGAAAGTGGGCATTTTTTTGCTTAACAATTCTGTGCCCTCTGCCTGTCTGTAGAATCCACGTCTGGGTTAGGATGACAGTTGGGCTCTTGTGTATTCACTCTAGACAGTCACACAAAGGGAGTTGAGGTGTGTCTTGCATATCCTGATGGGCCATCACCAGGCTGATGAGCCTGACTGAAGTAGAGTGGTGGGAGAAGTTTTCACTGACACCTGAATAGGGCTGTGCCTGTCCTCACACAAAGCTGTCTCCATCCCCTGTAGTGTGTCTGGAGCCAGGTCAGGAAAAAGCAGGGTTTTGTGAACTTCAAAGACTTTTCTTAGAAGTTTGCCTACTTCAAAGGCAGAAAGGGGCATAAGTATTGGACCTCTGACACTCTCAAATCAGAACACTTCTAGACTAAAGGACATTCTGCCAGGAAGAAGAGCTGGATGCTGTAGGAGGAACTGACACTCTGCCTGTTGCTTTGTTGTGCTGGCCTGCTACTTGCTGCTTCTGTCCTGGGAATGAAAGAACTGGACTTGCTTGCTGAATCCTGCTTCCAAGGCTCTCCAAGGGCTTGTGCTTGCTTGCCTCCTGTTAAGAAGCCTCAGGGCCAACAAATCCAGTTCATGGGCCCTTGGAAGTGGAAAATGGTGAGAAAATCCATGCATGGACTCTCAGCATCTATTTTCTCGAAGTAGCACCGCTGTGCGGCTGAAGAATCAACTCAGCACCTGCTGTGCGGCTTAAAATTCACTGCAGCCAGAGTCCCAGGCAAATTGTCACAGATGTCCGTGGCACCCGCTCCTGCTCAGACGCAGCCTCTGCTTTGAGGCTGAATAATCAACCCTTCTTCACGGCTGTCAAATCAATGCAGTACCTGCTTTGCAGCAGCTGCACCAGAACAATGCGTCTGGATGTTTTCGACACATCGTACTTCGACGCTGTCTCTTCGTCAAAGTTGACCAGCAGTAAGGAACTGAGGCCCTGTGTCCGAAGATCAACGCACCACCTCCCCTTCCAGTCAGAAACTGACACATCACCTCCCCTGAGAGTAAGGAACTGACACATCACCTATCCTGCGTAGCAGTAAATAACCGACGCATCACCTCCCCTGGCAGTAAGGAACCACCGCATAACCTCCCGCAGTAGAAAGAAACCGATGCATAGATGTGTTTTTCTGTCCCCTCACCTTGCCTTCACCTGTTTTCATCTTTGAATTTTGACGCATCCCAAGTACTATGTGTCAAAAGTGATGCATCCATAGATTTCTATGGACTACATTTGCTTTACCTTGAAAAGTGATACCATTACTTGTGTATGTTGGATGGTTTGTTGTTTTGATCTGGTTTTATTCAGATAAATATTGGCTATTTTTCTAAACTGGTGTGGACTCATTTTTTAGTGTTGTCACTGTGTTACTGCGTATGTGAATGTACAAATGCTTTACTAATTCCCTCTGAGATAAGCCTGACTGCTCGCGCCAAGCTACCAGGGGAATGAGCAGGGGTTATCTTAGCTGTGTGACTCCCTTACCCTGACTAGAGTGAGGGTCCCTACTTGGACAGTGTGCAAACCACTGCCAACTAGAGACCCCATTTCTAACAATCCCTAAGGTCTGCACAGGTAGGCGTATGCGCTGAAGTTTCTCCTTCTGTGCCTGAATTTTAGAATCTCCTTCCCCATAACCTCTGAGCACAATTGAATCTTTTATGTTTTAGACAAGCATTAGAAACTTACCTTTTCCATCAAGAATTTTCTACCTAATCTGATTTGGTCCGAATTATACTTCACCCTCCAGTTAATGCCAAGAAACTGTTAGTCATACGAGCGTTCTATGAAGTAGATTAGCATGATCTAATAAAAGAACATTATTCCAAAGGCCCGTCAGCGTTTGAGGACACCTAACATTTACTGGAACTTGTATTTATTTATTTATAGAATTTAAAGCAATCCTGCCCTTATGTTACTGATCCAGCGCAAGACTAGGAAATAGGGAACAACATATACCAATATCCTCCCTGCGTCGCAGACCCGTCATCACGCACACTCATTCATACACACAATCATTGGTGGGGCCCATAACACCAACTCACACACGTCACCATTCACAAGTCTACACACACAGGAGGGACGAGAAATTCAAGCGCTGGACATGTGGGGGGAACACCTTATAACCTATAGGGAAAGAAAAGTTATTTTACAAAATATACATTAACATCCTTCGCCTATTGTTCCCTAATCATAAACATCAAGGCACTCCACCCACTTGGTCGAATGGACCAATTTAGTTGGATTGGTTGATGGTGGTTTAGAACCAGCTAAAACACATTTAAGACTCAGAATCCTTATTTCCCTTAATGAAAAACCACAAACTCATACTTCTTGTTAATCAATATTTGTTTATCTAAATTTTCATAATAATCTATATTTGCATTTGTCTCGTAAAAGTTTAGAATTTCTAGATCAATTCAAGTGAATCGCAGAACATCATATTTACCTAATCTGGCTATTTGAGATCCTCTAATTCATTGGCTCTGCATAACCGAGTCTGTCGCAAATTGTCAGAATAAAGCAGGCCAAAGCTCAAAGTCCAAAGTCCTCTGCTCAGCACGTTACAGTCCCCAATTTATCAAAGGACCAGAAATCGTGCAAGCATCTATCTTAGCCCGTGGATTTCGAAAAAGTTTGCAATCATCAAGCGGTCGGGCAGCATCTGGACCATCAGGAAAGGCGTCACAAACATAGCTCCTAATGAACAGCAGCCCCCCTCCCAATTCTACTACCCTTTTTATAATAATATCAAGTTACAGAAGATACATTTTTAGTCTTTAGGACAGTCGTGATTGGTTGGTAGGGATCGTCCGATTCTTATTCCCAGATTTTTAGTACAGTTCGAGGGGTGAGGTCACTTGTCAGCTAAGTGTCAGCTTGTTCCGGTTTACTGTAAGGTTGATTGTTCCCCTATCTTGGCGAACCTCCAAATTCACATCCTTGACCGGGAACATGATGAGCAAAGGTCGCTAAGAGGTTCAGGATATTGTTCACACTTGTGCAGTTCACTTCGCGCCTCACGAGACAGTGGCCACTTCTGCATGCGATGTCAGCGGCCATATTGGATTAGGCCCAGATGTCAACTTAAGCGAAACAAACACAAAATAATAATTAATACATTAAAATGGTGATTCTAATGTTAACCCCTTACTAATATCTCTATGTGCTTGTATTTATCTAGCAGATAGCGACATTTAAAGCCATTATATTCACCTTTTTTGATCCTCCTCGAAGATGCAACATCCCACATATACTATTCATTAATATGCGTACAGATTTTAGTTATCAGAGTTATTTAGCCATGCAAATAGCAAATCCCATGTGTAGTTAAAGAATTAATAATGTTGATTAATATACATGCAACACTTATTTAATAATATTATAGTTAATAGATTATACAATTAGTATTTTCATGCAAGAAATAGAGGATGTATACAAAATGTTGTATTACCTGCTCCATCATTACAATGCAGTTTACAGATTTAATACCACAAGATAGTGGCAGATGCTGGGTCCTCTGTGGATCTACTGTGAGGTATCTTCCCCTGCAAAACATTTGTCATATATTTGAAAGCCCTGCTTCAGTTTGTTGTCCTCTGCCCTGCAGTAGCTTCTGACATGCCTGGGGCTGCCAACCTTTGTGCATAAGGAGGCCCCATAATCAGACCTCCTGAATCACATTGTATCTGCCTGTGGGCATGGCAGACCTGGGCAAGGAAAATAAATAGCAGTATTATGTGTAGGGAGAAAACTCCCTACGTGTCAGGGTCACAGTTTTTATTCTATTTCAGAAACAAAAAACCTGCTTTGGATTTTCCGTTTAGAAATTCAAAAAAAGCTGAGTAGGCTGCAGCAGAAGGGCGGCACACACTGCATTTAGTTTCAAAATCATAAGAGGGGCTTAGCTAAAACCCACCAAGTTATACCCATAAGAACAACGCTGCTCTGTAGCTACAGAGCTTGCAAACAATGCCCTTCAACTGCTAACACTTCAGGAGAGGGCAAGGGACAGCCATTCTGCCTCAAGAAGTGAATCATAAAGCAAATTCCTATGGCAACGAAACAATACCTTGATCAACCTAGATTGAACTTCTCTTTCCTGATTAACACAGCCAGGGTCACCTAGAACCTGGTGGGTGGACTGCCAAGCTGCAGGTCGGCAAAGGCCTTCCTGGCTAAGTACTTCTTGTTCTATTCAGAAGTTCTCACCTACTTGGCAGGGAAGGTTTTGATGAAAATGCTTACATTAATCTGGCAGCAGCACTTTCATTCTGTTGGGGTGGCAACGTTTTGCCAACTATACAGGGATGGTGGGCCAAGTTGTCTTAGCGAGGGCGGGCTGTGGTATGAATAATACATAGGGACATCTTAAAGGATTTTGGGGGCTCTGGCCCAAACATATTTTGGGGACCCCTGTTCGGAACAGCTCTGAATATTTGATCCACTTACAGCTCTTTCACGCCCTCTTTGGCGAGGTCACTGACAGTGCATAGGCACGCTGGTCCAAATTCTATAAGTGTTTCCATCTAATATTCGGGGATTGTACCACGTGTGTTGAGTAGTTATATACAGCACCAGCTCACTAATATTACTACAAATAATCTCTGTGATCCAAACTCGGTCAAAAGGCGTTAGGCTCTCTGAGCTCTGATAATCAATGGCGAATGCATTCCAGCACTGCAGCTTTAACCTCTAACTGGCAGTGCAACAATTCCAATGGCGGTCAGTGGCGTAGCTAGACCTTTGGCCACTCGTGGCAGCCCCTGCGTTTCCCACCGCGCGACGGGTGTAGGTTAAAGCGGGGGGGGGGGGGCTGGCGATCCCACACGACGGCCACAGGTAGGAGCGGGGGGAGGTGCTGGGGATTCCCAGCGACGGCAGCAGATAAGAGTGGGGGGGAGGTTGCTGCCCCCAAAACTCGTGCCACCCCCCTAACATCCCTTTCAACGCTACTGATGATAGGAGCTCTAGCGGTCAGGCCATATCTCCTTATTCCTGTCATGCTGTCTGTTAGAGTGTAAGGCTGCAGCAGCAACCTAGCGCTGGACTACACTCACTGTTGTCTAGGCTCCCTCTGAAAGCGTCCTATTCAGCAATCCCCTGCGCTGCATGTGCTCTTATACGCATACTCCAGAGCCTCACCCCAGCTTGCCGCATGGAGTACCGGTACTCTCTTGACACCAGGAGAAGTGCTGGTACTCAGTACCGGTGAGTACCGTCCCATTTAAAGCATTGGTCAAAATAAGTATATGGAAATGTAACACTGAAGTCAAAATGCTAATAAAGAAACTAAAAGTAAAATTTTTTAAAAAGCAGTGAACCCCAAACAATACCTTCCTATGGCCCCCAAAAATCCGTACTTTGACACTGAATCAGAATCAACTGCAAATGTCTCCAAATAAAAACAATTAAATAGAATAAATCGAATGGATTCCATAGAGCATGGGTCTGCAAGGAACTTATAGTTAGGATATTGACAGACGATTGTAGTTGAGTCCCACACTTTTTAAAACTAGAATCTAATGTTGCGGTGACATTTATAAATATAAATGGACTTCAATTTGGACACCACCAAATTACTAGCTCGCAGATTACTCGGATTATTAAACTAGGTCCTGTTCTAAAGAATAGTCCTGTGCAGAATACAGTGGGAAGCATGGAAGTGAAAGTAACCAGTAAATTGGCCGCCCACGAAACAAGTACCAATAGCAGCATGTTTATGTTTAGTAACCAAAGCACAGCGAATGCTTCTATGTGCTATAAAGTAAACACATTAGCATGGCTTATGATTTAGTCAAGTTCAGAAAGTTCATAAATAGTGAGATGAAAGGACACCTGGACAAGGACAAAGGCAGGTTATGGAGTGTAGACACGTCACGAGAAGGTAAACAGTATTCTCCTAAATCCACAAGGTACACCCAACCCTTTCCTTCCTGCCCCACTATCTTCATAACCTTTGTGACACATCCTTAAGATGCACATATTACACCAAACTCCATCAGCTTTCCCCTCACCCTGGAGATCCATAAAATGCCCTTAAAGGACGTTAGTTAAATTATGAAACAAGCCTAAAAGTAGTGTCCAGAAAACCAATATAGTAGAAAGAAATCAAGAGTGTTGCTTCATGTTTATTATTGTCACATAATAGTTCTTCTGTAACATCTTTGGAATTGCACTTCATACCCAAGGTCCCCAGGGTTGCCTCATGGCAATGTAAACATTCAATAGGTAGAATGACAAGTATAACATTTACATCGAGCAAAATAATTCCTTTTCCACAAACTGCTTGCTGAATAATCCTTCTGCAGGCTCATACAAATACATGTCCTCTGCTAACTCTGAAGGATTAGGGAGGTGTTATAAAACATGATCCAGGTCTCCACCAAGACATTGTAAAAAGAGAGCCACCCTTCTCATGATTTGAAATGTTTGTATTTCTTCTGCAATGATACTGGTGTCAAACATACTTTACTACTATGTCCATGGCATACGCCTCCCAACCTGTGTTGTCGGAAAACCCAGGCGAATGACTAAGACCCTGCATTGTATACTTCTCCAAAGCTGAATTAACTTGACAATTACATCTGCTAAAAGGCTTAGAGAATAATCACAGTGACATACTGTAGTGTTCTTACTTAAGGTTTCTGTGCCTTCATGTTAAGTTGATGATGTCAGCAGCTGTGGGTGTTCTTTTAAAGAATGTGTACTGAACAGAATGTTATGCGTTGAAGCTAATGTCAGTTGCACTGGCTTGGCTGGAGGATGAGGTCTCAAGTTTACTCTCTACCCTATTATAGTTTACGGGAAGGAATTAGGAACATCCAAAGCACAGAAAAAACAATGCCTAGTTTTACAGGTGATCATGGTGAGCCTCATAACATTCACAAACAAAGTGTCCCAATCCGTGCCGCCGCAGTTAGTTCATCATGATGAACTACTCTATGACGAAAGAATCCCCAAACCAGATTCTGAAACCTGAGATAGGTGATATGGAGTGTGGATCCTTCCATTCCCTTTACAACAACCCCACAGAAAACATCTAGTTACAAACATCAATTCAGAGAAATACCAGGAGGAGCAGAAAGAAATATCACATTGCCTTTGGCACCCGATGACATCACAAGGTTGACTACAAGGTTGACCACTTATCACAATTAACCCCCTCCATCCCCAACAACCTAGTTGTTGCTGAAATCCTTGGAAATAAAACTAAAACAATAATACTCGCTTTGGCAGCGCATATACTAGAAAAGGAAACTAAAAGAAATTGTTGAAACTGCAGGTTTCAGGGTACCAAAGGGCGAATCAGCCATGCATGGTTATGGTAGGGTTCTTTACTGTAGCCCTTGTGCATACTACGGTGTTTCTAATACCACATCTAAAACTTTGACATGCCCACCACTTTCCCATATGTTCACAGGTGTGGGTGTCTAAATGCTGATGCTAGTGACTTAGTCACCAGAGGCACACTCCATGTGTTACAACCATAACACTCGGCTTGTTGGGATGTTGGGTCACCTATGATGGTCACAGCAGCGTCAAGACCTTACTTAATATGGCGTTGTGATTTAAAGACTCTGTTCTACCCTAAGGTCTGCTCAGCCCTGTGTTACATGAATGATGTGCCCTCCAAAGGTAATATTTGTGCATGTTCTTTCTGTGTTCCCATTCGTAACTAGCATTGACGAAGCTTGTAAGTCTCACCTCTAAAATGTGAAGGCTAAGCTATTGGCTTTGTCAATATTTGGTTGCAAAGCATATAGAAAAATATATTTTAAAAAATCAAAATGGCTAATTGTGCATCACATAAGGACGCATCAGCTGCCATCTTGGATTTTTTTGTCCTTTATGAAAAATAAACATTCCAAGATGACCACCGCTGCGTCATGACACATACACATGCATTGGTGGCCATCTTATTTATTTATTTTTTTTAAAAACCTTTATTGCACATAAAAACTCAATACAAGGGGGAGGAGCCTAGCGCTTGACCAAGATGGCCGCGTGAGCTTTGAGCTCCCGAGACCCTCGTGCCCTCCGTCGACTAACCTGTCTCTAATCCTGTTTGCATGCATGGCATCGTGCAGATGACTTGTCAGGGAGGCGATTGATGCTACCCGCGGTCGGATCGCCCACCGGGAACCGGAGTTATGCATGGCGGAAGATTGAGGCCTATCTCCGAGGGATGCCAGGGGCTAGAGTTGGCAGGATGCCCGACCTCTAATTGAACAACAGCGGCCAGGCGAGGTGTGAACTACCGGACGGAGGTCCCCATCCTTTCACTTTCACTTTCTCGCCCTTTGTTTGCCCTGCCCAGGGAGTGCTCTCGGCTGCTTTATTATCATTTGGACGCTCTGCACGCTACTCTGGCGGCCCATCGCAGGACTGAGCACTCCTGACTCCTTTCGCTGAGAGAGGGTCGTCCTGTTTGAACCGACCTGCTTGAGCCAACCATGTCGGGCAAAGCAGAGGTGGATCGGCTGAAGCCTAAGGCCACCAGGCGGGGAGCCTATACTCAGGCCAATAATATGGACCGCTATGCCCAGCAGAAGGGGTCACCGGGTGGACCGAGCCAGTCGCCGGATGCACAGAAGACTGCCTCACCCTTGGCCCCGGAGCTCTCGCTCCAGGATGTCATGGGCGCGCTCGAAGGGCTGCAGACTTCGATTGGGAGACAGTTTGATGCCCTGGCGCACAAAGTGGATATCATCTTGGTGGACGTTAATCTGATCCGCGCGGATTTGGGCAAAACAAATGAACGAGTTAAAACCCTGGACCTCAAGACCACGGGCCTCGCTGATGATGTCTCGGAACTACAGACCGAGGTCCGTAAGTTGCGGACCGAGAGTGATCTCGCCGCCCGTCGGCTGGAGGACTTTGAGAGCCGGGCCAGGCGCAACAACGTGCGCGTTATCGGGGTCCCGGAGTCCTCGGACGAGACTTCTGTAGACCTGCTAGTGGAGGACTTGGTGCTTAACCATCTGCAGCCTAAGGGTCTTGGGAAGTTTTTCGCAGTTGAGAGGGCCCATAGAGTGCCGGGTGGTAGGCCCAAGGTGGGAGCCCCACCGAGGCCGATTGTCGCCCGGCTCTTTCATTTTCGAGATCGGGACGCTATCCTGCAAGCATCGAGGGTGACGGGCCCGGTCCCCTTCCAGAACGCGTCGGTGAATTTCTATCCTGACTTCACCCAGCAGGTGCAGAGGCAGAGGCAGGGCTTCCTGGGGGTGAAGAGGCGGCTTCGGGAGAGGGAACTGAAATATGCCATGCTCTTCCCTGCCAGACTACGTGTGGTGTACGAAGACCGAACATTCTTCTTTGAGTCGCCTGTCATGGCCGATGAATGGCTGGACGCTCTGCCCCGACGACGGACGGGAGAGGACACTGCCGCAGACGGGGACAGTGGCCGGGATGAACAAGGTTGATGTCTTCGGAACCGGACTGACTCGATTTGACTCTAGCTAATGACTTGAACAGAATGCAGTAAATACGGAGGGTTGTGGGAGGACGAGGGGAGCTCTTTCCTCCCTTAGGGTACTTTTTGTAGATTTTGGGTTTGGTAGGGCGACAGGCACACTGCAAGTTGGGGGGGCTTTGTAAGCTGCAGCAGGGGTGCAGGGTGGGGGGGATAGTTGGGATTTTGGGTTTGTTGTTGGGGGATCGTTTCTGCAAGGCGTATTGATTATTTTCAGGACTGTTCCATGGTGGCTCTTCGGGTGTGGGGTGGGCCTCCATACGTTTGGGGATGGGGGGTAGGGGTTTAAGTGTTATTAGCTGGAATGTTAATGGTTTGGGGGATCGCATTAAGCGCGGGATTGTTTTGCAATTCTTGAAACGGTCATTGCCGGATGTCGCCCTACTGCAGGAGACGCACCTTATAGGTAACACGTGCTATGCTCTTAATAGGAAGGGTTATAAATTCATAGCTCATTCGGGATTCTTCTCTGGGTCCAGGGGTGTGGGCATCCTAGTCAGAGCCTCGCTACCATTTGAGGTGGACTCCACCATTGTTGACGATAGGGGGAGGTTTGTGGCGGTGGCGGGGCGGTGGGAAGGAAGAACTTTGGTTTTAGTTTCGGTTTATGTCCCGCCGGCCCTGCAGGCCTCCACGTTTACAGATCTGGGTAGGGCCTTGCTGGATCTCCCGGGGGGTATGCTTGTGGTGGGGGGTGATTTCAATGCTGTCGGCTCTGGGCTGCTGGATAGATACCCGCCCAGAGACACAGGGGGGGCTCAGAAGTGGCTTCCAGACTTTCTAGACACACTTGGCCTGATAGACTGCTGGAGGCTCCAGCACCCCACACAGAGCCAATACACCTTCCACTCTGGAGCGCATGGTAGCCTCTCTAGGATTGATTACCTGCTCACTCTGGCTGCGCACGCCTCAATGGTGTCCGAGGCCAGGCACATGGCGCGTGGTATATCGGACCATTCACCAGTGTGGGTCAGGCTGGATGTCGGCCGTGAGGGAGGGGGAAGGGTGGCTCCTATTAACCCTTGGTACTTTCGAGACCCCAAGATGCGCAGCGCACTGGTGAAGACAGTTGATAATTTTTTCAAGGACAATCAGGGATCCGTGGACTCGGCAGTGTCGCTGTGGGAAGCATTTAAGACCGTGCTGCGAGGGGAGGCCCTCTCCCTTGTCGTGGCGGCCAAGCGGCGGAGAGATGGCGAGGTTATGCAGGTTGAGGAGGAGATCGTGGCTTTGGAGGGAGCGCTAGAGGAGGAGGTTACAGAGGCCTCACTGCATGAGCTGAGCTTGAAGCAAGCCGAGTATAAGGACCTGGTGACGAATGCCGCTAAGACCCTCAGTAGGGAACAGCAGGGCCGCCTGTATGATGTTGGTGACAAGGCCGGGAAACTCCTAGCTTGGCTGGACAAAAAAGAACGGGTTAATAGAGTAGTGCCGGAGTTGACGGGAGAGGGGGGAGAGGTGATTGTGGAACCTGAGAGGATTGTACAGTGCTTCACGGACTATTTCCGTATGGTTTATGCCTCAGTGTCGGATAGGCCGCCCGAGGACTCGCGTGACCTCTTGCGTGATATCGCTTTGCCCTGTCTTTCTGACGTAGATAGGGATGATCTGGATGGAGACATAACGGTCGATGAGGTGGCGGGAGCTATCCGCGCGCTGAACTCGGGCAAGGCCTCGGGCCCGAATGGCTTGCCAATTGACCTGTATAAGCTGTTTCCGGATAGGGTTGCCCCTCACCTGCGCGCCATGTTCGTGGAGGCGCGGGGGAGTGGGACCCTCCCGTTGGATCAGCGACTGGCGACAATTGTTGTTATACACAAAGATGGTAAACCCCGAGATAAGTGTGCCTCATATAGGCCTATCTCACTCCTTAACGCCGAGCCGAAGATTCTGGCTAAAATCCTTGCGGCCCGATTGATCAGGGTACTTGGAGACCTGATCCACCCGGATCAATCCGGTTTTATTCCGCATCGTAACACTGCGTTAAACCTTCGGCGCCTTCATGGTGTAATCGCCAGGGCGGGCACGCTGCGTGAACCAGCTGTTGTGGCGTCTCTCGATGCCACGATGGCCTTTGATACGGTGGAATGGGCATATTTGTGGGCTGTGCTGGCCAAGTTCGGCTTTGGCCATGGTTTTGTGAGCTGGGTGAGGTTGCTGTATGAGGGACCCCTTGCGAGTGTGGTGGTAAATGGCCGGGCGTCGACTCCGTTTCAGCTTGGGAGGGGCACTCGGCAAGGTTGCCCCCTGTCGCCATTGTTGTTCGCCCTCGCCCTTGAGCCGCTGGCAGCGTGGATACGCTGGCACCCGGATATACGGGGACTTAGATGGTCGCCCGAACACGAGGACCGCATTTCGCTATATGCTGATGACATCCTGTTGTATCTTGCCTCGCCCAAGAAATCACTTATAGTGGTCTGTGACGTTCTTACATCTTTCGGTAGGAATTCGGGTCTCGTCATCAACTGGAGTAAATCGTATTTATATGTTCTGAGTGGCGAGGTTCCACCGATCCCGCAAACTTGTTCGATCCAGATTGCTCAGCAGGGCTTCGTGTATCTGGGGATCTTTATCTCCACGGACTCCGCTTTGCGGTATGAGAGGAACCTGCTCCCCCCCCTAGCGCGCCTGCGGCGGGATGTAGAGGGCTGGCGGAGGCTGCCGCTCTCCCTCGTTGGGCACGCTGCCTTGTTCAAAATGATGTCTCTTCCCCGGTTCCTCTACGCATTGCAGAATACTCTAGATTGGGTACCGGCCAACTACTTTCGGGAGATCGAAAGCCTCCAACGAACGTTGTTGTGGGACGGGCGGCCGCGAATAGCAATTGCTAAGTTGACGCTTCCATGGTATGATGGGGGTATTGCGCTTCCAGACATCCGACGCTACTATTGGGCCACCCAGCTGAGCGCGATTAATCATGGTCTCTATGGCCCTGTCCTCAGCCCTGGTTATGCCATGGATAGGTGGTTGCTGCGTGGTGGTAACTATCACAGGGCGTTGTACTCGCGGTCCCTGGACTCGTCCCTCACGGGGCCCACTGGGGTGGCGGTGCGTGTGTGGAAGATGGCAACTGACTCGCTGGGCTGGAAGGATAGGCTCACCCTCGCTACCCCGCTGTTTGAATCTGAAAGATTGGGTAGGCTTTGGCATACAAAAGGTTTTGATAAATGGGACTTGATCGGCATCTCCAGGGTCGGAGATGTGCTGATTACGGGGAGGGTGAAGTCCTTTGAAGAGTTGCAGAAGGAGTATGAGCTGGGGACATCCGAGTTTTTCCGCTATGTTCAGGTGCGTCATGCCCTCCGGTCAGTCCTCGTGGAGGGTGAGAAGGTGCCTGAGTCCTCTCCTTTGGAGGACCGGATCCTTGATGGCCATATGCCTGAGAGCACGATCTCGCTCATCTACAAGAAATTGATAAATGTCCGGGCGGATATGCTTCTGGGGCTGCGGGACCAGTGGACTAGGGATGGACTCGAGTTGGATGACGAGGATTGGCAGTCTGCTGTTTCCTCTCCCAAGGAGGTTGCGATCCCGTCGCGTCTGAGGCTGGTGCAGCTCAAAATACTGCATCGAGTGTATGTGACGGGGCCAAGGCTGGTTCATATGGGATTCTCTGAGGAAGGCCTATGTAGGAGGGGATGTGGTATGGTGGGTACTTTCCTGCATATCATTTGGGAATGTGGTGTCATCACGGAATTCTGGAGGAGAGTCCATGCAGTGATGGGGGAGGTGACGGGCATTGCTATGCAGCCGGAAGCGCGGTGTTGTCTCCTGAATGTCTGGGGGCCCACTGATCACGATGAGGCACAGACCCAATGGGTGACTCTGGGTAACATGGTCGCTAAGAGAGATATCGCGCGATTGTGGGGCTCCGTGGGGCCCCCCACATTGACCGCGTGGAAAGAAAATATGGACTGGAGTATGCTCAGGGAAAAGACAGTATATTGCGCTAGAGGCCGCCCTCGGAAGTGGCACGCCATCTGGGGGCGGTGGAATCAATACAGGGGGGGAATATGTCTTGCCCTTGATTTGGATCCCCCCGAGGAACAGCTTTCTTCTTGACATTCTTTCCAGCTCAGTATATAAGATGTCATGGTTAATTGACTTCTTGGGCCTCTGCTGTCCCCCTTCTTCCTCTTATCACAGTACTGTGGCTGTTAGATGATTGGGGTCCGGCCTCCCCTGGGGGGCTATCACCATGGGCATTCAGTGTTCTTGCCTTGCTGGGGTTTGTTGTGTGTTTGTGTTTATTTAAAAATGGAATCTTTTCACTGCTCCTTTAATGCAATGTGGACGCTTCTTTGTCCTTCTCTATCGAAGCTGCCGAACCTCCGGGTTGTCGGCTGAATAGCTGTGTCCAGACTCTTGAAGAAATAAAGGTTTAAAAAAAAAAAAAAAAAAAAACTCAATACAAACATGGGCCTACAACCACCAGGGCCGGCCGCTAATATATACATGTTCAGCAACATCATGGAGGCAATGGGCCCCCTGGGGCTCAGCCGAATTGACAAAGTACTGAGTGCACCTCAGAAGTTATCCGGATACATACATTTTAGAAATACAAACAAAAAAGGAAAAATAAAATAAAATAACACCAAAAGACAAAGCGGAAACCATCGAAAAAGAGGCGTCTAACCACGGCTGGGGGACCACACACTTCCAACTCCACCCTCGGGTGGTCAATGAGTATGATCAAGGGGGAGGTGGGGGCGACGGGAGAGCCACAACCATCTGCAGGTGAAATACAATAGTCCGGGAACCTCAGGATCAGGGGGACAAGGCAGCATCAGATGAGTCCACGAGGGGGGGTGTGCAGATGTTCCCACGGTGTGCGTTCCACTGGCCCCAAATTCTACCCCACGCCCCCGGCTTACCCCGGGCCACATACACAGTCTTCTCTCTGCACATGCACCAGTCCATGTTCTCCTTCCATACTGACACAGTGGGAGGCCGCCGGGAACCCCAAAGCTGTGCGATGTCCCTCTTAGCAACCATGTTCCCAAGGGCCGCCCACCGAGTCTGAGCCGCATTATAATCGTTAGGCTCCCACACGTTCAGCACACATCGGCGAACCTCAGGCAACAGGGCGACCCCAGTGACACATTCCATGACAGCATGCACCCGGCGCCAATACTCCGCAACCTTACGGCACTCCCAGAGAACATGGAGAAAAGTGGCGCTGAGCCCACAGCCGCGCCTACAGAGCCCGTCTTCAGAGAAACCCATCAGAACTAAACGAGGGCCCGTCACGTAGACACGGTGGAGAATTTTAAGCTGGACACGACGGAGACGCGCGGGTATGGCCACCTCCTTAGGGGAGGACAGCGCAGACTGCCAGTCCTCGTCGTCCAGTTCCACCCCATCCCCGATCCACGCCTCCCGCAGACGCACGAGGAGATCCGCCCGAATGTTTATTAGTTTTTTATAGATAAGGGAAATAGTACTGTCGGGCAAGTGACCGTCGAGTATGCGGTCCTCGAGTGGCGAAGACACAGCGACTGCAGTCCCGGCCCCGATGGCCGAGAGCAAAGCGTGGCGAACCTGAACGTACCGAAAGAACTCCCTCTCACTCAATTCGTACTCACTCTGCAGCGCAGCGAAGGATTTAACCGCACCCTTCACCCAAAGGTCACCTACTCTGCTGATGCCAATCGTGTCCCAACGCTCGAATCCCTTCGTCGTCCAGAGACTTCCCAATCTTTCAGACGCAAACAAGGGGGTCGCGCCCGTCAAGCGATCATTCCAGCCCATGGCCACATTCGCAGCCTTCCACAAGCGTACTGCAATCTTAGTGGGACCGGTTAAGGTCCTCCCAGCCGATCGAGAGTAAAGCGCTCTGTTAAAGTTGCCTCCAGGCAACAAAAATCTATCCATTTCGAAAGCCGGATTCGGACCAGGTGAGTACGTTGCATGGTTAATAGCAGATAGCTGGGAAGCCCAATAGTACCTCCTGATGTCCGGGAGCGCAATGCCCCCGTCGTACCAGGGGAGAGTCAGTTTTGCAAGAGCAATACGTGCACGACCGCCCCAAACAAGTCTCCTTTGTAAGCTCTCCACTTCCCGGAAGTAGGCCGCCGGAATAATATCAAAGGAGTTCTGAAGTGCGTAAAGAAATCGGGGAAGAGACATCATTTTAAAAAGTGCCGCACGACCGAGGGGAGACAAGGGAAGCTTACGCCAACAGGCCACGTCTAACCTCAATCTCCGAAGTGGAGAGAGGAGATTATGCTCGTAGCGGACAGCAGGATCCAATGAGACGTACACCCCCAGGTACGTAAAGCCGGAGCTGGACGCCTTAATGGGAAAACGAGAAGGCAAGAGAGGAAAGCCGCCGGATATAGCATAGACACAAGATTTGGACCAGTTAATGATCAAACCAGAGTTCTTGCCGAAGGAAGTGAGGATGTCAAAGAGCACATTGAGTGACTTACGTGGTGAGGTGAGGTACAAGAGAATGTCGTCCGCGTACAACGAAACACGATCCTCGAAGCCAGGGGCCCACTGGATCCCTCTTATCGACGGTTCCCAACGGAGCCAAGCAGCGAGCGGTTCCAAAGCTAACGCGAAGAGCAGGGGAGACAACGGACACCCCTGCCTAGTGCCCCTCCCAAGAACGAAGGGTCGGGAAACCCTCCCATTAACGACCACCTGTGCCAGCGGGGCAGCGTATAAGAGTTTAACCCAGTTAATAAATCCCGCCCCGAGGCCAAACTTTGCCAGGGTGGCCCAAAGATACAGCCATTCTATCGTATCAAAGGCCATCGTGGCGTCCAAGGAAACCAAGATGGCCGGCTCTGAAAGATATTCCGCCCTCGCAAGTACTCCATGTAGGCGCCGCAAGTTAAGGGCCGTATTCCGGTGCGGGATAAAACCGGATTGGTCCGGATGCACCAGATCGCAAATAACAGTAAGCAGGCGGTTCGCAAGAACCTTGGCAAGGATTTTCGGCTCTGCGTTCAGCAGAGAAATAGGCCTATACGAGGCGCAACGGTCCCGAGGCTTACCGTCCTTGGGAATCACGACTATAGTGGCCAGGCGTTGGTCATCAGGGAGAGAGCCGAGTTCAAGCGACTCCGTGAACATACGACGGAGAAATGGCGCAAGCTTATCTGGTTGCAGTTTATAGAGTTCAATCGGGAGTCCGTTGGGGCCCATAGCCCTGCCTGAGCGAAGGGAACGAATCGCGGTGGCAATCTCGTCAACCGAAAGTGGGGCATCCATCTGCTCACGCTCCTCCACCGACAAGCAGGGCAAGGCAATATCCTTCAACAAGTGACGAGAGTCAGCCTCATCTCTAGCAGACACCGGGGAGTACACAGCACAGAAGTAGTCCGCAAAACACTCCACAATCTCACCAGGGTCAGTCACACTCACTCCCTCCGACGTCTGAAGCACGGGGACCACGCGATTCACTCTCTCCTTCTTATCAAGCCAAGCAATCAATTTACCCGCCTTATCCCCGGCATCATACAGTCTACCCTGCTGTTCCCTATACATTGTCCGAGCAGCATCCGTAACAAGGGACTTATATTCGAACTGCTTCAGGCTGAGGGCATGAAGCCCGTCCTGAGTGACACCCGTCTCCAAGGCAGCCTCCAACCCCGATATCTCAGCCTCCAACGCAACCACCTCCCCGTTCTTAGCTTTCTTGGCCTCCACGATCAGGGATAGGGCGTGTCCTCGGAGGACCGTTTTGAAGGCCTCCCACAGGGACACTGAGGACAAGACGGACCCCTCATTCTCCAGAAAATACTGATCAAGCGACTTAATGAGACCCTTGCGAATCTTGGGGTCACGCAAGTACCAGGGGTTAATGGGGGCGATCCGCCCGGCGGATCGCATCCCGGTATCGAAGAGGAGCCACAATGGGGAATGATCAGAAATGCCCCGGGCCAGGTGCTTAACCTCCCGGACCCGGGTGGTCTGGGCCGCGGGCATTAGAAAATAATCTAGTCTGGAGAGACTCCCGTGGGCCCCGGAGTGGAATGTGTACTGACTCTGTGTCGGATGCATCAACCTCCAGCAGTCCACCAGACCGAAAGTGTCCAAGAACCCGCCGAGCCACGCCTGGGCGGCAGAGAGGGCCCTGGGAGGGTAACGATCTAACTCGCCAGAAATCACGGAATTAAAATCCCCACCCACAATCAGGAGACTATCAGGAAGTTCAAGTAACATACGACCCACATCAGAGAAAGTGGAGGTCTGGAGGCCCGGGGGAACATAGACCGAAACCAATGAAAGAGTTTGCCCCTCCCACCGCCCAGTCAAAGACGCGTAGCGCCCTCTATCATCAAGAGTAACTTTGTCAATCTCAAGCGGGAGGGAAGAGCGCAGCAAGATGCCCACCCCTCTGGAGCCAGTGGTGAAGCCAGAGTGTGCGACCAGTCGGTAGCCCCCCCTGTTCATAGCATGACATACATTTCCCACCAAGTGCGTCTCTTGAAGAAATACCACATCAGGGGCCAATCGACGCAAATATTGCAACACAACCCCACGTTTGATACGGTCCCCCAATCCGTTGACGTTCCAAGACATCAGTTTCAACCCGTCCCCCCCCATCCCAACACAAGAAGCTGGAGTCCCCGGGCACGCAGCCAGACACCTGAAACTGAAAGAAAACAATAACACCGCCTTGAAAAGAAAAAACACACAACCCATCCACCACTGTCACCCTCCCACCCCCACACCATTGCCACCCCCCCACCCTGCACCCCTGCGGACTATACAGCCCCCCCAACTTGCAGTGTGCCTGTCGCCCTAACAATCCCATGCTACAAAAAGACCCTAGAGGAGGAAAGGGACCCGTCCCCGCCCGCACCCAGACGAAACATTAATAGACAATATATACAATTGAAGTAGAACCTGGCTGAGCACAGAAGGAAATGTCAAAGTGGAGGACCAAGAATTATTCCTGCAGAGGCCCACCGCCCTCGGCACCGCCAGTACGTCCAGTTCGGTCTCCCGGTTCCGGCAGGGAATCCAACCAGTCACTCACTGTGTCGGGCGTTCAAAAAAGAGAGTCCGATCTTCATATTCCACACGAAGCCTGGCAGGGAAAAGCATAGAGTATTTGATGTCCAGATCTCGAAGACGGCGCTTCACCCCCTGAAAGCTCATTCTCTGTTTCTGAACGAGTTGGGTGAAGTCCGGGAAGAGGTTGACGGAGGAATTCTCATATTTAACTGGGCCGTGCACCCTCGAGGCCTGCAAGATCGCATCCCGGTCTCTGTAATGAAAAAGTTTTGCAATGATAGGCCTCGGGGGAGCGCCTGGTCGAGGCCTACCGCCCGGGACCCGATGGGCACGCTCCACGGCGAAGAACTTGCTCAGGCCTGAAGGAGCAAGATGATTGAGGATGAGATCCTCGACCATAAGGTCCACCGGACGATTGTTGGAAGTCTCCGGTACACCTATGACACGGATATTATTGCGTCGTGCCCGACCTTCGAAATCCTCCAGCCGCTGGGACATCGCGTCGTTTGCAGACTTTAGATCGCCAAGAGTTGCCTGGAGGTCTGAGACATCCGTGACAAGAGTGGATGTCCTCAAGTCCAGCGATTGAACCCTCTCGTTAGTCTTAGAGAGATCCGCCCGGATTAGCGTAACATCAATGGCGACCGTGTCAATTTTACGGGCCAGAGCCTCGTACTGCTGGGCGATGGTCTCCCTTATGCCGTTGATGGCGCCCATAACGTCCCGCAGCGACAATTCCGTGGGGACGGACGGACCCCCACCGGAGTCCTCCATGACGGCACCCGCCCGCCCGGGGGTCCCTTTACCCTGGGTATAGCGATCCATGATGTTACTCTGGACTGGTCCTCCACGCAGGGATGTCTTGGTCTTCCGTTTCTCGGGATCCCCCTTGCCCCCCATGTTGGGCGATGCTCACCGGTGGGGTCCGCCAGGACCGATAGCAAGGGGGCACCAGCAGATCAGACACAGACTGTCCGAGAGCCCGTTCGGGAGAGTTGAGAAAAAGGCACAAATCAGTCCAGTACCAAGGCCGGAGGACGCCCCAGCCGTGCAAAGTAGCTCCTCGATCAGGACATGCAGAAGTGCAAAAGCGAAACTGAAAGTGGGGGCGCGGTCATTGGCAAGGCTCAGATGCCGCTGTTGTTCAACTACTCCCCGGCCCCACGGTTCACCAAAGCACCGGGCACAGCTTCCAGGTGGACCTCCAAAATGCAAGGCGCTGTATTTCAGGTCTCCCCGGTCCGATTTTCGTTCTGAGAAGAGTTATAGATTCAGCCAAGGTTCATCTTCCAGAATCCGTCCACAAATCCAGGATAATGTCAGGATAAGTTGCGAGGAGCGGCAAGGGTCCGGGGAGCCCTGTGCTCACGCGACCATCTTGGATGCACGCGAAGCTCCTCCTCCATTGGTGGCCATCTTAAATACATTTTCTGAAAGAAAAAAACATTACTTCACGGTCATCAGTTCATACACCTGTGTCAAAACATCACAATGTGTGTGTACTCATCATAATACCGTGGAGCCACTTTGGCATTTTTGATAAGATCAATTTCCCATTTAAAGATGTTTGACGGCCATTTTTGAACAGTAAATCAAATGACAAACTATTAAGTGTTGGAGTACAAAAACTAAAGGTGAAAATTGGCCTGGTAAAAGCTTGCAGCTGATAGGCCCTCAGAATTCTTTTAAAGAAGAAAAATAAAAAAGTGTGAAAGGTTGGGATGGGAACAATGACAAGGAGTAAGAGGGAAAAATATAATGGGAGAGCGAGGAGGTATGGAGAGAAACTAGGTGGAAGCAATATACACAGGGAGAGCAACAGTGAGAAACTGAGGGTGCAAGCGATGAACAGAAAAGAAGGGGCAGGAAGGGGTGGTAACCTAACGGAGAAACTGAAGGGGGTGGGGAATTAAATGGAATGAAGGAGCAGGGGGAGCCACAGCAACATGCACAATTAGGCAGTAGAACAAAAACCACTGGTAGAGGAAGAGCTGGGATGGGTGGGAGATTAATGAAGGAAGTAGGGGAAAGCAAGATGCACGGCTGAATGTTAATGTTAATTGTGATTTGTGAAGCGCCTAATAGCAGCAGGTCTCTAAGCGCTGAGAGAGAGTAGCCATAGCACACCCCGATGAGTGAATGTTAGCTCTAGGTCAGTGTCTGCGTAATGTCCAGGCCTCTGTGAAGAGGAAGGCATCCAGTTTTTTCCTGAAGGGGGGATGTACACTAAAATAGGCATAAGGAAGGGAGGGGAAAATCACATACTCTCCCAAGGAGTGCTGCATAAAAAAGAACACAAATAGGTCCCTGTTTGTGAGCGGTAGAAGTATACTATTCTTCCAATCAGAAACACTGGAAACCAGCTAAGCTCCAGGGGAGGGACAAAAACACAAAATGGGAAGGAAAGTAATTGATTACAAAGCAAGGAACTGACATTGAAAAGAAAGCCAACCAATGATAAGCAATGGGTTGACACAAAGCCCACTCAAAGTATTTGTATTGTACACAATAGATATTTCGAGAGCACTCAGCTAAATCTCCCTGTAGGTGAGTCCTAAAAATCATACCACATACAATCTGAGTGGAACTTACTTGTCCCCTCCTTTTCCTTCCTGCTCCAACTGCTAACCTTTCATACTTATATTCCTTGATAAAGTTTGCACTGTTGCAAACGAAACGGGCAAATCCATTTGCACTACTTTTTCATTTTGTGTTGTAACAACTACAGCAAAAAGTATTTACACCAGGGCAAATATAGTATAAAAGGATCTTCAACTATGTTGCTGTGTTTACACATTAAAAAGTGGTGAAGATGGATTTTATCCACAATGGTGTAGATTCACTCAAAAAAACTCCTGCAATGCAGCACAGCAACGAAAGTTGCAAAGAATATTCTTATGCAAATTTGGTTGCTGTGCTGTGTTGTCTGGGAGGGAGGGAGAGAACAGGAATGCGTCATATCTACTAAGATATTGCACTGTTCTGCTCTCTCCTTAGCTGTCACACAATCAGGCTGCCTAGTGCAATGCACACACGTGTGCATGATAGTGCAAAGGTGAGTTGTCTGCTTCAAGTCCAGCATAGGTTTTGTACAGGAAAGGTAACCTTCCAATATAAAATACTATGCCTCAACAAACATCACAAATGTCCCACTTTGGATGTGGCCTGTACAGTCCAGCACACATGTAAAATCTGAAACATTTGGAGAAATAAAAGTATTTCACCAAGTTAATGCCAACCTCAAAAGGTGTTATTTTTGTTTGCAAAATTCTGTCTACTATTGGTAATAGATATGGCTATGCGTCACAACCCATGAGTGGTTGAATGGAAACTCCCAAGTGGTAACCATGGAACTCCCTCCGATACAAAGTAATGCAAAGTGCTACTTTTCGTTACTTCCAGGCAACCTTCCAGTACAAAATAAGTTTTGCGCTGGAAAGTAAATTCTAAATAATCATTTTGCAGCAGTTTGCATCACTTTTGTGACACAAACATTGTTCAAAATGTTAGTAAATCTTACCCCAAATGTCAAACATGAAACTAGGTTTGAAGCTAAAATTACTTTTTTTAAACAACATAAAGTTAAAATAGTGCATGCTCCTTTTTAATGTATTTGCGGACTAGAATGTATTTGTTGATATACCTATTACTCAGTTTTAAATGATTTATCAGCAATATATGCTTTAGATGTTGGTTGACAAAATGATTCCTCCAGTTATTTACCCATTAGACAAGTTCTAATCAGCAATAAAAAAACAATAACAAAAATACTACGACAACAGGACTGGTAAATGGATAGTGAGGGCAGAAATTCTGATAATGGAAGGATGAAATTCCAGCATTTCTGTATATCCTTCATGTAAAACTATTGTGATTGTCGATTTTTTGTGTAATTTTAGTTCAAGATGTACCTACGTTTAAGGTGGATACAAGGGCCACTTGTAATCTTGAGAAAGCCATCTACTCCAAAAAAGGCATATGGGCCAAAAAGAAGGGTTTAACAATATGGGAGCCCCTATCTAGGTGGCTCACCCAGATCAGTGATTAAGGAATTTTCTTGTCGTTGAAAGGGCCCTATTTGTGAATATCACTCTGGGACTTATTTTAACCTTTCGTAGCACATAGGTTTGAGGTCCCACTGAGCTAATGCTCAGTTTCTGATCATCTGAACAAATTATGATTCTACCTGCTTGGACAACGCTAATTCCAATTGGTCATCTAGACTGTTCGTTTCTACTTACTTTAATAATTGATTTTGTACATATTTGTTTTTTGAGAGTAGGATATAACAACATGGATAAAGAACTTTCAGATGAGGATGGTTTAGCCTTTCTTCCTCGTAAAATTGAAGCTCTGGGGTATTGAAGAATGATGAATGTTGTTTTTTTTCCGATCTGCATTGTCTACTACCTGGCCACAACTGGCTATGGGATTTTTAATCTAATGATAATTTTGGATGGTTGGGTTGTCTGATCTATCTTGCACAATTTTACACAGTGAGCACAGGTCACTTTAAGTGCTACTTTCCACATGTTCTGCGCAATTGAAGCACTTGCACTTTTTGCATTCTCTTATTTTAGTAAAGAGCTTTATTTGCATGTTACAAATTGGGGAATAAGCGATGACCTAAAAAGTATGATTGTGCTTATGATGTATATGAATTATTTTTCAACTTTTTTTTCCTTTTTAAGTGGCTAATATATTTATTGTTTGAACTATGAGGGGGCTGGGGGGAGGGGGCGCTGAGGTATTTGGTACCATTATGTTTTTTTTTTTTTGCTGTTTGCACTGCTTAAAAAAAGAAATAAATTAGGTGGATACAAGAAAGTTGGGGATATTTAACTCACCTCCAGCAGAAGGCACTTACTTAAGAAAAGCATGCCTGCTTAAAGTTTAAGTTTTGAGATTCAGGAAGGTATATGTGTATGAAAGACAATTGATGATGATTGCCATATATTGTACTATATTGTGGTATTTGTATAGCGCTTCATGTCCCTATTTCCAAGAGTTGCTTAGAAATGTTTTTTTTTACTTAGATTAATATAGATTTATGAGTTTTTTAAATTGGGGGAAAGGAAGATGGCGGATTGACACCGCCGTGAGAAGCGGTGCCTAATGAGTGCTCCCGACAGATGGCTGTGCATTGTAAACGCTGAATGCTGAACGTGGCACTGAACACAGGGAAATGGCAGTTGAACCCTGGACTACAATTATCGTTAACTCTTTGTCTAAAAACCGGCTCCTGACTTTTGACCGACATCTGAATGATGAAACTGCTGAGCTCTGAGCGCTGTGTACCGAACACAAACATCTAACTTTGAACTGCAGTCATTAGGAGATATTGGCCACCAGCAGAAAAAGAGAAGCAACATAGTTTACCTTTAAATGCTTGGACAAGAGTCCCGGCATTTACTTCTTTTCGGAAATACCCGGAGCTGCGTGCACCGCCGGAGAGGTCAGCAGTGCTTTGTGTTTTACTGGCCCGGTTTATCGACTTGTTTGCTTCCGGCTTGGCCGCCTATGGCTCCTCCTAAGTCGAATGTGCCACGGGTTGGACGCCTAACCCGTAATTCTGCAGTGGTCTCTGCCGTCAATTTTGTTACGGATTCGACTGATAGAGCATTGAGGAAGGGTGTTCCGCCAGTGGGAAGACCGGTGATGAAATTGCTTGGTTCTGGAAAAGCTACATATCTCCTAGCAGCTGCGTCCGAAGCCGCCATGGCATAGATGGTGTTGGAGGCGGTGCAGCGTGGGCAGGGGGACTCATCTGAGGTGAGGTCTGAATCAGTGAAAGAAGCAGAGTCGGAGACTACTCTGGGAAGAGCTGCTGAGACACACCCTGATGGCGGCTTTAAAGTCGGATTTCCAGTGCCTTCATTGCAGGCAACTGGTAATAGACAATCTCATCCGCTGTCTATCGAGGGGGCTGATGACGCCGGTGCCTCTATAGGTTTTTCTGTCTTGTCATTAACAGATAGTGGAGAATGTAACTGATTCAACTGATTAAACTGATGCTACACTCATCACTAAGCCTATGCCATCAACAGATCGGCCTGTAGCATTGGCAGGCATTGTTCCTACCGGCCTAATTGAAATTAGAAAAACCAATTCCCAGTCTACGAGTGGTTTACCAGCTGCAACCGTAAATCCTGAACTGGAACTATCACGGCAGGGGGATATAGATCTGTTAGAATCTTTGTGTTTATTGGCTATGGGAATAGTGAAAATTGTGGAATTACCTATATTGAGAACTACTCAACAGAACAGTGGGCATGCTGAATTACAGGCCATTACTGTGGATGGGCTATCTTCTTCTCCGTCTTCAATGAATATTGCTGATTCATCTGGTCACTCGCTGGAAGAGACTACTAACCCTCAGTCTGCTTAAAAGAAAAAACATAATTTTCAAGTTGCCCAACAATCCAAAGCTGGTCGGAAAGCTACTGAACCTAATTGTTCTAGTAATATGTTTCAGCAGCAAGGTGGCGCAATGCCTGTATCATACTCAAAAGCAAAAACAAAAAAATACATAAGTGGGTGACTTCGAAGGGGAAGTCAAAGCGATCATCTCGAGGCTATCTGGCTCTGGGCAAAATCCGATTGTTACTGGCGGTCAGATTAGTCCTTCCTCTCATAATACAACGGATCACTTACCAAAAAACGTCAGTGCTGCTGAGGGCTCTTATGCCACTGATTTGTCTGATACAGTACACTTGATGAGGGATGCTACCGCTACATTGAGCGTTCCAGCTACTGTAAATGCATTGGGAGCGGCATCAATATCAGAACCTTCACTAGCTTCAATCATGCAGGCACTATTAGTGCAAAGATCTGAAGCGCTGGAGTACTATACATAGCTTAGGGCGGACAACGCTAGCATCCAGTAATTACTGGTGGCGGTAACTGGTAACGTGGCGGAACTTACAACAGATCTGACTCCCCTGCAGCAAAGGCTATCTAATAATGAGGATGCTGTGTCACAGACTACTAAGCTACTTCAGGAGCATGATATACAACTTAATGCTCTACAGGGTAAGGTCGAAGACCTCGAGAACCGGGCAGCGCCGGAATAACCTGCGAATATTTGGGATCCTGGAAGGCAGAGAAGGGTTGGATCCACGAGTATTCATCATTCAAATGTTCCAGAAGGCCTTCCCTGATTTAGCGGATTGGGATTGGGATTCCCAAATACAGCGAGCTCACAGGCTACCAATCTTTCTGAATCAAACAGATCAGTCTAATTTGCGCCGACCACGACCAATACTTATTAATGTAGGTAACTTTCTATTGCTCCAGGCTATTGCTATCAAAGCCCGACCTTCTACACCACTCTCAGTTGAATCGTTCTCTATCATCGCAAGGTCTGATCTATGCCAAATCACGATGGATAAGAGGTGGAGGATGAGGCAACTTATTGACTCTTGGAAGGCTCTTGGCGCCTTGGCTTACTTACAAGAGCCTGCTCGACTTAAGGTTATCAGGGATGGCAGCTCGCAGATTTACTATATGGATCAGGAGGCACAATTGGCGCTTACTAAACTGCAACAGAGCTTCAACTAACAGTATGATCGGAAAACATTAAACAAACATAAACCACTAAACAGTCTTTGTTGGGACACTGGACACTGGTTGTATGTTTTTTTTAACGATGACATCTGGGGTGCTGTCTTTTTACTACACTTTACAGCCTCTTTAACTGGTTATACAATTAATGTCTTAATAAGCAATGTTGGGAGATTCTCGGAGGGCCCTGCTTCTTTATGCTGTCCTCGAACGACAGCAGGTTGGTGGGGGTGATTCCTTTTTCCAGGACACGGGGTGGATGGGTGGGGAACCACTTTTGATTCAGTGGGTAGGGGTGACTATCAGCTGATTGATCGGCAGTACACTGAAAGGCGGACTGCTGGTTTAAGCAGTAAGGCTGGGGACAACGGACACTTTGACTAAGGAAAGTTGCAGAATAGAGTGAGTGTGGGGAGGGAGGAGTGGTGGGAGCGGGAGACCAGGGACCCAAATAACATAACCTTGACCTAGCCCTATGTCAAGATGGCGACATTGAGCCAGTCCTGCTTCTTAACAACTCTTTAGCATCCTGGGACTTGCAGACTTGTACTTATAATTTTGAAAAACTCACCATACCACAAGTCCCAGCATGCATAGTGCTACGTGCTGAAAAATGACAGACTGAATGGTGTGCTCATTGCATGGGTGCCCGTTGACCGCCATGTGTTGAATAAATGAATGAATGAACATATGGGTCGGAACACATGTGCAGCATAATAAAATCAATTGAATGGTCACTGCTTAAGCCTTCACTGATTCAGTGGTGGCATGAGGTTTCAGCAGATGCATTTTTATTTCATTTTTTTTGTTCTGAAGGGCAGTTTGTTTACCCTCATTTGACTGTAAGAAGTTCATGAGTTTCCAATTTGAGAGTCCTGAATGAGGTAGGAATAGGAATTAAATGAAATAGGTCAATCTTGCAAATGGCATAGCTCTTTATATGTTTGTATGTCTGTTTCTGTTTATTTAGGACGGTTTGTATGATATGGGGTAAGGTAGTCACTCTACGTCAGGTTGTAGGGAAGAGCCAGCTTCTTCTGGCTGGAGGATGAGTCCGAATTGTGTATGCATGAGTCTCATCTCTGAGGCGTAGTGGGGTTGAGATCCTCTTTAGTGTTGCTCCCCAGTGTTGCATGTTTTCAAGACTTCGTATTTGCAGTCTTTGAGCTTCAGGCTTTTGTTTTACACAATATTGTTTATAAGATGTATTATTCCCATTGGTTGAATACAAGCAAAGTAAGGGCCTTTTTATGAGTTTAGCAGTACGGGAACTGCCCCGCTCCTTCACCACCAAACTCATACAGAACCTGCCCGCCAGATCAGGAGTTTTCTACTTATCCCTGGAGGTTGCGGTGGTCCCAGGGTGGTCCGACCACCCTGGTCCTAATCGGGCAGTGCGCCATTCTGGTGGTCCATGGACCGCCTGACTTATAATAAGCTAAGACTACATATTCCACAACACATTAGGTTGTCAAATCAATGATCTGTAGTAGAAATAATAGGTCTTGTGAGTGAGATGACCTCCTTGCAAGATGAATCCCCAATACTTGAAAGAAGCCCTGGAGACATGAAGCGAATGGCGCAAGTTGCCAACCCTGGCTTCTCAAATGAGGCCATTGGTCCTGATGGGATGGTGTGGGGTGCCAGTCCATGTCCCTTTCTGGCATTGATGCATCTCAAGTATGAGTCCCGCTGATTACATAGGCTGATCCCAAGGCCATGAGTTCAGTCTGGACTGGCCCTGAAACGTTGCAGCAGAATGCCTGGATCTTAGATGAAAGTTAGCAGATGACTCCATGTAAGGCTTTCCTTTTGCAAACCACTATACTCATGTAGTTTAGTCCCGTAGATTAGACACCATCGTTTGGATCAATTCGCATAAATCGATAGGCAGCAGAAATACAACTACCAGAATGCATCTGTTTGTGAAATAAAAGCCCCTGACCGGAGCTTTACTTCCATGATGATATGGAGTCCTGTGGTAAACTTATCTCAAACATATTTATATTTAAATACGTTTCTACATTTATGTGCATGTATGCATACGATAAACAAGATATATAAAGCAGGTTCGAATATACAGAAGTGCAAAAAGTTTGAAAAAAGCGAGGCGTGGAAAGCAGATTTCACATGTACTTTTCCATCTGATGAGAACACATGCCTCCAGTCTGTACTGAAACAGCAGAGAGAGGAGCCAGGGTTGTTTTTCTTTTGAAAGTGAAACTTTGTTTTTCTTTCAGATTAGTCTCCGAGAGACAATTCCACATAATGCCAAGGACGCGCTGGCTGAAACATGTCTCTGCTGAAGTTTCTCCACAAAGCAAATGGAAAAACAACTGGTGGGTGGGGAGTGGGGAATGTAGAAAAGTATTAGAGAAGAAAGGATACTGCTTGTCTGTCACACATGTGAAGGCTTTGTATATTTCATGCTTCACAATTCGGTTTCTATGGATCAATTCTCACTTAATGTTGTGGGCCAACTCCACGAACAAAAAGTGTTTTTCAGGCCATTTCTATACAAAACAGCCTTGGAAGTTTTGCTATTGCTCACAGCCAGAATGTGCTGTTCTGCTTGCATCTCGCTGTGAAAGGACGACCTCAGCCGTACTCTCTACCTAGGGCTGTAAGTGGATTTATCATCGCTCTATAGCTAGCAGGCTCATTTCATTACACATAGTTTCTGCCAACACACTAATAAAGCTTTCAGCTGTGTCCCTGAGCTCGAGTAAAGCATAGCCCAGTCCAGACCTGAATGCATGAACATCTTTGCTCGCTTATGTAGCTCAAAGGGGACCTGGGACATTCACCCCCAAAGTAGATATTGGGAGATTGCAGGATATGAGTTTGGGGAGCTACAGTCACTTTCGAGTAAGGCCAACTATAAATGATGCGACCTGACAATCATGTTTTTTAACAGCGTTCCACAAACATATTCTTACCAGTATTTACACTACCAACATCTTGTGAAGTAAATTATTAATCGGTACGTATAGATTTAGGGCCCCATTTATGAGGCCCCTTGCGCTGCCAGGGCATCACTTTTTGTGACGTTCTGTAGCACAGGAACCTGCTCCATATTTAACAGGCAGCACTAAGCAACTTTTTTATGGCTAAATGCTGCTTTGTAAATATTGTTGCCTTTAACGCAGTTTTCTGCGTTAAACACTTTTTGACACTGCCCCAGATTTATGAGAAATCGTAACACTGGGGCAGCGCCAAAAACATACACCTCCCCAGGGGAGACGTAAGGGAGGCACAATGAGGAGAAATATCTATTTCTCCTCATTTTTTCTTTTTCTATGTCTGCTGCATTCTGCACTAGACATAGAAATAGGAAAAATCCTCTTGTGATTGTTTTTGTGCAGGAAGGTTTCCCTTCCTGCACATAAATAATCTTCCCAACAACGCAGGCACCCTTGCACCATGGTGCAAAAGTGCCTGCATTAGCGCACGGCAGCTCATTGTGCGCCAGCGCAGGGGAAAAGGACAGGAGTGTGTCGTATCTCGTAGATAGGGCGCATTCCTGCCCTTTTCTTTTGCCGTAGGGCAGCGGAGCAGGAAGGCATGCAGTGCTGCCTCACGGCAAAACCTCATAAATGAGGCCCTAAGTATTTTTAACTCCACATCTACATACCCCGAAGATATATATGAAGATATATATACCTTGAAGATACATATGAAGATATATATCTTCAAGGTACATAATGTGGAGTCAGTAACAGTATATATATATATATATACCATACTTACTTTTGCAGCGTTCAAGTTGTCGCAGGCCAGTGAGGCCTCTCTCCTCCCCTCCCCTCTTCCCCACCCAACCCGCAGGTCATGGTTATTAAAAATATAACAAAAACAAAATGCGTATTTGAATTTGAAAAAACAAATCGCAAGAACACAGAAATAATAAACTTGCATTTTTATGGTAAAGGCATTTTAGACAACATCCTGCGTGAGCAGGAAGGCAGGAAGCCTCTGTGATTCCTGTGACTCCCGCCTCTGGTGACAGAGTAGGCGAGAGTGGAGAAAGGGTACCGACACCCCCAGCCTAACACCGCATGGCCCTAAACAGGGTATGCTTCCTCATTTATCTAGCATGTTTTTTTATAGATTAGTACTTTTGCACATCATATTCTGACATACTGCGTTAACATATTTCTCAAATGGCCCCAAGGGATTCAGGGGCACTTCCAGCAAGTGCTGTTTTTTGTATATGACACCTTTCTTACTCTGGGATGTGTAGGCCAGTGCTTAATTATTAAAAGAGTAGATGTGTGGGTCAAAGATGTTGCTCAGAAGCCCCTACCTGGCGCTAGTGAATGTTGGGGGGCCAAATATGAAAGGTGCCTATCCTTGAGTCCACCTCATGCCTCTTTCACCCACCACCAGACTTTCTCTGCTCTTTTATTTCACTCTTGAAGGTTTTTTTCCATTCCTGCTTTCTCCCTTTGTCACTGTTTTCTTCGTGTTTATCTTCCTCCTTCTTCCCCTGTTTTGTGTGTTTTCTTTCTTATTCTAGGTCAAAGTCTGATGCAGAAAAGTAAGTGCCAGTGTGCCCCATCTCCAACTACCGGTTCAAATTAAACCTTGTTGTAGTTTTATGGTTTTAATTGGAAAAGCAAAGCTACAACCCTAAGAATCCAGAGTGCTGTTTGCTAAAATCCAGTACTGACCAAAGGTGGCCCTGAGGACATGGGGTACTTGCAAATATGAATAAACAGCGTAAGTATTGGGTTGGCTTTGGTAGCCCTTAATGCAGAATCACGGCTGTGGGTAGCTTCTAAGAGGGAAGGGGCACATGGTGCAGCTTGGGCGTGTCAGTAATTTCGTCACATCATTGCAATATTTGTCCGGCACACTATTATAGTTATGTGCCAACACTATGGCACAGTGGTCTATTCAAACTTGTGGCATGGTTGCAGGCTCTCATTCTTTGTGCCTCTTGTGTTGGAAGCAGCCAGAAGAATTTGGCATCTTCTGTTTCTGTCGAGATTGGTTGGCATCTATGAGTATTGAGTCTAGACTTGGGACATGGTGTATTTTCCACCTGAGAGTTTCAGAGATTGCAAAGAAAGCCCTATTGCTCATCAAGAACATGGGTGGGTTGTCGCTGCCTTTAATCATGTTTTTACTCCAAGTAAGGATCCCATGCAATATAATATTTCAACTCAACAAGGCTGTTTCTAAGGCAAACAGACGGTGTTTGGGTTTGGTGGATGGGAGAGCGCAGACATCCTACTTTGTATCATTTTTGATTAGCTGTGCCTTAATGCTGATCCATAGACGGATCGGTATCGGAGAGATATTCTGGGTGCCGTGCCTCACGCTTACTCGCCTTCGGTTTTCCTGTAGCTAGTAAGAGTAGGTTGCAAGGATGCATTCACCAACTTGTGTGTTAGCAGTTTCATAATGCCTTCGTGGCTATCACTTCACCTGTACAAAGCCAAATAAAGGGCAGTCTGCAGATCCTGGGACTGGCCTGGGAACCAGCATGAAGAACAGCAGAAAGTAAAAGGAACAGCAGATTAAATTGTTCAAGAAAAGGCTCATGAGCACTCTGATTTGTTGAATTGTGCCACTTTTTCCACCAATTTGGCATGTCTTCTCGATAGGAGATGAAGGATAATTTATGATGCACCTCAGTAACTCAGAGACTGTCCCAGGGAGCCATTAGAGAAGGGCTGGACTCTGCCATGAGGTCTGGTTCTCCTGCTACCAACCACTAGTTAGAAGACCAGCAGAAATTAGATGTCCAGTAGGTGTTGAATTCATATTAAATTCTCTATAGGTTAAGCTGTCTCATCCCACTTCTTATCATTTATCGAGATGGTAACTACCAAACCTGAGCTTAGGTCAGAAACTGGCAATATTAGGAGGTGCGGATGGGATTGTTGGCTACCCTCTAGCTTCAGCAAGTGACCCCGCTGGCATCATTCAGCAAGCCCAGGGGGAATTCCTGATAGCGCCTCAACTATCGCTCACTTTGCCACTGGAATCCAGCTATACGGTTGCTTATATTCTGGTCCGGGGAGGACCTGCTTGGCTTTTTGGGCTGGAATGCTCTTTTGAGAAGCAGGGTCAAGGCTCATTTGCGTATGGCTGGTTCCAAACTGAGGTGGTATGGTGGTCGAAAAACAAAGGCCGGGATGCGAGTAATTGCCAGTGGCTGAGATTAATTGAAGCATTCCATCCATCAACTTGTTGTTGTTGCAGTTGATGTCCTAAGGGAGATGGTAATGCCCAGACGTGGGGCCAGTGCTCACTGTGCTTCTGGAATTGAGCTATACCTGGCCAATGAGCTCTTATTAGGGTTAAACCAGTCCTAGGTTGCTTGTATTGCGGGGAGGACCTGTCTTGGTAGTTCGGAATGGACTGTTCCCATGAGGATCAGGGTCAAGGCTGATTTGGATATGACTATGTCCAAACTGAAGTTGCATGGTGGGCAATAAATGATGGATTGGGATGTGGCCCATATGATTGCCAGTTGCTGAGATTAATTCAAGCATTCCTTACATCACCTTGTTGTTGTTGCTGGTTCTCCTGCTGCCAGCCACTAGTTGAGGAACAGCAGAAATGTGATGTCTGAGAGGCTTTGAATTTATATTGAATTCCCTATAGGTGAGGCTGTCTCATCCTGCTCCCTTTAGCTGGTTATGAAAGAGCTAACTGTAGCATCTTTCCCAGTCCTAGAGCATCCGAATTAGAAACGCCACATGGGAGCTGCAGTCAAATACTTCTTTTTCCCTCAGCATGCACTCACACACTGTACGTTATCTCATACTCATCATTAACCACAACCTAACACCTCCCCACATATGATGTAGTTCCTGTCCAGAGTGCACCCCAGAACCACGAGGGATTTAGTGTGTATAACATCAATATGCTACATCTCCCCCTTTGTTAAATAAAAAGTGGTGAACATCACGAAAATCAAATTTCTTCAATCAGTCTGTGAGATGTTTGTACTTTTCGGCCGGACTGGGTGATCCGAGATGATCAAGTTCCAATCTGATCGGGCAATGGTGACATAGTCTCAGGTGCTTGAGCTGGACCTGCTGACAGAGCTGCTTCACGCATGGTATCAGGACTCAGCAAGTGCTGTGGTAGGTGTCTGAAATGTGATGTTTCCCGAATGATGGATTGTCCAGGACGATGTGCTCTTATCATATATCCCTTGCATGCCACTACCTGTAGAGGATCAGTGGCAAAAGGAGCGTGCTATCCGTTTTCATCTCTGTTTAACCAGCATCCAGTCTCCTTTGTCAAACACTGCCTCCCGGGCATGGTGATGCCGATCTGCATATGTTTTCATTTTTCATTTCTCAGTTACATTGGTTTCTCAAAAATTGTCATCATTCACTGATCCATTTGGGGTACATTGAGGTAGTTTTGTTATGATGGTGCTACTAAACAGCAACGTGACTAGTCAGAACTTGATACTATAAGATGAGTTCTGACTGCCTTGCTGTATTTTCAATAGCTTCTGATTTAATTGATTCCTTGTCTTTCTTATTTCTTGTTGTTGTACTTATATAGATCGATACAGAATCTCTCAACTCAGTTCCAACAGTACTGTTGTTAAATTCCTTGTTGCAGAGTCTTA
Organism: Triturus cristatus; assembly: GCF_964204655.1. Classification (NCBI taxonomy): domain Eukaryota; kingdom Metazoa; phylum Chordata; class Amphibia; order Caudata; family Salamandridae; genus Triturus; species Triturus cristatus. The sequence goes on from NC_140580.1 coordinate 1,061,290,841, forward strand.
AAAATACATTGTAGCATAATTAACTGAATTTTCCCTTAAAGTCTTTTCTTTTTCAGCAATAGTTACTCCTTGTATCACTTTTATGTTATCTTGGTAGAGTCTTAATTAAATGAAATGAGTACAGCTACTCTGAACACTGCTCCTGACTTTGTAGCGCTGTTGTTTTAACTTCTGTCTGTAGAAATAAATACCTTATACGACGTGCAGCCCTTACTGGGAACCGGAGGAAAATTCAGAGGGCTTACTTGTCAGCGATCGATCTTCCACGTATCTTCTTCTTTTCTTTAACTGCCAGATACCTGTACTTCGTTTCCGGCAATTGGGTGTCTGAACACGCTCTGAAAACTACATTGAGAAAGAAAATTGTGTTCCGCAATTACTTTCAAAATGGAACACTAAACACTGACCAATTTTCCTTAAAACTGTTTAAAAAACTACAGAGCTCTTTTCTGAGAAATGACCAGTCTCAGTTTTTAAACAGTTGAAGTGCAACACTCATTTCAGGAGCGCTCGCGCTGAGTCCTGCAAACCTTGCACTAAAAAGACTAGACCACTCACCTCCAACACCATTATTCCAATCAGGAAAAGCTTGTATGACTTTCAGGCAGTGTCTGAGAGCCACCATTGAAAACGAAAAGAACCTCCTCAAAATGGGAAATCTTCTAGTCCTCTTAAATAATCCTCTGTCTTTCCTGCTAATAAGATTAATTGAATTCCTGACAGTACCTCCATCCAAAAAGACACCCTCCATTCTAGGCCTATTTGGAAAGGTCTTATGAAAAGATCTTAACAATCTAGAAGCATGAATATTTGATAAAGGTTCCTAGGACCCCTCTTCAGGGCCAAAGCCTTTCCACTCTACCAATAAAATAATTAGTTTTTCCTTATCTTAGAATCTAAGATTTTGCTAACTTCAAATTCTTCTTATGAACTAACTTGTACTGGAATTGATGGTTGCTGCAATCTAATGTTGGGTGGATTTTTCTTTAAGAGAGACACATGAAATACTGGATGAATCTTGATTCGAGTGGGAAGGTGCAACTCAACAGCCACTGGACTAATTCATTTTTTAACTCAAAAAGGTCCTATAGACCTAGGCTGGAATTTTCGGTTTCACTGTAGACGTAAATGTTGAGTAGTTAACCAGACCTGATCTCCCTCTACCAACTTAGGTTCTAGTCTCCTCTTTTTATCTGCATATTTCTTACTAGATTCTTTTGCCTTAACTACATTTTCTTGTGCCTTTTTATAAGTAACTTTTAATTTCTCAGTCAATTCTCCCACTGATGGAACAGAATCATCATCCTTACCTAACACAATACTTGGATGTCCACCTGAATTTATGTAAAATGCAGTAAACCCAGTTGAATCATGTGTTGAATTGTTATATGCAAACTCAGCCGACCAAATAAAATCTGCCCACTCTCCCTCCTGATCTAACAAATAAAGGCGTAAATATGGCTCCAACTCTTGGTTTACTCTCTCTGACTGTCCATCGGTTTCTGGAGGAAAACTAGCAGAAAATCAGGAATCAATTCCCAACCTCTTAGTAAAACTCTTCCAAAATCTAGATACAAATTGGGATTCCCGATCTGAAATCACTACCTTAGGAATTCCGTGTGCACGGACTATGTGTTGATCAAATAAATGAGCTAACTGTCGAGCATTTGGAATTGACTTTAAAGATATGAAATGACTCATTTTTGAAAACGTGTCTACAAAAACTAGAATTGTGTTCAAAGCTTGACTAGGAGGTAGATTCAAGATCAAATGCAGTGACACAGTATGCCCAGGGTGTGGGGCAACTGATAAAGATTGCAAAATTCCCTGTGACACTTGTCTAATTGTCTTCCCTTTAACATATTTTTCACAAGTTAATGCATACTGCCTTATCTTTGTGCCCATGCACGTCCACCAAAACAACCTCTTAATCAAATCCATGGTCTTTCTAGTGCCCTTGTGACCCACAAATGGATCATCATGACAACTCTTCAGAGCCAAATCTTGCAATTCACTAGTGGGTAGATATAAGGCATTTCTATGATATGGCAGTTTATTCTTACCTCACTTTTATAATCTAAACATGCCCATTTTGTAATTTCTTCTAATGGCATGACTTCTTGTATAACTTTAGCATAGTTAATCAGTTGGGTTGCACAGACAATTTTCTTAGATGGAATGATCAACTCAGGCTCTGGTTTCTTGATTTCTTCTTCTCCATCCAATCGAGATAAGGCGCCAGCCTTTCCATGTATGGAACCAGGCTTATATGTAATCACAAAATTGAAATCTGAAAAAATACAGAGACCATTTTAACTGCCTAGGAGTTAATGTCTTGGCTGACTTCAAAAATTGAAGATTGCGATGATCAGTAAAAACTGTCACCACATGCTTGTCTCCTAATAAGTAATGTCTCCAATCCTGAAAGGCATCTTTGACAGCTAATAATTCCTTATCAGCAACAGAATACTTCAACTTAGGAGCTGTCAACTTTCGAGAGCGAAAAGCAACTGTAAGCAATTGCCCATTTAACGTATTTGTTTGAGACAGTACTCCTCCAGTAGCAAAATCTAAGGCATCCATTTCCACATAAAAAGCCTCCTCCGAGTTTGAATGCATTAAGATAGGAGCAGATGTGAATGCTTCTTTCAAACAATTGAAGGACTTCTCAGCATCTTCCGACCAGAAAAACTTCACCCGCTTCTTTAACAAACGAGTGATGGGACTGGCCTTCTTGTATAAGACGGCTGTAAAAATTGGCAAAACCAATAAAACTTTGAATCTCTTTCACATCTCTTGAAGTTGGCCAATTCTTGATTGCAATCACCTTAGCAGGATCCATAGAAACTCCCTTAGGAGAAAGAATGAAATCTAAAAACTGCACTCGATTTGCATGAAAGGTGGATTTTTTATAATTTTACATAGAGATGATTTTCTAGCAGAGTTTCCAAAATTGCCCTTACATGCTTGACATGGTTATCAAAACTATCAGAGAATACCAAAATTTCATCTATGTAAACCACAGCTACCCTATCCAGAAATTCCCTTAAAATATCACTTACAAAATACTGAAATGCTGCTGGGGCATTACAAAGACAAAACTGCATAACTTGGTATTCATACAGGCCAAATTTGGTCCTGAAAGCTGTCTTCGATTCATCACCTTCAGCAACCCGCGCCAGATGATAAGCGCCTCTCAAATCCAATTTCGTAAAAATCTTCGCCCCTTTAACCTAATCCAATAATTCTGAAATTATCGATAAAGGGTATCGATTCTTGATTGTTGCTTGATTCAATGCCCTATAATCAATGCAAGCTCTAAGAGTTCCATCCTTCTTGGGAATGAAAAACAGGGGAGATGATACAGGATATTGAGAGGGTCTGATAAACCCACACTAAATATATTCATCAAGGTATTTTTTAAGATGCAAGTATTGCATAAATGCGACTACAAGGGAGATTTGCCCCAGGTTCTTGTTCAATTTTACAATCATACTTCCTATAAGGAGGCAATCACGCTGCATTCCTCTTATCAAACACTTTAGCTAAATCTTAATACTCAATAGGAATTTTCTTTAACTCCAAAACACACACCAAATTAGATTGTGAAGCCAAACTGGAGGCTGGCGAACCTTCTGACTTCCTATCTCTGGCATGGACACAATTTTGCTTGCAATACTCTGAAGTCATTTCTACAGTACGTTTCTCCCAATCTATCCTTGGATTATGATCCGTTAACCAAGGTAACCCCAAAATAATTTGAAATTGAGGAGCATCAATTAAATTAAATCTCAAATATTCTTGATGACCACCCAAGTCTGACAATTCATCATCGTCATCAACAAATCTTTATTCGGCTGCAGATTCAACCATAAAAGACTGCATAAAGCAAGTAAACATTTTGTGCATTTAACAAAACCAAATTTGTAACATGTATACAATTAAACCATTTGATCAATTGACAATAAAATCATTTTCCAACAAAGTTCCGGCGCCGAACAGCGGAAGAAACGTACTTATAGATCATTAAGCAGATAAATTCATCTTTTAAAAGAAGGAGATGATGTAGCGCAGCTTTACACTTTCTTATATTTAAAAATCTTAATAATGGTTTTAAAAAAAAACGTCTTAGGATACCATAAAGTTTACAAAAAAACATAAAATATAAAGTGCTCTGTTCCGATTCTGAGTCACAAGGACACAGGTCCAATTTAGCATCACAATACACATCACGTGGGTACGAAACCAGTAAATAAGCAGTGCCCATCCTGAACCTTATGAAATAAAACATTTTAACATGATTAAAAAAAGAAGAAAGATAGGGCTCAGTGCCTGGGGTGCAAACCAACAATGAGTGTTCAACAACCCTTTTCTTTGTCAACTCTTTAGGATCTCTGACTGAGTAGGACTAAAACAGGTAAACTCTTTTCGGCTGAGCTCTTGAGATTTTGACTATGTTTCCGGGGGTGTCGCTACATTCTGATAAACCCAACTTCCCCAGTAAATCATAGCTATACATAATCCAAGGAATTTTCTTTACACAATCCAACTTTAAACAGTCAGTGATTATAGCATGGTTCAAGGCTGTCTCTCCTTTTGCCCAGATGTTACGCCAGAGCAAAAGAGGTGCTAGTTGCAAACGAAAAGATAAAGGGGTCACACCTAGTTCGTTATGACAAATCGTAGCAGGAGTGCTTTTCGGGACTGTCAATAAACCTTTCAAGAACATGTTTTCAGCCCTCTGCAGTCCCGTAGCATTACAAAATCCCAAGACACCGGCACCATACATAGTGATGGCACATGTGCGAGCTTTATAGATGTCTATCATAGTTTTTATAGGCGGAGAGCCTAGTTTTTTTTGTAAATCTGAACATGGCCTCAATATTTTGATTTAAAAAAACAATTCTTGCCTCAATTAAGTGAGACCAGGAATTTTTTTGATTGAAAAGAATGACCAAATAACAAAAGGTGGGTACATGAAGAAATGTTTCACTATTTATAAAAAACAAGTTTTTAAAATTGTGGGGTGTTTGCCCACCACCATAACATGAGATTTTGCGACATTTGTTTTCAGGCCAAGGTCACTCATAAAATTATTAAAACCAATTAAAAGCCTCTGCAACCCCACCCCAGTTCTGGACATTAACACACAATCATCAGCATATAAAAGTGCTGGGAGAGGTCTGCGGCCTATTCACGCTGCGTCTATATTCCCATTATCAAGATTGCTCTCTAAATCATGAATGTATAGACAAAATAAAAAAGGGGCAAGGACGCAACCTTGTCGGACCCCGCGATCCATCTTTATTGGAGCGGTTAGTTCACCATTTATGCCGTACCGCACTCGACCCGTAACACCCTGATGCATTGCTGCTAAAAAGTGGACAATTGGTGGTTCAATGCCCATGGATAGCATCTTCTCCCAAAGTCTCCCCCTCTGCACCCAGTCAAAGGCAGACGTCAGGTATATGAACCCTAAATAAAGGGGTCCAGGCCTGGCTAAGGTGTATTTGCCGATGACCAGGTGCAGGTTGAGGCACAGTTCAACTGTGCCCAGACCTCTCCTAAACCCATATTGGACATCGGAGAACTTCCCCAAATCGGCTACCCAGGTCTCCAATCTCTCCAATATAACTCGACCCATACTTTTGCAGGTACTGTCAATTGAATATATGGGTCAATAACACTTAGGGTCCGACCTGTCTTCCTTTTTTAAAATAGGAACTATTATTACTGTTCTCCAGGAGTCAGGGGGACCCTGTGCTGCATAACATCTAAATAAATGTGTTAATAGCAGTAACCACAGGGGAAGGTTGGCTAAGAACAGATCCGCAGGTATACCATTGGGACCAGATGCCTTATTTTTCACAGTCTGGGATAGGGCTCTGTCCACTTCATCTAACGTCGGCAGTACCAGGGTGGGAGCCCCATATTGAAAGTTAGGGCTATCATATGAATTAATGCAACTTTTGTAAAGACTAGAGAAATGGTCTACCCAGAATTCATCTATAATTGTCATGTCAATACTGCCATTTTTGGAGCTATTAAAGTGCTCCTGATTTACGATGCGCCAAAAAGCCTAGAATCTTTACTTTGACTTGCCACATGGAGTTGGCCCCACACTTCTGGCCTAATTTCCATTTTGCGCTTCTTCAGCGCATGTTTGTAGGCATACCGTGAATATTTTATCTCCATGGGATTTCTGGGTTTTACTTTTAAGGCCTTTACCAATTTATTATGCTGTAGGCTACATTCGCTATTAAACCACCTATTGATGCTCTGTTGTTTAGAGCTTGATTTCTTAGTAAGTATCACCCTTGTTGTCTCAATAATTGCCTTGAAGGATTTCAACATGGATTCTGGATTAATGTTGTCTTCCAGGCAATCTAGAATTTGGTTTAAGTTTGACTCTATGATCTGCTTGAGGACAGAGTCAGGGTTTACAGCAGACCATTTTCGTAAAAGCCCCTTATTTCTGTCATAAGTCAAAGGCAATATTCTAGCGGACACACTTAATTCTTCAGAAGGTGTCACCAGCTCCAATGACAAAGGATAATGGGTGCTAAAACCATTTTTATGGATGTTAAAAAGCACTGAGTACGGGTTAAAATAATAAGATAAGGCAATAAAATCAATTAGGGTGCCTCAGCCTCTCCCAACATATGATACTAAATCTACACTTGTTTCTTCTAGGAGATCAATAGTTAAAAAAAGAGAATATTTTATCAGCAGCGAGTTAAATATATTCCCACAAGGGTTGTGGTCAAAATGTTGGCCACCTTCGCTTGCCCCCATCGGTAAATAACAAGCCGAACACTTAGAAAGGGGTCACACCTTGCAATTAAAATCGCCTCCCCAGAGCACAACAAAATCCATATTAATCTCCTCAATGTGCTTTGTTAGTGTAGTTTCCAGTTCTTGAGCAATACTGGTATTTAAAACATTAAAGTTGTTATGATAAAAATTAACAATTACCAGCGTCAAATTTTTCCTATACAAAATATTAATAATCTGAAAGTGCGGGGAATCAAGACAAGTTTTTCCCAGTCTTCTATTTAAAGTTGTCGAAACAAAGGTAAGATGCCCTCCTTTATTATGACCACCTAAAGAAGCTCTGGCGGATGTCTGACAATTCAATAGTTTCAGTTTCCTTCGTGATGGGTCCTGATGTTAATTAGTTCCATCAACTGCACGAACAGTTTCAAATACATTCTTAGGAATAGATTGTATTCCCATCTGTTCTGCATATTTTTTCTCACAAAAATTGCCAGTAGCTCCCAAGTCTATCATTACTGACACCTCTTTAATTTCCGACTCTCTAAATTTGACTGTCATGGAAACAATCAGATGAGGTGCCGCCGATTGAAGAGTGTTGGCCACGTGATGAATACCTGGAGTTGACTTCCTTCTTTCCCATCAAAGCAGCTCCTCCTACTTCTGGGATTGATCTTTTCCCGAAAGATTTGATTTGGGTTTCTTCAAACAATCCTTAACAAAATGTCCTGCATTTCCCCCAGTACATGCACAGATTCCTTGTTCTTCTCTTTTCCTTTTCTTCTTTAGAAAGAGGACCCCTAATCGATCCAGTCTGCATTGGTTCTTCACTTGAAGATGTTTCAGGTTTTGTAATTTCCGTCTTAATGCGATCAAACCGTGGAGGGAAAGGACAAATGTCTCTTTTCTTTTCACTTCTTCTTTTGCTAAGTCGCTCAATTTGTAAAACTAAATCAATTAATTCTGAGAATTCTTGTGGTCGTTTAGGAATTTGAGCCAATGCAGCTTTCAATTCTTCTTTTAATCCACAATAAAAAAATTGCTGTTCTTTTACTCTCTGGCCATTCTGTCTCCACAATTAATTTATTGAACTGAGAAATGTAAGCTGTAAGATCCCGATTTCCTTGTCTTAAATCCAATAACTCATTGGCAGTTGCCTGATTTGCAGATCGCCTGTCAAAAATTCTAAGAAATTCTGATTTAAATTTTTCGAAATCATACAGTATTGGATCATTTTGGGAGACAAGAGTCATTGACCAGGCAGCAGCATCACCACTCAAATAAGACAGCATGAACCCCACCCTAGACTGCTCTTCAGAAAACACCACAGGCCTACAAAGAAAATGTAATGAACATTGAGTCAAAAAGATTTGCGCCTTATTTGGATCACCACTAAACCTCTTAGGAGGGGCCAATGGTATGATTGAAGATATAGCATGGATTACTTGAGTGGCTACCTCAGAAACTGGCTGGGAAGTAGATTGTTTAAAAGTTTCAGAACTACTTGGTAAAGATGTTCCTGCCACTAACTCATCCATTCTCTGCAAGACATGATGAGTTTCCTCTTGGGAACGTCTTATCTCTTATCTTAAGGTTTTATTATTCTCAACAGTACTAGTTAGCTGCTTTTGTATCCCATCTAAAATGGTGCCTAAAGCCTTAAGATCTAACCCTTCTGCCATCTTCAGCTCGGGTGGATACATTTTTATGGCACTTCTATCTGTCGGAGTACCTGATATAGTTCCACAGGAGCTGAAGCTAAATCCCAAATCCTCCTCACCACTGTCCATGCTTGCAAGTGAAAACTTGCCAGTACTGAACAATAGTTTGGGGGAAAAGGGAAGTGGAGAAAATAACAAGAGAGACTGCCTTGAGGAGATTGATGTTCTGCTTCCTTAACCTTCTCTATGCACCAGGGTAGGTGAAGATGTACCTGTAAACACAAAAGAAGAATACAATATCCTTACAAACAACTAATTACATTTCTTACAATTTTAACTTTTTCAACCTTTACCCTATATTTCCAGAGCTTGAGCCTCTCTCTTTTTTAGTTAGAACTTGATCCTATAAGATGAGTTCTGACTGCCTTGCTGTATTTTCAATAGCTTCTGATTTAGTTGATTCCTTGTCTTTCTTCTTTCTTGTCGTTGTACTTGTATAGATCTATACAGAATCTCTCAGCTCAGTTGTTAAATTCCTTGTTGTTGAGTCTTAAAAATAAATTGTAGCTTAATTAACTGAATTTCCGCTTAGAGTCTTTTCTTTTTCAGCAAGAGTAACTCCTGTGTCACTTTTATTTTATCTTGGTAGTCTTTATTAAATGAAATTAGTACAGCTACTCTGAACACTGCTCCTGACTCCATAGCGTTGTTGTATTAACTTCTGTCTTTATCTTTTAGCGATGGAAATAAATACCTTTTACAACGTGCAGCCCTTACTGGGAACCAGAGGAAAATTCAGAGGGCGTACTTGTCGGCGATCGATCTGCTTCGTATCTTCTTCTTTTTTTTAACTGCCAGACATCTGTACTTCGTTCCCGGCAATTGCATGTCTGAACACGCGCTGAAAACTACATCGAGAAAGAAAATTGTGTTCCGCAATTACTTTCAAAACGGAACACTAAACACTGACCAATTTTCCTTAAAACTGTTCCAAAAACTACGGAGCTCTTCTGAGAAACGTCCAGTCTCCGTTTTTAAACAGTTGAAGTGCAACGCTTGTTTCAGGAGCACTTGCGCTGAGCCCTGCAAACCTCGCTCGCGCTAGAAAGACTAGACCGCTCACCTCCAAAACCATTATTCCAATCAGGAAAAGTTTGTATGACTTTCAGGCAGTGTCTGAGAGCCACCACTGAAAACAGCAAGAACCTCCTCAAAATGAGAAATCTTCTAGTCCTCTTAATTAATCCTCTGTCTTTCCTACTAATAAGATTAATTGAATTCCTGACACACTACCACTGGGTGCTGTGTCTCCTTAGGAGACAATCAACTGCAAATGTGGCACGCCTTCAGTTCCTTCTTAACTCACTCATCTAGATGAGAAAATGACACTTGATCTCTTAAGACTCTCTTCTTGGCCACAATACTACAGTATCCTTCATGGGCCAGCTCAATGACCAGCTGTCTGAGGCTTCCAGGAGTGACGATTCTTAAGCCTTGCAGTCAGTGGTGTAGTTAGATCTTTATCCACCCATGGCGATCCCTGCATTTGCTGCCCGCGGCGGGCACATGTAAGAGCGGGGGTGCTAGCAATTCCTGCCTTTAATGCCCTGCGACAGCTGCAGGTAAGAGCAGGGGAAGGCTGCTGCCCCCTAAACTCGTGCCATCTGGGGCGGACCTCCCCCTTGCTACACCACTGCTCGCAGTATTACACCTTCTTGGGTGATTGCTAGCTCATCCTGTACATTTTTGAACATTTGGAATTCAACATTATCGGCAAAGGGTGAGAACTTCTCCTCCATGATTGCATGGTAATAAGTTCTTGGTTTATGGCCATGTCTTTATCTGCATTGATGAAAGCAATGATTTGTTCCTCAGATAGATCCACTGGTGTGCTGGATCTCACAATAAAGTTGAGATACGCTCCACTGTAGCTACATCGAACTGTGACGATGTAGCGTCACCCGTGAAAAGTAGTCTGCTTGGCTTTGATCCTTCCCTGGTTTGTGCATGATCTCATAGTCATATTCTTGCAGTCTCAAACCCTCTTCTCAGTGCAAGGGGGCATCTTAGCCTTCGTGTTTCCAAAAATTATAAGCAATGCCTGGTAATGACAGTGAATCGTTTTCCATAGAGTTTTTCCAGATCATGAAACAACGATGGGAACCAGCTTGTGATCTCAGACTGAGCACAGAGTTTGTAATTGAGTGATATCAACCCCATGTCAGCAGCAGTGGCAAAACTGAGAAAACAGGTACTCAATGAAGTCCCTTGTAGAACATGAATGGTGGCTTGTACATATGTATTTTTGTGTATCGTCGCTGTAAACGATCCTTGGCTTTGTAGTGGCTCAGAAGCAATCCAAGTATATTCCTTCATGCCTGATGTAGTGAGGTGAGGCACAGGGAATATGCTGTTAATTTTTTCCACTGGCATGATATTTATCGATGCACCACTGTCTATGATGAAAGTTATCAGATCATCGTTTACTTTCAATGTGATTTTGGAATGGTGTCCAAATGACGTTTATCACTTTATTTGATAAGCAGTCTTTGAGATGTGATTTACTTTACAGGCAGCTATCCTCACATGTGCACGTCATTCTTCTGTAGATATTATCAGCGCACACCCATCTTCTTTGCTGATACTTAATAGTGATGTCGAAGAGCCTTGTACGATTGGCCTGACGACGATTGATCTTGCCTGGTTTCTACTTGTTGTAGCTGATGTTGGTTTTTGATTTTGTGGGTGTGGTGAGAGTCCCATCTTGACACACTTGATTTTCTTTGGCTCAGCACACAGTTATGAAATTATTATTTTTTCAGCAGCCTTTGCAGACCTGCCTAATGGCTGGACATTCATCTTCATGGGAAAACGAAAATCCACATTGGAAGCATAGCTTTGATTTCTTCGAAGATGTCGACCTACATGCCTCTTGCGTTTGATTGTGCTGGTTTTTCACAGCCACAGCCGATTCGTTGTGGGCTGTACCTGCTTCCATTTCAGCAGTTTGTCGGTTTGCTCATTCTTCTGCTCTTGCAGCCATCAGCATTTTTTACAAGCTGGGTGTTTCTCTTAACATGCGCATACTAAACAAATTTGAAAGTCAGCCATCAATGATTCCGAGGCGCATTGCTTCTCTATTAGTGAAATCACAGAATTTGCAATGTTTAATGAGTGTATCAAGTCTTTCAACAAATTTGTCCATTATTTCACCAACCTGTTTTCGTACTTGGTTGACAATATACCTTTCATAGTCGATACTCGGTATTGGGTTAAACTTGGCCTCCAACCCTTCTTTTACCTTTTGGTATGATTTTGCATCAGTCTGTGAAACTTTCGTTACCACTTCTTTCACTCCATCCCCTGCAAGGTTTTTCCAAGTATTTTATGACCCTCTTCTTTAGTGCATCTATGAAGTCATTAAATGTTTAGATTCACGCAGCCCACCTGGCACCAAGGTTCTGCTTCTTAGAATTGTTGAAGGGCGGTGGTGTCTTCAGGAACTCGGCTGCATTGTATTTTGAGCTCTCTTTTTCCACTATTGAGAGCATATGCTGTTGAGACAGCTTTTCCTGGCCCAAGCAACTTCTGAAATCACAACCCTTGTGCTTGAACTTTAATCCTGACACCCCATCTGAGTTTGTAAAATGTGTCGCTTGTCTTTGATTGTGAATAAATTCTCAGTTTCTCGTACCTGGTTGCCGCTGCCATTATCTTTGAGTTTTCAGGGCGTAGTGCAGGGTTTCCATCGACTGATTCACCAGCGCTTTTGAGGGGCTTTTTGAATGTGCTCTTCTGTAGGGCTGTCACTTTCCTTGGTCATGTATGGGCTGGAGCAGGGCTTTGACTCCACATGTACCAGCCACAGACTGCTTTGCATTGATTTGAAGCACATGTAGCATGCACAAGCCATTTGGCGTACAGTTACAAACTCTCTGGGAGAGCAGTCTTGTCTTCTTTGGGGCATGTATCCTCTACTCGTCACCAGATGTAGCATCTTCCCCAGCCCTGGAGCATGAGAATGAGATATGCCATAAGGGAGCTGCAGTCAAATGCTTCCTTATTCCTCAGCATACACTCACGCACTGCTCATTATCTCATACTCAACATTAACATTACCCTTACAGCTCCCCGCATATAACGTAGTTCCTGTTCAGAGTCTGCCCTAGAACAACATCTGTTGAGTGGTAAATCACTATGTCAACAGGTTTCTTTGTTTAAGGGCACTGGGCTCTCTTCTACTTGGTGTGGCATGCTTCATAAACAAGGCACTCCTAACTGTGGACATGGGAACACAGCAAGCTTTTTCTAGGGAAGTCTAGTGTGTATACTTGGGTTCTTCATAAGTTCTCAGATGAGATGATATCACTCCATCAGGGAGGTTGGTTACTAAAAGTGTTTTCAGAATGTATTTTAGGTGCATTTTATTACATCGTTACTGCCATTAGATTAAAAATCAAATGACATAAAGTGGGGATTTTTGCGAGGTTGGTTGCTAAAATTGTGTAATGGAAGCTATTTTAGCTGCATTTTAATAAATCCTTCCAACCACAAGAATAAAAATCAAGTGACATAAGATTGGGGTTTGTTTTGGTTCATATAAACAATATGGAGAGAGGGAGAAACTGTGCATGACACAGGTGGGAGACAGCGTTACAGCAAACAAATGATGGACGGAATGCTGACAATGCAAACATTCTCCCCCAGTCAAAAGATCTGGGTTAAATCCTTCGTTCTTTTGCCCACTACCTCACCCCAGTTTGGACCCAGCCATATGCAAATCAGACTTAACCCTGTGCCCCATGGGAACAGTCCAGACCGATCTGCCAGGTCAGGTCCTCCCTGGACCGGAAAGAAGCATCCTGGGACCGGTTTCAGGGTATGTCACCCTTCTTCAGCCAGGCTAGCTTGAATCCAGTGGCAGAGTGAGCAAGGGACCAACGTCTGGGCATACCCATCCCACTTAGCGTGAAAAGTGTTACAGCAAACAAATGATGGAACTGTTCCCATGGGGCACAGGGTCAAGACTGATTTGCATATGGCTGGGTCTAAATTGGGGTGGCGTAGTGGGCAAAAGAACGATGGATTTAAGATCACAGTAACATGGAAGCCAAGAGGGAAGAAGCACACAGCCGAGAAAACAAAGCAGGGGAGAAGGAGAAGCACATGAGGATGAGCCAAATGTGAAGGGGAGCAGTGGAGAAGCAGAGAGCAAAACAGAGCACTGTGGGTGGGGGAAGAGAAGTACACTAGGGAGATAGCAGGAAAACACAAGCATTCTAATGGAGTGCTTAACTAAAAAGAAAAAAGTGGTACCTGAAAAGTTAGCAGTGGAAGGGCCCAAATAATAAGGAGCCAGGAGGGAAGAAGCACACAGGTGAGAAAGCAAGGCAGGGGGCGTGCAAAAGCACATGAGGATGAGCACAATTCTGAGAGAAGCCGTAGAGAAGCAGAGAGCAAAACAGTGCACTGCGGATGGTGGAAGAGAAGTACACCAAACTAAAAAGAAAAATTAGTTCCCGAAATGTTAGCAGTGGAAGGACACAAGTAATAAGGTTATGCTCCAAGGGAGGGACAAACTCAAGAAAAGGAAGGAAAACACATACAAGCTAACAAATAAAAATCAAGCAAATGAGTGACAATAAAGCCAAACAATGGGAAGCAGGTGCGGGATCTATGTCACTTTAAGCTGGCATTAGGCCTTTTTGCAAACAGACAGCTTGTGTTGTTGGGTAGGCTAAACCTAAAAAGGATTGCCCTTTTCACATGAATTTTTATTTTGGTCATAGGGAACATATTAATTGACAGACATAATGGAAGGTTTAAAAACCTTTGGTTTCACGGATGAAGATTTTTCAAACTTGTTAGGACAAATAGCAGGACAGGATACCTATGTCGGAGCTACTTCCAAAGATAATATAGAATGGAATAAGTTAACAAATCTTAAAAAGAAAAACATGAGAATGGCCTCACATGCATTTTTTATGCTAGAGTACTTGAAGGTGGGGGTGATACCCTCAGGCTTGAGGATCAGAAATATTCCAGCCCTTTTCATAGAAGTCAGAAAATTCCTGGAGTGGTGGTCGCAAATTGCGAACCGCTGCTCGAGGGATTGGATGATTTTAATAGTGGAAACTGTACGTGAAATGCTGATTATTTTGGAACAAGAAGTAAATGTCTTAGAAGAAAAGCTCACGTCTAGCAATGCTCTAGATAAAGCTAAAAACAAATTGGCAAACATTAATCAAGAAATACAAGAATTTGATGACTATCTTGTAAAGAAAAAACCAGACAAACTCAAAAAAGACTGCAGGTGGTTTACACAAGATAAAATCTATCCATATCCGTCCCCTAATTTTTATCACGAAAGTAACCAAATTGGGGACCAATATCATCAACAGCCAAATAGGAGACAAAAAATGGTGACCTTTTCTGATACCAACTCTTCTGATTCGGACTTTGAGGGTCCCATGACAAGTGAAAGAACTCAGTATGATCCTAGAAATATAAGAGGTCCACAGTAAGATTCCTATCAAACAGCACCTTCTCCTTTTTTACCAAGGGGCAGGGGCACAGGCAGGATAAAATGTTCGAGACAAGAACGAAATTATTACC
Source organism: Triturus cristatus (assembly GCF_964204655.1). Taxonomy (NCBI): domain Eukaryota; kingdom Metazoa; phylum Chordata; class Amphibia; order Caudata; family Salamandridae; genus Triturus; species Triturus cristatus. The sequence goes on from NC_140580.1 coordinate 1,061,305,891, forward strand.
CACAGATGGACCCACCACATCCGCAGCCTTATATGCGGACTCGCAACCATCAATATTGGAAATCGGAGCCAATAATCAAAATAATAAAGAATTGATACCTATCTTTAATCTGTTGAGACACCAACTTTCACAAGAGGAGACGAGTCTCCTTAGTAAGGGTTTGTCTTTTGTTCCCAGTACTCAGCTTAACCTGTTTAAGTTACATCAAGATCTCTTTGCATTTTTTAGAAAAATCAGACTCCACAAATATATGGCATTAAGAGATCCTTTAGAGGAAGATGTAAATTATTTGGGCTGTAAGCCCCCTACAACTTTCACCCCCACTCTAGATATGGTTGGCCCTGAAGTGGAAAGTTTGGAAAAATCTGTTCTGAAGGAGGTAACGAGGATGACTAAATTTGTCCCTAAGGTGACACCGAATCTGACTTACAATAAGAGAAAGGCGCTGTGTGATTTACAACAGAATCAATCCATAACGATCAAACTGTGTGATAAAGCCGGTGGGATAGTTATGATGTACATGGACAACTACACAAATAAAATAGAGACTATGCTACAAGGATCAGAACATTACCAAAAGGCTAGGATGTCAGCTCTCACTAGATTAAAAACACAAATAGAGATGATCACCTCAAAAGCCTTTGCTGATGGGTACATCTGTTAAAAGGAGTTAGATTTTCTCACTAAGCCAAATGCAGTTACCCCAGTCCTTTATGGCATCCCTAAAACGCATAAGAATGTCTTGGATCCACCTCTTAGACAGATCATATCGGCCATCAACTCTAGTACTGAACCCTTGTCACAATATGTGGACGCTTTTCTGTGCCCTTTGACTACCCAATATGCTTCCTTCATCAAAGATACAGGCAACATGATAAATACATTGGAACATCAACCTTTCAATCAACAGACGCAGTATATGGTGATCTTAGACATCGAGTCTTTATATACTAACATACCCCAGGACCTGGCCATAGAGTCTGTGGCAGCTCTTTTGGCCAGGACACCTGGGGATAGACCTGATCAATGTATTTTAGACTGCCTTGATATTGTCTTACACCACAACTACTTTCAGTTTCAAGATACCCTAAACCAACAAACGAAGGGCACCAGCATAGGCGCATCTTGTGCGCCGAGTGTGGCGAATATATACATGGGAGAATGTGAGCGTAAACACATTTTTAATGAGGCAGCGCCCTTTTATGAAAACATCACTTATTGGCATAGGTTCATAGATTATATTTTCTTCATCTGGACAGGGATGGAGCAGGAATTACTGGAATTTGTAGCTTGGCTTAACCACAGTGATGCCACTTTGAGATTTACGAGCAAATATTCAAAGGAACGGGTGGAATTCCTGGATATCTGGATTTTGGGAAGACAAGGACAAATGGAAGTAAGCCTATATAGAAAACCGACAGCCAAAAATACTATCCTAGAACATGGCAGCTATCACCCGGTATGTCAAAAGGATTCAATAACCTTTGGTGAATTCCTTAGGAAAAGGAGAAATTGTACCACAATGAAAGACTTTGTTGAGAATGCAGAACAACTTAAAGGGCGCCTCCTACTTAGAGGGTACCCAAGAAATTGGTACGTCAATCATTTAAACGTGCAAAGTATTATAACAGAGATGAACTACTGGAAGGAAGAAATCAACAGTCCCTAGAAATAATAGTATGTGTAGTAGACCACTCAACTATGAATAGGAAAATTAAACAAATTATTGATAAAAACTGGCGTATCTTGACAGTCAATGAAGACACTTTAAAAAAACCTATTGTTGCCTTTAGGAGGAATGCGAACCTTCGAGACAAACTGGTCCATAGCAGACCTAGAAAGAAGAATACTAAGACACACACCACATTGGGAGGACTCCCTGCCATAGTGGGCAACTACAGGTGTAGCAATTGCCATGCCTTTACTTCTGCCAACATTAAAAAAAACTGGAAATATGGTGAAAAGACAGGCCAACTGACTCAAATGACGAACTGCAGGAGTATGAACATAGTTTATCTTATCCTGTGCCCCTGTGGCCTAGGTTACATAGGGGAAACAGGACGCGAATTTTGCGTCAGATATTCTGAACATAAATCAGCCATCAGAACCTTAAAGACACAAGCACCATTGGTGAAACATTGTGTGGAATTTGGCCACTCTGAGGATCAACTAACTTGGCTGATATTGGAGCATGTCCATACACCACCAGGTAAAGAGGTGGAAAACATGAGAAAAACAAGAGAAACCTTCTGGATTTTTTCCCTTGATACTGTACGTAAAGGATTGAATGAGGAAATTACTTGGCTGGTCACATGAAATAAAACAAGCAGCGTATAACGTCCTGCCCGACGTAGTTATATCTGATTCCCTCCCTTGCAATGACATCTTGTAGTTTCTGTGCACATAAAATTCTGCCTGATATATCTAATATCAAGAAAGAATAACAAATTAATATTTCATGTTAAAACTGGAGATATATCTGCTTTCTTTTTCTCTTTTTCTTTTTTGCCTATAACACACTTAAAGTACTTGATCAAAACTAATCAGAGAGGGCAGCACTTTCTACATAGGGAGAGCATTTAGATTGGGATTCTGGATTTATTTTGTGTTCACTTCAAGGGACACCTCCATCGAATGATAAGTACGTGACAAGGTGGTATCTTTTCATCAAAACTAAGACCTTATTGTAGTATGCGTTCTAGTCCTCGCAAGCTGCGTGGCTACGCAGCGCGCGAGGGCAGAGCGCGCTAAGGGACAATGCGCATGCGCGAGAAGCGGAACGGCAGAGAGAGCGGAGCCGCGGCACGGAGCAGGGTGTGTTGGCCCGGCGCTCTTGCGTGTGTGACACAATAAAGTTAATACAGTGTTCCTGCACCCCTGAGTTATGTGTTCCTTTTAGTGGAGATACTTACTACACCACAGTGGCGACGAGACTGGGACATATCTGCAACTACAGACAGCAGAAGAATCCTGACCCACTGACTCGGAGCGCAGGCCAGAGCAGCAGTAGCCAGCCAAGGGGGAAGACAGGAAGAAGACCAGTCCCAGAAGAAAACACACGAAGAGCGTGGCAGAGGCAGCGGAAAAAGGTACAGACCACGTGCAGAGACCGATAGAAGGCGCCCAACCGCAAGAGGCACACGCGAGGCCTAGTCATAGTGAACCTGGCGGAAGCGGCAGCACGCAGCGACGGGGGGTCGGAAGAGGAGCAACAGCAGGAGCAGACACAACCAGAGAGGGGAGACATGCCAGATAGTCCGAGAGGCCCAGGAGAGGTGCCAGGAAGGAGGGGGGAGATGAGCACCCAAGGATCTTCACTGACGGCGCTAATACCGTTTCTGCCAAGACCAGAAGAACCCCAAATGAAGTGGGAGGATTGGCGGGAATATTTAAAGAACTACCTAGCGGCCCTCGAAGATGAAAACGGAGAAGCGTTCCCCAGCACGAGAAAGAAAAGAATACTCCTGCACAATTTAGGCCCGGAAGGCATAAGAGTCTACCAGAATCTAGTGCCGCAACTCCGGCAAAACGCGGACGATGATGTACTTAAACACGCCATGGAGGACCTCGATGCCCACTACCGCCCAGCGGTGAGTGTCTCGATAGATAGGTACAACTTCCAACAGAGGAAACAAGAGCCGGGAGAAACCATCGATGAATACGTAGCGGCATTGAAGAAACTGGCGGTGACATGCAAATACGGAGCTCTGCACGATGAGTTCATCAAGGACCAAATCGTCATGCATACTACGAACAAGAGTGTACAAGACAAGCTGTGGGCGAATAGTGAGGCGCCACTAAAAGAAGTGATTGCGATGGTGAAGAAAGCGGAGTTGACTAAACGGTGCGCGGAAGCGGCAAAAAGGGAAGTGGTCCCGAAGACCATGGTGAACAAAGTGGATGACGCAGAAGCACTGGGAAGAAGCAAACAACCGGCCCAGGAGAGCAGAGGACCCCCGAAATGTAAAGGGAAGACTGGACAAACGTGGAAGCCGACTAGAGACAACAACGGAGCTTGCTACAGATGCAGCAGCCCTGCACATACAGCTCAGGACAAGAGATGCCCAGCGTTCCGATCGAAGTGTATGTTCTGCGGCATAATGGGCCACTATGAAAAAGTCTGCCGAAGGAAGACGAAGAGACCCGTGGTGAAGTACGTGGAACAAGAGCAACGGGAGGAGGAAGAAGAGTAGGAGGAAGACGTGGAGGTCCTGTGTGTCGATGACCAGGTGCTGGGGATAGACGGGAAGAGAACCCGCAAACCCCAATGCGACATGAAGATCGGAGGGGTGAAAATCCAAATAGTAATAGACTCGGGATCCCCGTACACCATCATCCAGAAAGCAGTATGGAAGGAGCAATTCGAACCCACGTTGGGAACAAGGCTGGAACCACCAGACATTCGCCCAGTGTCGTATACAGGGGAACCGATACCCATGGCGGGGTACAGGAAACTAACCTTTGAATTCAGAGGAAGACAAGCCGAGTGCAAATTGTACATAGCGGAGAAAGGCCCCTCCGTACTGGGATGGATGGACCAAGGGGATCTAGGGATCAAACTAGACCTGGGAGGCGACACACAAGTCCTCATGACAGCGCCAGGGAGCTGGCCGGTACTGGAAGCGATGAAGAATAAATTCCCGAAGGTGTTCGGAGGAAAGGTGGGGAAGCTGGAGAAATTTACACACAAGATAGTTCTCAAAGAAAACTCCAGTCCAGTGTCCCACAAAGTCAGAAATATACCCCTAGCGGTGAAAGACGCGGTGCAGACGGAGCTACACCGACTGGAAAAGGAGGGGATAATAGAGCCGATCGACAGTGCGGAATGGCTCGCCCCCTTGGTAGTGGCGATGAAACCAAATGGGAAAGTCCGTTTGTGTGTGGACCTTCGGGAACTAAACAAGTGTCTCATAGTGGAGAAATTCCCATTACCTAGCATCGAAGAAATGCTAGCCAAGACCAAAGGGGTAAAGTGGTTCTCCACCATCGACCTAACGTCCGCCTATCACCAGATAGACCTACACCCGACAAGCAGGAAATTGACATCGTTTATCACACCCTTTGGGTGCTACCAATTCCGGAGAATGCCATTTGGCCTCGCCTCCGCAGCGGCGCAGTTCCAAAAACTGATGCATCGTCTGTTTCAGGACATCGAGGGCGTCCAGTATTTTCAGGACGATATACTTGTGATGGGAACAGATAGAAGAAACCACGATGAGAGGCTGGAAAAGGTACTCAGATCACATCACACAACATTTTGCGAGCGGAAGCAACTTTCCAATCGAGATACTTTTTTATCCGATCAGTGAGACCAATCCTGCATAATTATATGCGTGTCTCCCAGTTCTGCCATCATCTCACTCGTAAACCCACTATCTACACGTTCCGCCGCATCCGAGTAGTTGTCAGAATACCATCTGACACTATTAGCAAATTAAGAGTCACAGATTTTATCTCTCGCATTAAATATATTTCTACAAGACAAATTACGGTCTGACATATGAACATCAATTTCCCAACCTATTGGGTTGAAAACGAATAAAAATACCCCTTTCCTTACCAGGAATCACCTAATAGAAGGGAACCAAACAAAGGAAAGAAAGAAATAATATTTCTGGTCGATATTTCCCCTACATACACATGTCATTGATCTACCTCCTGTTAACTACATAAATTTGTTGTGGCTACTCCTGACGAAGGCACTCTGTGCCGAAACGCGCGTCGTGAAGATTTTTTATGTTTTGCCACTATGTGTAATCTATATCATTGAATTGTATTATTGAAAATTCCAATTTTATTGTATATTGTTATTTCACTACATGTGATTTTATATGTCTTTTTTTAATTAAAATTGTGAACTGCATTATTTGTTTGTTTTTCCATTTCTGTGCTTTATCAATTCGAACTATTAGTCGTATATGTTTGCCTGGGAACTATATTTTCCATTGTGTAAAGTGGTTCTCCACCATCGACCTAACGTCCGCCTATCACCAGATAGACCTACACCCGACAAGCAGGAAATTGACATCGTTTATCACACCCTTTGGGTGCTACCAATTCCGGAGAATGCCATTTGGCCTCGCCTCCGCAGCGGCGCAGTTCCAAAAACTGATGCATCGTCTGTTTCAGGACATTGAGGGCGTCCAGTATTTTCAGGACGATATACTTGTGATGGGAACAGATAGAAGAAACCACGATGAGAGGCTGGAAAAGGTACTCAGAGTACTAGAAGACAAAGGCCTGACTGCGGAATGGGAAAAGTGCAGGCTGGGGATGACATCAGTCACGTATCTAGGTCACGAGATAGGAGGACACGGCATCACCCCTAAAAGAGTGAATGTGGAGGCGATATGCAACAACAAAGAAGAAGTAAGGTCCTTCTTAGGGATGGCAGAGTATTACAGCAAATTCGTGCCACACTTTGCCACCAAGACACATCACCTCAGACAACTAACGAGGGACAAAACGACTTACAAATGGACAGAGGACACACAAAAGGAATTTGAGGCCCTGAAGAAAGACATCAGTCAAGCGGTGCCCTTGCATGGTTATGATCCACTCGGCCGGTCAATACTGACAACAGATGCCAGCGAAAAAGGACTAGGGGCAGTACTCATGCAGGAAAGAAGTGATGGACTGGTGGAAACACTCAGCTTCGCGTCCAGGACACTATCACCCACTGAGCAGAAATACAGTGTGATTGAAAAGGAGATGCTAGCTGTGGTGTGGGCTATGGGAAAATATCGCCAATTCTTATGGGGCACAAGATTCCTACTTAAGACGGACCACAAGCCCTTGGTCAAGGTGCTCACCTCTAGCGGACATGCTGGTGCCACACCCCGCATAGCAAAAATGACGCTCAAACTGCTAGAGTACAGATACGACGTGGAGTACATTCCGGGGACGAGGAACAAGGTGGCAGACTATCTTAGCAGAGCAGCAGCCATGGAAGGAGCCCCGGACACGACCACCGAGGAAGACGAGATGGTGGCAGTAATGGACGACTCCAGAAAGGGTAATAAGCAAACAAGACTGGATACAGGCGTATGGAGAAGATGAGGAAATTCGCAAAGTCAAAGAACACATAATACGGGGATGGCCAGAGAAGAAACGGCTAGGAGAGGCACTCCGAAAATATTATGAAGTCCGAGAAGAATTATCAGTGGGAAACTAAGGAATATTCCTGTACAGGAGAGACAAAGTGGTTCCCCCGGCAGCAGTGGTCCCCCGATTAATTGCAATGCTACACGAAGGGCACTTAGGAATAGTAAAATCTAAGGCGAGGGCGAAGCACATGTACTGGTGGCCAGGAATGGACGCTCAGGTGGAAAGGCAAGTGAGAGAGTGCAACCAGTGCCAAAGAGCAGACAAGACGCTGGTTCCCCTACGGCCGGCGCTAGGGAAATTCCCCTTACCAAGTGGGCCGTGGGAAGACGTGGCGGTGGACATCCTGGGACCGGTGCTGGACATCCACGGAACGCCCCAATACCTCTATGTCCTGGTCGACAAGTATTCCAAATGGCCGGAGATACACATACAGGAAGAAATGGAATCAGAGACAGTGATAAAATTTCTCACCTCGGTCTTCCTAAGGGAAGGCATCCCCAGAACGATATTGAGTGACAACGGACCCCAATTTAGATCCAAAAAATGGAACAAGTACGCGGAGCGAAATGGGATCAAATTACTACAAAAGACACTGAAAATCCTGAGGTCTAAAATGGCAAGGAGAAAAGGTGGTGTGTGAAATGAGGAACAAAAGTCTAATGTACGTGGTGTAATGCCAAAACCTTGGAAACGTGGTGGTTCACTCACCCTAGGGTAACGAACCCCATCACATGGGATTCTCATCCCAAAGAAAAATCTCGAACTCTCAGGGGGCAGCAAGCCCCTCAACGAGAGATAAGAGCTTTTGTTTTGCTGTTTGTGTTGTGCACCTAAAGGTGGAGTAAATCCACATATAAACTGGGTATGAGTGGGGGGTGCAGTGCTGATGAAATAGTAGTGCAATAGGAGTGTGTTTAAAACTAGTTACGGGACGGCCAGGAGGACTCTCTTGGACACTGCCGTGCCGATGCTAGATTAAAAGAAGTGAAAGCCCCACTAATTCGATGTAATCAATGGAGCAATGTACAAGATGGTGGTCAACATGTTTCGGCCGTGGCGCCTAGGTTGGCTCGGCTTTCATCAGGACCTTATAAGCTACTGCAAGAATGAAAAATGACGTAACAAAGGATACAGAGGGCACCCTCAAAATTGCTTGTAGGGTGTGCGTCTCCTCAACGATACAAACATCACCCGTGTAAACTGGGTGGAAAATGGACCTCCACCTGGCAACCGCTCAGGAAGGAACACCGCTCTCTCCGTCGGGGAACCGGGCTGGAATGAGCCTGCAGCCGAAGGTCAAATTACTACACACTGCAGTGTACAACCCGTCGAGCAATGGACAGGTAGAGCGCTTCAATAGAGTGCTAATGGGATCCATCCAAGCAGCCATCATGATGGGGAAAGACTGGGAGAAAGAGATACAGAAAACGGTGTGGGCCTACTGCATCACCCCCACGGGGACGGGGTACAGCCCCTTCCAAATCCTAAGGGGGAGACACCCCTTCACCAAGGACAACATAATGTGGAGGGAAAAGACGATCACAAGCAAATGGTCTCCGGCGGTAGTACAACACAACCTGGAGAAGGCCCAGAGAGTGTACACGGAGTACTACAACCAAAGACGGAAGGCCAAAAACGCCACTCTGGAGAAAGTGGAGTGGGTGAGAGTCAAGTTAGCGGTACGAAGGAAGAAGGGAGACAGCAAGTACAGTCCACCTCTACAAGTGGAGGAGGTATATGAGAGAGCCGCCTTACTCAGCTATGGGAACGTGTGGTCCCACGACCGCATGGCGAAATGCAACAAGATCCTAAAATGGCCAGAGGAAGAGAACGAGAAATTATCCTATGAGACATACACAAAAGAATGGAGTAAACTCCCTGAAGGAAGAGGCATACAAGAGAGAGAGTACAGTGAGGAGCAGGGAGACCAGGGGACGATGGAATTGGAAGAGCTACAGACGGAGGAAGGCCACAGCCCGGACAGAGTGGGGCGAGGTGACCCCCGAGGCATGGAGGGGAGCCCAGCCGTAAGCAATGATCCTGGAAATCCCGGCACCCCGGTAAGAAGTACCCGAGCTGGCAGAGTGATTGTGAGGCCTAGCCGCTTCAAAGACTTTGAACTAGATGGAGGGTGTATACCCTAGAGACTGTGAGGACTGCATGTTATTTGGGCCATGGAAAAGGAGGGAGATATGTAGTGTGCGTTCTAGTCCTCGCACGCTGCGTGGCTACACAGCGCGCGAGGGCAGAGCGCGCTAAGGGACAATGCGCATGCGCGAGAAGCGGAACGGCAGAGAGAGCGGAGCCGCGGCACGGAGCAGGGTGTGTTGGCCCGGCGCTCTTGCGTGTGTGACACAATAAAGTTAATACAGTGTTCCTGCACCCCTGAGTTATGTGTTCCTTTTAGTGGAGATACTTACTACGCCACACTTATACCAGAGCGGAACAGTGACTAATTAGCCCCCTCTAATTATTCAATACTCATCTCTAATGACGGGACTATATAATGCAACATAAATATCAGACATGGATCTCTGGTCCAATGCTTATACTGAGGCTGTGGTCAATAGGTAATAGGACTTTTTTAGTTTTGCAATAGTATCAGCATGTAGATTGTGTCACTTACTTTAGGCAAACAGACAAGTCGGCACTTTTCGATGATATTTAAGTACGTTATAATATGGCACTGACGTTCCACAAGGGCGTTTACCTCTTTATTTACAAACGCGACGGAACACCATGTTAGTAAAAGCTACGTGTTTCCGACATGACGAAACTTTGTGCGCGCGCTCTTAAATACAAACAAAGAGCAAACATTCACATGCGAACAACGGAAGCGGTGCACTCCATGTTACGAACAGATACGTGAGAGACAAACCTACATGCTGGTAAGTCTAATCAAGTTGCACGCTTGTGCATTTAGAGGAACTGGGTTCTAATCCAAATTAGGGTTTTGTGAGTTATGTACAACAATAGCGTTAACAAAATAATTGCATGTCTGTTAGAGTTCGCATTATTTATATGCTTTTCTATTTAATAACAATGAAGCAGTGCCGCAAACGAGTCTAGACTTTTCAAGACCCAGACAGGCTTTTATGATTCAAATTCATTTATTTACAGTCAAGCAGGTAACTCTGCCTTTGACTAAACACAGGACAAATTAGAGCGTCCCGATGGGGTAATACTCCGTAGCGTATGAGTCTGCAGAATTGTATCGGCCTATTATTATACAAAGACGGGTATAGATTGTACGCTTATTTTCCAATAGTACTTCTAAGTAGATGAGGCTACAGAATTAGTTTGGTCTCCCATTCAATTTTAAAATATCATTTTCTATGCAAGATATAGGCATCATCTCACTAGAATAGTAAAACTGGATCTTTTATGTTTTCCTAGGATAACACCAGCACAAGCATCCTTACGAAGTTTTGGATTACAAAACTTTTGCATGTCTATCTAACCTTTAGAGGCATACGCCCCATAAAAGACGAACCTTGAACTGCATTTTTATGGTAAGAATCAGGATTACAGCCTTTTGATAAGTCACTTCATCCTGATGAAACTTAGCGCTCGAGATACAATGAACATTTTTATACATTTGATGTTTCCTTGTAGAACCGGTTTGGCCCGCTCAAGCGCATTTTCGTCTAACTTTTGCTTATTTGAGATGAGGAGGTTGTCACCCTCATTAATCAACTTTGGATGATAAAAGCCATACATAGGCTTGACTATTCGTCCTTTCAGGTGCCAGATTATTGTAGTTTGTCATATTCAATTTACTTATATTGTATCCATACATTGGTTATGGATTACACTTGATCGGTTTTCTGTTCTTTGACTTTTAATCTTTTCCTTTGGTCTTGGGACATTTGGAAGCTTTTCTAAGAGAACCTGTCCTAGTTCTAATCTACACACTTTTTGGTGGATTGGTTACTTTTTCACTACTTTTATATCATATCTTTGAACACTTTGGTCTGCGAAACTGAGTCAATCAGAGCTTCGAGAGAATTTCTTTTATCTCAGTAGTCTCCATAAACGAACCATTAGGAGACACAGATTTTGCATTTAACCCCACGCATGTTTGGAGAAATATAAATGTATTAACTATTTTTTGCGAATCCACGTGGTGACATGACTAAAGCATGCATCAGCTCCCCACTATTAAAAACAATATTTACATATAAGAAAATAAAATTATCTTCTAAGTTGTTTACAGATACCCCTGCTCCTAGATTTTAATATTACTATACAATTATATATATTGGTCCTGATGAAGGTGGCAAAAAGAATTTATGCTCCACCGAAACGTACATCGACCAACACCATCTGGGGGTCCGCTCAGTAAAGATATAACTAAAGAACTTCCCTGAATTTATAGGACAATAAAACTACACAGGGAATTAGATTTACTTTTGCAATTTAAGAAATGCATTTATGAAATGATTTTCATTAAAAAAATCTATGTTTCTCTCGTTCACAGCCGGACCCCCATGGTCTTTCGTTAAATTGTATTTTGATTTTTATATTGTGTATGCTAGATAGAATGAGTGATAAGATATGGAGTGAGTATGTTGTGGTTATGTATGAGTGTGCTGGGGTATAGAAGTAGCAGTATTTGATCCATTCTTTGGTTACACTTGGATTATTTGTGTTATGTAAATGAATCTCATTATCCAATGATGTTATTTGAGAATCTCATGTGTTCATAAATGAATTGTTATATAAAAAAATCTGTTTTGAAAATGAAAAAACAACATATATACAAAAAAATTATAAATAAAAAATCATAGTGATTGAAAGCTATTGTTATTTTTATATGTATTTCACTTTTATTAAGTAAAAAAATGTTCTTCTTTTTGTGGGGAGCTCTCAAGCCATTGGATACACCCAAAAGAAATATAGGTCAGCTAGAGGTCCTTTTTCAATTGTTGTTTGCTTCTGTCCCCCTCCTCTTGGACCTGAAATTAAAATAGGGGGAACCTTTTCTGTCTTCGTTAAACCTAAAAAGGGTTCATGGAGAAGACAGCTGCACCTAGTGGGTGAGAGCCCAGCGTCCTTAAACAAAGAAAAAACATTGATGTCAAGAGATTCCACTGAGCAGATAAATTGGTGCTGAATGTAATCGCAGTTGAACATCCATGAACAAAATGTTCATACTCAGAAAGGTGGCAATCCGCAAATACGCTTTATGTAGAAACTAGTTGCCACAGGCACAATGTAAGAAGTGGCAGTCCAGATCCTGGACTGAGATCAGCGTTGCCATGCTGTCCGTTGCCCCAAACGCATGCAAAGTGCTTAAAGAGGTCTGGATTGACAAAGATGTTTTCTGGTGGAATGAGTTTGAGGCAAGTCTCAGCAGAAGAAGTAAGAGAGATTGAAGGACACCCTTGGCCACATTATTTTGAACTTTCTGGTGTTAGAAGTAATGCGCTAATGTTAAGGTGCCACTCCTTTTTACTTTCTACGGGGCCAGAGTCAGAGATGGAGGTAAAGTGAAAGAGTGGGGAAGGTTGAAGGCAGCAAGCAGGGCAGGGTCTAAGAGAATCTAGGAAGAACTGAGTGGAGGTGGCACATGAGTCACAATATCAAGGAGGGCTTTTAATGAGAGCCCAATTCTGGCTTTGAATGAGTAGGTTGAGTTAAAAAGCTCTTTGGGACTCTTGTTAAATGCAGATGGGCCCCCTTTCATGATAGACCAGTACAGGGTAATCCTGCATAGGGATGGGCACAGTTTTAATTTACGCCCACATAGTCTGGTGAATCTGGAAAATGTCGTAATTTAGAAAGAATTATAAAGTTCCATGAATTTGCCCAAGACAAAGTACAAATTCGCTCACCCCTGCAGCAGGATACCCTACCCAACATGGATGGGACATTTAGTGACAGAGATCTGTATCCCGACTGCCACTTAAGTGGTAACAAGAACGCACAGTAGCAGTCGCTCTTCCGCATCACCTATTTCCGCCACAATAAGCGCAGATGGTTGAATACCCCTTGCATAGATCTGTGTTTAACCGGCAGGTTTCAATTTGAATCCTGACTATGCGGACTTGGTTTTGAAGATCAGTTTTTTTAAACGTTAATTGACAATTCAGTTTGGTGCAAAATGTATAAATATCTCTTTATGAATGTAGAACAAAAATCTCTTCCTATCTCTAATATTTAGGCTCTAGAATGTTATATATAAATTATATTTCATTGTCCTGATTCTGAAATCTAATATTAACAGAATTGGCATGGCTGCCATGAGTGGAGCAAGTTCCGAGGTAGCGGGGGCCTAGAAGTGTGAGGGCCCCACCACACCCCAGTTATGGCTGCTCAACTATCAACTAGCAAGGCCCGTTTTCCTGGCTTTGATTATGAAGAATTGAACCGTTAGTATCGGGGGCGTAACGGAGACCCCTATAGTACCTGCGTTGCAGGGGGCCCTCCACCCTTCACGGCCACCCAGAGCTTCGGGTCCCCGTTCAGCTCAAAGCCAATGAATAGCTGCGAGAGATTTTCTTGTGTGCATATTTATATAGCGCGAACTCGACCCGAAGGTACTGGAGCGCTTTACATGAGCACCGTATTTACATTACACATTCAGGCACGGGGAGATTAAGTGATTTGCCCAGAATCACAGGATGTGGACGCGACCCCGAGGCTCGAACCCTGGTTTCCAGCACCAAAGTCGGCAGTCTAGCCGACGGACCACATCCTCGCCCTGAGAGAGGATGCGGTCCGTCCGCTCCATAGGAGGCTAAGGGCCCCTATTCATATTCTGTGGGGGCATCATTTGGCTTTACGCCACTGCTTACTACACCAATAACAAATGTGCCTATTAAGAGGCAGAAAACAATCCAGCTGTAGGAAGCACATTTGAGGATTTTCGACAGAATAACTAATCTGAAAAGCTGGTAGTGCTGGGGCAGAATGAGTCTCACGAGAGGTTTCGCGCAAACTGGCTCCGTTCCAACCCTACCAGCCTCTCAGAGGCACCGGCCTGTCGCAACAATACCAGATTTCCCCATAGAAGCGTCCAACATATTCTTTAAATAAATGTCAGTGAGCGTCGCGAGCACATCGTTCTCTGGCCTCTAGAGCTTCCAATTCATAAATTCATCAGGGATTTTCCCAGGGTGTCAGTTTTGGCAAATGAGGCCCCCGTCACCTCACACACGAATGGAGCGGTGGCCGCCTGATCCTAGGAAACCTCGGGGTCAAACGTGGAAAAGAGAGCTCGGTTCAAGGCCAGGGCGGCGAACCCAGGGGTTTCAGGGTGAGGTCAGGGAGGGGTCGAGGAAACCATTGTGGAGGCGGCGGGGGAGGAGGGTGAGCCCTGCTTTCTATTTAAAGCTCCTGCCTGTCAGAGGAACCCCTGGCTCCGCGGGGCTGGCCTGCTATTGTGAGGGCCGCTGGGAAATTTCAAGCCAAGAAATCAGCAACTGGAGGAAGATTGAAAACAGCTTCCACAGTCACAAAGCATTCCCCCGCCCTTCCTCCTCCTGGACCCTGCAAGAGCGGCCGCCATCTTGGCCTATCTGTTTGTGCTGGCTGCCTGCTGCAGATGGACCCAGCCCCGGGGCCTCTCAGCCGCTGCTCGTGCCATGTGCTTCTCATTAAACGAGATTCGGTAGAAGGGCACGGTCTGCCTGCCCATTAGGACACATTGACTTCACAGTTTGTAATGAAGGTTGTGGTTAATAGCTCGTGAGCAGCAGAAGGGCTCAATGTAACATTTTATTTAAGGGGTGAGGTGCATTCATATACAGCCCGGAGTTGATAGGGTTAGTTGGGATAACACAGCTGGACGATTATGCATACATACATGTTGTGGGTAGTATCGATCACATGCAGACTTAATGCACGCCAAAGGTCTTTGTGTCTGTGTTAAGTCTTATGGCACGCACTGCTTTTATCGGAACACTTGTCCGCATCCCTAAATCATCGGTGAGGCTAGGCCGTACTTTTTAAATGGCCTTACCTTGCATGCATTGACGTGAAAGCCAATGTTGAAAAAACTGCATGTCGCCTAAATGTAAACTGCAATCAGCTGAAAAGCCAGGCACATCAGAACAAGTTTTAGTTACACATTTCAAGGGCATGCTTTGGACCATTGTGCTCTAGCTCTTTGCAGTGGTGTTAGGCCATATAGAAGTCCAGCCACCGGCATCCGTATTGTCAACATGTAGACTGATCGCCACAGGAATTAAGCAATGACTTGCCGTACGCTCTGTCGAGGCCGTCTCCTGCTAGCCACTTAAGACTGCTCTTAGCCTCTCAGAGTAAGTTTAGACACAGTGGGAATTAGTGTGCAGATTCTTACATGGCTGCTGCATGCACTTATGATAAAACATAAAAAATTAATTTAATTAGCAACACTGAAAAATGGAGAGCTCAAAGGGGTAATTAGGAGCTTGTAAGGCAGTGTGTGGGAAGCACTCACAGACATCATGAGACCTGCCCGGGGCCCATAGGAACAAAATCTACATTTAGTGGGAGACCAAGATTGGATCCATCAGCTTATGTAGGCTTGGGAGTTAATAATACCAACAAACCATCAAGATTGGCATGAAATAATGCACTTCATATTATTCCTTTCCTGGCACCCACCGGAGGCAGCTAATCTGCACCCCCACGGCTCACTCTTTAGTAGTGAGAATTAAGTGGGCCACGCAAAGAAATGCACAAGGCCTACTACCTGCACCTAAACCCACCTTTCATTTAAACCAGTCCACACCATGATCCCAAGGGTCTAGGTGTCTTACAACTGCATTTGCTAAGGAGATTTCAGGCGTTTGCCACCTTAAGTGCAAGGCTTTGACACTGCCTATCATTTGGGCCTAGCTTAGTCTGAGGGATGAAATAGCCTGAAACTGCCACAGAGAAAGAAACTGCATCAAACTACTTTGTCGGAGAGCTAGAAGTGGATGTTAGTGTCTTGAGCAGGGCGACTCACTCCAAGATCAGCCTGTTAATCATTGGAAGCAGAAGACAGTCATGCTAGAAGTTTATTGTGCCACACAGATGAGAGGTTCTCAGAATGCATCATTTTATGGGAACTCAATAAAGTTCTGTGATAAAAGCAACTCCCTAGTAGCACTACTGACATTCAGCTGAAAGAAAAAAAACAATACTGAACCTATAGCACACAGTGCAAAGGTATGTGCATTGTGGAATGCTGAAGGCATCACCAGTAGCATAGCCAGGGCACGAGTCGGGGGTACACTCCAAGGAGGAAGCCACTGCTATCACATTATTCCATGCAAAACCCTTCCACATGTGTGTTGCTCTAAGAGGATAAGAGTAACCACTGAGCATCTTTTCTAACCACTCCCAAAGGGATACCCATTGAAAACTGGATCTAGGTCAAGGCCCTCTGCGTATTGCAAAGGGCCGTTCATGCCACTGGATCCCTTTCTGATCTCATAGGTAGAAATTACAAACGTGTATTTATTAGAATCACCTCCATATCCCGACTCCACCCCTGCTCTACCTTTCCACTTGTTGTCCATCCCTGTGCAAGGGAGGCTAGGGTGGTAGACCATTCTCGCATCTAGGCTATTCTTTCTGGAGCTCTCTGGTATTGGAAATCTGTCTTGTGGACAATAATCACAAATTGGGGAATGTAAATCTTGGCTATTCAGAGGTGTTTGAGCTTGGTAGGCCATTTCATTTTGTAAGTGCTTCCCAGGCACTAATGACCATATTGTTGCATTATGCAGCGCCATTTCAAAACAAAATTATGAAAAATCATCTACTAGCAAGAAGATAAGCACCTTTCAGGGAAATGCATTAGATGTGCTAGGGGCCAGTGAATAAATACCATAAACCAGGGCTCACAGGACTCTTAGGGATGGTGACTTAATTGCATGGCCCAGCCACAGGGCAGGTCCTGCCCTAAGATATTACTGGACATGGTTGAAGCCTATCACCAGTCAGTGTTGAGAGTACTGGGCAAAGGTTCTGCGCCTGGCCAAAGGTCAGGCTTTGCACCTAGAGCACACTGTAAGAAGGGCACTCTTGGGGTAGGGGCATTGAGCTCGCCTGGCTCTACCTCATACAGAGCCATAAATAAACATGTCTCCCACAACACTATATCTCCCCAACTCAGAAACCAATTTGCTAAATTCCTCGTCCCCAAAATATCCCCTGTTCTGAGAAAACTATGTTCACAGTGGGTCAATCCCTGCCAATTACAATTCCAATCTTTCTCCTGCAGCTCTTCACTGCTCCATTTTGACGACAGAGTAAACAACGAGACACTGGCAGCCTCCACCCAGGATCAAGTCCTGGCAGCCCAATGCAGACTCAAGCACCAGACACCCGGATGCACCTGCCGCACTCGTTCACCAGTCCACCTCTGCAAGCCTTTGGAGCTCCCCCTTTTCAGACCACCCGACCCCCAGGACCAGCGGAAGCCTGGAGGTCGGAATGAACGAGAATGGATTGTGGGTTTGGAATCTGGGAGGATGTAAGAATATGGAAAGTCCAAATAGTTGAGTGAAACAAGGGTCGAGGCGCCTTGTTCAGAGCAAACCCAAGCATGGTTGAGTTATCAGGCCAGTGGAGAAGCCGAAATGTTCTGGAGACAGAAAATTCAGTAGATACAAGATAGGGGGAGATAAAACAAAGAAGGTGAGGAAAAGCTGCAGGTATACAGGCAGGCAGGCAGATAAACAGGACCAGTTGCAGACAGGTATCAGGAGACGACAGAAGTTCTAACAAAACCTTCACACAACGCATCCTTTGAGCCAAAAATAACTTCTTCCTGTGCAGCATTGCCTTCGGAGGCGCAGAAGCAGCTCACATAATAATTAGTGAACGAAGCCATCTCCCCGTTGACGATGTGTCAGCTCCTGTTAACTGGTCGGTTCGGCAGCATTAAGACAGATCGCACCCAGGGAGGTGGTGACGGCTGCTTTACCAGGCCAGTGGCCGGGGCACGAGGGGGCACGTGCCTCGCGCACCTGACACTCCGTCCTTCGGGTAGACTGTGGACAGCCACCCTGTCACTCACGCCAAGGACAGCCGCCAGGGGCGACGCTGTCTGTTGATCTGCAGACGCTCCAGCGAGAGAGTCCGCAGTCAAGATGATTACAAGGGTGGCTGGCGAGGGCGGGGCATTTCCTAATCATAAAACACAGCTAATTAGATTAGTGTCTTGCATGTTCGATGTTGCTTTACGGTAAACACCAATTAGGGAAAAGACAGCCTGCAAACGGAGGCCATAACTCCCGGCCTGGCATGTGGCGTGACCTGTAAGTCACACTTCACTGCAGAGGAGGCGTGGCCTTCCCCTACCACTGACATCTTTTCTCAGTTACCCCGGCTTCTCCCTGCGGGGCCTTTACTGCCAACGAGACTTGATTATGTTATGATTGATAGGCGGTGGAGGGGGGCAGCTGGGGGTTTGCGTAATATTTACTAAGTCATCAGATCTACCCGAAAGAGAACGCACATTTTTGGAACCATGTTTGGTTGATTACTTGGAAACTGTCCTGATCCATCACAGCTCAAAGTATATTAAAATATTACGTGCTCAGGGCACCTTTCCATTCTCCATTTTGCAAAACGCATGCTGTCTTAATTAGGACTGGACATCTGCATGCCTCATTAGACCCTACCGCCTCTTTAAGATTTCAATAACGAGGGGCTGTCGCGCGTGCTACAGCTGAGCCCCGTGGGTGGTGACAGTGAATGCACAGGGGACATCTCCAACCCTGGACCCAGCGCTTTCTTTGTGCCAGTAGGGGCAGGTGGTGGGCACTGCCACTCATGTTTGGGGATGGGATTAACTTTTTAACATTAGAGTATGACCCAAAGCAAGAGGGAGAAAGGCAGTAAAAAGGAGGAAAAGAAAGAGGCCAACTTTTTTTTATTGGACCAAAACAGATGCTACCAAAGTCCAGGATTATCGAGTACCAAGGCGGCCTACTTTTAATGCCACCTCTGCTTCTTTTTATCCACCTCTCTGCACTTCTGACTTTTTATTTCATTCTTGCAGGTTTTTTTCAACCTTTCAATCTAATTTTGTCTCGGTTTTCCTATATTTCATTTCATTCTCCTTCCTCCCTTTTTTTTGCCTTCTGATGATGAAAACAGTTCTTGGTCCCCAAGAATAAATATTTGTTTAGTTTTCAATAATTTAATAGCCTAAAAATCCAGAAGCGTATCATTTGGAACCCTGCCGCCTAAGTCCTCCTTGCTGCTCCTGGGTTTGGGTTGGTTCTCGTCCTTGGGTTTGCTCCTGGTAAAGCAGACCAGTTGTCACTGTCTGGCCCTGATGCCTTGTGGCTGTAACTGAATAATAATATATTTCATGAATGTACTTTATGCATGATATTTTGTAGAATAATTTTGTCTTTTCCACTTGATTTGAAGTAATTTTCTGTTTTACAGTCAGGGCTACTGGAATTATAAGTTTCTGCTGCAGCATCTTTTTCAGCATAAATATGGATTTTCCCAATTGCCACATAATGCATCATTTTCTGCGTATGTGTAATCGGCAGATTTTTACAAATCAAATAGTTTTTAACTGAAACAGATCAAAAGTTACAAAAAACGTGGTACCATATGTTCACGCGCATTGGAAAGTTCTTTGAAACGGTTGACAGTTGTTTCAGTTGTTTTTGGCTGTAGTTTTTTTTTTTTTAAATAGTCAGCTGCGGCCGCTGCAGGTAAGAGCTGTGGGGCAGTAGGGCCAGTTGAGGGGGGATTTTGAGAGACGACGAAGAGGGAAAATTAAATAAATAATTAATTTTCCCTCGTGGTTGTCTCTTGAAATCCCCCCTCACCTGGCCCTACCGCTCTTACCCGCAGCGGCCTCGGCTGAAAATAGTACTAAGCGGTTGGAATCTGCACAGACAGCACTATCATGTATAAAAAAAATACAAAATAATGAAGTAATACTATCACAAAATGTGCTGCAATATACTGCATAATTTGCCTTTTCTTGTTGCATAATTTAGTCAACCCTGCTACATAAATTGGTCCTCCCCTGCTACATAATTCCAGTGGACCTGCTTATAGCTCTTGGCTTTTGTACTCGCCTGTCCTGGGACCCCCTCATCTCTCAGTTGGAGTCCTCTTTAAGATACGAGTCAACCATTTGTGTTAAGTCACTGACTCAGCTAAACAAAAAACTCATCAGGTAAATGCAATGTAACAAATCAATGAATTATGTCACCCTCTTCTGGGTGTAGAAGCCTTAGTCACTGATGAAGATGCGAGATGCAGAATAGTACATTAAGAAGCATACATCAGTGTAAGGAATCCTATCATTTTTTTTTTTACTATTACTTGTCAATGGTGCCAAACATTCAAACATCTCATGATCAGCATGTATAAATGTTCGTTTTTGTTATGTTCAATTTTTGCATTGCCATATAAAAAACTCAATACCATGACTATAGATGATGAAAATTAAGTAGATCTATAAAGTGCCCTATAAAAAAATGTCTATTTGTTGCAAAACCCCCAAAATATTATCTTTATATTTGATAACCTTTAAACAAAATTATGTAATACTAAACATCAGGTATGTGCAATCCCAGGCCACATCCTATTAGCAATGCTAGCATAAGCATTAAAATATGGTTGAAGCAAGCTACATTTAAACCAAGGCAGGCAAACATGTTTAAAATGTCCACTGCTGCATCACAAATCTTTCAGGCTATGAATTGTTTATTTTTTGATTCTCATTACTAGTTTGGTCCTAGTCTTAATCATTTTATTTTTTCATCTTTCTTCTCTCAACCCATATTCAGTTTCACACATTTCTTTATCAGAGTCTGTAATTGTGAAATTGTGATTTTAATGCAGTCTGTCACAAAAAAATCCTCATTTAAAATGATTCTTGCATTGTTGATGCATTAGTGCAAGTCCCTGGAATGAGGTGCATGCATGGACAGATTGACTGGAATTTAGTGATGCATTTAAATCATCTGACCGAAAAGTAATATCTCTAGAGTAATGATGAGTCTTGTCATTCTCCTGACAGGTATCGTAATCAGCCAACAAGCAAAATTTTACGATGTACCACTAATGGTCACTTCCAGGAGTAAGGAGAGTCACTACACTAACCAGTCACACATTTGATATCTGTTCAATCAGATGCACATGTAAAGCACATTTCACACTGCTAATACATATATGTTTTTTATATCATGACACTGTCATATGGACTCTGGTGATCTTACATTTGTAAGCATACTAGTCCACTGGACTCAGGTTTTTATGACATTACTCTCCCTTTAGATTACCAGTATCTACACTCATGCATTTGCATCTGTAATGCCCTTGGTATCAGATGTAGTCTGTAGAACATACACTTTTGTGTAATAATACTAATAATGATAATAAAGTACTTATCGCTAACTAACATCTCAAAGAAACAACAGCTTTACTCAGTTTAGAATTGGTGACCAACATTCCATATTTAAGTGCCTCAGTAAATAACACCCATTGGAGCTGTGTGTACCTGCAGCTAAGTGCTCATGTTTGATTTCTGTCAAAAATAGTTTATCATTGTAAATTTAGTACCTGGATATCCTGGCTTATGAAGCATACGCTTTGTGTAATCATGTACTTATTGCTAACGAACACCTTAAAAAAGCAATAGATTTGCTCAGTCTTGGGAGCAATATTCCATGTTTATTAACACTCGGTGTAGCTTGTGTACCCTAAATTATGTTTGCATGTTTATTTTCCATAGGAAATGGTTTAACATTGTCTATTAGGTACATAGCTATCCTGAGCAGAATGCATGTAGTCCGCAATGTTAACTTCTGTCATGAGTTTCCACCTACTCTCCAGGACCTTAACCACAATCTCT
Organism: Triturus cristatus; assembly: GCF_964204655.1. NCBI lineage: Eukaryota > Metazoa > Chordata > Amphibia > Caudata > Salamandridae > Triturus > Triturus cristatus. The sequence goes on from NC_140580.1 coordinate 1,061,327,816, forward strand.
CTTCAGGAAACCTTTAGTATATTACTTTACACTGGTACACATTTGTCTAAATAAGGAGTAAAAAAAAGTATTAGCAAATGTACCTCTTGCCTTTCAGACACTTCTTTTTGACACCAGTCTCTTCTTTTCCAGCTTCCGCTCATACCAACCAATGCTCTTCTGAATAAATTGCAAAGCTGAGAGCATAGTGCCAAAAGTATCAGACCAACCTCCAGATTGCGAGCTGTGCAGCTCAGTGAGCTCCCCATAGATTGCAGGATGCCTTTAAAAGGATTTACCGTTTCAACACCTATGCTGTGATTACCAGAGTTGAACTTACACGTGAGCAAATCTACATGTGTAAATTTACTTTTACACTTTGTAGTACATTTATTACTGTAGGCTATTCAACATTTCTGAGGGTAAATCTGCTACAAAGTACAGGCTTACATGTCTCCACCTCGTGAATTCAGGGGGTGGAGCCTAATTTACTACTTGTAACTTTTCACAGGTAGCCGGAGATTCATCCTCCTATGGGAAATTATAACAAAAAGATTAAAAGTATATTAAAGTTTGAACTAATAATAAAAATGCTTTCAAGGTAAATATTAAGGTAATTTAAAATATTCATCTTGAAAGTAGACCAAAATAAAAAAAATGCTACAGCATTATTAACTTAATTTTGAATTAAATATTGAAATATTTTGTCTATAATAGATTTTTTTTTCTAAGCGTGCTGGGCGCCATTTGCAGTGGTTAGCGCTCTAGTGGCTGGCCCTCTTGGGGCATAAAACGAACGCGCTAGCAGCCGCGCAGATGAGAAGCAGGTACTCAAGCTGCAGAAATCTCTAACCATTTGTTTTTAAGTATTGAGCATGAAGAACCGGGATTTAAACCCAGCGGCGCAGGGGACACGCCCGAAGTCTTCGGGTTCACCTGTCTTAGAGTACAGAGACACAGGATTCTTCTTGGTGACGTCAAAGATCAAATTTATTAGCTGCAGCCAGTAACAGAGGTCCTAGAAGTACAACACGGTGTATGTTCTCAGGAGACTGCTCAAACAAAAAGAGTGGAGCATCGTCTTTTATGCCAAAAACCACATTCCTGGCTAGCATCAATTACTTACAAATTTGACCAATCAGAGGATGACATTTACAGAGGCATCATATAACGACAAACCCACTTTCAGTTATCCAGCCCATCGCCAATGACAAGGCAAAAATCCAGCATTCTTGCTCGAACAGGCTGGACGGGCCCGTCATAAAAGACCTTAACCCAAATCAATAATTAGGCCATAAGGCCATAAAAGGAAGGAGCAGAAACAGATGAGAGGCAAGATAGAGGGGTGTGTGCGTGTGCCATAGAGTCAATATTGTCCTGCTCTTTGATCTCTATCTGACCAGCTGCTTAACAAGGACCTGGCTCAACAAGTTTAGCCTCGGGCAACAGGGTCAGTTGACTCAGGTCAAACAGAAGTCAACACGAACTCAAGCTAAGGTGTATGCGTCCCTAGAGGCTTGCTTGGCCAGTAATCCAGTAGTCATTGGCCTATGTGAGGGCAACCACAAAATGGCGGTTATGCACAAAATGAAACCCAAGGGTTCAGACTAGATCGTCCAATACACAGTCAAATCATCGGTGTAGCATGACGAAAACACTCATGCATACCGCACTTGTCATTCGCGGTTCGCTGACACCAAAATCATCACGATACGACAACCTTCATTGAACGGGTTCAGAATTCACGGAACCACAGACCCTCCTTTTGCCCTTACATAGGCAATAACCTAAACTCACGTCAATCTGAATCCAGGTCTATGTTCATCAGATCATTGAGATGTTGCTGTAGCATCATCCTGGTACTTAGTAACTCTCTCTGGACAGGTCTCCTCGAACACGAGGTAGCAAAAAGGCCACACACAGCAGGAGCACACTGTATACAAAGACAGAACAGGAAAAGGATAGCTAATACCATCCCAATGACCATCAGAATCCTCCATCCCCAGGTGGATAACAATCCCCAGAACCATTCCATTAACGACCAATCTCCTTCGTCCACATATACGGACTCGGAGATCTTATGTAGCTTGGAGATGGCTTGGAAAACTGTCGGAGCGTTGTCTGGAATGAAAACACAACAGCTTGACTGGATCAATTTACAGACCCCTCCTCTATCTGCAAGTATGACATCTAACGCAACTCTGTTCTGAAGAGTCATGAGGCGATCCGACTGGAGCTCAGCAGTCAAGTTACTAAGGGCGCCGGCAGTTTCGACTATGGTGGGTTCAACCACTCTCGTCAATTGCCGTATGTTCCTGCTGTTAAGCATAGGTCCGCAAAACGGCAGAAAACCCTTCAAGAAATCTCCCAATTCTTGTCCTGCGGTATCTTCCTTACTGAAGACACCTCTAACGACTCTCATCTTGTGGTAATCTGCCGCAGCTGTAAATGTAGGAGGCAACAAGAACGAGATAAAACATGTGCCCGAGAAATCAGGGGGCAACCATGTATACGCTCTGTCATGGCAAATGAAGTAGGTACCCTTAGCTGCTAGAAACGGTGGGGAAGTCTGGGATGCAAAAACATATGTCTCAGTGCAAACAATCTTCCCTAGCTGAGCTCTAGGATTCTTGCCATTACCTTGCAGACAGTAATGACCCTGATGGGGTACTATCCAAATCGGAGAGGATCTCTTCGCTCGCTGGTTCCCACTCAGACTAACTCCATATCCAGTGACGTTCCATCCAATATACGCTAGCGTCTCATCTCTCGGGATAGCCTCATAAGAACTTATTCCTCTAATCATGTCGACTATTCCTTTGACCAGAGCACTATTCTTCGGACTATCCTTCACAGAACGTAGGGGGTTAACTTCACGGGCATAAATGAACATTGTTCTGTATGCCCACACAGAACCATTGTAGCTAAATGGCAGGACCAGGTAAGGAATACCTTTATCGGTAGTATGGGGCATAAGGCCACACACCCAACAATTAGTTGTGTTCACTACTAGCTGGTGTTGGTGCAGAAGCTGAACAAAGGAATTATTAGCAAATTCCATTCTCCTAATGGACTCATGTTCGGGCAGAGGGTGAAAAGAATGCGAAGAAAACGTAGGAGGAGGCATGGGTTGTGTAGTGGGCATGAATGTCACTTGAATAGAGAATGTCACATATCCAATTAAAAACATCATTAAACTAAACAGTATAAACAGACATAATATTAAAAAACGTTTTCTACTCATTATTATACACATTTCGCTCTTGAAGCTCATTCTTTTAGTAGGTCTCTCCATCCCGAAAAACTCCATCCTCTAATCGTGCTGCTCGCGGCGGATGGGTGTTCTGTGCTAAGGAATGCGCCTGTCGGTCCAGGGAACGCCCTTAGACCAACCAGAACCGTCGACCTAACGTCTTCGGCTTGCACTCCAAGGACTTGGCACTGCGACCCTACAGCTGAACCCGGATGGTGGTTCGAAAAACAAAAATCAAAAATAGTTTCTCGGAGGGGAGCTAACCTTAAAAAAAAAAAAGCAAAGAAGGAACTTAATTTGTTATTTGTCCCGCGACTCTCGGTCGCAAATTATAACGCTCTTTGCCAGGCAATGTCTGTTCTCAGAAAAGTAACTCAGGTTCAAAAGTGTTCAAACGGTTCGATGGAGGTACAGCTTCTTGAAGAAGATCGTCGCTCTCTGGCTCAATGTCTGTTCCAATCAAACGGGCATCGCTGAAAGGCAGAAAACGAGGCACGGTCTCAGTCTCAGAGTCAGGAAGTCCTTTTTGGGCCCACCGGTCGTACGGCAGTAGCAAAGGGACCCTCTTACAATGTACGCCGTGAATCCAGTTCTTTTTACCGTGCACTCGTACCGCGGAACGGGTAGATAACAACACCAGGTAAGGTCCTGTCCAGCGGGGCTGCTCGTTCTTGGTTCGCTGAAAATTCTTCATGAGCAGTGCACCCACGCGCCAGGTTCAATGGCGTGCCCTGGATCTTCAGAAACCTGTGGCAAAGTATCATGAACCTGTTGATGCAGAACACGCAATTTAGCCATCAATTTGTACAGGTAGTCAAGCAATACAGGGTGTTCTATCTCACTAAATTTTGTCGGCCGCGGCACTCCCCAAATATTTGCCGGGCGACCAAACACAACCTCATAAGGACTCAGACCCATTCGGGAATGCACAGTCATTCTTGTGGACAGAAGGGCTAACGGCAAAGCATCAGGCCATTGTAGACCAGAGCTCGCTTGAATTTTGGCCAATTTCAATTTTAACGTGCCATTTTAGCACTCAACTAGACCAGCTGACTGGGGATGATTGGCAGCGTGGAACTTCTGCCGGATACCTAACCCATCACACACTCTCTTCATCACTTGACCCACAAATTCACTCCCATTGTCACTCCAGACCATTCTCGGCAACCCATACCTAGGGAAAAATTCCTTAATAAGGGCTTTAGCTGTGGACAAGGCAGTATTGTCCTTCAAAGGGTAGGCTTCCACCCATCTAGAAAAAGAGCAAACAACCACTAAGACATACTTCAGGTTGTTGCACCTCTCCATGTGGATGAAATCTAGCTGCAAAGCCTCAAACGGATACGTGGGAGGAGCAAAATGACCAGCTGGAGTTGGAGTTCCCTTACCAGGATTGTACATCAAACAAACTATACAGTTCTTGACCAAATTCTCTGCACACTTAGGAATTCCAGCATTTTGCCATACTGGGGCCAACAACTTACAAATCCCTTTCACACTGATATGAGCCATCCCATGTGCCATCGTAACCACTGGAAGTACATACGCATCAGGCAACAACCATCGCTGATGCTCTGACAACTCAACCCAACAACCCTTTGAGTCCAATTTACCCTTGCTTTCTCTCCATACATTCAACTTTCTCTGTAGCTTCAGCTTGGATGGATTTCACACTCTCAATCGTATCTTCACACATACTTCTATCTGGAACCCATCTCGCCGGACCCGCAACATACATTCGACTCATCACATCTCTCGCAGTCTCTTTCGCGACTTGATCTGCAAACGCGTTACCACGACCAACATCATCCGTGACTTTCTTATGCGCACTGCATTTCACGATCGCAACTTGCAATGGCAAAGTAAGAGATTCAAGAAGTTCATTCACCAATTGACCATGTTGGATCTTGGTCCCATGCGAAGTCAGAAACCCACGTTCTCTCCACAATCGTCCAAAGCTAAAAGCAACACTGAACGCATACTGGCTGTCAGTGTACACAATCACTCTTTTCCCTTTCAACAACACACATGCTCTTGTCAATGCAATCAACTCTGCCGCTTGTGCTGAATTATGTGGGATACGAGCAGCTTCAACAATCGTATGCAAAGTCGTAACCGCATATGCCGCAGTCGTATCACCGTTCGGAAGCTTGAAGCACGAACCATCAACCCATAGAGTACCATCACATTCTGCAAGAGGAGTGTCCCTAAGGTCTATCCTCCCTTTCGTTTCTTCCTCAGTCCTAAGAAAACAATCATGCTGTTCGGTATCATCTGTCTCAGTTGAGATCGGCAACAACGTGGCTGGATTCAACGTGTTGCATCTCTTTATATGTACATGACTTGCTAACAAGGTCAATTCGTAACCTGACACCCGAGCACTAGTTAAGTGCTGTGTCTTGGTACGGTTCAACAAGGTATCCACTGCATGTGGAACCATCACAGTCAGTGTATTGTCCATCACCAAACCAGCAGACTGTCGGATTGAAACAGCCGCTGCCGCTGTAGCTCTCAAACAACTCGGCAACGCTCTAGCTACCGGATCCAAAGTCGACGAAAAATAAGCACATGGACGTTGCTTGTCGCCAAACTGTTGAGTCAAAACTGACAATGCACATCCCTCTCTCTCGTGGACATACAATGTGAAAGGTTTACTGTAATCGGGAGTACCCAACACAGGAGCCGAACACAGCGCATCACGCAATTCTGAAAAACTCTTCTGACATTCGTCAGTCCAAGGAATAGGATTCGGAGTATCCTTAACAGTAAGAGCTATCAAAGGTTTTGCAAGCAACGAAAAATTAGCAATCCACTGTCTACAGTACGATGTAATACCTAGAAATGTACGCACTTCTCTCTGTGTCGTAGGCACACTCATTTTCGCAATCGCTTGAATTCTTTCTGGGGTCAGTCTTCTTCCCTCCTTCGATAAGAGGTGACCTAAGTAGGTAACTTCTTGTCGGCAATACTGCAACTTCGAAAGAGAAACCTTATGATGGAAATCAGACAAGTGACGTAACAACGACAGAGTAGCCTCTCTACAAGTCTCTTCATTGTCAGCGGCGACTAAAAGATCGTCAACATACTGAATAAGGGCGGCACCATCAGGTAAAACCAACAAATCAAGTTGCGTCTTCAAAGCTTGACTATAGATCGATGGATTCTCACAATAGCCTTGAGGAGCGCTTTTAAACCGGAAACTTCGGCCTCCTAAAGAGAAGCCAAAAATATCTCTACTCTCCGCGGCAATCGGGATGCTGAAGAAAGCATTCTTCAAATCAATCACCGAAAACCACGTGGCTGTAGCCGGAATCAAAGTCAGTAAAGCAGTGATATCAGGCACAACAGGGAATTGTGGAACAACGATCTTATTCACCTCGCGAAGATCGATCACAAACATATATACAGGAGGCTGAGAAGAATCGGTTCTTCTCAGAACAGGCAAAACCGGACTATTGCACACATTACCTCTCGTTTCCTCAATCACACCTTTCTCAATCAGATCAGAGATGATCGCCAAGAGTGCTCTTTCACCATCACTTGAGATACGATACTGTGGAATGCGTGGCAATCTAGCATTCGCCTTCAATGTCACAACATATGGCGGAATCTCCAAAAGACCCACATCATTAGGACCAGTAGCCCAAAGAGAATCAGGAAGAGAAGACAATTCAGCTGGAAGTCGGTCTTTAGACAAATACATCGGAGAGATCACTCTCTTTCCCAATGTAAGCTGCACTCCTGAAGGAGAACAATAAAGCGTCGCATGCAATCTCTTCAACAAGTCCAAGCCCAACAAGTTCTCACCAAAACCTGTCGTCGGAATGAGGGGTGCTTCGAAGTCACAAGGTCCAACAGAAAGAGACAAAGGACTAGAAATCGGATTACTAACTGGGGCGCCAGAAAAACCTACTGAAACATTCGTTAAGCCAGACAAAGGTGCGCCAGGGAGTTTGGTGTGCATGATAGAACTCTTCGCAGCACCAGTATCCAACAGAAAAGGTTCAGACACCCCTGATGCAATCACTTCAACATAAGGTCCACTCTGATCTACTGGAACTGAAACAACTCACTCTCTTTGTCTGTGGCTGTCCTAGCAATCATTACCTTCCATATTCTCACCTTCAACGTAATAATCATCCGCATAATACTGAGCCGTCCTACCAGATGCACCATTCTGTTGATCAAAACAATTCATCCAATTCTGCGGTGGCAAGGAACGCGCAATCTGAGACATACCACGTCCTCGACCTCGCGGAGCTTGTTGAACACCTCGACCTCTCATACCAGAAACACCATTCGTGCGCTGTAATAATATTGGGCAACTATTCTTGAAGTGACCTTCTTCTTTGCAATACGCACACTGATTGGGGCCTACAGGGAAACGCTGTTGAGAAGACTCGAACCTTTGCGAGTTTCTCTGATATTGTTGGTGTTGCTGATAATCACGCTGGGTATTGCGGGGCAGGTATGCTTGCTGCAAAAGAACCTTAGTCTTCAATTCTTTAGTCTTTTTATCCGCTTTCTCTATCTCATCTTTATTTCTATTCTCATAGTACTGGGCAGTAGCCAATATCTGCGCTGACGAAGAAACAGCCCAAGCACTTTCAGAATCCTTCAACCTATTGCACAACTCGGGAAGCAAATTATGCACAAACTTGTCAACGAACAACCTTTGACCACCTTCTGTACTCATGTCTTGACCACTGTGGTCTGCAAATGTCTCTTCAAATCGAGTGAAAAAGTAGGACACAGTTTCGTCTCTCTTCTGCTTGCATGCAGACAATTTGTCCCAATTGACATGCATAGCAGGCATCAAAGTCTTCATATAATCAATAATTCTACCAGGGAGATCAGCAATCACATTCTCGGGTTTAGCACCACCTATTTGTCTTTCATCTGCAGTTCTAAGATTATTCCATGTATCACCTAATTCCTGCGCATGATCCGTATGACGAATCTTACTCCATATAGGCTGTGGAACAACATTCCCAAATAACATATCTATATCAGCCAAATTCATAATACAGGAACCCGCAGTTTGAGATAGCTCCTTATAAAACCCTGCAGGATTTTTACGTGGATCAGGCAGAGTCTGCTTTAGAGCTAGGACTTCGGCACGCTTCCATGGACCATGTACCCAAACGCGCTGGAAATGTGGCAGAACAGGTGGATTAGCTTGCGCATCACCAGGTCTCCAAACGGGAGGAACCTCACGTATCGGATATTGACGCGCCTTTCTCCTAACTGAAGAATCAGGCTCAAAAAATGACTTAGAAGGAAACTCACTCCTAAACGACAACAATGTCGCGACTGCTCTTTTAACATCAAGACCCCCTATAGTTCCTTTCGCAAACTCGGACTGCACACGGAACAACTCAGGCGGAGTCTGCCCTACCTCACTATCTTCCCACTGTTCACAAAGGAAAAAACACATCATATCAAATACGTATCTCTGTTTCGGTGCTTCCCATTGATGGAAAACATCCATAACACCCTCAAGATCATAGTACGAAGGATAGGTAACCCATTTACGTGCCAAGTGATCCAGCACTGTCCGTTCATCAGGACCAGGCAATTGACTACGCAATTGCTTACGCTCTACAACAGGAGACATACCCAATGAACCCATTAGAGGAGAAAAAAGACTAGCAACCGCATCAGTCATTCTCCGTCGAGCAGAAGGAGAAGGTGACAAAAGAACAGGAGACAAAGCAGAATGAGAAGGAACCGAAGTCGGAACAGTAACAGAAGGAACAGACAACACAGGTATAGGAGTAGTAGATGAAGGAGGTAGCAAAGACGGCGGCCCTCGAGAAGGCTGTGCCGAAGCAGTAGTAGTCAGTAGAGGGAGAGCTGGCTGTTGAGGAACCACTGGAGGTAAAACAACCGGAGGTTGCGCAACTACAAGTGGCGGAGGTGCAGTAGCACTCTGAGCATAAGGGGGTGGCGAACTTAATAGATGTGACGTTAAAGGATCTTTCGCAAGATCCTTCTTTTCTTCTTGCTGTTGAGGCGGCAAAGCTGGATAACATTTGTCTACCGCTAACTGACGTTGCCTAAACATCTGTTCGCTTTCTTGCTCTTCCTCATTATCCCTAAACTGTATAGCAGCCTGCACCATCGACATACCTTGTGCACGCTTATTTCATTTCGCTAACTTAATTTCCTTTTGTTTGGCTTCTTTTCGCCAAAGGCGGAAGGAGTCAAACATTGCCGGCCGGGCTTTTTTTTGAAGAGTCTGACTTCTAAATTATCTAAAATTTCCGTGTCGTAACTACCATATTGGGGCCACTTTAGGACACCATCCTTCCTAGTATACCTAATCCATCCATCATTATACGTGATGGGGCCCACGCCGTGTTTTAAATAGAGCTCATAGGTCGGAGTTCCAATCGGAGGCACCGGACACGAGTCCTCCAATCGGGAATCCCTTTTACAATCATAACAAAATATCTTTCCAAGTCTGCTAAGACCAGGCATCTTCGCTCACTAGTCTAGCTTCAAACTTCAAGGGAATATCAAAATGATAGCCTCGTGAATACACGAGTCCCTCGGCTTTGGGGCCTGCAGGTACCAAATCAAAGCGATCCCGAAGGATACCAAAACAAACTAAGGACTGGGAGACGCTCCACTCATACTTAACTGAAATATCGATGACGTCGCCAGAAGACCCGTCTATCGTCTCGCTTTACAAGTCATCAAAGGGCTCCAAGACAGGGCGACAGTCAGGGCAGCAGTCCTTCGTAGCCGTCGGAATGCGGGGAACTTCGCAGCAAAGACTTTCGGACCACAACGACATACAGGGGTCGATGAAGTGGTAGGCCTCCCTCCAGAATTTTCACACGAAGCTCCTCACAATCTTCAGGCTTGGACCGCTGAAGTCGCCCCAGAGTTGGGCGCCAACTGAAGAACCGGGATTTAAACCCAGCGGCGCAGGGGACACGCCCGAAGTCTTCGGGTTCACCTGATTTAGAGTACAGAGACACAGGATTCTTCTTGGTGACGTCAAAGATCAAATTTATTAGCTGCAGCCAGTAACAGAGGTCCTAGAAGTACAACACGGTGTATGTTCTCAGGAGACAGCTCAAACAAAAAGAGTGGAGCATCGTCTTTTATGCCAAAAACCACGTTCCTGGCTAGCATCAATTACTTACAAATTTGACCAATCAGAGGATGACATTTACAGAGGCATCATATAACGACAACCCCACTTTCAGTTATCCAGCCCATCGCCAATGACAAGGCAAAAATCCAGCATTCTTGCTCGAACAGGCTGGACGGGCCCGTCATAAAAGACCTTAACCCAAATCAATAATTAGGCCATAAGGCCATAAAAGGAAGGAGCAGAAACAGATGAGAGGCAGGATAGAGGGGTGTGTGCGTGTGCCATAGAGTCAATAATGTCCTGCTCTTTGATCTCTATCTGACCAGCTGCTTAACAAGGACCTGGCTCAACAAGTTTAGCCTCGGGCAACAGGGTCAGTTGACAGAAGTCAACACGAACTCAAGCTAAGGTGTATGCGTCCCTAGAGGCTTGCTTGGCCAGTCATCCAGTAGTCATTGGCCTATGTGAGGGCAACCACAAAATGGCGGTTATGCACAAAATGAAACCAAAGGGTTCAGACTAGATCGTCAATACACAGTCAAATCATCGGTGTAGCATGACGAAAACACTCATGCATACCGCACTTGTCATTCGCGGTTCGCTGGCACCAAAATCATCAGGATACGACAACCTTCATTGAACGGGTTCAGAATTCACGGAACCACAAGCACTTTTAATCTTTTTTTAAAACTGTGAGCAATTGTATATTGTTTGGGAGGCTGAAAGGGGTTTGAATCCTACCTGACTCTGCCGCTTAGCCTTCGGTAACTAACTGATCCACCGCAATCGCGTTTATCGATTGTTTGAGTGGAGAGAGGCTGCCTAGTCAGTTTTTTTCTAAGCGTGCTGGGCGACATTTGCAGAGGTTAGTGCTCTAGGGGCTGGCCCTATTGGGGCATAAAACGACTGCGCAAGCGGCCGCGCAGGGGACGTGTGCAGCGGGCGCGCCTAAGGCAAGCCCGTCTGCGCCCGTCCGCGCTGGATGCTGCCAGCTGCCAGGAGATGCTGCCCGTTCTCGCTCAGGTATCTCCTCCACCCAGGAAAGGTTACTCTAGAAAATGTTGTTGAGCCTTGGATACCTGTCCCAATGTATGGGGGCAATGACAACCCACAAGTAGAGGACGCCATGTTTTTGGGGGAACGCTCTTGCTGTGGTTGGTCTTTGGCTAAACAGCAGCAAGCCTCCTGCTGCACACATCTTCTCTCCAGTAACAATCAATTATGTAAGGAGCAGTATGTTAGGACAGAGAAGCAGACCAGGGAAGGGCAGAAAGCTCTCTTCAGGGGCTATACCTCAATGCAAGATCCATTCCGAAACAAGTGGCAGAAATCTGGGACTTGTAAGATGACGCTAAACCTGATATATGTCTCTTCACTGAGAGCTGGTTGAACAATGACTCCACGCCGGTACTGGCAATGGCTTTTCCGGCAGAATATTCGGTTGTCCGTCTGGATAGATTAGGAAAGAGGGGCGGAGGTCTAGCTATTGCCACGCATCCTCCTTATCATATCAAGATCTTGGACACTGTTTCCTCCCCAAATTTAGAGCTGCTGATCTTTAGAGTAGAACGAGCCTAAACTATCGAGTGGGCGGGAGCTCTAGTGTATCACCCACCAGGAGGCAGTAAGAAGGAGTTTTGCACAACGTTATTAGAAAGGTTGGCCCCGTATACATTGCAAACGAACAAGTTCCTACTGGTGGGGGATTTTAACCATCATTTTGAGGCCCTTTCCAACGCAGAGTCTGCCAGCCTAGTGGCAGCTATGGAGTCACTTGACCTTTCGTCAAGAGTGATTAGTCCCACACATGTCGTTGGTCATGTATTGGGCACCATCTTTTCTAACATTCCGGAATTAGTAGTAGAACCCCCTCAGATATTAGGCTGGACTGACCATTCGGTGCTAAGTTTTTCCTGGGCGCTCACCAATCCGGCCGCCCATGTGCAAGTCCGCAAAGACTTCTGCAGATTATGGAAAAAAGGTGACTTCTTCCATCTTTAGTCGAGTTTACATCGCTCCGGCGTTTACAAACTGCGAAGAATGTGATAGAGCCTTAGGGAGGTTCGAGGTTTCAATATCAGAGGCCCTCGACTCCATCGCTCCACTTAAGAGGGTAAAAATTCAGGTCAGGACAGCCCCAACCCCTTGGTATTCAGACACTCTCAAGAGGGAAAAAGCCCTATGCGGGGTCAAGGAAAGGAAATGGAGGCAATCCAAATCTGAGCTAGATGAATCGCTCTATCGAATGGCACATAGAGGTTATTTAAATAGCTGTAATGTAGCCAGAAGAGCACATCTAGGCTCCCGTATTACGGAAGCAAAGAACTCCTTGATGGAGCTTTTTAAGATTCTGAAGGAATTTACGAACCCGAGGGCCAATAACCCGCTGCCGCCTTCCACCCAGGAGTTATGTGAGGACCTAGCCAGTCACTTTATTCACAAGATCGACATAATCTATCGCTCCTTTGGGCCGGAGGAGGTAGATCATGCGGGAGCCCCTCCTCAGAAAAATCAATGCCCTTTTAGCCTAGAATTATTCCCTGATATCATGGGTGAACAAGTGGGCTCCTTATTAAGTCACGTGAAATCAGGATCCCCACTTGACCCTGTACCACCTGCCGTTATGTCAGAACTTAGCCCAGTCTTAGCTGATGTGCTTGCTGAAGTTTGCAACATCTCTTTAGCCACAGCTACGTTTCCTCGTAAGTGGAAAAGCGCACACATTAAACCACTGCTCAAAAAGGCGCTAGCTGATCCCACAATTTACAAAACTATAGGCCGAGATCTCTCCTCCCGTGCTGCTCAAAGATCATGGAGACACTAATTAATCGGCATCTTTCTTGCTATCTGGAACAAAATGACCTACTGGACTCATCCTAGTTCGGCTTCCGTGCTTCTTATAGCACTGAGGCTGCATTGCTGGAGGTTACTGACACCATAAGGATGTCATTGGACAAGGGGATCCCAGCGATGTCAGTCCTCCTCGACCTGTCAGCAGCCTGTGGCACCATCTCTCATCGTATCCTGCTGGATAGGCTGCGAGAGATTGGTGTCAGAGGCATGGCCTTTAAATGGATTCAAAGCTATCTGGTCCGACAGAACATAATGCGTTCAGCTGGATTCCTTTGTGTCACAATCCACTCTGGTGGATAGGGGAGTCCCACAGGGATCCATTCTAAGTCCCACCTTGTTTAATGTATATGTGGCCCCCTTGGCCGGAGTTATCAGAGGCTGTGGGTTTGAGACCATATCGTATGCTGACGACACGCAGGTGATAGTACCTATAGAGGAAGACGCTGCAGCAACCAAATTAAAGTTTAAAAACTGTATGTCCAATATAGCAAGATGGATGAGGAAGAACTTCCTTCAGCTTAATTCCATCAAAACAGAGATACTGCTGTTTAGTAAGGCTGAGGAATTCTGGACCCCTGACTGGTGGCCATCAGAACTAGGAGAGGCACCTTCCCCAAAAAACTGGGCATTAGAATCGATAATAAGTTATCGATGGAGGAACAGGTGAAGACGTTGTCAGGCACCTGTTTCGGAATAATGCGGATGCTTAGAAAGATCTTCCCTTGGATCCCACTCTCGGCATGAAAAACCCTCATTCAGTCGCTCTTGGTTAGTCGCCTGGATTATGGCAACTCTCTGCTGGCTGGAATAATTGAAGACCTATTATCAAAATTGCAGGTGGTGCAAAACACAGCAGCCCACCACGCCCTCAATAAACCACCGCGCACCCCTTCTTTACCTCTCCTATGCCAACTACACTGGCTTCCTATTAGAAAACGAGCCATTTTCAAGCTCTTATGTATGGTCTTTAAGTCTCTCCGGGGGAATGGCCCAGCCTATTTTAAAAAGAAACTGGAATTCTATCGAGCTAAGATCTTGTAATCGCAATCTTCTCTGCACGCGGAGAATAAATAAGGTTACAATGGGTGGTCGGGCTTTTTTACATCTAGCCCCCAGTCACTGGAATAGTCTCCCTGAGGAGATCCGGGCCTGCGCCGACCTGTCTCGATTTTAGTAAATGCTCAAGACCTGGCTGTTTTAAGATTATTCTCCTCATTGGTGTCTTCTTCTCTGGTGCTGAGAGATCCCCCTGGGCCCTACAAATGAGTATCATAATAATAATAATAATAATAATAATAATAATAAATTAAAATTATTTTTCATAAGAATAAATGTAAAAATTTCCCACCTAAACTATAACATTTATATAGATTTATTCTCATAAAAAATATTAAACTTTATGCACAGAATTAATTTAAATGAATGTAATTATTTTATTATAAAAAGTGAAGTTCATTTATTTTTTAATTTTAGGAAAGATTGTTAACATATATAGTAAACTAATAGTTGTGCTTCATTTATATATATAATTTAACATTAAGGTGCCGATTCCGATCCTGTAAAACCCGGGTACAAATGGTCGTACGGAGCGTTTTCTCTGTACGACTCATACCCGGGAATTCCACCGTACAAACCAGCAAGTACGATTCGTACAGAAATACCATTTCCGTACGAATCGTAAAAAACACCATACGGCTAAAAAACACATACAATTCCGATCGTGGACAGCGCGTACACGACGTCTGCACGGAGTCAGGCAGCGTTTTACGGACCAGCAAGTACGATTCGTACCCACAGCACTCCGCACGGCTATATTTTTACGGGAGCCAAAAAGTGCCGGAAAAGCTAAGTACGCCGTGATGCACGAGGAAAAGGGGGCCCGCTATGCGACGTACACGCCATCACCCACATCGTATGTGTCATCATGTACGGTGCGTACCCCAACATTGCATATGTACGGACCGTACCCCCCCACCCCCCCATATGTACGGACCGTACCCCCCACCACCCCTTATGTACGCGCCGTACACCCAGCCCCCTATGTACGCGCCGTACCCCCACTCCAGCCCCGTATGTACGCACTGTACCCCCAGCCCCATATGTACGCGCCGTACCCCCACCCCAGCCCCGTATGTATGTGCCATACCCCCGCCCCAGCCCCGTATGTACGTGCTGTACGCGCTGTACCCCCACCCCAGCCCCGTATGTACGCGCCGTACCCCCAGCGCATAGCGCTGGGGGTGCAGCGCGTACATACGGGACTGGGGTGGGGGTACGGCACGTACATACGGGGCTGGGGGTACGGCGTGTACATACGGGGCTGGGGTGGGGTATGGCACGTACATATGGGGCTGGGGGTACGGCACGTACATACGGGGCTGGGGTGGGGGTACGGCACGTACATACGAGGCTGGGGTGGGGGTACAGCGTGTACATACGGGGCTGGGGTGGGGGGGCCGTACGACTCGTACCCCGGGCACAAGTGTACCCGGGGTAGGGGTCGTACACAGTTCGCTCCGTACGGGACGTTTTCCATACGCTTGTGCATTCGGAACGCCGGTACGGATCGGACTTGTGCGCTCGGACTTCAGTTTTACGACTCGTACGTAAAACTGTCCGGGGACGTCTCGTGGACTTTTCCCGAGGGGATTCGTACGTATTTTTCCCGTACGAATCGTACTTCACCGTTTGTACGGTACTTGTACGATTCGTACGTAAAAAAATACGGATACGAGTCGTACGGGAAAAAAAATACAGGATCGGAATCGGCACCTAAATGTATTTATATTTTAAAATGTTATTGTAAGCAAACTTAATTTAGCTTAGTTGCTGTGGGCTTTTTTTAAGTCCCTGCATCTAGATGTTGCAGTGCCATTGGCTGGCCATTTGTGCTGCTGGACTTACTCCCGCTCTATGCTGGAGTACGTTTAGGTCCTTTGATTGGCTGCAGTAACTTTAGAAATTACGTTTGTGTATAGCAATGGGTTTACTTTCTTAACTCCTTCTTACACTTTCCTTAACCCCTCCCTGTTAGTTGTAAATATTTCCTATTTTCCACAAACCCTCCCTGTTCTTCCCAAATTTACTACAAAATCATATACCTTCATCTGCAGAGATCTCCACAGCCGGGGCAGAGCTCTCCACACATAACAGATAGGAGAGGCAGAGGCATTGACCTGAGCATTCAGGTTTGCATATAACATTTTGGGCACTATTACGAGTCTGGCGGTCTGAGGACCGCCAGATTCGTGGTGGCACACCGGTGGCGGATCCATCCACTGCCGCACTGGCAGTCTGACCGCCTGATTATGACTCAGGCAGTCAGACCGCCTAGTGACCACCGGCTCTGCCAGGGAACCGCCGTTTCCTGGCATAGAAGGGGCAGTCAGAGCCCGCAATATGCTTGGCCGGACCGCTATGGTCCCACCAAGCATATTACGAGTTTCCTCTCAGCCAGGATTTTCATGGCGGTTCAACCGCCATGAAAACCCAGGTGGAGAGGAAACAAAGGGAGCCCTACAAGTCCCCCTGTGCCTCAAACATATGTATATGCACACAGGGGGGCATAACATGTGACCCCCTGTTTGCATGTTCATGGGTTTCTGCAAGGCATTGACTTTTGAGTCCATGCCCTGCAGGAACCTTGTGATGCAGTCCCACTGCGGTGCCTTTTTAGGTCGAGCCTGGGCAGTGCATGCGCTGCTCTGCGAGGCATGCTATATTCGATATATTTTCTATCAGGGACTTTGGGCACACCCACCACTTTTGGTTGGTTAGTTCGGCTGTTTTTTTAAATTCCCTTGCTCTGGTTGGGTAATGCTGTGCATTTGTCACGCCGTTTGGTGCTTGGTTCCCTCCCAGCGGACATCACCAATTGATTCTTTTGGTTAGCCATCCCTTGACTTCTCACTCGTACACCCTCCCATCACTCGCAAATGCAGTGTCCATCCATGTCGTATTCTGGAGGGGGAACATTTAGGCCCTTTTCTACAGGCCACTGGCTTGCTGAAGAACTCATGGGATCCTAGCGGTAAGATTAAAATTAAATAAGCATTTGTAATGCAATAGGTCTCGCATTACTGAAAGTGTGACCTATTGGCGTTGCAAATAATAATGCAGACCCAATATCTCAAACTTTCAGTAATGCGAGACTGATTACATTGCAAATGCTTGTTTAATAGCACAGCCGCCTATAAAAGAGGCGCCACCATGGGACCACCATGCGGCCTGTCTGTCAGACTACAAAAAAGTGGCAATCTGGCAGGCGAACGGTTCGAGCTTTAGCAGGGCAGTGGCGTTGCAGTTTTCAACGCCGCGCCACCGCTTCACCAGTAACTTGTAATGAGGCCCTTTGTAGTGCGTTTATGAAAATTATTGTAGAAATGTCCTACAAAATGGAGATTGTGAGCAAGATCCCTGCTGTGACACTAACCATTTTCACAGAATCACATACTCATCTGTTGGCAAGCACTTTGAGCGTACAGTCAAAACTGTGGGGAGTGACAATTGAGTTGTCGTTCATTTCGATAAAACCTCTGGGACAGTCTCCTGTCTATACATTTATGGTAGCCTAAAGTCTATTCACCATTTCAGTGGCAAGCCAGAGTAGACTTGACTGAGCAGGTGTGCTATTAAATTCCACTATCTCTCTACATGGTCTTTCATATTTTCTACCTCTTTTTATCCTCCCATCTCTCTGTTCTCTTTTTTAAATTCTATCTGTGGAACAGCTGGACTGTGATGCTTTCTAGGCTGCTGATAATCACATTAGCTATGTTTAATTGATCCAAATTTCTACTTCTGTATTATCATATATTGAAGCTTTTCAATTCATTGAGGGTCACTGGCCATCTGGTATTTGCAGAAACATATTTGGTTACAAATCTTTCCTTGAGATAGTTAATGATCGTGTGCCTACTGGTTACTCTGGAAAATGTTCAGGGTTGTAACTGGTTATACAGACACAGATTTCAAACATAAAACAAGAACTGTGGGAGATTAATATTCTTCCTTACTCCCCCTGTCTTACATAGGAAATATCATTCTCTCTCTCTCTTTCACAAAAATCAGCCACACATACCAGGTCTACCTTTTGTAGTCATCCATCTGTCCTCTCATGTGCTCTCTAGACTAGACTAGACTAGATCCCGGGGTAAATTATTCCATCTCTTACCTCCATGTCAGTACCGGGTCCACCACAAATAACTACAGTACCCACGATGCCTTGTGACATGAGTGTTAGTGCTACTGAATTAGAAACAAGTAGTTAGTATAACTAGCTCTAGACACACATAGTTAGAATGACTAGGTAGTGTAACCGATGAACTGTAAAACATACATCAGCAGTGTCAGCCATGTGATAAGAAATAAACAAGAGACAATGAGTTATAAAGTAAAGTTAAACGTCAGAGAGATAGTGATGCTAGAATGTTTAGTGTGGCCTCAAACAGGCTTTGGATTCAAATTATTGTGAAGTTTATTTATTGTTATATTTTTTATTTATTGAATTCTGAAGTACAGTTTATTTTGCTACCATATTTCTCTTCTTGATTTTGGTTTCTTTATTTATTTTAGTTAGTTTATTTATGGTTCATTTTTGAGTGCTATAATTCTATAATACCAATAAATTCGTAAATGAATAGAGGCATGTTGTATAATATTTTATATAGTATATGATAATATATTTAAAATATATTGTGTGGGAAAATCTATATTTCTGTGTAGTGCCCCCGTTTTGATTGAATGAATTGCTGGCATATTTGAACATCTGGGCATAGGGAGGCTACTACACAGCCCAAATGCATGTGCTGTACCCCAAAACTGGCTCATTTATTTTCTTGATAACTCAATAGTAAAAACAAAGTTAAAAAATTGTGCCATTGGTATTAAAGGTAAACATCCCATGTAGCCTCATGCGAGAGAAAAGAATTCTTGGACAGCTGTCAAGAACATCTGTACATTTGTCGGCCTAGCAGCATCATTACTCTAGTGAGATCAAAACCTGACCTCGACATGTTCGAGCCATAGTCTAGGTTTAGCAGAGTCCATAGTAAAGTGAACCTTAAGTCTTGCAAAGCCCAGGTGCATAATGGGTAGACTTGAAACATGCAAAGTTTGTTGACCTGCATGTTTCCGCATTAACATGAACGAAAAGTGCTATTTGGTGCACAGATTGAGGTCACTTGGGCATTGACAAAGCCTGCTTTCTTTTTTAAGAAAATCACAATTACATAACTCGGTTTAGGAAGAATCCTAACTAGCTTAGAGATTCTCACTTTTGGTTCAGGTTTTTTATTTCTGGAACGATTGTCAGTGCAAGTATTTTCCTCATTTCAGTAAGAAAGCTGCCAGTAAATGTTTTACTAGGTATTATGGCTTCTCTGCTTGCTGTTCCACTACTTTGTTGCTTTCTTTCCTGCCGGTTTCCCAGGTGCAAGGGTTGGAGAATAGCAGGATTCCCTCTCTGACTGTGTGTTTGTTTGTGGTTTCTTCTGATATTCCTTTGCTGCTACTTGTTCTGCTTATTTGCATATACTTTACATAGGGTGACTCCACACTTGGAGCCGAGATCTTCGCATGGGAAAGTATAGGGAAAAATTAAAAAGTGTATTTTATCCAAAAATAAATATGAATATGTTGAATATTAATGTAAATTCATTTCATATTTTTATTTTAAATGAAAACTAAATGAATAAATAAAAAAGCTACAGCACTATTAAATTAATTTTGAATCAAACTTTAATTCATGAAAATAAATGTAAAAATATTTTTCTGAAGTTTAAATTAAAAATTATATTAGCATTTTCCATCCCATAAATCAGGGCTACCCTGTGAGCAGTGTTTTAAATAGGAAACAATAAGTGCAGTTGCTCATTAAATTGAGCTAGGGGTGTGGCTAGTGGACGGTGTAAGATCCACGGTGAGACATGATGATACGAAAACACTTCTATTATGTATTCATTTTGTCCTTGCATTTCCCTTGATACTTGTCTCAAACTTCCAATATGTGCAGATTAACAGCTACATATGATTATGAAGGGTGGCGTGAAGACCTTCTGTGAACAATGGAAGGAGCTGCTAAACTCTGAATGCAGTCAAACCATCAACTGATTATTAGCCTGACAATGATAATAGCACTATGTGCTCCAGGGCGAGAGAAAGACTGGCATGGCATCATTAATAATGAGTTCTACACCAGTTGTAGGACAGACCAAAACATTCTGAGAAATGTATCAATAGAAACAAAATGTGTTCACTCGTTACACAAAATGAAGGCCAAACACCAAATGTTAATGTTTACTTATTTTGTCACATTTGCAGCTTCTTAACCACTCTCTTCTGCTGCATAGGCTACGTCTTGCAGGGATTTCGGGTCTGGCTCTTAAATGGCTTCAATCCTTTCTATCGGAGAGATACTTTTCCGTCTTTGAGGATGAGGTGGCTTCAAGCCAGCTGCAACTGAGTCACGGCGTTCCCCAGGGTTCATCCCTCAGCCCTACTCTGTTTAATATCTATATGAGACCTTTGGCTGAGGTGGTGCTTCCTTGGGGAATTCAGCTTGTCACCTACGCCGATGACACACAGCTGGTTGTTTCCCTGGTGAGAGACGATACCTCACATCAGGGGATTAACAATCTTACCCCTTGTCTCTCCAATGTACTTGATTGGATGACCTCGTCCTGTTTGAAGCTGAATGGAGCCAAGACAGACATCATGCTGCTGGGCTATAAAGCCCCAATCAACCTGGACCCTTGGTGGCCGCAGCGTCTTGGATCCCCTCCGAAGCCCAAGACCAAAATAAAAAGTCTAGGGGTCTGGCTGGATTCTGCCTTGAACTTCCAGCATCAGGCCAACAAAGTAGCCTCGACTTGCTATGGGCTCATGAGAGTTCTTAAAAAAATCCTAGACCTGCTCCCTTTTGAAGCCAGACGCATATTAGTACAGTCGCTGGTTCTCTCGCGACTGGACTATGCGAATGCTATCTATCTGGGGGCCCCTGCTACTACAATAAAAACTTTGCAAGCTGTACAGAATTGTGCAGCTCGCCTACTCATGAAAATCCCTAAACGATCATCAGCTAAACCCTCAATCAGACTACTACATTGGCTTCCAGTCCATGAAAGGATTGTGTTTAAGACTTTGTGTCTGGCACATAAGTCTATTCACAACCTTGGCCCATCCATTCTGGATCCTCTCTTTCGGCGCTATCATTCGGTCAGATCTCTTAGATCTAACCAACGCAATCTGCTGGTTGTGTCAAAGGTCAGACTGGCCCGTATGGGTGGCCGTCGACTTTCGGTCCTAGCAGCTAAAGAATGGAATAAACTCCCTGACAACATCAGGCATGAATTAAATCATACTGCCTTCAGGAAGCAACTAAAGACATTCCTGTTTAAGAACATCCTCTAATGCCTGACAGCGTCCTCAGTCTTTAACAGCGCTGGGATGCCCTAGGGTAGCCATGCGCTATATAAATATGTATTCATTCATTCATTCATTAATGGCATGCTGTTCCCACTTGCTTGTATTTGGCACACTCCTTATATATTCAAGAGTGCACACATGTACACAGAAACAAGCACTCCACAGATTTCTTTTCAAATACTTCCTGAGTGCCTCGATTCTCTTCATTTCTGATTTCTCTCTCACACACAAACATACACACACGCAGTCAAATATGCACAGAAACAAGCAGACAAATACTCCCTATCAGACTTCACATCTCTAATCTCTCGATTACTCCCCACTCATTTCTCTCCCATTTGTATCTATTTCTCTCACTGCCCCACTCTCTTTACCCCAATTGCATCAGTGGCAGCTCTCCGAGGGAGTGCTGTTGGGCGGTGGGGGGTAATGAAGTCCGACATACAACAGACAGGAGTAAGGTAAGTAATTAAATACATAAAACAATTGACCTTGCGTGCGCTGCATCGCTGAGTTGGCGATGCAGCGCGTGCAAGGTAAATTGTTTTATTTATTTATTTACTTACCTTACTCTTGTCTGTCGTATGTCGGACTCCACTACCCCCCCCATACTGCCCCTCCCCCGCCCCTGCCCATCGGCCCGCAGCACTCCCTCGGCGAGCCGCCACTGAATTGCATCCTATCCTTCTCTACATCACTCTTTCTATTTCTAATCTGCCGCCTCTGTGCCTCTCTTGCTCTTTCCATAGACGTCTCTTTCTCTTCCCCATCTCTATCTGTGCTTACCCCTTCTGTCTCTATATCTTTTTTTCCCTTTAAACTCTACTCTGCTCCTTCCCCCTCACTCACCCCCATTCTCCCTTTTCTCCCCTCGGCAGAAGGCCCCACAGCCGGAGAGCTTGCAGTAGCAGCGAGTGAGCACTGCAGGGTTGTGAGCATGTGCAGAGTCCAGTAGGGCAGAGGTCAGGGGAAGAACAACCCTGGCCTCTGATGGGCAGGTCAGTAGACCTCCTCCCACCTCAACTGGGCTCCAGGGAGGCCGCTTAGGCCAATTCCACCACCTTATTCCAGTCCATCATAGATTCAATGTCCCAGCAGGCGGGCGGGGTTGGGGGTGACTTTGCTGGGGCAAGTGGATCAGGAGAAAGATAGTCCCAGTGGGAGGCCTAGGGGAGAAACTGACCCCTCTTACCTGGGGTCCTACATGGCCACTCATGCTCAGGCCCTCTCCCCACCCACTCATTCAGTCTGCACACATCACTGTGCCCTGGGCAGCCATTGTCCCATACACTAACAGGACGACCCAGCATGGAGGTCTGTCAGGGGGCTATTAAGGACAATGAGAGCTTCCATCTGGGTGGGGAGGGACTTGCCCCTGCGGCACGCCTCTAGAAAGCCGTTCAGGCCTCATTAGGCTGCTTGTCACAGCTGATACAGACAGACGGCCACCATGCTGTTAAAAACCGGCCCACAGCTGGCTCTCGGGCTCTGGACCAATGCCCACCATATCAATTCGACCCTGAGCACTGGTACTCTCTTTGGCAGTGGAGAAGTACTCAGCTTGGTAAAAATACAAAGTGCCGGTACTTAGTACCTGCGACATGTATAGCACTGCCTGTGAGATCAGCCTGCATCCAGTGCAGACCATCAGCCGTCCCTGAGGATGGCCCAGAGGGGATATCTTACCCAAGAATGGCAAAGAGGGAACCCCATTTCTACCTCCTTCATGCTGAATTCCACCTTTTGCACCAGTGATTATTTGTAGGACGGCTACCTTTTCAGACTGTTGTGCTACATTTTCCATTAAGGTTCCCATCAGCTGCAAAAATTCTGACTGCAAATTTCAGTCATCATTTTGCCAGCTCATTCTTTCCATTGCTGCATTTCGCCCAAGCCTCCAGGCAGCTCCCAGTATGCAACCATCACTTGGCTGGACCACTAGTTGTCCAGCCATCAACGACCGTCATGATGGATCCTTTTTTTTTTTAAGTTTAAAGAAAAGTTTATTGGAAATAAACATAAGATAGAGCAATAATACAATACAGTATAAATCAATGGTACAAAGTAGAAAAAATATTGCGTACAATAAGGAAAGAAAAAGTAAGAAAAGGAGAGAAGAAAAAGGAGGTAGGAAGGAGAAAGAAAGAGAGAGAGGAGGAAAAGTAAACAGATAGAAATATCATATGCTTATATTACTGAAAACATTGGTCTAATATACAACACAATATCATGTTGGTCTCACTACTACAAACTTAATTATATATTGAGAATAAAGCACAAAATACAAATATATTAAACTGATTATAATCTATGGAGGCTTGGAAACTTCTTCTATAACTGGGGTATGCGATGGCAACGATTGAGCAGACACATTTAGGAAGTTAGTCACAGGCAGCCACAGTAAGTCACGTTTAATGGCTAATGTAATCGGGTGAACATAGGCTCTATCTAATCGATGGTTATAACAAACTCCATACCACCAGGCCTGAAAAGAAACATTTGAGGCATTTTTCCATGATTTGGTAATTTTTTGAAAGGCAACAGCAATAAGTAAATCAATAATGAGGATATTAAGGGAGGTGGAAGAGGACCAAACCTCCGCAACACTACCGAGAAAAATATGGACAAAAGAAAATGGGATTTGCGTATGAAATATTTTATTAATTTGTTGCCAAACCCTAGACCAAAATTGATGAATAACTGGGCAAGTAAATAGCATGTGCATAAGGTCTGCAACCGGGGCCGGGCATGACCAACAGGTAGAGGGAGATAGATGATTAATTTGATGTAGTTTAGCAGGAGTAAGTAAGAGTCTGTTATATAAAAAGAACAGTGTTTGTGTGGTATTTGCTGCCCTAGAAGATTTCCGAAGTTTAATCCAAATTTTATCCCAGGTTGAAGTGGAAAAGGAAGTAGATAAATCAGACTCCCAACTAGACTCAACTGCCGATTTATTACGGGACTGACCAGTGGATCTTAATTTGTTATAAATTTGAGAAGCTGAAGTGTTCCCTGTTAAGAATGAGATTGGAACTGGAGAGGGGGAGGTCTGCACAGAAGAAGTCATAAGTTTATCGTAAGAACTTTGAGCAGCTAGGGTCAGTAATATATATTTAGGGTGATACGAAGGAGGGAGGGAATAACACGATTGTAATGTAGAGAAGGGTATACAGGTATCCCCTAGAAAAAGCTGGTGAGTCCACTTAAGACCAAGGTTGAACCAATCCTTCCAGAAAATAGTCCGGTTTTTAATCTTAATATGATTGTTATACCAAATCGGAGAACGTAAGAAACTATTTCGGACATCTAAACCATCTAACATAATAGGATGAAATATTTTACGCGTATGCATAAGAATGGGGAGAGAAAATTTTTGGGGAGTGTTAGATAAAGACAGAAATTCATCAAATGAGAAAGGGGTAATGAAATGAGATTCAATCTCTACCCACAAAGGCAGGGACAGCAAATCTGTTGCATTCTGTGATAGTACTGCAGAGGAATTCTTCAGGAAGAAGGAGGTATGATAAGATGCAAAGTCGGGAAAATTAACACCACCCAAGTGTTTAGGTTGTTTGAGCTTGGAAAAAGACATCCTAGACTTTTTCTTTTGCCACAGAAATTGTGAGAGAATAGTATATATTTTTTTGTACCAGGATTTGGGAATGTTAACAGGAAGATTGGACAATAAAAATAAAATTATAGGAACCAACATCATTTTTATAGAGTCCAATCTACCCCACCAGGATAAAAACAAGGGGTGCCATCGCGTTGTAGAGTCGGATAAAGTTGATAGAAGATTTTTAAGATTGAGCGCTACAGTATCTTTAATAGATGGAGTGAACCATAGGCCTAAATATTTAATCTTCGCAGGGCTCTAGTGAAAGGAGGAAGATACAAAGTCAGCATGGAAACAATACTTATTTAATGGAAGAATTTCGCATTTGTCTACATTCAATTTGTACCCTGAGACCGAGGAGAAATTAGAGACTTCTGAGAGGAAGGCCGGTAAAGAAGATTGGGGGTTAGAAATAAATAAAAGAATATCATCGGCATAAGCTGAGATTTTTAATTGCTGATCACCATATGGAAAACCAGTGATGTTCTTGTTCACCCGGATTTTAGATAAGAAGGGTTCTAGGGTCAGGATAAATAATAGCGGAGAAAGAGGACAACCATGTCTGACTCCTCTGAGTAATGGGAAAGACGAAGAAACTAATCCATTAGCCAGAATAAATGATTTTGGGAAAGAATAAAGCAATGAAACATAAGATAGAAATTTAGGGCCGAAACCAAACCAAGTAAGGGTCGAAAAGATAAACTGCCAGTTAACTCTATCAAAAGCTTTCTCAGCATCCAAAGCCACGGCTGCTAGTGAGGAGTGATGGGAATGAGACTTACTAAGTACATTGAAAAAGAGACGGGTATTATCCGAGAGGTGGCGACCTTTAATAAAACCACATTGTTCTTTGCCTATTAAGTGGGGTAAAATATTATCCAGACGAAGCGCAAGAATCTTCGCGAAAATTTTATAATCCAAATTAATTAAAGAGATAGGTCTATAATTTTTACATAGGGAATGGTCTTTACCTTCTTTAGGGAGAAGACAGATTAGAGCCTCTTGAAAAGAACCGTCAGAACTCCGGGAAGCAATAAAAAATAAGAATAATTTAAGTAATTTGGGAATAAGTAAATTAGAAAAATGTGTGTAGAATTCTATCGTAAAGCCGTCCGGACCCGGAGCTTTCCCCTTTTTGAGCGACTGAATAGCCTTAAGAATATCTTTAGCTTGTATATCAGATTCTAGGGAAGAAAAATCCACGTTCAAAGAAGAAGGAGGAGGAGAAATGGAGGCTAAATATTGATCAATATCAGATAGAAGGGGTGGAGACTCTGGGGTGTATAATGTTTTGTAGAAATTGGAAAATTCCAAGAGAATGTCCTCGTCCCTATGAAGCACTGTATTTGATGACGATGAGATAGATTCAATTTTGGTACGTTCTTTTTTAACCTTGAGGTACTTAGCCAGGAGATTACCGGATTTGTTTTGTGCAGTGTAATATTTAGCACTAGATTTAAGCAAGTACAGATTTGCAGAGTCAGTAGACACTTTGTTAAAAGAAAGCTTAGCGTTAATGAGTTCTTTTAGAATAGATTGGCTATTTGACATGTAATAAAGGTGTTCTAACTTTTTAATTTGTAAGTTGAGTGATTGAGATGAAAGAAAGGCTGCGCGACGTTTCTGTGCAACAAAGGATATGATGAAGTCCCTAGAGGCAGCTTTGAAGGAGTCCCATATAAGCTGAGGAGATAGTTGAGGAGATTCATTCTCCTCGAAAAATAAGGAGGCAAACTCGAGAAAGGCTGGTGTGAATTTAGGATCCAGTAAAAGGGAATTATTAAACCTCCAGCGTCTGGACCCTTTAGTGGGAGGGAGTAGATCCAAACTCAAGGAAACGGGGGCATGATCAGAAATCAATATAGATCCTATGTCCGCCCGGGAAGTGTGTTGAAGTAGGGCCTTGGAAATAAAGAGGTAGTCTATTCGGGATTGTGAGGAATGGGCAGGTGAGTAGTAAGTATATTCTTGAAGTGTGGGGTGGCAGAGTCTCCAGGAGTCTACAAGAGCTCTTTGAGAAATAGTGGAAGTGAATTGGGAATGTGCAGCGGAGGGGACAAATTTGGATTTAGAATGCCTGTCAATAAAGGGGTCTACAACCATATTACAATCCCCACCAAAAACCAAATATTCGTCAGTGCATTGCATTAAAAGAGAAAGAATTTGGGGCCAGAACAGTTTATCGTGTGTAGTAGGAGCATAAACATTAAAAATAGTGAGAGGAACCTTATTAATCAGCAAAGAGGTCATAACCCATCTACCATCAGAATCGTTGTCTTGCTTTATGAGATGAACATCCAAGCGTTTATGGCAAAGAATGGCAACCCCATTGCGTTTTCCTGAGCCCGGAGATGCAAAAACGTGGCCCACCCAATTTCGCCGTAGTTTAGTTATCTCAGTATCCTGTATATGGATTTCCTGCAGAAGAACAATGTCTCCTTTTAAATTTGCAACATGTGACAAAACTCGTTGACGTTTGATAGGAGAACCCAAACCTTTAACATTCCAAGATATAATGTTTAACGACATTTAAATCTTTATAAACTTAGCAAAAACAATTCGTTAAAGAAGTTGCCATGCATGCAAGCAAAAAACATGTGAAGAATGCAGTAAAATACAGAAAAAAGGTACTATTGTAGCGAGATAGCAATAAGACATATAGACGATCATAAGATAGCAAAGAAAGAAATGAATTACATAAGAAGCATAAAAGATAAGCCGAAAATATAAATGGAGCAGAGGAGAAAAGAGAAAAAGAGGGAGAGAGCGAAAATAGTGGGAAGGAAAGAGACAGAACAAGAATAAGAACAATAGAGATGACATACAAAAAATAGAAAAAACATACCACAAATGAACAATCATGGTGGGGTAGGTGGAGCCACATGAAGGAGGCCAGACGCCGGATGAGGGATCGCAGGACGAGGGGCACACGCAAGACATCATCCAGGATGAACGCAAAAAACGAAGAAAGTAGGGGAACACAGAAACCGCAACCTGTTAAAGGGGAATATAAGCACAATAATTAACAATATTTAACATGGGAAGCAACATAACTCCAACGTATACACATATGGGAAACATAAAGAAAAGTCAGAATTGAGGGCAAATAAGAAACAAACTATGAGCAATTGGAACTAAGGCATTTAACTCAGATCAAGGCTTAGAGATGTCCATAGAGACTCCACTACATGAGTTCAGAAATTTTTGAAGCACCTCAGGGTCCTCATAGTTGGTTGTTTTGTTATTGTAAGTTACTTTGAACAGACAGGGATGGAACAAGCCATAACGGGCATTCATGCTGCGAAGTACTGGCCTCATGTCCAAAAATTTCTTGCGTCGATCAGCCGTAACCTTGGCATAATCTTGGGCAAAAAAGAGGTTAGAGCCGTTCCAAATGATCTCTCCCTTCTGTTTGGCAGCGTGCAAAACCTTAAGAAGATCAGTATATTCTAAGAAGTACAGAATGACTCCTCTAGGCTTTGCTGAGGAAGATGAAGCATGAGAACTCTGCCCCAAACGGTGTGCACGTTGAATATTTAATGGAGGAGATGCTGAAAACCAAGAAGTGTAGGAAGGAAAGATTTAAAATAAGATAACGGATCAGAACCTTGAAGTCCCTCAGCCAGGCCATAAATGCGCAAATTGTTGCGCCTATTGCGATTTTCTAACTGCTCGACCTGTTGTTTGAGGTGATCGACTTCTTTGTGAATATGAGGAACTTGAGCAGCGAGATCTTGAACAGTATCAACCCGTTTCTCCAGAACGTCGACCCTTTGCACAGTATGAGACCAGTTATCTTCCAAACTCAACAGACGGGTGTTAGTTTCCTCCATATATGGTTTGAGGGCACGAATCTCCTCAAGAATAAGCTCCAATGAGAGAGGTGAAGAAGAATTGGTGGGAGAGGGCGGATTCGCTTTTCCTCTCTTCCTAGGCGTAGAGGAAGTCGATGATGGTATTTTGGAACCCTGTTTGGCACCTAACCGAGTCATAGAGGAAGAAGAGCCCTTCGTAGTGACAGGATCACCAGAATTATCGTCTGTTCCCTCTTGCAGGATGTTAAAAGGGTTAAAGTCCTCCAGAGCGGTATCACTGGTTTGCAGAGTATCCTTACGGGGAGTCCGGGAAGTTGCCATGACTGAGTTGAGGAAAAGCACCCCACAGCAAAAAAAAAAAAAAAAATTTTAGTGAGAGAGGTATAATAGTAGTAAGTCACTGAAGGCAGAACACCCTATACACGAATATGGTCTTAGGTATAAAAAGCGCCAATTGTAATGTCAAGTTATTGCTCAGAAAGGAGTAATATTCAAAAGAAGCAGGCAACAGCTGAGAGCGGAGGATTCATATGACTGACCTCTGAGGAGCTCAGACCTTCTCTAGCAACAAGCATGAGAGAACAAAAAGTTAGTCAAGGCAGTGAAAGGGCAGAAAATGCGTTCCCATAAGTGTTCCAATAAGTTGTCCCAGAGTCTTCATTATTGAGATTTTTCATTGGGAGTCTGCATTGTTTGCGGAACAGGGCGGCAAATGTGAGGAGATTACTTCATGAAAAAACAAAATGGCGGCCGCGGGTAAATCGTAACCGTCATGAAGTCGAAACAGTGTCTTCTCGCTCACCATATGCCAGGAATTGGAGCTTAACGACTGGAGCAGTACTTCCAATGAAGTCGGAAGCAATTTCCGTGCTCCGACAGCAGGAGAAAGTGCCCTGGAACAGCTGCGGCGTCTCACATCGCTGCGGAGCTCATCGTAGCGGCGGCCATCTTCTAAGGCGCCGAAACCACGCCCCCCGTCATGATGGATCCTTGACTTTCAAACTCTTTGCCATTGCAGGAGCTTTTGAGCCTCACAGCATCACTCAGCTCTTGGGGTACCAGCATTGGCCCCCAGGCAGGTCCAATTGTGCAGCATCAGATGGGATACACTGCGAAGGAGTGCACTACCGAGCAGGAGAGAGCATGACTGTGCACAAAATTGTTGATTATGTGAATGATTCATTCATCCCTTGCTTTCGTAGGGCATTCATTAAAACAATGTTTGTACATAGCATATGGCTTATGTTGTTGATCCACATGACGGATATGGGTTATCACACAATGTACTGACAGTATTGCTCTCAACTCTCTGTTTTATGTGTCCCTCCAAGCATTTACCCCATATTAAATCTGAAGAAAGAAGAAAGGGGGGTGGTTATCGGACCTACCTGGACCCTGCAGATCTAACATCAGAATGCAACCTCATGCAAGCCCTCCCCAAGACCAAGAGGCATATTATGCCACACATACCTTGGGACTCCAGTCAATTGCTTCCTCTCTGGGTTGGTCAACATTAGTGGAAGAACATCAGTATCTCACCCACTTTCTTGGTAGTGCCCAATACTCAGTTACCAGCTCATACTCTGTTGTATCTCTCTTATGTAACCTTTACTATTGGTTGCACACACATAACTATCAGTTACATTGCACCCAATTCCAATGTCTTACCACTGCCCCTATGCTGGCGTAGTATATGTTATAGTAGCACCCTGCCTGTTTCCTCTTCTGGTGCATCGTCATACGTCGGTGTTACACCCTCATAAAGACACAGCCGCTTCCTGACTTTCCACACATGCACGTGTGCTTGTGACGCATTTCTCTTAATATGGATGGATTACATGAACCACTCATTCAGGGGCATATCAACAAGGCGGCGATAAAAAATTATCGCTGCTTTTGCGGCCGTTTCCGGCCGAAAAGCGGCGATAATTTTATCGCTATATCAGCAAGGTCACGCTATCGCGTGAATCCTTGCCTTAGCGCCCTTTCCCGTAATGCCCACCTTTTCATCCCTAATGAGATGCAAAGTGGGCGTTCCAGCTCAAAATAACTGGAGAAATGTTGCTAACCGACATTTCTCCAATTATCAATGGGCACGCTAACAAGCATAGCGATGAGAAAAGTAGCGCTAACCTCAGTTATCGCTACTTTCCTTACGCCTGCTTTTAGTTTGACTTAGCCATGATATCCAATAGAAGGTGGATATCATGGCTGAGTCTGCCCTGCCCTATCAGCAAGCTATCGCCAAACGTTGTGCGATTATCGCTGTATTTCCAGCAATAATCGCACAATTGGCAGCTTGCGCATGGAATTTTATCGCTTTTGAGATAAGCGTTGCTAATAGCATGCTTTCTCAGCGACAAAATTCGGCGATAGCCGGCGATAATTATCCTAGCGCTAAGTGCGCTTAGCGATAATTATCGCCGGTTGTTGCTGATCTGCCCCTCAGTGCGGTACAACTATGAGTTAATGTAAACTGCATGTGTTCTATCTCTCGCAACACGCAGGGACCTAAGACAAGATAAGAACATCATCCTGGCCACTCCCAAACAACACCAACATGCTCCCCACATAGGCCACCCTGCAATTCAACATCTCTGAACCAAGCACCCCCCATGGTGTGGGCTCGCGGACTGCTATCCACCAATGCGCTTCGTAACCTCCAGCACTGCAGCAGCGCTCTTCCCATTGGGCGTTGCTTCAGTTAGGCGGCCTCAGAGCACTGAGAGAAATCGCAGACTTTTACTTCCCTTGAACTGTTCACAGGAGCACATTTTATTTATAAGGAAATCCTTGCCTGCATCATGGGCGGCATTCCATTTTAATTTGAACACAAAGGGGGCTTTCCGCCCGGGCAAGTGCTGCGAAATCTTATTGCAAATACATGTGGTGGGCAGCACGGAGGACAGCAACCCCGCTGCCTCAGCAAGGGCGATAACTCAGAGGGGGGCTGTAATAGACTGGACAATTGTTGTTGCCAAATTCCCCCGCCAATGGGATATGGGCTACTTTGACTCCTATGCATATGAGGGCTGTTGCAGAAGAATTACTTAGCAATTTTCTTGGAAAGAAATTGTCACTGCTGGAAGCCCTTTTCCCATTTTTATGCGTCTATTCACCAGGCCTGGCTTTGTGTTTCCTGGCTTGCTATGTGCTTGTTGCTTAAATGTTCCATCACTCCCCTCTCCTTGCCAACTCCGGGCCCCCACTGCGCTCCTGGTCAGTCCCCGAGCTGCTTCGTCTGATTGCTATTTTTTCAATCTTTAGTTGATATGTTTACCTTCCTGCTTAAATGCAGAGACAAGCGTGCAGGGTTTTGTGGAGTGGGAAATCAGTGATGGGGAAAGATGAGGGCTTCTCTCAAACTTCCCCCGGAACCCCATCCGCCCCCCCCCCCCCTCGCCCACACGAGTACTGTAGATCATGCAATGGCGGGAAGGGGGGCTCATGAGGGGCACCTCAGAAGTCATGAGCAGCAAATGAAGAGACACAAATATCAATTCATGTACCTGCAAGGACCCCCGAGCGGTAGGCACAGAATGGGTAACAACGGGTTAAATCAAACGTCATGGGTGGCTTATCAAGGGGCAGCAATGACCTTTATGCACAAGATCAAGCTATATCGCAGGGATAACGGGCAGATCAGGGACCAGTATGGGCAAACCGTGAACCAGGAAGGGTCTCTCTGTGTAATACAACACGCAGTATAGAGGACTAGGTCTTGGAGCAGGTTTTGAGGCACGAGGCTCAAACCAGGAGACAGTAAGGATCACTTTGTGTACTAAATCATTCTCTACAAGGGGCATGCGGTGCAAACGAAGGCGATATAATGGGCATATGATGAGCCAGTCATGACATCTGTGCACAAAATAATGCTACTTACAGGAGCTTTAAGTGGCAAAACCTGCACCAGGGACAAATCAGAGACAGCAAGTACTTCTGTAGGGAGTCGTTCATCCTATAGGTCAGCATGAAGAGTACCTATGGGGGTGTGAATGACACATTAGGCGCGAGCAAAGACATCAATGTGCACTAGATCATGATACATAGAGGGCATCACTTGAAAATCATCACAGATCGCAGAGGGCAAATCAGGGAAGAGCAAGGACCCCTATGGGTACTAGATCATGTGATATAGGGAGCACGAGGGGCAAATCAGGGTGTGTAGGGCTGATCAGGGGTTTTCGAGAGTCTTTTTGTGTACTTGACCAATCTGAAATGTGTATGGGGTGAAAGGGGAAATCAGGAAGAGACCCGAGGGCTGATCATTGGACAGCAGGAATCTTGCTGCACATTAGATCAAAGTAGATAGAATTATGTGGGGGCAATTATAGGGTAAGAGCGGCAAATCAGGGGACTGCAAGGGCTTTTCTTTGCACCACATAGTGTTGTAAAAGTGGCAAATCAGGGTAGCATGAATGAAATAACGGGACCAGCACTGACAGCTTAACTCACTGCATCATGAGGAGCAAGTGAGAGGCCAGCAAGGACCCTTCCAAACCAGGGCCCAATAGCATCTCTGTTGTGGTTGCACTGCTGCAAGGACGATGGCCCCTTACAGTGTCACTTGGTCACTCTTGCCAAGTTTCCCACATCGCTTCTGTTTTACATTATATTTGTAATTTAGCGTCAGTTTGTCAGGCATGAAAGGAGAAGCCTTCGCACAGTCCTTACCCCTAACAAGGTAGGAGCTTATTGGCTCCCTCTGCACAAACACTGGCTGTGTCAGGTCATCCCTGTGTTTTTCTGTGGCCAGGTGGGAGTTGCCTACGAGCCTTCCTACGGTAAATGAAGAATGCAGCCTTGGGATAGAGGCCTCATTCCTGGTACTTTTCTTAATGAAGGTAACATTAGACAACATGACACAGAGATATCTTTAAAGTAACCCTTCACAGACACTAGACATACTATGTGTGATAAATGCTTTGCAAGCACTATAGGTGCATCTGTCAGCAGGAGTACCTGTGACTGATTGCACGTATGTACTTAAGTATAAGAATAGAGTTTGCAAGATTGATGATGAGTGCTGCTCACAGGTGACACCCACCCTCTCACAACATCCACCACTTGTTTGTTCCCCTCAGCAGCATCATGAAGGATTCTGGGAATGGAGCTACCCCAGAGGGAAACTCTGCCTCATCTGGATTGGTTGACCCTTTGAACTTGTGCACTGGATCCTAATTGGCTGTGGACATCTGCACCTTCCTGCTTTTTGGAATTCAACTGTGGCGTGCAGATCATCCTTTCGACTTTGAACAGTCTGTACCCTGTTGCCATAGTGTATCCTGAGTGTGGAGACAGCATTCCCCTTATTTCCTCCTGGCTAGGACTAAGCTTGAAGACCCTGCTAAAGCTCTGTTGGTCTTAGCCAACGCTATCACTGACCTTATCTTGAATGGAAACCTCCAGCCAACCCAGAAGACTGAAGGGCTGGGAAAGAAACAACTTAAAAGAAAACTAATCTTCAGGAACATCTGCTCAGTCCCTCAAGTACCTCACTAGAGGTGAAGGTCAGCTGCCTGACAGGACAAGTGAAAGTGAGATGGACGGACTCACTAAAATAGAGCAGTGTATTCTGGGTGCATCGCAGGTTTATTCTGGTGCCTGGAAAATAGGTAAGTCTGATATGCACATCGAGAGGGAAACTAATGTAGACTCACATAAAACACTCTGTCCCCTACCCACATCTGGGTTAGACACGGAAGTCACACAATTGAGCCACTCATATCAGGGTGGCTTACTTCAACCATCACCCATAATAGCAGGGACGCGTGATACTAGCCCGCGGACCTCCCAACATTTGGCTGGTAGTGTACTGTTAGAAGGTGGTTCTGACACTATGGGCCGCCCGGATTTGTCGCTTTTTGAGCACCTCATCGTTGAGCTTTTACGGTGGGAGAGCCTCATAAGTTGGGACTCACCCGCAGTGAACTCAGGATGGAAGAGACATGCCAGGGAAAGTCAGTGTGTTTTACTGTGTTTTCACTTCCTTATTCCCCTATGGGAATGTGGAGCCAGGGGCTAGATTAACTTCAATTAGGCCTACAGATTCCAGACACGCACTTAAGTCCACTGTAGCAAATGTGAAAGGAAGTATTCTGCAGAGTCCAAAGTTATATTTGTACTGCTTTTGGGTCATCCAGAACTGTCATATTTCTCTGAGCCAGCCATGACCAGACCCAGGCTGAGGGCTGACCTCAGCTGGATGGATTGATAACCTTTCTTCCACAAGCGAGGGCCTCCTCTCCAGGAAGAGAAGATGGGTGGGGCTACAGGCCAATCCATCAACCGCTGTCGCTGGGTGCCAGGCACCAGGCTGCACCAATGAGGGAAGGCAGCTTGGGGGGAAGGTGCTTCCGAGACATGTGGCAGAAACCCTGGACGACGCCGTTTTGAACAAGCTCAGAGGCTGGACCAGAAGGAGGGAGCAGGGTCAGGGACGTGATGTGTTGCTGTTTGATAGGACCAACAGAGACTTCCTGCCAGCCCCCTACTCAACTTTTAAAAAGTACTTGCACAGGAAGAGAAGCTCTCTCTGGGGTGTGGTCTGCTGAGGGTGAAGGTGCTGGAGCCTGGCGCAATGGGCAGTTGGAAGGAGAGACCCCCTGACTGCCCCCAGGACCCTATCAGCACCAGAAGAAGAGCCCAGGACTGGTGCACAGAAGCAGGGGCCTCTGCGCAGGAAGAGAGGCCCAGAAGGCGAGCCTGGTGAAAGGCTGGCGCAGGGAGACAGTGAAGACAGCACACTGCTGAATCTACCCTCTCAGAGACCCAGAGGGCAGAGGAGAGGGTTCCCAGTGGCTGGGGCTGGTAAAGAGGAGCATGAAGCGCCCCATAATGCCTCGCCAGGCATTTGGAAATCTGTTGGTTTGGTGCTTTGTGGCCCCCAGAGGAGGGGGGTCACCCTCACGGAAGACAGCACACTGCTGAATCTACCCTCTCAGAGACCCAGAGGGCAGAGGAGAGTGTTCCCAGTGGCTGGGGCTGGTAAAGAGGAGCATGAAGCGCCCCATAATGCCTCGCCAGGCATTTGGAAATCTGCAGTTTTGGTGCTTTGTGGCCCCCAGAGGAGGGGGGTCACCCTCACATGTGAAATGGGGTGCAGGGGGGCTGCAGGAGCACCGCAGTCTCCCCCAGCGTAAAGAAGAACAGTCCACCCCAAAGTTTCACGGGGCATCTGAAAGAATAACCCCTCAAGGGCTCAGCCAGCCTTTAACACCTTCTAGGTTGGAACTTATGTTCTACAGCTGAGGGTGTACTATGAAGTGCATCATGGAGTGAAGGGCTGAGTTGGGGATGTCTGGAGAAGGGCATCCCCTGGAGGTGAAGTGGTGTAATTGCACCGAAATGCATTTATTATTGGTTATTTCTTTTTAGGTGGACTGAAAGTGACGTGTAAAGTGAAGTACCTGTGTAAGGTGATGTTAAACTAAATGGAGTTATGTTGCTGGACCCTCCTGCTAGGGGGTCTGGCTGTATTTACGTAATCCCATGCTTTTACCTGTGATTCCTTTTAAAGTGAAGAGGCGCACTGTAGGAGAAGTGTAGTTGCCAGGAGTACTTCTTTTGAAGGGACTGTAAGTCACATGTGTAAGGAGATGTCATAAGACAAGTGGGGCTATGTTGCCAGACAGTCCTGCTAGGGTGTCTGGCTGTATATGCGTAATCCTGTGATTTCATATGTGAAGCCTTTAGGGGCTGTGATTGCAATGCATTCAAATGATCAACTAAGGTGATGAGTACTGTCATTCTAAAGTATGCGTAAACATGGATTCTTGCTGCTGCGCTTAGGTGAAGACCACAAACTGCTAGCCCTTAAGATATAGAGGTTCATACTTTATGGTCAGTAGGAGATGCTCAGTCAGGGTCATGTGTCACCAAGGCAGGTTTACCCCTTTTTAATGCTTGTTGAGGTAATGGGGTGGGTCGCCACTGGGATGGTGCCAGTGCGCAAGGCCCTCGCTCCAGGTTATATTCAACTAACTGCATTGGGGGCAAGTTGATGTGCATACATGGGAGTGGTGGTACAAGACCCCACCCCCCCTGCGGGAGGGGTGGAGATGTTATGCAATGTCACAAAGTAATTCCATATATATTTGTAAATTGGTGCATGGTATTGAGTAGTGTGTGTGTTTAATAAATGTACTCTTACTTTTATAAAGCAAAGTACAGACTGGACAATCAATTATTGAGTGTTATTTTTGTGCACCTGCAAATGGCGATTACTAGCCCACACCTTCTCCCTTGAGTAAGCCTCAGACTGCTCTGCAACGCTACCCTCTGAGAGTCAGGCGCTACAATTGGGTGTTTGGTTCCCAGTGAAGGACAAATGAAGTCATGTTATTTGTGCAGGCCTCACAGATGCTGTCTCGTTTTCCAACATGGCTAGGACTAAGCTTGAAACCCCTGCTAAAGCTCTGTTGGTCTTAGCCAAGGCTATCACTGACCTTATGTTGAATGGAAACCTCCAGCCAACCCAGAAGACTGAAGGGCTGGGAAAGAAACAACTTAAAAGAAAACTAACCTTCAGGAACATCTGCTCAGTCCCTCAAGCACCTCACTAGAG
This sequence comes from Triturus cristatus, assembly GCF_964204655.1. NCBI lineage: Eukaryota > Metazoa > Chordata > Amphibia > Caudata > Salamandridae > Triturus > Triturus cristatus. Next base: position 1,061,365,430 of record NC_140580.1, read on the forward strand.
GTGAAGGTCAGCTGCCTGACAGGACAAGTGAAAGTGAGATAGACGGACTCACTAAAATAGAGCAGTGTATTCTTGGTGCATCACAGGTTTATTCTGGTGCCTGGAAAATAGGTAGGTCTGATATGCACATCGAGAGGGGAACTAATGTAGACTCGAGGGGCCCTTACATAAAACACTCTGTCCCCTACCCACATCTGGGTTAGACACGGAAGTCACACAATCGAGCCACTCATATCAGGGTGGCTTACTTCAACCATCACCCATGATAGCAGGGACGCGTGATACTAGCCCGCGGACCTCCCAACATTTGGCTGGTAGTGTACCAAGTGCTCTAATGCCCCTTCACCTTCCTCCGGAGGCAACCCCATATACAGTAGTTTTGGCCAATGTCCCAGTGCTTTCTCTTAACGCTCAGGAGCATTGGTCAACACTTAGGAACAAGGCCTTGCATCTGCTGAGCACCAGGACTGGTCTAAACGATCACCTCTTTAAGGAATTTAAAATGGCTCGCAGAGTACCCTGGCTTGGAAAATCACATAAGACCTTAGATGGTGACTGCGTGGTTTTGAGTTTTATGTTACCAAGTCTGGTACAGTGTATATTAGAGAGGGTGGGTAACCATCACTTTAAGGTGGATGATTTTAACATCTTCCCCTTAGGGTTTTTTTATCAACCAAATAGTGATTTTTGGCACAGGGTGAGGAGGGGGGTAGCTCTACCTTATGGTCGATCCAATAATTTGGTCCCAACAAGCAATCACTTTGAACCCCTGGCTTCTCTAGAAGACAAAGACTGACTCGGACCACTTATTTGTCCCACTCGGTCTGGTATCCAAGCATTAAAGGGGTACCGAGAGTCCAATGCGGAATCAGCTATACTCACCAGTGATGAACTCCTCCAAAATAGGGATGATAGAATAGTAGGGGTAGTGTCCGCCCGTAGGAACAGTATTTCAGGGGATGATCCCCAGAATGGGACGGGCGTGAGCCTAGTGGTGGTAAGGGAGAATGGCCGTTTAAAACCCCCTTCAGCAATATCTTCCCTTCCCAATAGCACCCCTGATATGGAAGTTGTGGGTAAAGTTAATTTGCCCAAAGCTCCTGTCAACTCCGAAGCCATAATGCACGGCAATTAAAACCAAATTTGACCATAGTCTCTTGGAACATAGTGGGACTGTCTTCCAAAACCGCTTCAACCGAGTGGTCTGCATACATTGAAAACCACGATATTTGGTTATTTCAGGAAACTTGGTCCCTGGAGCATGTTTATCATCCCGGCTTTCTAAATTTCTCTAAAGCAGCATTGGGGAGACAGAGAGGCAGACCGATAGGTTGACTTACCTGCTGGGTTAGACAGTAAGCATGTTACAAGGTGGAGGAAGTCTATATTGACAGTCCGGACGTCATGGCCATACGGATATGTTTGGCACACTCACCTGATATTTTGATTATTAACGTTTATGCAAGAGGGATGCCGGGTAGTAGAGGCTCGGAGATAGTTACCCCCCTGGATAGTTTTATCGAAAATAATAGGGGATGCTGTAACCTGATAATAGGAGAAGACTTTAATTGCTCCTTCGATTCCCTAGATCAAGAGGATGGTAACCTCTGTATCGAGGAGGATGCCCAGTGGAATATTCCTCAATTGGATTTATGCCCAATCAAAAAATGGGCGGAGGCTGCTCTGCAGCTGAAGGGGCTGTGCTTGGAACGGGGTGTGAGTGCAGTAAACGGGAGGACCCAGTTGGATAGAACGGGCTCTCACACTTTTAATAATGGCCTGAGAAGTAGTAGGATAGACTACATACTCCTTAATACTGAATTCTGGCCTTCTTTATCGGACATGAAGGTCCAGAAGTGGAATGAAAGTGATCACGATCCTCTGGTGCTATCAATGCAAGTCTTGGGTTTAACCAATGTCAACGACCAACCTGCAGAGCTGCCTATATCAACTGTCACACTTACCAATGATTAGGAGAGTTAGATGATATGATATGAGGTTATGATCGTTGATAACGAGGGGGACTTGGAACAGATGAAGTTAATGGTTGCCCGCGCGATAGCTACCCTCCAAAACTGTGGTACGCAGGAGGACATCAATGCAATCATTCTTCAGGTCCACAATGATTTGTTTTTGAAACTCAAAGATTTTTTTATTAAACCCAAAAGACGGACGTCAAAAATGCGCCCAAAGGCAGCGTCCTGGTATAATAAATCGTGTAGAGAGGCTTACAAGTTACTTTCAAGAACTATTAGATCTAAAATCATGGGTGACATTATAAAGGCAAGAATTGGGTACAAGAAAACCAAATACATAGCAAAGAAGGATTGGGATGAGCAACACTGGCAAGATCTGTTTATTGCCAGTAAAGGGAAAAACATGGTACATTTTTGGCATCTTGTTAAATGCGGTAGTGGTGTTTTAACCTAAACACCAGTTAATTATGTACCCCTTGAGTTGTGGGCCCCGTACTATGAGGTGCAGTTTACCATTTCTGCTCACAGCAATGATCCCTTTCAATTGCCCACCCCCAGTGTAGCCTTGCACTTTACTAGGTTAGAGGTTGTATCTGTTCTTAAAAATATCCCGAGAGGTAGGGCCCCAGGCCCGGATTGCATTCCGGCAGATCTGTTCCGGCACGACAAAGCAGCTTGGGTAACGTACATACAGATTCTGGCCAATGCAGTAACGAGTGGCGCCCCCATTCCTGATACTTGGCTTGGTGCCGAAATTCTCCCGATATACAAAAAGGGTGATCATTCCTTACCAGGAAATGACAGACCGATAAGTCTTATTGACTCGATCCAAAAGATTGTTGCCAGGCCAGTGTAGGGCAGAATCCAGACCTGGATAGATGAAATGGATATTTTGTCTGCACTACATGCGGGGTTCTGCCCTTACACAAGCACTATAGATCAGGTTTTTAGACCTATGCTAATTTACTGGCGGGTTGTCATCATCGGAGGGGGGTCAATTTATGCGGCTTTTGTTGACCTCAGATCCGCATTCGACTTGGTCCCACGACCCAAAATTTGGAGCGCATTTGTGGATATGGGGATGCCATTAGAACTACTGGCCATTTTAGTAAGGTTGCATGACCTCAATTATGCACAGGTACGCTGGGGTATGCATGGGAATGTCACGGATAGGTTCTCTATTAATAAAGGGGTAAGACAAGGGTGCGTGTTGACACCGACGTTGTTTTCTTTGTTTATTAATAGGGAGATTAATCATTTTTCATCCTGTCACACGATGCCCCCACTCTAGCTGGCATGAAGATACCCCTGCTCATGTTCGTGGATGATACCCTGATCCTTTCAAAGACCCAGAAAGTGCTACAGTCTGCCCTTTCTCGATTCGAGGTCTTTTGCTGTGATAATGAGCTGGTGATCAACGTGGAGAAAACTAAGTTCATGGTTTTCCACAAAAATAAAGCCATAAAAGGAATAGTTTTTATGAACAACGTCCTCCTGGAGCAGACCGATATCTGGGGATCACACTAGGTAGGAGATTGAATTGGAAACCACAGATCGAGATCTTGGTCCTCAAACATGCCCAATTAGCTGGAGCATTTATAAAAAAACATAGGCTTTCTCAGACCCAGCCTATAGCCCCCGCTTTAAAGAGCTATAATTCCAAAATGAGCTCCTCTGTATTGTATGGCTCTGAACTCTGGGGCGTTGAGGATCTATCAACTCTTACTGCTGCCCAAAACAAATTTATGAGAACTCTAGTAGGCCTTCCTCAATCTACACCACTCATACCCTTATATTTAGATCTGGGCTGCAACACCATTGAGGCCATAGCGTGTTACCGACCCATTGCTCTATGGAGAAGGCTCTGGAATACTCCCTAGCTTTCCTTGTATGCTAAAGCCCTCTTTGAAGTACGGGGCGCAGACTGCCTATGTAGGATTTCTTGGTTAACCAAAGTAAAATCTACCTTACTAGATATGGGGATGAGTAGTTTGTGGGAGGACCTAAAAAACAACATATTCCCGTCAAAAAAAGAGTTCAAGGCAGCACATTGGATTATGTCAAGACGAAATGCTATTCGACCGTAACAAGATCCATTTTGTCAATGGGTTTTCTTGAGTTTAAACATGATCCTGAGTATGAAGCTTATTGGGATGTTATCACCAAACCGAGTGATAGGAAGTTATATCACCAATTTAGGGTAGTTTCCCTTCCCATAAAAGCCTTTACAAGTAGCTGGCACCCCCCATCAGATGACAAATGCCTTATATGCCCAGCACAGAATGAAACAATAGCTCACATTCTTTTTGCATGTCCAGCCTATAAGAGACCTAGGGAAAAATGGATCAAACCAATTTGTTGTAACATGGGAACCAGATCAGATCAGGCATGGAAGCATTAAGGATTCTGAAGACAAGCACTCAGGAATCCACTGTGATTGCAGTTGTTAAGTTTTTAAGTTGGATGTGGGCCATCCGTGCAAAACAGACGAGGGAATATCAATCATGTTAGACTTAACTAATGTTTTAGTCACTAAGGCTCGGAATTGTAATCCTAAATTTCAAGAGACACATGTATTGGCATCCCTAATGCGCGCTTAGTGAACCAACAAACTGTGTGTAAAGCATTGCTAGTCTCGCTCCCGTGTGTTTTAATGTTTTTTACCTTTTATTAATTACCTTTTTTTAAATGTGTTTTTAATGAATGTGTGATTATTCCTATTTGTGGATTGTTTTTAGCGCCAAGTTGATCATGAAATTTCATACATTTTTGTTTTTATGTATTTGTAAATTGTAGTAATGTTATGTCTTTTTATGATTGAATATAATCGAAATAAAGACTAACTGAACTGAACTGAGATGGACGGTAACTCTGCCAGGCGAGCATAGCTCCTCGCAGCATTGAATTTCATTGGCCTTACCGACTACAGAGGTTCAGCACCCGCTAGATTCGCCAACCAGCAGAATGCAGGGATCTGAGTGGTATGTCCCAAGCCTGTCAGCCCTCATGCTTGCACCCCTTCAATCACCTCTACATCCTGAGGCTAGCTCGCCTTCTAAATGTCTTTTGCTGCTGGGTGAGTGTACGTGAGTGACAAATCAGTCAGGGCCCCTAAGCTGCAAAAGTCAATAACTCACTAACTTATGGAGTGCAGGTTTTCTTTTTGCAGTCTGGTAATTGTAGTCCCGATTTTATAAATTGGATAAACAGGACTACCAAAATGTAGAACAGAAACCTGGACAGGAGCAGATAATCACACAGAGAAGTGGGAAACATGAGGCATGTGCTCAAGGACCAGGCAGTGCCTCACTCTGCACTAAAGGCGTCCTAGGTGGGAGTGCAAGAGCAGCAAATCTGGAATCTTCATGGACTGATGCCTGTGGGTGAATTCAGAGGCTAGCAATGACCTCTGTCTGTAGCCATGGCTCCTATGCGACAGTGCACAAGGGGAACATCTAAGCACACACAAACCCCTACAGCCAGTCCGTTCTACATGGTAGTAGGTAATATTAAACTTTAACACCAGCATAAATTCCAGTATGGACCAGGCCACCCTGTTTTTGGTATAATGAGAAGTTAATTGTGGACAAGCAAGAATCTTCTAATATACCTGGCAATGATATTTAGGGTTTTAAAAGATAAAAATGTTGCTGGCTATACCATTTGGGTCAGTAAATCAGCAGGGAAGGGCGACCTTAGTTGGTGCTTTTAGAATCTTTCCTGGTTGAACTGAGTTTCCCATGGTATTTGACTACAAATGTACAGAGGTAGGGTTACCAGATAGCTCCACGGCACCAGAATACTACTCTCCCACAGATACACACAGAATGCACTGGTTTGTCATGTGAAAGTCCAAGTGTGGAAAGAAGGTGTTTGGTTGACATGGTCATTTGGTATCCCTAGGCTGGTGGAGTCAATAGTGGCCGCCAATCAATGAGTAAGTGAGAGTGAGTGCTATATGAGGGGAAAAGGATTACTTTCTGCATGCTGGTCAAGAGCTCATTATTTGAAGGCTTCGCCACCAAGGAATTGAAGGGAATGGAAACTCTGCTTTGCACAGCACAATATTGTGTATCCTGCAATACAATATGCACTAGAAATCAGGCGTCTCCAGCCAGTAGCTCATGAGCTACAGTAGCTCTCCAGCTACCTCAGAGTAGCTCACCTGTGTGCAGTGCAGCTTATTAAATTAGGAAGCTTTTGTTTGGTTGAATTAATATACATAAAACAAAATTGAGACTATACAACACTAATAATATTAGTAGCCCTCAACGCGTTTCATTGAACGTAAGTAGCTCTCAGTACAGAAAAGGTTGGAGACCCCCTGCACTAGATTAATTTTTTTGAATTAATGATGGGCGATGAACTACAGAAAGAGGTAAGATGGGAGGATGAAAAAGGCTGAGAGTGGAACTAGAATGAGAGAGAAAAACGAGAAATCCATTCAACAGGATACATGAAATGATCATGGATGCAGGAAAGAAAGTAAAGCCAGCGATCAAGAGATGAGAAAAGACTGTCAAAGGAGAGAACAATTTAGGACCGAAGGAGAAGAATTACAGAGAAAAAAAGGAAAGAAACAGAAAGACAGACTTTTCTAGAGGTAAAACAACTTAAGAAAGCCTGATTATTAAATCTTTATGCTTAGAATGCCATATGTTTAGGCTTAGCATAAGATCCACATGGCCACAGTATTTGTTTTAAAAAATACAAATGTCACAACATACTTTTTAGGACCGAATTGGGATGTGTGGGCCATCTGTAATGAAGTCATCTGAGAAAGAGAACATGTTTAAGGTTAAGTGATAGAGCCATGGACATGCGGATGAAAAAAAGCATTCCTCAGTCTTTAGTCGAGTGCCCCACGTGCTGCCCGCACGCGGCTGAGCTCCCGGCAGCGCCTGCCTTCGGGTAATGCATATTGACTGTCCTTGCAGAGCGCTGGAGGCTTGTTTACCAAGCAGAGGAAGAACATCGTGTGCCCACTCGAGCCTGCTTCAGAAAAGGCTCTCTGCCATCCTTCACCCACTCCACTGCTCCACCATCCCTCCGCCTAGAAAAACCTCTCAGCAGCTCTTAACCAAATGCATTCATTATTCCTTTTAAAATGCATTTACCTGATCTTTTTTTTATGTATAGCGCAAACTCGACCCCAAGGTATTGGAGCGCTTTATATTAAGCACCATTTACATTGCACAAGGACAGGTTCATTTTTGGTATGCACGGGGAAATTAAGTGGTTTGCCGAGAATCACAGGATATTGAGCGGACGACGCCGAGACTAGAACCTGGTTCCCCAGCTCAAGAGTCGGCAGCTCTGGCCCTTACGCCATATCCTTTCCCCTTTAGTAGAGAAGGTAGAATTAAAGTCAAACCCTGTTTGCTTTTTTCTAGGCAATGCTTGGATTTTGCTAGCAGACATTTGTTGTATTATTGGTGGTAAAATGGTGGGCTCTGATTCAGATTTTGGACTTTCCTTCAGAGGTTGAGTCGGGTTGATTTTGGGGGGTTTCTTAGGTGCAGTGCAGGGGGGTCGTCCCTGCCCTCTGCTTAGATTATGCTGACCCAGGTATTTAGTGAACTCTGAGCACTATTTTGCCGTAGGTCCGTGTAAGAAATTGGGTTATTATTTGGGAATGGGGGTGACTACCCACCTCAAGGAGTAATTACAACCCATATCACGGTGTGAACCAAAAAAGTTACTCATTTAACCTGAGCTCAAACCCCTGGTAGCTATGACACAGAGCAGCCAGACTCAACTTATGGTGATGTGTAAAGTATTTATACAGTACTAAAATAGCAGTAAAATAAAAATGCAACGCAATTAAGTTCCCAAACCAAAATAGAAATATTGAGTAAAGTTGAATAAACAAAATCACCCAAAAAATGACAAAAATCCTAAAAGTGGAACTTGATATCTGAATTTTTAAAGATTTAAGTAGGAATAGTGCCAAGAAGCATAGAGTGCCAATGATAGTTCATGGTTGCAGTAGACCAGGACACAGGTGCAATTTGAGACTGACCTCGGCGAGAAACAACGTGAGGCAGCGCGGGAACAATATACAGTGGGGGTCAAACAAAAGTATTTACAATGAACAGGTACAATTTCAAAGTTTGTAAAGAGACCCTTCGATTGCCGCAAATGGCGTTGTGGAGTCGACTGCGTTTCAACCAGTATAACTAATGGTCATCATCAGGACGATGGTTACACTAATTCTTGAAATGTGCTCTGAGGTCACTATGGGGAGCGAGAGTCCAGAGGGTGCATCCCACTCATATAGAATTCGTCACTTGAAGAGGACAGCGTTCAATGGCTTAGTTGAGGTCTTGAGGAGGATATCCAAGGTCAAGAGAAGGCGGCGGGTCAAGGGCCGGGCTGGAAGTCAATTAACACGGCTTCCGGAGCTGCTCAATGAATCCAAGGGGGAGGGAAGGTCTGCTGGGTTGAGTCCAGAAAGCCGGCGTGAATCCGGAGGGGGACGAGTAATGCTTTACCCCCACTGTATATTATTCCCGCGCCACCTCACGTTCTTTCATAATCACTTGTGTCACTGCGCCGTTTATTCACTGCAACACTTCCAGTGCACATTTGGTTGTTATGGTTACTACGATTTAGTTGTCAATTCATGCTTCTATATGCAGATAACAACCTTTCCACCTTACTTTGGTCCCCCTTGTTCCTTTTCCTGTGCTATATGATTGATACAATTTGATGAGCAGTCTCCTGCTTGATATACCAGTTGAGTAATTGTTCTATTGTTATATTACTTACCCGGTCTCAACTGGGATAACGGGTTTACTCCTGTTTCATTGTACCAAACTATAGACCTGGCACTAAATCCCCCAAAATGGAATTCCTCTACCTCTCACCTCCTGATGCTTCAATCCGAGTCCAAGAATGACCACCTTTGTTAAAGGCACTGGACTGCAACTCTTCAATCACTGCATGCTACTAATCTCTAGCAATCTTCCTTGATAAGAACCTGAATGTTCAATACGATAATACGACAAAGAGTGCCCAACTTATACTGATTAGAAACATTAAACCTTTCAACCAGGATTCAGACTTTAAACAGGTTGTGCAAGCCTTAGTCATCTCCCATTGTATTACATGAATACTCTCCTAATGGGAATTCCCAAGAAACACCTGGGCCCTTGAAGGCAATCCTGAACTTTGCTGTTTGATTTATCTCATGAGCATGGTGCTTTAAACTCATCTCCCTAGTGCTCTTTACACATAACTGCCTGCTTATCAAAGCAGCTTCAAAGCTACTTGCATTACGCACAATGCCCTGCATAAGGTTACTCTAACAATACCTTATGCAAAAACTCACACCATCTCGAAGATGCCACACCACAAGAAATGCAAACAATCTCCTTCTAGACTGACCCAGGTGCAGGAAACAAAACAGAATCTCCCATTCCTTCTCTGAAAGCACACCCAGAATTTGGAACGCCATTCCACAATAAATCGCACTAACTCCCCTTTGGGTCTTTCAAAAGAAAACTCAAATTCCCCTTCATCTAGAGACACCTTATGGACTAAGCTCTTATTACTATTATTATAATATTTTCAAGCTCTTATTACTATTATTATTATAATTCCCGGAGATCAGTGTTTTCTGCTTGCCCATGGAGAACAGTATATAGTCTGTCACCAGTTTTCCCCGTTATTGGATGTTCCCTACTATTTGTTCTCCTAAGTGCTTGTATGTTGTTTATTTTAGAGGCTTCTGTATTAAATGTGTTTCATTATGTTTTGTAAGTAACTTGAAATTCCCCTATAAAGTGCTCAGACACCCTTAGTTCTCCTTTGCGCTATGGAATCCTTCTTAAATAAAATAAGTAATTAAATAAGTAAGTAAGTAAATAAATAATTAAATAAATACATAGATACATATATACATACATACATACATTCTTGGCATGATGGGTACCTGTGACAAAAGGCTACCACTGGCACACTGGATGTAATTATTTGCTTAAGGGGTGCCCATGGCAAAATGCAGGTGCTGGCATACTAGTTTTTGGCATACTGGATGCCTGTGTTGGCGCTAGTATAATGGAGGTAATTCTTGGTGTATGGGAGTCTCACGACAAACTATTGGTGCTGACATTTTAAAAGTAATTCTTGGGATTAGAGAGCATAACCATGGACTATGGGTGGAAGGGAGCTAGACACCAATGCTGGTCCTTCAGGACCGTGGAGACGGTGTAGGTCGTTGGCAGTGTCCACACTCGGTAACTAGTATGTTAACCAGTGGCCTAGAATCCCACTAGTCCCAAGGGACCCGGTTCCAGTGAGGATTGGGTCAGGTTTTGGGACTGGAAGTTTCTTCCCACATAAAAGAGGTATCATTAGATACGTAATGAGCACATGTTTGGATGTTTTTTGTTGTGGGTACACTTCATGGATTCGATTAAGGACCCACTAGATGTAGATTAGGTTATTTTCAGTCCTCATGAATTGCCAGATACCCATTGAGACTAATCAAGCATGAAACATGTCGACCATTTAAGTGAATATTGGGGAACATTTGTCCTCAACATATTAATGTTTTGTTTTTCACCTATAACAGGGCCCCCTGGAATAAAAGTACCAGCAGGGTACCTTAGTTAATTTTGACTCCACTTCCAAAAATCTACAGCTTAAGTTATCATAGAGCTTCTGAAGGTTACAGGGTTAATTAAACTCCTGCATGGCATAGTGAGAAAAAGATCTCCAGCAAAAGCCCCTTCATTGGGGCCCATTTGGCATTGCAGCTCCAGCTCAATGAGGAGCTAGCCCGATGATAAAGCATGCCATCCATTTGGATGGGTGAGGGCTCTTTCTCTGAATGATAAAATATTCCCCCTGTCCTGCTAAGTACCAATGTACTGTATTAGGGTACCCTTAGTTCTCTTGTTGGGAACAGCACACAGGTTTGTAAACAAATGCTTGCCCTGACCCATCATTATTGACATATGGGTCACCCACGGTATATGGATGCAGTCACTGGCAAACATCTGGCACTGGCATAAGTCTTTTGGAGGGGGGCATTGCCATTCACACTCCACTACAAAGCGCTTTCTGCTGTCCCGCGGCCCAAAAGCTGTTCCCGAGAGAGTTACTGGCCTTCACAAACTCTCAATCAATCAGGGAATTGTAAGCATGCTACTCACCCGTGAGGGTCTCAAGGTGCTGGGGGGAGGGGGTCAGAAGGTCTTGAGAGACTTTCTGACGGTGTTCAGGGAGGGGGCATGCATGGGACTCTAGGTTCCATCTCCACGAGTGCCAGGAGTGCAGCTGCTACCGCGTCTTTTGGAGGGGGTTGTGGCCACTCGCACAATGCTACAAAGCGCATTCTGCTGTCCTGCTCCCTGGGGCCTAAAAGCTGCTCACGAGGGGGTCACTGGCTCCCACAGACTCTCAAGCCTGCAGGCGATTCTTAGTTCCATTTCCCCTAGCACCAGGAAGTGCTACATCGTCTTGTGGAGGAGGGTATGGCCACTCGTACTGCAGCACAAACTGCCTTCAACTGTTCCACTGCCCGGGGCCCAAAAGCTGCTCATGAAGGAGTGACTGGCTCCAACAGACTCTTAACCCTGCAGGGGAATCTAAGATCCATCACGCCGAGTGCCAGGAAGCGCAGCTGCTACCTCATCTTTTGGAGGAGGATGTGGTCACCATGCTACAAAATGCATTCTGCTGTCCCGCTGCATGGGACATATTCATGCCAGGCACTGGTGAAGCCCGGGCCAAGGGCGGGCCCATCCTGCGCCTGTCAGCCGGAGGAAGAGGCAGGGCCACCCCCCCTTGGTACAGCCTCTAAAGTACTGTGGCTTTCTAAACCTCTTGTTCCTCGGCCTAAGTATTGATGGGCTCGAGTATTGTGATGCTCTAACTATGTCTTGCCCCTTTACCTCTGTCTGTCATTTCTGGTGGTGATTGAAACTTTTTTTTTGTTTAATAATTATTATTGAATTTTCAGAGGGAGAAAAACATTATCAAACAAGTGAGCATATTACAAATAAAGTATGACAATCGATATATAAATAGAGGAAAAAAGTAACAGAGGAGAGAAAAAGAGAAGAAGAAAGAGAGGGGAGGGAAAGAAACATAGAAGAGAAATATGAAAAAGATATATTAATAAAAGATGTATCGAAATAGAAGAATAGTAAGAAAGTATAACTTAAAGCGCAGGTGCATGTGTAGAAAGATAAGATGTAAAGGGTAGTCAAAGAAGGTCAGATTTAATTTTCTGAGAAAGAGTAAGAGAGGAAACATTAGCAATTCTGTGTTCATTACAAATATAGTTCCACCAAGTTAATGAGGGTAACTTAGAATTATCTTTCCAACTTGACAAAATAACTGTGAGTGCTAAAGCAATAAATAAGTCAAACAACAGAGAAATAGGAGTAGAATCATCCAAATCAGGTGAAGATGAACCTAGAAAAACATTTTGCAATGATAACGGAATATTACATTGAAAACTTTTCATACATTTAGATCAAATAGATAGCCAAAACGTCAATACATTAGAACAATCATAAAATTGAGGTATTAAGGTGCCATTGGACTCAGAACCATACCAACACGAGGGCGAGAAGGTAGGGGAAAACTTGGATATATAAACAGGAGTAATAACAGCTCTATTATAAATAAAATAGAGAGATTGAGTTATACGAGTGGCAATAGAAATTTTAAATAACTTAGACCACAATTTATCCCAAGACAGAAAGTGATAGTGATAAGTCTGTTTCCCAGGCTAATTCTGCATGAGATTTAGGTCTTTCAGTAACAGGCGATAACAACATCTTATGAGCAGCTTTAGGCCTATGGTCTTGAGAAACACTATATAACGGTGTAAGAGGAATAAGTGAGGGAGAAACAGAAGGGAAATTGTGAGAGGTTAAGTAGGATTTGAAAGCTGTTGAAATTAAAAGGTATTCATGGAGAAATGTGTCAGGTAAATGATATCGCAATTGTAACTCAGGGAAGGAAATAACTGAATTATGGCGAATCAATTGGTGAATAAAAATAATTCCCTTTTCCTGCCAATGTTTGTAACAAAATGATTTACGTTTATTTTTAAGAAATTTATTATACCAGATAGTAGAGAACAAAAAACATTGAAAAGGATCTAGACCATTAGAGAATATATTATATATTAAATGTTGGGAATATTTTAAAATAGGATTATCTGATATGAAAGTACAATTAAACATGTATATTACATTTCAAAAAGAAAAATCTTTTAATAAGGAGCGTTCAAAAACAATCCAACGAGGAATAGGGGTATCAGCAAAATCATAAGTTAGGGCAAAAAAATGTTGAATTAAAAATGCAGAATGATAAGATTTAAAATCAGGAAAACGCACACCGCCCTCTGATTTGGGATACTTAAGTTTCAGAAGAGCAATGCGGGGGTGTTTGTTATTCCATAAAAACTTTTTACGGATAGAGTTAATTTGCGAAAAATATGAAATGGGGATCCGAAAGGGTAACATAGATAGTGTATAGAGGACATGAGGCACAATCATAATTTTAATAGTATCTAATCTACCCGACCATGACAAATGAAGAGGGGACCAAGAAAGAAGGAGCGACTGTAATTTGGTAGTTAATGCATTAAACGTGTATCTGATTGTGGTAGATAAGGTAGAAGAAAACCAAACACCAAGGTATTTAATTTTTGTGGGACACCAAGTAAAATTTGTATCATTAAACATATATTGATAATAAAGAGAATTCAAAGGTAGGACTTCTGTTTTAGAAAAGTTCAACTTCTATCCAGAAATACTGGAATATAACCGGACTTCATCCAAAAAAGGGGGGAGGGAGGTATTGGGATTAGACATATATATCAAGATATCGTCAGCGTATGCTGACATTTTAGTTTCTATGGAATTATGTGTAAAGCCAGAAATAAGTGTATTAACACAAATACTTTCAAGGAAGGATTCAAGACATAAAACAAATAACAAGTTTGAAAGAGGGCAACCCTGACGTGTACCCCTGGATAAAGAATTTTTTTTTTGAGAAACAATTGTTTACAAAAATACTAGCACGGGGACTATAACAATTTAACATAAGAAATAAAAGTCGGGCCAAAACCAAACCATTGAAGTGTTTTGAACATAAATTGCCAGTTTATACGATCAAAAGCCTTTTTGGCATCTAAAGACAACGCTGCAAGTGGAGACTTAAATTTTTCCCCGAAGGAAATAACATTAGCAAACATGCAAGCATTGTCCGCAGCCAATCTGCCCTTAACAAAACCAGCTTGATCAGTTGTGACCAATAGTGGGATAATGGTCTCGAGTCGAGAGGCAAGGATTTTAGCAAATATCTTACAATCATAGGTAATTAATGATATGGGACGATAGTTTTTACAAAGAGAATGATCTTTATCAGGCTTGGGAATAAGAACAAACAAGGCTTCCATAAAGGAACCAGAAGCTTTAGACTCAACAAGAAATGAGTTAAAAAGAGCCAGAAGTTTGGGAGCAAAAATAGAGGAAAAAGTAGAGAAAAATTCAACAGAAAGGCCATCAGGCCTGGTGCTTTCAATTTTTTTAAAGATTTAATGGCATCAATTATCTCTTGAAGAGTACCTTCCTTTTCTAGTAATTCAAATTCATCGGGTATCAAAGGGGGTTTAGAAAGACCTAAAAAAAGGTGTGTAAATTTTGATTAGAGGGATTCGTATCATCAGAATAGAGTGATTGGTAATAATCATGAAATACGGCCGCAATATCCTCATCAGAGGACGCTAAGATGTTTGTAGATTCATTTAAAATGGGTCCAATCATTTTATGTTCAGATCTGATTTTTAAGTAATTGACCAGCATCTTACTGGCTTTAATTTGGCCCCGTGATATTTAGATTTAATTTTAAGAAGGACATTACAAGCGTCAACTGTAGCGAGTTTGTTAAGAGCAGATTTGGCCTAAATCAGTTCATGAAGAGCAGAGGGAGATTTAGATGTAAAATAAGTATGTTCCAACAGTGTGAGATGTTGTAGTAAAGCTGTATACTTGGTCTTTGCGATTTTAACTCTGCGGGGGCTCACTCAACTTGTTGCTGTGGTTTGATTTTTCCCTTACATCATGGGTGGGAAAAAAAGTGGAAGTGTCAAACGTGGCCGACAAATGCCATAGAAACAACAGCACCATCTTGTCTTTTTTAAACGACGCAGTGGGTACTCTCTGTAAGGAAATCTCCTGTTTTGAAGAACAGATGACACAAACTCGCCAGGAGCCAGACCTGTCAAAAAGAAGGGGTTTGCTTTATCCTGTTAGGTAGCTCTCAGGAGACCTCTCATATCGGGGGCCATCAGGAAGCACAGGAAATGCAGGTCATAGCTCCACCCTCGCTAATTCAGACCTTGGCCTCTACCTTAAAACAATTAGATGGGGAAAATTAGGAGGGGGTGAGGCTTGAGATTAAAAATGGGCCCTCTCCTCCAGCCGGCTCTACTACGAACAGAGGGAAAAAAAGGGGCCATTTGATCTCTGCCTCAGAGAACTGCTTGATACAGGATTTCTTAAGTAGGTTCGAATAGAAAATCGCCTCAGCTTTTGAGACGCTAACACAAAGAATTGCCAAACTAGTGGAAATTATGGGATCTGTAGGATTTTAACAATTTAGATACTTTGCTTGCATTATTTTAGGTTAGCATGCACAAGGCTAAGCCAGTAAGTATTTGCCATATTCACTGTAACCCACTGAGCTGCCTCTACACTGTGCAGGCCTAAGTTAGCGTTTGCGGCTCCATTTTGTATTTCAAGAGCCATGTTATACTGCGACTGCCAGTTTCATTTATTGGTTTCGCTTGCCTCAGCAGAAGACAGTATTCAGCTATTTTTTTTTCTATTCTGTTCAAGGTTGGATTCTGACCTACTAATGACTAGACTGTTACGCAATGCATTCCTATCTTTGTTCGTAGCTCTGCTCCCACGTAGGAGAAGCCGGGGCTCTAGAAAGGCAACCTTGATATTGTGATAGTATGTACCCATCTCGCAGGTGGTAGCCCATCCTTCTGTGCCTTCTTTGTTCATGTATGGCTCAAGCCTGTAACTTTCTACTGTGGGTGTGGTGGGTTGTTGGACGAATGATTATGCGCTACCAAATGTTGGGGAGCCAGTCCCCTCAACAGACATCTCTGGATGCTGATCAGATTGGGCTCCTCTGCTGTGCAATTTACTAATAAATGATTGTTTATATTCTCTACTGTCTGACCAACTCTTCACTCGTTTGGAAGGCATATGAGGTGGTCGTAAGTGGCCTGGGCGACCCTAGTCGGGTGATTTCCCTCAGATCTTTGGGGAATTCTGTGGGGTTTTGCCGAAAGTAATCTGATTCTATCTCGAGCAGAATTATTTTCCCAATAACCAACCCCCATGCTCTTGACACTCCGGCTAATAAAGTGTCTATTGATGGAACTCATGGGCCCAGAGCTCCTTCACATTGTAGACCGTTTCAGGGCTGGGTATTTTGGGTACCTCAGGTAACAATTTGCCTAACCCCATCAATCAATCAATCAAACATTTGTAGAGCGCACTACATACTCGTAAGGGTCTCAAGGCACTGGGGGGGGCCGCTACTGATCGAACAGCCAGGTCTTGAGTAGCCTCCTGAAGGTCAGCAGGTCTTGGGTCTGTCGTAGGCTCAGTGGGAGGGTGTTCCAGGTCTTGATGGCGATGTGGGAGAAGGACCTCCCGCCGGTGGTTGTTCTTCGGATGCATGGGATGGTGGCGAGTGCGAGGTCGGTGGAGCGGAGCGGAGCTGGCGGATGGGGATGTAGTAGGAAAGTCGTTTGTTGAGGTAGGCTGGGCCGGTCTTGTGGAGTGCCTTGTGTGCGTGGATGAGGAGCTTGAAGGATATTCTCTTGTTGACGGGCAGCCAGTGCAGGTTTCTCAAGTGGGGGGTGATGTGGCCGTGGCGTGGTATGTCGAGGATCAGTCGTGCCGAGGCGTTTTGGATGCATTGCAGTCGTTTGATGAGCTTGGTCGGGGCTCCCTCGTAGAGGGCGTTTCCGTAGTCGAGTCTGCTGCTGACGAAGCCTGGCTGACTGTTTTTCTTGAATCTGTCGGGATCCACCTGTAGATCTTGCGGAGCATGCGGAGGGTGTTGAACCCCATTGGCTACTTACCCACCCCACCCCCAGTTCCACTAGCACCAAGGAGGGTCATCAACCTGGATGTGAGGGATAGAGTTCCTATAGGTACTTAGGGTCCAGCTGTAGAGCAAGAGGCACAAAGGAGACTTCCTCTTGCCTCACTGGGCCCTTGCTGGATTCTACTCCCTCGGATGTACCACCCCTAAAGCCATGCAATCAGGAAAACGTCCTGCAGCTTAAAAATAAGGTTATCCATTGGCTAGGAACGAGGGGTCCCAGCTGTGATGGTCTCTCACTATTTGATCACATTATAATGGCCCGCAGAGTCGCTTGGCTAGGGAATGCCCCAAAACAGAACTTGGGGATTGCATACTTGTTAACTTTCGCAATGCTTAGTGTTGGTTTTATCATGAATAGTCTTGGAACCAATAATATTACCCATAATAGTATTTTAGCGTTACCATTGGGTTTTTGCTTTAAATCTAGAAATCAGGAGGAAAATTGCAGAAGCCCTCTCATCAGAAGACAGGGGGTCCCAGTCAAAAATGATGTCCCAATTCAGAGTCTCTACCCTGCTCTCAGCAACTGATTTGAATTGCTGAGCGGGTTAAATGACCAAACTGACAGTGGTGGGAAACCAAGAGAACCGAATTGCATGGAGTGTTAATCCCTCCTAGGCAGGTTTGAGGTTTCGAGGGGGGGAGTAACCACTAGAGTTGATTCAACCAGAATGCCTGCTCCCTGTTGGGACCTTCAGGGACTAAGCTGGAACATAGTGGGAGCACAAGGGAAATTTGCCAATC
Source organism: Triturus cristatus (assembly GCF_964204655.1). Lineage (NCBI taxonomy): Eukaryota > Metazoa > Chordata > Amphibia > Caudata > Salamandridae > Triturus > Triturus cristatus. Next base: position 1,061,383,312 of record NC_140580.1, read on the forward strand.
CTGCCTGGCCAAAGTTACTTGGTGCATACAATACTTACTATCAGTTTTCAGGAGATATTGGACACCTCAGGGAACCTGTATTTAGAGAGATATGCAACCTTCACTATTGAAGCTGCTCCGTCCTCTAGCGGGCAGGCCAGGGGAGCCCTTGACCCGTTTATCAAACTGAATTTGGATTGTAATCTGAAAAAGGTTGCCACTAACTTGTCCCACATTTTTGGTGTCCTTCTTTCTTTTGAAAATAAAGTCAGGATTTTAGTTGTTAATGTGTACAATGACTCTCATTGTAAAGAGCCACACAACTTGCTGTCAGCTTTGGGAGTATTTAAAAAATATTTTTATGCCCCCTGCCCCCTGTTGTACTCAGCTTTGGTGATGCTGGTAGAATTTAATATCCATCAATGCAGGGATTGCTGATTATATTTCCAGACGGTTCAGGATAACGAAACAGCGGACCATGTACACCTCAAAAATACGGCCCAGTGGGAACAGATAAACGATTTGGCCCTGGAGCTTAATTTATTGAACCTCTTGAGTATAAAGGTACTGAATTCTGATGATGACACCCCAAATTTTAAAGACCTTGGTACAGTTTCTTACATTAATTATATTTATGCATCAGCAGGTCTATATGACTCTCATCAGTTTTTCAGTGGATTGGAACACTTTGAGTGACCATAACCTACTCTCTGCTACCATTTATTGGGACAAGACGCAGAAGGTTACCAATTCCCCTTTTAAAGCTCTAGTCAATCTGAGAGATCAGGGATAGGAGCTTAGATGGGATAAGGTTATCCCCGAGGTTTTTAATGTGGATCTGTCCTCTTTATGTCAATCAGACCTGCAGACCTGCCTGGAAGTAGAGGCTTCCCAGGAGCCCACAACAGGCTGTGCACATTTATCAAGTCTTCCCTTAACAAGTGGGGGATTTTCACACCTTGCAGCCGTCGCAGCCGCATCGGGGGCCGCTCCTTCTCCTAAATCGCCGCCACAACCTGCCCCTCTAAACAGCTCCCTCTCTGGCGAACATCAGAAAGTAACTCAAGACCTGGCTGTTCAACGGAAACATGGCAGTCTCAGCACCCAGATACCCCTAGGGTTGACAGTGCTGTGCATTACAAATAACTGATTGATTGATCGATTGATTCATAGTTTGGTTTGGTTTGATAAGAACTGCACAAGGGCACATAAGGCGTTTTTTGCAGCCCTAAAAAAGCTTCCTAGGGACAGTAGTGAAGTAAAAATGCACAGAGCTTCTTAAAGAGCAGTGATTGGGGAAAGAAATACTGAGCTAAAAATAGAACTTTAGGAACATCTGGTGTCAGCTAGTGCCCTGAGAGATAGCTCCAAGTTCTAGAGGGTCGTTATGCATCCAATTTCTAATGAGACTCAAGACCCAGATTTGGTTGCCAGATTTGGTTGCCAGAGTCCCACTCCAGGCGTGGGTGGCTCCCTTTTCGGCCCTATATGATGGGGAGAGCTCAGTCATAGTCACAGTTTTCAAGAAGGGTGACTGAAAAGATCCCGCTTGTTATAGACCCATTTCATAAGCAGATGTTGAGGTTTAAATTATTGGCCGGGTCATACAAGAGAGACTAAACCACTGGGCTGACAAGCATAGCATTCTAAATCTCACACAACAGAGATAGACTCTATAGTACAAATAGAGATCCTATACAGTCAAAACGGGAAAATCAAAAGATTTTTTAATACTGCCCTCACACACTTGGTAGTGACATGCTTCATCATTGGGCCGCATCATACACCCAGGTGCAGACCAACACACTGGGTGGAGCGCAGTTTTTTAGAGGAAAAAAGATGAAGCGCAGTGGTGAAGGTAGAGTATAGTAAAGAAAGACAAAAACACAACACAAAAAGTGTCAATCAAATTATACAGGAAAATAAATTTTCTCCAAAAACGGAAAGGGACCAAGAGAGGTGCAGAAATACTTCTAAAACTGCCTAGGGGTTAACCCGTATCTATTTATTCTGTGTCAACCTCTGGCAGGGTTAAAATTTTCAATATGGGGAAATCGGGGAAGGTAACGACCCTTCTTTCCCCACTGCAGTTACCAACATGTTTCTGCCAGCTTTTTATGCGCCCCACAAGGTTGCTCTGGCATTCGTCAGGGTGTTGGTCCCTATTTTTGCGGTCTGAACCCCTATTTGGGTATTTTTTACCTTATTTACTCTGTAAACGTGGGCTTTTTCCCAACGTCTTTTTTCTCTGGAAAATATCGAGAGGAATCTCTATTCTAAAATGAGAGAGAGACAAAAACAGAAAAAACCAAACCTTGATTTTCCTACTCCTCATTGAATTTCATTGTCTTTCCTCACACCAAAATACCCGTGCATTATTAAAAAGATTTTGTTTCAGCCAGTATCCTTCAGCACACACCTATCCCCTCACCATAGGTACACCACACAATACTTGTGCTTAATAGTTTCCAACATATCGTGGATAGAAATGGTCGGCTTCAAGTCTGTATATAGATTCTATGGCTTAAAGAACCGAACCACCGATCCCAGTGGATTAAAACCATGCACCACACCATCAACCGGATTCATAGTTACTTACAAGAGTTTACGGATTAATATTCTTAACCCGGGACGGTAGGGGAGGTGCTCTTGTCGTCACACTCTGTCAGTGTATAATTCATCAGATATATCGAACGACATATAAAGGATAAAAAAAGGGGGGGTGGGAGCAAAAAAGAGACACCAGGATGCTAGCGTTACCAAAAAGCTAAGCAGAGCAAAAAAGTCCTTGTATGCCCCCACCTATTCTACCTCTGAAGGTTAAGTTGTCCAGGTTTCAAAATCACCCTTATTTCCTTCATCCTCCACCTAGTCTCGGATTTTACAAATTTTCACACACATTGAGGTCCCTCTATGGTGCGAGGTCGATATACTTATAGAAACCCCTAAAGCCTTGCTTAATTCAAACACACACTCTCAGATGCAGTCTTACTTACTACTCCAAAGAAGCACTGCCTCTGGTAGCCCCTCACGCGTCCTCCGTCGACGCTTGTCCCGGAATCTCGAGTCACCATATAACGGGGCAGGAAGGCTAAGTCCTACCTTCCTTTCCTGGTACACTACGTCAGTTCCCCTGTTTCCCTAGCAACTCGCCAGCAACGGGACACGGAACTTCGTCTAAAGCCTCACCAGCAACTGACTAATGTGGCGGCCATTACTCATAGACCTTATTCTTACACGGCACCGATCTCAGATCGTATTATCAACAACAAGAAGACGTTCAAATATATATTACCCTTTAGGTCTACTCACAAGGTTTTTATATATATATTTTTGCCGTTATAATTATAAAAATTACCATTCCCGAATGTATGAAAATATAGTGAAACAGGAAAGGTTATTTTCTATAAACAAAGGGAGGAAACAATCTAGTACTACCAGACCCAACCCACGGGACCGTCGTTCCTTTTAAAAGTGCAAACCCGCCATCTGTACTGGTCAGTATATATTTGTGCTAGATTCTCCTTAAGACACATCATTTTATCATCTTGTATAAGTGACGATCATAGTCATCAGCTTCAAAAAGTCGGATATACTCGATCTTACATGAAAAAAGTATGTTTCATTGCCCAACTTCGTTTGTGCTTGTGTATATGGTTCATCTTTTCATTATACCATATAGTTGGAACCAGGGTATGCCATCATTTAACCCCTTTGTGCTACTTCCAAGTCTTTCAACCCATCTTTGTTCTCTCACCAACAGGTAGTTTGAAATATCGCCCTTGCCTGGCGGAACAAAGGGCTTATCTAGAACCAACCATCTCAACTCATTTAAGTGAGCAGTCAGTTTTGTATTAGTTTTTCTACACCGTATAATGTGCTCCAAAATGCGGGTTTTTATTTTTCGAGTCGTCATGCCCACATATTGCAACCCACAGGGGCACATGAGCAGATAGATAACCTTATCGGTGTTACACGTGGAGTGTTGTCGCAGCTCCCATGGTCGACTTAGTCCTAAGTCTATACTTTTTCCATTCACAGACCCTGGGCATGCTCTACAATATCCACATGAATAATGTTCCACAACTGGTAGTAGGGACTGATTGCGATTAGATGGATTATCTGGGTCCCTTAATGCCCTCGGACGTGTATTCACAATCAAATCTTTTATGCTCGCACTCTTCTTGAAGGAAAAGAGAGGGGTAGGTTGATTCAATCCATTGGAATTCAGGATGCGCCATTTCTTCGCTACAATTTTTTTCAAATGATTAGAAATTGTGTTATATGTGGTCACACATATACTCCTTTCTTGGGTCTCTCTAATGTTGGTTTCCAATAGAGACTCTCTGTTACAATTTCTGGCTCTTTTCTGTGCTTGCTTAATGACCCTCTCAGGGTAGTCTCTATTCCTAAGCTTCACACTGAGATTTTCTGCTTCCTTTTTGTAATCAGAAATATTCGAGCAGTTTCTGCGTAGACGCAGAAACTGCCCATAAGGCAGATTTTCCCTGAGTGAGCGCGGGTGAAAACTAGAAAAGGATAATAGGTTGTTCCTATCCGTTTCTTTATGGTAGACACTACTGACTAAAGTCCCCCCTTCCGCTTTGATGTTTAAATCCAGAAAGGGGAGAGTGTCATTCGTCACTGAACCCGTGAAGAAAAGAAACTCATTCCTTTGATTCAACCAGGTTATAAAGGCTTCTGCAGAGATTCTGCTTCCCCTCCAGACTATGAGCACATCGTCAATATACCTGTGCCACTCCCTGATGTTGTTCTGGAAGGGATTAGTAGAAGGGAAGATGGTTTCTTCTTCAAACTTGGAGACATACAGGGAAGCCAGGCTAGGGGCACAAGAGCTCCCCATAGATGTACCATGGGTTTGCAAATAGAATTGATCGCCAAATTGAAAGAGATTTTTAGTGAGTGCCAGTTCCAACAGACAGAGAATGAAAGCCCTCAGGGTCTGGAATTCCCACTCTTCTGAGAAAAGGATATTCTCAATAACCCTCAGGGTTTCTCGTTGGGGGATATTAGTATAAAGGGACTCTATGTCCAGACCAATCAAAAGATCTCTATCTCTATCGAACTCCAGGTCTTTAATGAGGTTTAGTACTTCGCGGGTGTCTTTCAAGTATGCTGGCATTTTTTGTACAATAGGCCTCAAGAAGAAATCACAAAATTTGGAGAGGGGTTCCAAAATTGAATTTACTCCGGAGACAATAGGACGCCCAGGAGGAGGGCGTGCCAACTTGTGCACTTTAGGTAAAGTGTAGAAGTAGGGAACAGTAGGGTGCTGGTTGCACAGAAACGGCGCTTCTTTTTGGCTGATCCAGTCATTTACTAATGCTTCCTCTATGAGTGAGGAGATCTGGACCCTCAGTTCTTCTGTAGGATCATCGTTCAGGAGAGCATAGTTTCTTCTATCATTGAGCAAAACCAGATATTGATTGTTATAAGTGTGTAGATCTTGGATCACTATGGCCCCTCCCTTATCAGCCGGCTTAATGACTATTGTCTTGTCATCTCTAAGTTCGTTAAGGGCTTCATTTTCTGATGCAGAGAGATTAAAGAAGTGTTTTTTTATTTGAGTTTCGGTCATCAGGTCTACCTCTCTTAAAACTGCCTGTTCAAATACGGCTACCTCAGGAGGTAATTGGTTCAGAGTCGGAACAAAGGTCGATCTGTTCCTGAAATCTGTGTCTCCTTCTCGTTCACCAGTATCTTTGCCTTCAAAAAATACTCGCAGGCGTACATTCCGGAAAAACCCAGCTAGCTCACATTTGAGTTTAAACAAATCAGGTTGGTTAGTGGGCACAAATCCCAAACCTCTCGAGAGTACCAATTCTTGTGTAGATGTCAGACTCTTATTACTAAGATTCATGACTAAACTTAGTCCCTGCTGGTACTCGGTTCCCCTTCTCGGGCCATACTGCGGGTTATTCTCTGGTTCATATCTTCCCATTGTACTCTCTGCCCTCTCTGTGGCTTCTGTCTCCCCCTGCCCCTCCCTCTGCCTCTCTCTAAAAAAGGCTGATATTCCTTAGGAAAGAACTGGGGTGGTCCCATTGGGGGGTACATGGGAGGCCAACCGAAACCCATATGAGGTCCTGGTTGGTAGGGACGCATAAATCCCCTTGACTGGCCCCTTCCCCTATACCTGGGTCTGTAGTCACTATCGCTACTCTCACTTCCTGAGCTGGATGGGTCTGAATTTTGACGTGTTGGCTTTTTCTGTGTATACAGACTCTCCTTGTTTTTCACATACTCGTCATTTATATAAGGATACACCTTTTCCCTTGAGAATTTTTTCAAATCTTTTTGTAATTTCTGTACCTTGGAATTAACCAAGTAGTCTTTGTATTCATTCACAATTTTGTTTGTCTCTTCCAATTTCTTTTTGAATACTGTGATTTGTATTTGTGTTTTCAGGTTATCCTCACTCATTTGAATCTTAATCAGGAGTTCGTCAGATATCTTTTTGGCTGTGTCTATAATAAGAATTAGCCAGTCTCTGGAGCATCTCCAAGCAATTAATGACCAGTTCTTTCTAAAGGTTGCATCTCCAAGGAAGATTAAGGGTTCATTGACTACAAGTAGACCCCCTGGTGCCGCATTCGCTCTCAAATACTCCGTGAGTATAGCCCCATGTAGATAGTGACTACAGACCCAGGTATAGGGGAAGGGGCCAGTCAAGGGGATTTATGCGTCCCTACCAACCAGGACCTCATATGGGTTTCGGTTGGCCTCCCATGTACCCCCCAATGGGACCACCCCAGTTCTTTCCTAAGGAATATCAGCCTTTTTTAGAGAGAGGCAGAGGGAGGGGCAGGGGGAGACAGAAGCCACAGAGAGGGCAGAGAGTACAATGGGAAGATATGAACCAGAGAATAACCCGCAGTATGGCCCGAGAAGGGGAACCGAGTACCAGCAGGGACTAAGTTTAGTCATGAATCTTAGTAATAAGAGTCTGACATCTACACAAGAATTGGTACTCTCAAGAGGTTTGGGATTTGTGCCCACTAACCAACCTGATTTGTTTAAACTCAAATGTGAGCTAGTTGGGTTTTTCCGGAATGTACGCCTGCGAGTATTTTTTGAAGGCAAAGATACTGGTGAACGAGAAGGAGACACAGATTTCAGGAACAGATCGACCTTTGTTCCGACTCTGAACAAATTACCTCCTGAGGTAGCCGTATTTGAACAGGCAGTTTTAAGAGAGGTAGACCTGATGACCGAAACTCAAATAAAAAAAACCCTTCTTTAATCTCTCTGCATCAGAAAATGAAGCCCTTAACGAACTTAGAGATGACAAGACAATAGTCATTAAGCCGGCTGATAAGGGAGGGGCCATAGTGATCCAAGATCTAGACACTTATAACAATCAATGTCTGGTTTTGCTCAATGATAGAAGAAACTATGCTCTCCTGAACGGTGATCCTACAGAAGAACTGAGGGTACAGATCTCCTCACTCATAGAGGAAGCATTAGTAAATGACTGGATCAGCCAAAAAGAAGCGGCGTTTCTGTGCAACCAGCACCCTACTGTTCCCTACTTCTACACTTTACCTAAAGTGCACAAGTTGGCACGCCCTCCTCCTTGGCGTCCTATTGTCTCCGGAGTAAATTCAATTTTGGAACCCCTCTCCAAATTTTGTGATTTCTTCTTGAGGCCTATTGTACAAAAAATGCCAGCATACTTGAAAGACACCCGCGAAGTACTAAACCTCATTAAAGACCTGGAGTTCGATAGAGATAGAGATCTTTTGATTGGTCTGGACATAGAATCCCTTTATACTAATATCCCCCAACGAGAAACCCTGAGGGATATTGAGAATATCCTTTTCTCAGAAGAGTGGGAATTCCAGACCCCGGGGGCTTTCATTCTCTGTCTGTTGGAACTGGCACTCACTAAAAATCTCTTTCAATTTGGCGATCAATTCTATTTGCAAACCCATGGTACATCTATGGGGAGCTCTTGTGCCCCTAGCCTGGCTTGCCTGTATGTCTCCAAGTTTGAAGAAGAAACCATCTTCCCTTCTACTAATCCCTTCCAGAACAACATCAGGGAGTGGCACAGGTATATTGACGATGTGCTCATAGTCTGGAGGGGAAGCAGAATCTCTGCAGAAGCCTTTATAACCTGGTTGAATCAAAGGAATGAGTTTCTTTTCTTCACGGGTTCAGTGACGAATGACACTCTCCCCTTTCTGGATTTAAACATCAAAGCGGAAGGGGGGACTTTAGTCAGTAGTGTCTACCATAAAGAAACGGATAGGAACAACCTATTATCCTTTTCTAGTTTTCACCCGCGCTCACTCAGGGAAAATCTGCCTTATGGGCAGTTTCTGCGTCTACGCAGAAACTGCTCGAATATTTCTGATTACAAAAAGGAAGCAGAAAATCTCAGTGTGAAGCTTAGGAATAGAGACTACCCTGAGAGGGTCATTAAGCAAGCACAGAAAAGAGCCAGAAATTGTAACAGAGAGTCTCTATTGGAAACCAACATTAGCGAGACCCAAGAAAGGAGTATATGTGTGACCACATATAACACAAATTCTAATCATTTGAAAAAAATTGTAGCGAAGAAATGGCGCATCCTGAATTCCAATGGATTGAATCAACCTACCCTTCTCGTTTCCTTCAAGAAGAGTGCGAGCACAAAAGATTTGATTGTGAATACACGTCCGAGGGCATTAAGGGACCCAGATAATCCATCTAATCGCAATCAGTCCCTACTAACAGTTGTGGGACATTATTCATGTGGATATTGTAGAGCGTGCCCAGGGTCTGTAAATGGAAAAAGTATAGACTTAGGACTAAGTCGACCATGGGAGCTGCGACAACACTCCACGTGTAACACCGATAAGGTTATCTATCTGCTCATGTGCCCCTGTGGGTTGCAATATGTGGGCATGACGACTCGAAAAATAAAAACCCGCATTTTGGAGCACATGAGTACGATACGGTGTGGAAAAACTAATACAAAACTGACTGCTCACTTTTATGAATACAAACATAAGGAAAATGAGTTGAGATGGTTGGTTCTAGATAAGCCCTTTGTTCCGCCAGGCAAGGGCGATATTTCAAACTACCTGTTGGTGAGAGAACAAAGATGGGTTGAAAGACTTGGAAGTAGCACAAAGGGGTTAAATGATGGCATACCCTGGTTCCAACTATATGGTATAATGAAAAGATGAACCATATACACAAGCACAAACGAAGTTGGGCAATGAAACATACTTTTTTCATGTAAGATCGAGTATATCCGACTTTTTGAAGCTGATGACTATGATCGTCACTTATACAAGATGATAAAATGATGTGTCTTAAGGAGAATCTAGCACAAATATATACTGACCAGTACAGATGGCGGGTTTGCACTTTTAAAAGGAACGACGGTCCCGTGGGTTGGGTCTGGTAGTACTAGATTGTTTCCTCCCTTTGTTTATAGAAAATAACCTTTCCTGTTTCACTATATTTTCATACATTCGGGAATGGTAATTTTTATAATTATAACGGCAAAAATATATATATAAAAACCTTGTGAGTAGACCTAAAGGGTAATATATATTTGAACGTCTTCTTGTTGTTGATAATACGATCTGAGATCGGTGCCGTGTAAGAATAAGGTCTATGAGTAATGGCCGCCACATTAGTCAGTTGCTGGTGAGGCTTTAGACGAAGTTCCGTGTCCCGTTGCTGGCGAGTTGCTAGGGAAACAGGGGAACTGACGTAGTGTACCAGGAAAGGAAGGTAGGACTTAGCCTTCCTGCCCCGTTATATGGTGACTCGAGATTCCGGGACAAGCGTCGACGGAGGACGCGTGAGGGGCTACCAGAGGCAGTGCTTCTTTGGAGTAGTAAGTAAGACTGCATCTGAGAGTGTGTGTTTGAATTAAGCAAGGCTTTAGGGGTTTCTATAAGTATATCGACCTCGCACCATAGAGGGACCTCAATGTGTGTGAAAATTTGTAAAATCCGAGACTAGGTGGAGGATGAAGGAAATAAGGGTGATTTTGAAACCTGGACAACTTAACCTTCAGAGGTAGAATAGGTGGGGGCATACAAGGACTTTTTTGCTCTGCTTAGCTTTTTGGTAACGCTAGCATCCTGGTGTCTCTTTTTTTCTCCCACCCCCCCTTTTTTTATCCTTTATATGTCGTTCGATATATCTGATGAATTATACACTGACAGAGTGTGACGACAAGAGCACCTCCCCTACCGTCCCGGGTTAAGAATATTAATCCGTAAACTCTTGTAAGTAACTATGAATCCGGTTGATGGTGTGGTGCATGGTTTTAATCCACTGGGATCGGTGGTTCGGTTCTTTAAGCCATAGAATCTATATACAGACTTGAAGCCGACCATTTCTATCCACGATATGTTGGAAACTATTAAGCACAAGTATTGTGTGGTGTACCTATGGTGAGGGGATAGGTGTGTGCTGAAGGATACTGGCTGAAACAAAATCTTTTTAATAATGCACGGGTATTTTGGTGTGAGGAAAGACAATGAAATTCAATGAGGAGTAGGAAAATCAAGGTTTGGTTTTTTCTGTTTTTGTCTCTCTCTCATTTTAGAATAGAGATTCCTCTCGATATTTTCCAGAGAAAAAAGACGTTGAGAAAAAGCCCACGTTTACAGAGTAAATAAGGTAAAAAATACCCAAATAGGGGTTCAGACCGCAAAAATAGGGACCAACACCCTGACGAATGCCAGAGCGACCTTGTGGGGCGCATAAAAAGCTGGCAGAAACATGTTGGTAACTGCAGTGGGGATAGAAGGGTCGTTACCTTCCCCGATTTCCCCATATTGAAAATTTTAACCCTGCCAGAGGTTGACACACAATAAATAGATACGGGTTAACCCCTAGGCAGTTTTAGAAGTATTTCTGCACCTCTCTTGGTCCCTTTCCGTTTTAGGAGAAAATTTATTTTCCTGTATAATTTGATTGACACTTTTTGTGTTGTGTTTTTGTCTTTCTTTACTATACTCTACCTTCACCACTGCGCTTCATCTTTTTTCCTCTAAAAAACTGCGCTCCACCCAGTGTGTTGGTCTGCACCTGGGTGTATGATGCGGCCCAATGATGAAGCATGACACTACCAAGTGTGTGAGGGCAGTATTAAAAAATCTTTTGATTTTCCCGTTTTGACTGTATAGGATCTCTATTTGTACTATAGAGTCTATCTCTGTTGTGTGAGATTTACGTTTTGCTAAGGGAGTTAGAGAGGACTTAATCCCTTGTCTCTTTTAGATTGTGATATTAAGCATAGCATTCTGTCAGGTCTCCAGTACAGGTTTCGACCCAAGAGAGATACAGATGGCCATGGGGGGTTCAGTACACCTAGCCTGCATGGACCTCAACTCTGCCTTTGATAAGGTGAACATATCTCTGGGGAGAGCTGGGGTCCCTGGGGGATGAACCCACCTATGTTGCTTTTCTAAAATACCTTCATTACAGCCTGACGGTCTCTGTTAGATATGGGAGTAACAGGAAGTGCACTGAGCCCTTTAACCTCAACCGAGGAGTGCATCTAGGTTGCATCTTGGCACCCTTTCTTTTTATTATGTACATTAATCAGCTCGAAGGGGTGCTAGCTGAACAGGGCCTTGACATTCCGAGAGCAGGTGGGCGTCTGCTCCTCACTCTTCTCTATGCAGACGATACAGTTCTTGCACGTACAATCAGAAGCCTTCAGAGACTTTTAGATATTTTTATCTTATTTATGGGCAGTCTGGATTTGGTAACTAGTTTTTTCAATTCTCTTATGACGGCAGTAGGCCCTAAAAAGACATAATCCTCCAGGTTTACAGTGCAGCGGCTGGTCTTAAGTAAGGTGGATAATTTTACCTACTTAGGGATTTTAATAGACTCATGCCATAACTGACAGCCCTTGATTAGAAAGAATACAGGTTGCCTGAAGAGGGCTATTACCAGTATAAATGATTTTTCTAGTTGCCTGGGGCATACACAATTCCAGGCTATGTTAACTGTTTTTAAAGCCTGGTGTATCCCTGTGGCAACGTTTGGCTGAGATATTTGGGGTTATGCAAATACTGCCACAATCCAGGTGGGGGAAAACAAGTTCATGAGGGGCCTTCTAGGTGTGGGGAAAGGCACACCCACAAAGATCATTCATGAGGAACTTTGCTTGTCCTATATCGCTGATGTTATTCACCTTTGTCCCCTCCTATTGTGGTGTTCAGTTTGGGTTAAGGAGGAGTTAACTTTACATAGGCTAATCTTTCGAGAGTGCCTATCTCTAAAAAATATGTCCTATATACCCTGGCTGCAGTACATATAATCAAATGTTAAAGCTCTAGGGAGGTCCGAGCTATTTACTAACCCTGAGGGCATTACTTAAGCTTATATTGTGTGGTTGAAGCAGGGAGGCCTCTGCCTTAGCCAAACAGTCAATGCCCCTATATTGTATGGTAAAAACATTTGAAGGTATAAAACCTTACCGCCTGTTAGAGATGCCCAACCATCATCAGTGTCTACTGACGTACGTCAGACTGGGCATATTTCATCAGCTTTTATTTGTGAATGGTACCAGGACGTTTCTATTGCAGATACTATGCACATAGGTCTTCTATGCCCAAGATTTAATACCCTTCACTGTAAATTAATTAGGCCACTCCTGTTAACCATGGACCTGAGATAGGTTGGGCCTGCCTTTTATCACTTACAGCTTTTATCTACACCCACAATTTGCTTTTATGTATCCCGGTGTCTGGCTGGGGTTTTGAGCTCTAGATATCAATCTAATTTGATGTGTTTTACTTGAATGATGCTGCTATCCCCATCCAGTCTGTTTTTAGGGATTCTCCCAGAGAGACATCATATATTTTGACACCTGTCTACAGATGATTTGTTTGCGATTTTGATTCTTCTTCTCTGTTTACCTATGCTAACGTTTTCTAACACTGTTATTGTTTTGTTTTGAATTGGTTGTGCACTTGGAGTTTTCATGTACACTTGTGTGATTTTACAAAATATCGAATTAAGTTATATGATAAGTGAATTTAGGTGAAATTTGTGCGTGTTCATTGGATTTCATGACAACTATTATGCCCCAACACTATCCCATATGCCATTGGTCCAGAGTTACGGTGTCTTTTTCTTCTGGGTAGAATATTTTATGTGACGCATCTAGGGAGATGCGTCAAGTTGTAAAGCCTGTATCAGGTTTAATGTATGCAGGGTGGGCGTTCCATCAGAAAAAGCCTCATAAAAGTGACACAGTGACATCTACAAGATTGCACTGAGTCACTTTTCAGAGGCCGCTGGGATGAAACATTACGCCTGCTCGAAGCAAGCGTAAGGAGTAGCGCAGCACGTTAGGTATGGGCAGTCCCTCAACATTGCTGGTGTTGTGTCGCGCCTGCGACACGGCTCCAGCAATGTACCGCCCTTATGCCATCAGATACGACACGCATCTGTCTATCCCTGCCCCACGGTGCGCTGCATTGTACTTGCAGCGCATCCGTGGTGGCGCAAGGATAGAATTGCGTGTTGCATCGGTACTGGCGCATCCTGCTAATATGCAAATATGCACCAGTCCTTGTAAATCTGCCCCTGGGTTTACATTGGTCCTGAATGTATTCCGTTGATTTTATTACTGGTGGCTTAACAGCACCTCCATTGTTTGGACTTCCTTTGGTCCTGGGTAGACTACACTCAATGGGGCAGATTTACAAGCCCCTTGCGCCACTTTTGCGTCTTTTTTCCCATGTTAAGAATGACGCAAAAGTGGCGCAAGGGGCTTGAAAATCTGCCCCAATATATTCATGGTGACTTACAGTCCTACATAAGTCAAGCTTTCTTCAGTTTTTGGTGGATTCCATATATTACTGGTAATTTAAGTGTACGTCAAGGGATTCTGCAACTCCAGAGCACACTCCCCCCAAACCACTACTTGTGGGAGCTCTTTCCCTGCCCTGAAACACAAGCCTGAGAATATGCCCCAAAAGACAATAGGCTAATCTGTGGCCACCCTCACTCCATACTAGCATATAAAAACGTGGCTGCGTCCACAATCGGGGCTCATACCAGGTTGCAAACAATCCCTCACACCTCTTTCACATACGGTCCCATGCCTACGATGCTTCTACACGCTCTCGTCCATATTAGTAGCACACTGTACGGGCCTCACGTACAACACCAAAACACTCTTTTCACAGGAATCTCCTAAACTAACACCCTACTTCAACCACCCACTGCAAAAGACGTATATTCTTACTTGCACAGCCAGGGTGCGTTTTTGGGGCCTGAACTGGAGCTAAGAAAGCACTGTAGCACTGCTGCAATACGATAACAATTTGATAGTTCTGATTTATCAGGGAAATAAACACTTCCTTTTTAGAGGCATTTAGCAGAAGGGAATGGACCATTTTTGAAGAACAGGCAGCGTATAACCATGAACCCACATTGAGCACTACATAAATAGAAGACTTCAGTCACTGAACTTATCACTGGATAGCAGCTTCAGGGCAAAACATAGACTCAGCATGAGTGCACAGCAAAGGAGAGCTATACAGAGGAACATGATCTCAGAATATGCATGTACACAATAGAGACTTTGTCCATGTCTACGGTACTGACAGCTATGCCCTTTATTGAAAAAATTGCATCCTAAAAACCTTGAGAAAGATGTTATGTTATGTTATAAGCACTTGTAGAGCGCATGGGCACTTGTAGAGCACATACCCATAGGCACCCCAGCGCTAGTAGTACCGCACATACTACTCAACAGGTCGGGGATCTTGATACTGCAATTAGTTTTGTAAGAACCAAGGGGCATATCAGCAAGACGATGCACTAAAATTATCGCCGCTTTAGCGTCTGTTTTCAGACGAAAAGCGGCGATAATTTTATCGCCCTATCAGCATGGACACGCTAACGAGTGAATCCATGCCTTAGCACCTGTTTCCTGAACGCCCAGGGTTTGAATGAACCAGGTTTTAAGCTTCTTAAAGCAATAAGCACCACAATACCACCCTTGGCTCTCCCTGATGGGGACTGAAATGCACGGACACAGAAAGAGTGATACCCTTCAATATAAATGTCATCTAAGGACCAGGTTTCTTGCAAACATAAGAGATCAAAGCCTCTAATAAAACCCATCCAGTCCTCCTTTCCCAATTGAGAACGGATTCCTGCTATATAAGTGGATTTTAAAATTCGTGGCAGCGTTTTCCTGCTTTAAGAAAAAGAAGGGTACCCCAATACGTGAACCTGGGGTGAAATATGCGGTAAAAAAACAATGGTTCGGGTGTGGCCAAAAGGTCCAATAATAAAGTGATCTTAAGGAGAGCACTTATGGTTAGAGAGTTGAAGATTAATTATTTTAAAGGAGCAAAAAAATTAATAATGTACATAGGGACATAAGTCAGTTCATGTGAAACATTTATTTCCACAACAATAGAATTCAGGTGCTCACACAATAAGTGAAAGAGGCGTGACGTGCAGAGTGATGGTGAAGTTTAAAATAACGGCATCGCATTGACAACAATAGTGTAAAACTCCTCAAGCAACTTTATAGAATAGGAAGAGTTTTGTTGTAAAGGGTCAACGGCGTTTCGATCTCAACTGTTCGAGATCATCATCAGGACATATAACGGGTGAGCAAGCTGAATTGATGCAATTATTCGTAGCGCAAGGAAGAGCAATTGAAGGCTTCAGAAAACAGCTGAGGGTAGACGAGTTCACCCAGATTAATTTGCTGAAGGTACGAGCGTGAGAATATCACGTGTGTGTAAACTTGAAAGGCAGGATCAGCTGTATAAATTGCGCTTAATGATTTGCTGCCAATAAGTTTAGTTAAAGTCACTCACAGTTCATATTTGGAAAGTCTTGGGAGAGGAGCTCAGCGCGTCATGCTGCTTGGGCTGTTCACGTTTCCTGCTGGGCTAGGCCCTGGTCTATATTAGCAGGCACATCAGATACACCATGCGTTTACCTCCTCACAAATCACCCGTTGATTATTACATAAGTTAACCAGACTTCTCACATCGTCTGGCTGATAGGGTAGATTCTGCAGTCAACCAATATCAGTTAAACCAGAAAGAGGTTCAAAATGGTTTGTCTGGTTGATAGGCTGAGGGTTGATAAAATTACAATATTTGGGTCTAGTGTGAGTTTGCATTTCTAAAGACTTAAAGGCTGTATGGGAAAAAAAAACAAGGGATATGCCCTTATGAGACCATTCGTGCCCATCACTTCCATTAGATGTGTCAAGAATGCACACCTAGGATACATGAAGGTTAGGACCACACAGTCTCCTCCTACAGATTTCAGTGTATGGCCTAACCAACTCACCCACCATGCCCTAATGATGTTATCAAGCATTATTTTGCTAGGACACCAGTGGGCTGACTTATTTATGAGACTTTGACAGTCTTCACGAGAGCCAGATGGCAATGGGGGGAGTCCAGCTAGTACCACAGTACTAGGGTGCAGTCTGGTGGTAAATTTAATAGGTCTTGCGCCCCTTCCCCATCAATAGGTGGAAATGTAGAATAGTTGGAGTTTGCATAATGCAATCTACCACTAGTCTGCCGGCCCTGGCCAGTCGTGCTAACCCTTTGGGCCACATCTTGTGTTTTCCTAAATGGAACTGTTTCCCAGAGGGCAAAATAGTCTTATTGGGGGGAACCACAGTCAAAGTAGGAGTGTGTGTTATTGTTAAAAGAGCACTCCTTTCAACAGGGGTGACTTCATGGTTGTCGGTGTGTGTAGCCTCATCCCTTGGTGCACTATGTGATGTTTTCTTTTTTGAGTCCCTCACCACTAGACAAAGCTGACCTTCAATGTGGCCCAAATATTCTCAGATAGGGTTCAAGGCCTCTTTTCAGTTTAAAGAAGATTTTATTGAAGAACAAAAAAGTTCCAATACAGTAGTAATATACATTTTGTAGGTAAGAATAAATTGCAAGACATTTCAGAAAAGTAAAAAAGGAGTAGAGAGAAAAAGAGATAGAAGAAAAGAAGAAAAGAAAAAGTGATATCATCAGAAACATATTACAACAATATATAATAAATAAACGGCAGAATAAAGAAAAAATGCAACTTCATAATTCAAGAATTAATAATTCAACAAGAGTTAGAACAAAATTGGCAAGCTTCATACATTAATAATATCAGAATCATTAATAATAACAAGAAGATCAAGGAGGTTTAGATACTTCTTCCCTGCAAGGATTATGTAAAGGAAGGGGTTGGGCAGACAAGTTCAAAAAGGAGGTAATGGGTAACCATAATAAGTCCCTTTTAATCGCAAGGGAAATAGGGTGAACATAAGCTCTATCTAGTCTATGATTATAGCAAACCCCATACCACCAGGCTTGATAAGAAATAAGGGAGGTATCCTTCCAAGCTTTCGTGATCTGTTGAAATGCCACAGCAAGAAGGAGATCAACAATGGAGGTATTAGCACTGGAGGAGGACCATATTTGTGAAAGACTACCAAGAAAAATATGAGAAAGAGAAAAGGGGAAATTGGTGGAGAAAATGGAATTAATTTGTTGCCATACTTTGCTCCAGAAAAGGTGAACAACAGGACAAGTAAACAACATATGCTTAAGATCAGCCACCAAAGCCGAACAGGACCAACAGATAGACGGGATAGAAGAGTCAATGTGATGTAGTTTGCATGGGGTAATTAAAAGTCTATTGTATATAAAAAATAAGGTTTGGGTTGTATTTGCCGCTCTAGATGATTTCCTTATTTTGATCCAAATGTTATCCCAGGTAGAAAGAGGAAAACAGTCATCTAAATCTGATTCCCAAGCACACTCCACAGCAGACTTCACTCGATGAGCAGACGAATCTCGCAATTTTTTGTAAATTTGAGAAGCAGATGGGGAAGAGTGTAAAAATGGTAAGGAAATGAGAGAAGAATTATATTGAATGGAAGTACCCGTAAGAGCATCAAAAGTAGCTTGAGCCGCCGTTCTTAATAGAGTATATTTGGGATAAGAAGAGAGGGGGAGAGAGAAACGGTCTTGAAGAACAGAAAAGGGGATAAAAGAACCATCATGAAAAAGCTGATGAGACCATTTAAGGCCAAGAGATAACCAGTCACTCCAAAAAATAGATCTATTTTTAATTTTGATAAGAGAGTTATACCAAATAGGAGATTGTAAAAAACGAGCACGATCATCCAAGTTATGCAAAATAATAGGTTGAAAGGTCTTGCGAACATGTTGAAGGATGGGAAGAGAAAATTTCTTTGGAGCTTGTGACAATGAAACAAACTCTTCAAATGCAAAGGGATGAAAAAAGGAAGTTTCAACCTCTACCCACAAAGGACGGGAAGAGGGATCAGGAATATGATCAGAAAGAAAAGAGGAAGAGTGAGTGAGAAAAAAGGAAGTATGATATGAGGAAAAGTCAGGAAAATTAACACCACCTAAATGTTTAGGAGATTTAAGTTTAGAAAAAGACATTCTGGCAGTTTTGTTTTGCCTTAAAATTTAGATAATATGGAATAAATATTCTTGTAATAAAATTTGGGGATGTTAACTGGAAGATTCGATAAGAGAAATAAGACTACCGGAACCAACATCATTTTGATAGAATCTAATCTACCCCACCAAGATAAGAACAAGGGATGCCATTGTTTCGTAGAGGCAGTAAGAGCTGTTAGTAAATTTTTAAGGTTCAAAGCCACAGTATCCTTCATAGAAGGTGTAAACCAAAGACCAAGATATTTGATTTTATTTGGGCTCCAGTGGAAGGAAGAAGCTAAGAAATCAGCATGAAAACAGAATTTATTGAGAGGAAGGATTTCGCATTTGTCTACATTGAGCTTATAGCCAGACACTGATGCATAGTTCGAAACCTCTAATAAAAATGATGGGAGAGACGTATGAGGGTTCGAGAGAAATAACAGAATATCATCTGCGTACGCAGAGATCTTTAATTGTGTAGAACCATAAGGGAAACCAGAAATTTCATCGTTTATACGAATCTTAGTTAGGAAAGGTTCTAATGCTAAAATAAATAGGAGCGGAGAAAGCGGACAACCCTGCCGGACACCACGAAGAAGAGGAAAGGAGGAAGAGACAAGGCCATTGGCCAAAATAAAGGACCTAGGAGAAGAGTAGAGCATTGAGACATATGAAAGAAACTTAGGGCCAAAACCGAACCAAGAAAGGGAAGAAAAAATAAATTGCCAGTTGACTCTGTCAAAAGCTTTCTCAGCGTCCAGTGCAATAGCTGCCAATGACGTCTTATGAGAATGAGACTTACTTAAGACATTAAAGAAAAGACGGGTATTATCAGATAGATAACGTCCTTTGATAAAACCACATTGTTCTTTGGCGATTAATTGTGGAAGAATTTTTTCTAAACGAAGTGCAAGGATCTTGGCAACATTTTTGTAATCTAGATTAATTAAGGAAATGGGCCTATAATTCTTACAAAAAGTGTGATCTTTACCATCCTTAGGGAGAAGACAAATAAGGGCTTCCTGAAAGGTGCCTTCAGATTGTTGAGACGCAATAAAGGATAAAAATAATTGATGAATTCTTGGAAGAAGTAGGGAGGAAAAATGGGAATAAAATTCTATAGTAAACCCATCGGGCCAGGGGCCTTACCCCACTTTAGAACTTGAATAGCCTCCAGAATATCTTTATGCGTGATATCAGCTTCTAAAGAGGAGAAGTCAACCTCTGAAGAGGAAGGTGGAGAAATGGAGGATAAATATCGAGTAATTTCAGACAAAACAGGAGAGGATTCAGGAGTATATAAACGTTGATAAAAATCCGTGAATTCAGCTAAAATATCCTCGTCTTTATGAACCACAACATTAGAGGAAGTAACAATGGATTCAATTTTAGCACGCTCTTTCTTAACTTTGAGGTATCTAGCTAAAAGATTACCGGCTTTATTTTGTGCAGTGTAGTATTTAGCACTAGACTTAAGTAAAAACAAATTGGCAGAGTCAGTAGAGATTTTATTAAAGGAAAGTTTAGCCTTAATAAGATCATCTAGGTCAGATTGTTTCTTAGAGAGATAAAAGGAGTGTTCTAATTGTTTAATTTGTGCGTTAAGCAAATGAATAGATTGAGAGGCTTTACGACGCTTACGGGCAACAAATGTAATAATGAAATCTCTAGAAGCGGCTTTAAATGTATCCCATATAAGGGAAGGGGTTAACTGAGACGAGTCATTGTCCTCAAAAAATGAAGAAGCAAAATCCATAAAAGCTGGTGTAAACTGTGGGTCCAATAAAAGAGAGTTATTAAACCTCCATCTCTTAGTGCCTTTCATGGGGGGGAGTAAATCTAGACTTAAAGAGACTGGGGCGTGATCAGAAAGTAAAATAGAACCTATGTCAGAGTGAGTAATGAGTTGAGTGAGGGCTTTGGAAATGAAAATATAATCTAATCGGGATTGGGAAGAGTGAGGAGGTGAGTAAAAAGTGTATTCTTGAAGAGTAGGGTGACAAAGCCTCCAAGAATCAACAAGAGCTCTTTGGGAAATAGTGGAGGTAAACAAAGAATGCATGTGGGAGGGGGAGAACCTAGAATCAGATCTTCTGTCCAAAAAGGGTTCTATAACCATATTACAGTCACCACCCAAAATCAGATAATCATCAGTGTGTTGCATGAGTAGGGAAAGAATATGGGGCCAAAAGACTTTATCCGGAACAGTGGGAGCATAAATATTAATAATAGTCAGAGGAATTTTATTAATCAACAAAGAGACTGCTACCCACCTACCATCTGAATCATTATCTTGTTTGACAAGATGAACATCTAACCTCTTATGACATAAAATAGCGACTCCATTACGCTTCCCAGACCCAGGAGAGGCAAAAACATGACCAACCCAATGACAACGTAATATAGGAATTTCAGTATCTTTAACATGAATTTCTTGTAATAAAACAATATCCCCTTTTAAACTTGCTACATGAGACAAAACTCTTTGACGTATAATAAGGTACTGTGTAAGGAGAGCTAGGCGTGATAGGCGGTTGAACATTTACCTCGTGCTGTCTTTGATAACAGCAAGAAAGATGTATCAGCTTAGTTGGGAAAACTTAGTTGGGGTGGGGAGCCGTCGGTTTGGAAATAGGTGCACCCACTGCAAAACTACCACCTGACTTTAAGAAACATTAACACATTTTTTTCCCCATTGCAATTCTGCTCTTCATGTTTTATAAATGTAATGGCTTTTTTAATCCATGTACAATGTCTTTCTCTGTTCTACAACCCTTGTTTTTATCCTCACCACGCGCCGTCCTTCACTCACCCAATATGGCGCCCCAAATTCGCCCTGTTTCTCATCACCAGCGAGCACTGCGTTACTATTAGCAACCATTAGAACATGTGACTGATCACCTGATCCAGCCACGTTCATATCATACCGGCGCGAGCACTCCTCCACCACAACTCTTCTGGCATTGACCGAGACGTTGCCTTGCCGACTCCCCCGGAACGTGACTACATCATCACACCGTGGTATGTCTTTTATTTCCAAACCGACGGCTCCCCACCCCCGTAATCACGATGTGATTACTTCTAGTAATTTACCTTATTGTTCCAACAGATTTTTTGGTTACCGCGTCTATTATTACCCTCGCGAACCTAGGTAAGCCGCCTTTCCCTTTCCCTTCAAGCACTGCACTTCCGATCCACTCCTCGAGCTTGTATGACCTCATTATTTTTATTCCAGAACGATTCCGTGTTCTAACGATCGCTTAGTTTTCCCAACTAAGCTGATACATCTTTCTTGCTGTTATCAAAGACAGCACGAGGTAAATGTTCAACCGCCTATCACGCCTAGCTCTCCTTACACAGTTTCCGTAGTAGTTTACTCGCTCTCCTCACCGGCGACATCCACAGTTCCTAAGTCTTAGACACGCCTTCAGTTTTCACATGATACCAACCACGCACTTCTCCATGGTCGATATGCCTTAATACTCGCGGCAACCACGACCTCCCAGTATTTACACGGCCTGCCACGAAGCATGTTCCACTTTAATTCGATCCGTGTCCGATAGTTCATTTAGCCATTTTGATCATAATTAGCCCGTGTTCTGACATAATAACTGTCTTGTTATGTTGTAACTTTATTTCAAACTTAAATTATTTTGTTTTTTCCTAATTATTTTTTCCCTTCCCTTTTTTCCCTCCTTAATGTACCACGTTGGTTTCTGTTAACTGTTGTATATTCAGGCATTTTTATAGGCAATCATATTAATCAGTCCTGATGATGATCCTAACACCCCCCCAGTAAGGATCGAAACGTCGTCGACTATGTTGCTCACCTTACACTATGATTACTTATGTGTATGAAATGTCGTGAAGGTGACTAGGATGTTTCACTATCTGCTATTCTTGTCATAAGAAACATCGCTTCAATTGCCTGTGTGTGTTTTTTCAAAATTCATGTCCTCTTGATATGTAAGCCATAGGATACAGGCTTGTGTCCCACCATTGCTTTGCTTACATCTTGTTACATCACTGTAAAACATTTTGCTTATTAAAGCTGCCTTGTCCGGCTGGACATAGGCTATAATATAGTACCTATTGTGGCTATATTGATTATTGCTTGTTACATTTCCTTGTTTTCAGGGACCACTGTCTCTAATAATACGTAACTTCCCAAGGTCCCTGACCAATTGCTTTGGGTGCCCTTGTCCCTTTGTTACCAGACAGGAACTACAGCATGCTCTGCATCGGAGACATGAGCCCTTCCCCACCCCTGGGAACCACTATGAAGAACCCTGCATGTCTGTCACACCTGGACACAATGCCAGAAGTCACAGTAAAAATAAGGGGCACAGTTTAAGCTAGTGGGGTCTGCACTCACCTGCTCCCCTGGTCGACCATACAGCATGTACTGTGGGAGGATCACATCCACCAACGCCATATTCTCTTCCATGGTGAATGGCTGGGACCTCTCCACAGACCTGGACATGGTGCCAGAGGAATGACAAGCAGCAGCAGTGTTGTGGAATGAAGGGATATGCAGGCAAGTGCTCTCTCAGGGGACCTGGCTGCCTTATATCTTCCTTGCTGGCCTGTTTCATTTACAGGAGTACAGAGTGATTGGCTCAGTCACATTTGCATCCTACGTGTCCTCCAATCAATTTAAAAATACCCCAGTGACAGGCTATGCATGGTTTTAAAATTGAGCATGATGTAATGTCAACAACCACATTGCAACAAAGTAAATTGTCTCCAACCGACTTCTGCTGGCCACATGATGCAAAATTCAAACCTGAAACTCGGTCTCCATGACAACCAGCATGCATTTAGTCCCCTATACTTGTCCCTCATGTGTCCCCTATGGCAATCCTATGTCACAACACAGGTACGGTGCGTCCCACAGCCCTAGGGCACCCCAAATGCATTTCAATGGACCGTACACGCGTGTGTACGGTCCCTATCACTATGGTGGTGCTGGCGTATGCGTACGCCATAGTGATAGGGACCGTACATGCGTGTGTACGGTCCCTATCACTATGGTGGTGCTGGCGTATGCGTACGCCATAGTGATAGGGACCGTACACGCGTGTGTACGGTCCGGACTACTATGGCGTACACATACGCGAGCACCCCCATAGTGATAGGGACCGTACACACGTGTGTGTATGGTTCGGACTATTAAGGCGTACAGGTACGCGAGCACCCCCATAGTGACAGGGACCGTACACGCGTGTGTACAGTCCCTATCACTATGGGGGTGCTCGCGTACGCGTACGCCTTAGTAGTCCGGACCGTACACACGCGTGTGTACGGTCCCTATCACTATGGGAGTGCTCGCGTACGTGTACGCCATAGTAGTCCGGACCGTACACACGCGTGTACGGTCCCTATCACTATGGGGGTGCTCGCGTACGTGTACGCCTTAGTAGTCCGGACCGTACACACGCGTGTGTACGGTCCCTATCACTATGGGGGTGCTCGCGTACGTGTACGCCATAGTAGTCCGGACCGTACACACGCGTGTACGGTCCCTATCACTATGGCGTACGCATACGCCAACACCCCCATAGTGATAGGGACCGTACACACGCGTGTACGGTTCGTATCACTATGGCATACGCATACGCCAGCACCACCATAGTGATAGGGACCCCGCACACGCCCTCGGAGCGTATGTACGGTGGGAGTCACACCTGACAGTGGTGACAGGCAGCACACACGAATGAATTGAGCTGTCATACATGGCCAAGGCTGGACATCAAGGCATCGTCTGTGCAGTACTACATGTGTCGGGCACAGGTGGGTCAGGCTGTGATGTGGCACCATACTCCTGAGGTGTGAAGCTAATTACAGTATGATGGGCTGTGTACACATGTCACGTGTGATGGTGCCCTATGTGCCACACATCCCCTTCACTCCTTTGACATGTGTGCATGTAGTACTGACTTGGTGGGCCATGCGTCACTGGCATGGCACAGTCACCGACACCCGCAAATGTCCCCTGATGCCAGGTACACGGAATGTTACCCCTGACAAGTGAATGCCCGCGTTGCACGCTGTAGCTATGTCATGTGTTCCCATAGGTTTGCTGTAGGTGTTTGTTCAAATGCATCTGCAGTTGCTGCAACCAACATGTGTCTGTGTGTAGATGGGCATGGCACACTGTTACGCACACCAGCACACATGTGTAATCTGACGTTAGGTGTGTATGTATGCATCGACACGGAGTTCCAAAACAAGGACATATCTGCATACTCTCAATGTATGTGTGATCAGTCTTGACATGTAATCCTTCATGGCAAGGTGTGTGGTCTGTCCTTATTCTATGACATGTGACCTGTGCCTCTAGTGTTCCGCAACTTGTCTGTCCAATAAACATCCTTCTTCTGCACATATTTGGATGTCTGTAACTCCTGTAATGCGTCTGCCTGCTCACTTACACTGGCCCACAGCTAGTTTCATGGCATGGCATAATGAGGTTGAGAATCAACGTTTGTAGCTGGCTCTTGGTAGGAGTGTCACATGCCTGGCATACGTGTCCAGGGCATATTGCACAGACCTGACTCTGTATGTAGCATATGTGTATTGCCTGTTGAGCATGTGCTCTGTACATTGACATTGGTGGTGTACTGTACTCACTCTTCGTTGTCCCTTCTAATTCACTGCAGGGCTCCGCCTCTCCTTCGACCAATTCCGGACTTGGCTGACATGCGGGAAAATGACTGTATACGCCGCTACCGCTTCCCCCAACGTTTGATTGAGGACTTGACGACACGGCTGGCAGCACACCTCCAACCGCTACACAGGTATCCTGGTGCACTGACACCCAAGATGAAGGTGATGGCAGCCCTACATTTCTTGGCCACGGGTACCTTTCAACATACCATTGCCCATGTCGGTGGGATGTCCCAAACCATGTTCAGCCGTGTTCTGCAGGATTTTTTAGAGGCCATGTTGGAGCACCTGGATGAGTTCATTAAATTCCCAACTCCTGAGCAGTTGACAGCTGTCAAGCGTGAGTTCTATGCCCTGGGAGGGATGCCCCATGTCATTGGGTCCATAGATGGAACACATGTGGTTTTGGTACCACCACAGGCACAGGAGGTAGCCTTCTGTAACCGCAAGCATTACCACTCCATTAATGCCCTTGCGGTGTGTCTTGCCAACATGGTGATTTCACATGTCTGTGCTCGTTTTCCAGGATCAGCACACGATGCGTACATAATGAGGCGTAGCAGGGTGCCTGAAATGATGCTGCAGCTGCGCAACGAACAAGCATGTATTGTTGGTGGGTATACTCTGGCAGTCCTGTATTTAACGTCATCTTCCTGTCTTACTGCTCCTCCTGACCCACTCTTGTCCATGATGTTTCCATGTAGGGGACGCTGGCTATCCCAACATGCCATGGCTGATCACGCCTCTCCGCAACCCCAGCACGGCTGCCGATCACCGCTACAACAACGCCCATGGGCGGACCAGGCGAGTGATAGAGAAGACGTTTGGCCTCCTGAAGAGCCGATTCCGTTGCCTCCACAAGACCGGTGGCGCACTCCCATATGCACCGGTGAAGGTCTGCAAGATATTCCTCGTGTGCTGCATGCTGCACAACATGGCAGTGGAAAAAGCTGTGCCACTCATCCTGGATCCAGATGAGCAGGACCATCCACCCGTGGAGGATGAAGGGCTTGGTGACGAGGCAAGTGATGTGGAGGAGGAGGAGGCGGTAGAGGACATGCGGAGTCGGCACATACGCGACTTCTTTGCTTAGTGGTGAATTCCAGTGTCTGAGTGTGCACGCATTGGGCTGTGTGTGGCAAGTGTTGCAATGTGTGTGTCCATCTGCATGTCTTCCAAGTGAGTCAGAGGTGTGTTTAGATGTGTCACTCGAGTGATGGTGCAATAGAAGAATGTTTTTCCAGAGTCATCATTGTCACCTAGCATGTTGACAACCTAATACGTGTCGAGTACATGCACATGCATGCGGATGTGCTTCTTTTGGATGACTTCTGGTGTGTCTCCCATCCACAGGTACTTGCGCATGCTGTCTGCTGGTGGCATTGTTGTGCTCCTGCTATTCCTCATGAACACAGCAACATGTGCTGAATCAGCGTTACATGCACGGACAAGTTCGAAAATCTCCTTCGGGTAAGGGATGCAGCACGGCTTTTTGGGAGTGGTATTTGTTTTGAATGTGTGTGCACTGCTCCTGTTCATGTTTGGATACTTTACATACATGTAGAATCACCATGGGGCACATGACATGGAGCAGAATTCACCTGAATTGATGGTCAGACTTGGTGACAGTCATCTGTAATGGGATTGTGGATTGTGATGGAGCGTTCAATGTGTGTAACACTGCCCTCGGAAACATACGGGTTGCACCGGGTTGACATGGTGTGTGAATTCCCATTAGGGGCTCAATGGTGTATAGCAGCCTCTCCTTGAGCAGCAGGGGGTGTTTAGCTTGTGTGCCAGTGCCATGGATTTCCAGCATCTGTGGTGGTAAGGGGGGTGCCAGTGTTGGTCCCACGTGTTCATCCACATGACCTGTGTATGTGTATGTGTTGACAGAGTTGCATTAGCATTCCGACACACATGAGTAATAAAGGTGTCCCTCTGCCTCCAAGGTGCCTCATCTCTGTCAATGGTGGTCTGTTGCCACTGTGCATGCGGCATGTCTGGCATTGTTCTCAGAGATGGTGCATATGAGTCTATGTGTAGAGTAGCAAGATGCAAGCTGTTTGTCAGGGATTAGATTCTGTATTGTGCATGATGTCCATGGCTGTGTAGGTATTGTGGCATGTCAGTCTCAACGACGGCCACTGTGCTGCATGTGAATCCATTGTGTGTGTGTGTGCCATGTTGAACCAGACATTCCTTCCTTGACATACACCTTTTGCATAGTTCCTTCCTGAGATCCTTGTCTTTGTGTGCTACTTGTGGCATTGTTTCCTTGACATGGCGCATGCTGCTGCAGGCCCTGCAGCAAGGGTACCCAGTGTCCACGCAAACGAGCTGGTGTTCATCATGGATTGCTTGCTGACATGTGCTATGCTGATCAGCAGCATCTGTGCCTCATGCGGCAACACACTCTGCATTATGCACAAGATCCCCAGTTCCATCCACCTCAAGGCAAGAGGGAGACCATCCCCCAGGTCAACTACGACATCCGTGTCTAATCCTACCCTGCACTCTACGGACATGTGCGTTAGAAATCCCATGATACTTGTCCACATCCAGGGTGCATCTGCACAGCTCTGCTACTACATCCGGCGACCAGGCCACATCAATGTCAAACAGAGATGGGGGGAGTGGATCACTGCCAGCTGCAGGATGACCTTCTCAATCCACGCACACACTCAGGATGCAGCCCACAACCACAACACAACCTTGTGGCACTGTGATCCAACACCCAATTGTGCCATCTCCATGCATCCAACCTTGGCTGGCCCACCATTCTCCACATCCACCTGACTCAAGCATGCAGGGCATGGTTCTGCCACGTGTCTACACATACCTGGGACTCCCACCCCAGGACACTCCACATGATCCCTGACCTCTGCGCATGACTGTTGCTCTTCTAAATAGGTCTGTAGGCACAGTTGTGCCGGCACCCCCTCAGCTGGTTGGGCCCATCACGGGTGAGTATGGTTCTCCATGTCTGTCTTGGATAGTACATTGTGACCCATGTGTGTCCTGTGCCAGACTCAGACCCCAGGGTATGGATGTTTGGAGTTACTTCAGAAATCAGGCATGGTTTGACTTTACAACACACACATGTAGTGGAATAATGCGAAATGACGGCATCATCTTGTGATTGTGATGAATTTTATTAGTGCTGGGGTACGTGTTTGTGGGGTGACAAGAGGTGCTTGGCGGGAGTGTAGAATCCAAAGTTCACAGGGGGAGTTGGTGTTCTTGCCATTGAAAGTCATCAGAGTCTGTGCCACAGTCTTTGTCAACATTGGTCAGACAGTGACCAGCAAGGCCATGTGGCAGAGAATGTCCTTTGCTGCTGTGCTGCTGTTAGGCCAGAGGGCCAGGTGCCAGGCCAGGTGACCCGGGAGATGGTGATGTTCCGCTGACTCTCACGGTCATTTTCGTGGACGACCCACCTTCCTGCGGGGACCCTCAGAAGCAGGCCTTGACGATGCCAGGGATGCTCCGTCAGATGAATCCTCCTCCTCCTCCTCCCTCCCTGTTTCTGGTGCTGCTCTACGCCTGGTGGCACAGGGAGGGTTTGCCACGCTTTGGGCGATCTGACGGAGGGATTGGCTCACGTCCCTGTGCACCGCCAGGAGCTCTGCCAGTCTTGCCTCCATCCTGGCATGATGCTCGACCTGCAGGGTCTTCATCTCATTGAGGGTCCCCACTACCTGGGCGATGCCTCTGGAGTCACGCGGGTATGCGCCCAGGATGTTTCTGACGTGTCCCATAGCCAGGTCCTGAGCCAACTGGGTAGGTTCGCGTCTCCGCCGTCCTCCACTCCCACCACCCCTGCCCACTTGCGCCTGGCCTGCCGTTGTGGGCACATCGGGTCTCCGGGACCCCTGAGGGATGGCATTTGCGGTGTCACCTGCCTCCTCCTGGGTGCCCGGAGAACCTTGTCCCTCTTGGACAGACTGGCTGTGTTGTTGTGTGCGGGCAGGGCTCCTGGGTGTCTCCTGGGATGTGTCAGGAATGGGGGTGGTGGTTGGCACAGTTGTACCTGCCGCAGGTGCTGCAGGTGGTTGGACACCAGAGGGGCCAGGTTGGTCTGGGTCATCCACGGATGGTGAGAGTCGTCGCTGCCGGTGGGGTCCTCTTCACGCAGAGCCTGGTCCTGTGAGTCTTCCCCCCCAGTGTTGGGGGGAGATCGATGACGTTGACCTGTGTGTGAGAGAGACAGTGTTAATTGTGTTACATGCGACATCCATGTTTCATTCTTTTTTGATTTGGCACAGTTCCTCTGGGTGGTTGGATTTGGCTAGCATTCCTCACACAGTGCACTTGGGCATGGGTATGTCCCTTGGCCACAGCTTTCGACACTTTACCTATGTGTGACACAATCTTAGTTGATGCTTATTTTGGGAACGCAGTCAGCAGTGTAGTGAGCGGGCGTAGCAAGCCATGCAGAGCCGCCTTACGTGTTGCACTGTACGTGGCCAAATGGTGTTTATTCCATGCTATTTGAGAATGCAGGTAGGTAACTTAACAATTTGTGACAGGGTTCTGACGAACACAGTGGGTAGGTATACTGGGTGTAAGGTTCTGTTTGGGCCTGCAGCACGGATGTACTCGTGCACAGATTGACACATGGCCTAGTGTTTATCAAAGGTTGAAGGGGGGGTTCACGCACTGCCAAACCTTGTCTACATGCACACAGTCCACCTGCTGACCAGCGGACATGGCCACACCACCCAAGGGTGATTTGGTCTCCCTCTGTCTCCCTTTCTCCCTCCCTCTGTCAGCCTCCTCCCTCTGTCCGTCTCCCTTTCTCCCTCCCTCTGTCAGCCTCCTCCCTCTGTGCGTCTCCCTCTGTCTCCTTTTCTCCCTCCCTCTGTCAGCCTCCTCCCTCTGTCCGTCTCCCTTTCTCCCTCCCTCTGTCAGCCTCCTCCCTCTGTCCGTCTCCCTTTCTCCCTCCCTCTGTCGGCCTCCTCCCACTGTCCATCTCCCTCTGTCTCCCTTTCTCCCTCTCTCTGTCAGCCTCCTCCCTCTGTCCGTCTCCCTTTCTCCCTCCCTCTGTCTGCCTCCTCCCACTGTCCATCTCCCTCTGTCTCCCTTTCTCCCTCCCTCTGTCAGCCTCCTCCCACTGTCCGTCTCCCTCTGTCTCCCTTTCTCCCTCCCTCTGTCAGCCTCCTCCCACTGTCCGTCTCCCTGTGTCACCCTTTCTCCCTCCCTCTGTCAGCCTCCTCCCTGTGTCCGTCTCCCTTTCTCCCTCCCTCTGTCAGCCTCCTCCCACTGTCCGTCTCCCTCTGTCACCCTTTCTCCCTCCCTCTGTCAGCCTCCTCCCTCCCTCCCTCTGTCTGTCTCTCTGTGTCCACCTCTGTCTCTGTCCCTCTCTCTGCCCCTCTCCCTCCCTCTATGTGTCACCCTCTGTCACCTCAGCCCAGCTTCCTGGGCACACACAGTTTGCAGGTGTTTCAAAGGCCATTGGCTTGTTCATGTGGGTTTGTTTCTTCTCTGCGGGCACCCATTGGGCGGCGTGTCTGAGTCTGCGCTGCTGCTGTGGCGGTGTGTGCTGACACTCTTTCATAGTGATGCGTCTTCATTAGCTGCTGTTATGTGCAAATTGTGCCTTCATACCCATGTCGTCCTGCAACGCGGCCACCATTAGCAGGCAAAACAGTACTGTGTGGGGAACACAGTTTGTATGGCTGTGGCCTAAGCCATGTGGGCTGAGGGCATTGTTGTGTGCTTCAGAGTTGCTCTATGTTAGTTTTGAGGCCCACCCTCCCGGCATCGGGGACATCCTGTCTTGTGTTGGTGTTTTGTGTGGCCTGTGACTTGGCATGGCCTTGCTTGGGGCATGGGGCATGGAGGCGCTAGTGGCATGTGTGTGTTTTTGGAGTGTGGTTGTGTATGGTGCAGGCTTTGGGGGGGTTGCGTGCATGATTGGTATTTTGGTTGTGTATGGCGTTCCCCCCATGTGAGGTGAGTTGTTTGTGTACTCACCAGGCTCTCGGACTCCTTCTACACCGTCTACTCCCACCGGCGGCAGCGTGGCCATCACCTTCTCCTCCCAGGGATGGTAGTGTACCGGTCTGCGGGCCGGCCCTCCTCCAGTGATGTTGGCCTGGTTGTGCTCGTCCGTCATTTTGCGGCGGACCGTCCTCCGCAGATCGTACCACCTGGCTTGGCACCCATGCCTGATCCTTCTGGTGGACCCAACAGCATTCACGGAATTGACTATCCTCTCCCACATGGCAGATTTTTCGGATATGCTGGTCCGTCTGACCAATGTTCCAAAGAGCTGTGGCTCGACTCTGATGATTTCGTTGACAAGGGACTCCAGCTCGTCCTTTGTGAACTTTGGATTCTTGTTGGTGGGCATGGTGTGGGGTGTGGGTGTGGATGGTTGTGGGGGTGGGGGTGGGGGTGGTGGTGTGGATGGGTGTGGTTGTGGATGGTTGTGGGTGTGCAGGTGTGTGTGTGTGAATGTGATGAGGGTGTGTTTGTGATGGTGGTTGTGTGAAGGAGTGCAAGTGTAAGGTGTATTGATGGTTGAAGTATGGTGCAGTGCGTTGTCTCTGGGGTCTGGCAGAAGTGGATCTGTTGCAAAGGATCATGGTTTGTGTGTGTTGGGCCTTTTTATTGGTCCATTTGTGGGTGTGGCTGTGTTTGAACTTTGGGTGGGTGTGTTATAAGGAGTGGTAGTGGTTTGGGCCTCTGTTTATCTGTTTGTCAGTTGCAGGTCAGTGTATAGGATGTATTTGGCCTTGTTGGATATGTTTTGTGGTCTTGTGTGCCTCGAATTGACTCTCCTTGTGTTTTTTTTGTTTGTCCTGGTTCTGTAGGAGTGTTTTTAGTGTCTGTACGGTGCGTACATGGGCCATGTTGTTGTACAGTGCTGTCCTTTGCTATGGCTTAGTACGACTCGTACATGCCCGATGTTGGGTGAGGGTGCTGGTGTGTGGGCCTGGGGTAGGGTGCATACGAACACGGGCAGGGTGTTGGTCCGCACCGTCCATCGGTGGTGGTGTTTTGCACCGTACATACAGGGGGGGCTGGGTGTAGGGTCCGTACATACACAAGTGGGCAGTTGGTACGCTGCATGCATACATGGGTAGGGGTACGGTCCGTACATACACTGGTGGCGTGGGGGTACGGTCCGTACATACACTGGTGGGGTGGGGGTACGGTCCGTACATACACGGGTGGGGAGTTGGTATGCTCCATGCATACACGGGTGGGGGTACCGTCCGTACATACACAGGTGGGGTGGGGGTACGGTCCGTACATACACGGGTGGGGAGTTGGTACGCTCCATGCATACACGGGTGGGGGTACGGTCCGTACATACACGGGTGGGGTGGGGGTACGGTCCGTACATACACGGGTGGGGTGGGGGTACGGTCCATACATACACGGGTGGGGGTACGGTCCGTACATACACGGGTAGGGGTACGGTCCGTACATACATGGGTGGGGTGGCCGGTACGGTCCGTACATCCACTGGTGGGGTGGGGGTACGGTCCGTACATACACGGGTGGGGAGTTGGTACGCTCCATGCATACATGGGTGGGGGTACGGTCCGTACATACACGGGTGGGGTGGGGGTATGGTCTGTACATACACGGGTGGGGTGGGGGTACGGTCCATACATACACGGGTGGGGGTACGGTCCGTACATACACGGGTGGGGGTACGGTCTGTACATACACTGGTGGGGTGGGGGTACGGTCCGTACATACCATGGTGGGGTGGGGGTACGGTCTGTACATACACGGGTGGGGTGGGGGTACGGTCCGTACATACACGGGTGGGGAGTTGGTACGCTCCATGCATACACTGTTGGGGGATCGGCGCGTACATCCGCGGCCGGGGGGCGTTTTGCGCGTACATGCGGGGTCTGTGGTGGGGTGTTCGGCACGTGTGTGGGCACGTGTCTCCATGCTTGCTATGGGAGTTCGGTTCGTACGGTGTTATTTCCATACAGTTGTGAAATCGAAAGGACGGGAGTGATCGTACTTGCGCGGTCGGACTTCATTTTTCAGATTCATACGGTAAATCGTCTGGGGATGTGTCGGACACAATTTCCGACCCGAGGACGTGTGGGGAAATTTTCCGGATGTGAATCGTATGGAGTTTTTCCCATGCGAATCGTACTTGGCAATTTGTACGCTACTTGTACGATTCGGACCGAAAAAAGTCCAGATTCAATTTGGACGGGGGAAATTTCTCCAGGATCCGAATCGGCACCTTAGTAGGGTTTTTTTGTGTTGTATTTTATGGTGGGTAGTTGTTTAAAATAAAAATGATTGTTTTATATTATTAAATATTTTTAATGCACATTCAATAATCATTGATAATTGATTATGTAAATTATTTATTTGATTAATTGTAACTAATTATTTAGTATAGTTTGCATTTTTTCATGTGTATTCTACTTTTTTTATGTAATTATTAATTTCGAATTTAGCAGGTCATTAGATCAGTTGGCTATTAGGGTGGGAAGTTATTGTAAATATAATTTTCATTTAAATTTTAATAAACTTTTTATGTTTATGAAAATATTACTTGGTAATGAATTATATAATTATTTAAATAACTAATTGGTATGTTAATTATTTCGTGTTTTTGAAATATTGACTCTTTGAATACTCTACAAATATAATTTTGAAAGAGTTTCATATTTATTATTCTTTGTTTTAATTTGATTTGTTTTAGTTAATTGAAATGTTTTATTTTTAACTTTTTTCTATTTTTTGTGCATTGGTATTTTTTGTGTATCAGGGAGGGAAGTATATTTATTTTAAATATTTGTAATTTTTTCAATTTTTTTAAATCAATTTTGGAATACGGAATTAGTTTTTTTCATTACATTTAATTTCATTTATCTATAATGAGTATATATATACTTTTTTAAATATGCTTAACTATTTTTAATTTGTCATGTATTTAAAAAACAATGTAAGTTTAGGAATTGGAATGGTACTTCTTACCCCTCTAAGGTGCCGATTCCGATCTGGGTCGGAAAGCACTCCGACCGAGCCGGATCCGGAGTGTTTTCCGACCGAGCCGGAGTCATGCAGTCCGACCGAGCGAGTACGATGCGGCTGTTTGCTGCCAGACTCGGTTCGGTCGGACTCCCATAGAAGCCAATGGGAGCTGGTCGTACGACGTGTACATGGGCTCCCATTGACTGAATGGGTACATCTCGCGCAAGGGCGCCCCCTACAGTGGGTACGCGTCGGTGCCATCCGCACCGTACATGCCTGTGTTGGGGGGACCTTTGGGTCTCCCCATGTGTCTGAGTCGTAGGGCTGCGGGTGACAGGGGGTCCAACGCGGACCCCCCTAGGCAACCACCTAGACGTTTTGCGAGCCGGACACTCTGGCTCGCACAGGCTGTCCGACGCGTGCATCGTACTGGCGCGGTCGTGAATCGCATCCATTGCACGCCACGGTTAGCTTCCGACCGAGACATACGGGGCGGTTCAGACCCGGGAACGACTCGGTCGGTGAATTTCACGTAGCTCGCATCGTACTTGCTCGCTCGTACAGCTGTACTAGTCGGGCAGAAAACACGCGTACGGCTCGTATTTTTTCCGGCCAGATTGCGTTCGGTGCCCTTCCAACCCGGATCGGAATCGGCCCCAGAGACAGCATTTTCCCTACTGTTGCTGAGATTGTAGTGAGAATAGCAAATCGAAATATTCCGAAGTCCCAACATTTTTACAGCTTTTTCTTTCATTAGAGTGAGAATATTAAAATTCACTCCTCCAAAGTCCAACACTTTCCTTACTGTTGCTAAGAATTGGAGTGCGAATAGTAAATTTAACCTCTCCAAAATCCTACACTTTCTCTACTGTTGCCCAGGTTGGTGTGGGAATAGTAAATCTAATGCCTCCTAAGTCATCAATTTCCATGCTTTTGCTAACGCTGGAATAAGGGTGGTAAATATGACTCCTTCAAAGTCCAGCATTTTCGCTAATGCTGTTTGGTTTGGACTGATATTATTTTGTAATTATTTTTATTTTGGCTTTATTTTTTAATCTATTTATAAAAAATAAACAATTTATGTACTTTTTTGTTTGTTTTATATTCATTTCATTTTTAATTAAGGTTGATAAATGTTTTGTTATATAAATGTTCATTTTAATATAAAGTTATTGTTTATATATTAATTTAGTTTTAATTGTTTAAATATTATTTTTTATATTTATATACGTATATATTTAACTTACATAAATTTGTAAATCTATTTATTTGTAATTATATTGATTCCATATATATACATATATATGAATGTGTGTAAGTATAACTATACTGTAACTATATATATATATATATTCACTGAAAAAACCATGGGTTTCACACACGTTATAGTTAGGAATTAGCATTTAAAAAACCTTGCAAATTCACTGAAAAAACCATGGGTTTCACACACGTTATAGTTAGGAATTAGCATTTAAAAAACCTTAGAAATTCACTGAAAAAACCATAGGTTTCACACACGTTATAGTTAGGAATTAGCATTTAAAAAACCTTAGAAATTCAGTGAAAAAACCATAGGTTTCACACATGTTATAGTTAGCTGGACATTTTACTCGTAAAAAACCAATGAAATTGCCCCGTTATAGTTAGTTCAGCTAACTATAACTCGCGCGCCCGCAATGCACTGCTGATGACGTCACATATTACATCACTCATGACATGGTCAGTGACATCACTCATGACATCACTGATGACATCTCAAATGACATCACTGATGACATCATCCAGTGAATGTGTGTTTTTCTGAAAATTAAATATGTTTTATATATGTATATCTCAAGGTCGATGGAAGAATAAATGGGTATATAAGTGTCTAAATGGATGATTTGTTTTTGAAAAATTGATTGTGTAACTGACTGATTAAGTGTATCTCTCACTTTGTGTATAAGTGGCTGCATGGGTTGGTGAGTAGCTACATGGGTGTCTATATAGGTTATTAGTTGTTTTTTTGAGTATCAGTCTGAGTGTCTGTATGGTTCGGTGGGGGGTATTACGTAGTGCATAGGTGCATGAATGAGTGACTCACTGTTTGTATGTGTTGAAGACAGCATGTGTGCAGGACTGTATGGGTGGATGAGTGTGTGTATGGGTGTGTTAGTGAGTGAAAGACTGTCTCAATAGTGTCTTCAGGAGTAACTACATATGTTTTAAACTAGTATATGTGACTATTGGTGTATATATGTGAGTATATGTGAGAGGGAGAGATTGAAAGAGTTCCTGTATGAATAAGTATGTGTTTCTATAAGTGATTGTTTAAAAGACTAAGTATGTGTAAGTTTCCGTAGAAGTAAGTGTGGTGGTGTGTGTATAACTGTATATGCAGGTGAATGTATGTTTGATTCTTTATTAGCATGAGTGACTATGTGTGTGAGTAACTCTATGGATGAGTGGCATTATGTAACAGGATGTATAGGTGTATGAGTACATATGATGAGTGAGTACATGTATGAGTGACTGTATAGGACTGTTGGTGAATGAGTGGATGTGTATGTGGATCTTAGAATTACTGAAGAGGTTGTTGTAACTGGTATTGGTATGTCCATTGTTTTGAAATTTTTAGTCTCTATTTTTGAATGTGTGTATCAAAGCTTATATTAAGGTGAGAGGAGGTCTGCCACTCTATCACAAGGATGATGTCATCAGTGATGTCATCAGTGATGTCATTTGAGATGTCATCAGTGATGTCATGAGTGATGTCACTGACCATGTCATGAGTGATGTAATATGTGACGTCATCAGCAGTGCATTGCGGGCGCGCGAGTTATAGTTAGCTGAACTAACTATAACGGGGCAATTTCATTGGTTTTTTACGAGTAAAATGTCCAGCTAACTATAACATGTGTGAAACCTATGGTTTTTTCACTGAATTTCTAAGGTTTTTTAAATGCTAATTCCTAACTATAACGTGTGTGAAACCTATGGTTTTTTCAGTGAATTTCTAAGGTTTTTTAAATGCTAATTCCTAACTATAACGTGTGTGAAACCCATGGTTTTTTCAGTGAATTTGCAAGGTTTTTTAAATGCTAATTCCTAACTATAACGTGTGTGAAACCCATGGTTTTTTCAGTGAATTTGCAAGGTTTTTTAAATGCTATTTTTTTTTTTATTCTTCATTTTTTTCAAACATATTTTTAATTTTATTTTCTTACCTTTTATAAAGACTATGCTTAAATTTTTAAAATCCTTAAATATTTTTTTTATATATATTTTTTAAAATAAACATGTAAAATTTTTTTCCAGATTTTTTTTTTTTTTTTATAGTACGCGTACCGTAAGCTCACGGTAAGCGTACGGTTTACACAACGTCCGTAATCTATCTACGCTGCTTGCGTATAGTTACGTACTTTGCGTAGCCGCGCGTACTGCGCGTGGGACGCGTGCGCGCTTACGCCACACGCGCACGTTACGCGGAAGTGCCGGGGAGTGACTGTTATGCGCATGCGCGGAAGCGCGTGTCTTTTTTACGCGCATGCGTACTTTTGCTGTAAGCGCACCGTAAGCGTACCGTAAGCGTACGGTAGGTCATGTGATCATGAAACACAACTTTTGATTGGTTGAAAGTACTTTCAGTTCTAGAACTCTCCTACACCACACCCATTCCCCTCATTTCTGCTTGTGATCCCTTAGGAGAAGGAGCTGGTTTGTCTTTGGGATACGATGGCAGAACAGCAGAGCCCTTCTGAGAGTGAGGCTAGCACCAGCAGCACTGTCTTGAGGCAGAGAGCGAGGAAAGTAAAGCCTTCTTATGTTTGGGATTATTTTACTTTTCCAGAAGGCCAGCAAAAGGTGAATGCACCCTTAGTTACTTGCAGGCTGTGTAAGCGTGTACTTTCTAGAGGTAATCCTGACAGGAAGTATTCCTTTGGGAATCACACCATGAAGAGACACCTCCAGGATGTACACAGAAGGACACATGGTCATCTTTTTGGAGGTAACTCTTCAGAAAGACGAGCCAGTACATCCACAGCAGCTCAGCCTGGACCATCATCTGCAGAGCTTACTCCTTCTTCTGCAGGTCAGGTGAGCCCTTCATCTGTGGGGGGAGAATCTCCTTTTGCTGGCCCTCTGGAAATGAACCT
This sequence comes from Triturus cristatus, assembly GCF_964204655.1. Classification (NCBI taxonomy): domain Eukaryota; kingdom Metazoa; phylum Chordata; class Amphibia; order Caudata; family Salamandridae; genus Triturus; species Triturus cristatus. The sequence continues at coordinate 1,061,421,518 of NC_140580.1, forward strand.
TCGATTTCGGAAGGTTGATATTCATTGCACATTTTGTAAAGGTCTAATTTGTCATAGGGAGACCAGTGTTTCCCTAGTGAACAACAAAATAGATCAGCACATTTGTAGCTTTGAATGATTTTCCCATGCTTCCTTTCCTCTGTCCCTGCATGAACACAACGGTTCTTTTAAGAGCCAACCTTATCTTTCATCTTTTTTTTACATGTTTTTAAAAACTTTTTTTTATTTTTTTTTTACCGTACGCGTACGGTAAGCGTACCTTTTTTTTTATTTTTTAAAAAAAACACTAAAAATCATTTATCACATTACAAGGTCCTTGAGAGACTACAATTATTATTATTGACTTACCATACTCACTCAAAAAAATATTTATTCATTTGTTTTTTTAAAAAATAGTTTTTAAAATGGTTGTAGTTTCCGAAAATTTTCTATATCGATCTGAAAATAAAGAAAAAAGTATTAATATTTTTAAACCATTTTATAATACAGTACACATATTTACATTTTTTACCAAAAAATATTTTTGCCTTATTTTTGCTGTTTTCAGAATATATTGCATTTCACTATAAATTGTGAAAGCAATTGCATTCATCATTTTACAGCGGGCAAAAAAAATTAACAATCTCAAAGATTGTATTAAAAAAGCCCAGAATCTCTTCTCACTTAAACTTATCATTACAGAAATGCATATTATTCTAAAAGAATATCATCTAAAAACAATACTTTTTTCTTTAAAATACCGTCTGATATGTTTGTTTGAGAAGTATAATCACAATATTATATCTCAAATAACTCCAAAATACATCTGATTTTATTTCCTTTAGGCCAAATAGTATTTTTTTTTTTTCCTGGAATAAATTTCCAAGGGAAATCCATTAAAATTCTAAAGTTTAATCTGTCCAGATCTCACCGATTCTCTGTAACATTTTGGTTCACGAAAATTTTTTGAATAATTTATTTAGTCCACAATAGAATTGCTTACTTTTCCACATGGCCAAATAGTAATTTTTTAAATCATTTTTGAAAAAAATTCCAATGGCAGTCCAATAGCATTCCAAAATTTAAAATGTGCAGAAGTTACCGATTATCTCTAAATTATTGGTTTTTCAAAATTGCATTAAAAATTAAAAAAGTCCACATTACAATTGGTTATCTTTCCTTTAGGCCAAATGATAATTTTAAAAATATTTTTTCTACAAAATTGCAATGGTAATCCAGTAAAATGGTAAAATTATTTTGTCCAGATCTTGCCAAGTCTCTCTAAAATTTAGGTTTCAGGAAGATTAGATAGGAATTTGCTAAATCAAAAGGCAAACGTTGTTTGAAAATCAATTGGGAATCATTACACAGTGTCCAGCCTTTTTCACATTTTAGATAAACTGTGTAATGTCCAGAAGTAACAGTAGGTCCATCATGGAAAATTATTGCAACAGTTACAAAAGTTTTTCCTGAAATTGATAATTGCTGTCCTGTAAACTTCTTTATTAAAGTATCCAATTTTGATCCATCAGCTCTACATCGTTGCATCATTAAAATTACATACTGTCCGTATTCCCTTAAAATTAATGTTGATAACATGTCAGAATTACACTCACCACATTTCATGCTATGATTAGCATCTTTAACTAATTTTGCAAAAGTGACTGTTTTACTCTCTGGCAATGTCAAATAAATAAACCTTTCATTATCAACAATAGAGCCACATATATTATAACAATTATCACAACTATGTTCCCATTTATAAGAGAGACCAAAAAAAATGTCAATGGGAACTCCTTCTTCTTCCACTACCTGAAGAAAATACATCAAAAATTCGTGTGCATCTTGCTGTTCATTTTGAGAAAACTGTGTTCGTCCTGAACATACATCTAAAAGTTTTCTAATGTCAGTAGCACTTTCTATTTGAGTTTTATCTTTACTCAGCTTTTGAAAAAGGAGACTCAGCTCTGAACAGAATCTTTTTCCCTGATTTACTATTATCTGCTCTTGCAAACTTTCCAGATAAAATGCAACATTCAGCACTACATTTGCGTAGCAGTTGACACCAGAGCTATTTTCAAAATGACATCCTACAACCTGTTCTTCATTTTCCTTTTTCTTTTTGCTTGCAATTACATCACTCCTCTTTTTTTTCCTCTTCTCTATATCTTCATTACAGATATTCTCATTTCTCCTTTTACGAGAAACTACACGTTTCTCCAACACAGGATACTGACCTAAATGAGGAGCATAGCTTCTTCTTAATCTATTATACTCCTTTACACAGTTTGTATCAGCACTAACTTTTGAGTCATCAAAGTCTATCATGAATAAACCTGATAATGTTTTGACTCGTGACAAAGCTACATATGCCATACCTTCTTTGAACACAGTTGAACCAATGTTCACAAATGCACAATCTACAGTCAATCCTTGAGACTTGTGGATAGTTACAGCATATGCTAGTGAAAACGGAAACTGCTTCCTACGTACATATAAGTCTTTCACAAGCATAAAACGAACTGTACAACGACAAATATCTTTAACTTCTTCTATCTGATCAAATTTTATTTTTAAACATTCAATTCCTTCTTTTTTCTGATAATTAATAAAACCCACAACTCTTCCCATCGCTCCATTCACTAAGCCTTTCTCAACATCCAAATTTCTCCTTAAAAACACTCTACAGTTCATGCAAACATATAGATTTTTTTCTAATCCTGCTGTTTTGGAGATGTTCTTCTCTAGTGAGTCCAATTTATTTTTCAGTTTGCCTGTTACTGTGACAGTAATTCTTCCATCCTCAATTTTGTCCACTGCTTCCAATTTCCTGATGTCTTCCTTTTCCAATTTCAAAAGCTCCTCATTAAATATTGAGCATTCACGTAGAGTTGGCATTAAGCAGATGACACTTTTGTTTTCTGCAATATTCTTGTATATTTTCTCTGCAACTATTTCTTCCTTTGGAAATAAATTATGTAGCAGCCGACTCTGTAATGCTTTTTTCCCAACTTCTGTGAGTAGTCCAATCCTGATATCTTTCAGAATACTTCCATATTCTTCATCGTTTGCTTGCCTCATATTAGTTGTAAGTTCCTTGTACTCAAAGAAGGACCAAATATTTGTATTTCCAATGCTTCCCAATGACTTCTTCGTGTCTTCATGTGTCACAGTATTAAACACTGGTTGTCCTTTAACTGGAGTAAGTTGCAAAAGATCCCCAAAAACTATGACGTGTTTTCCACCAAATAACACGTCATAGTCTGTCTTCAAAATTTGCTGCATTCTTAAATGCACAAAGGCAAGCATTAAGTTTGATACCATGCTCACCTCATCAATAATGAGAACTTGCATCTTCTTCAATACTCTTGAAACTTCCAAGGATGCTTCTCCAGTTAGCTTGTTGAATTGTATTTTGTTCTCATGCTCCACTGGTAACATTAGCAAACGATGTAAGGTGATTCCTTTTATGTTATATGCTGCTAACCCAGTTGGAGCAGTAACCACACAAGACAAAGTAGAATCCGTTTTTTGCTTTAGGTAGCTTCTGATGACTTTAATTAGGAAACTTTTTCCAGTGCCAGCTTGTCCGCTTACATACATCCTGATTGGATGAAATGATGTGCATGAGCACTCTTTTTTGATATGTAGAAATCCGTGATCAATTTTGTTTTTGATCTCTTCATAAATTTGTTGCTGCTCTTGATTCAGTTGTCTTTCCAAATTTTCTAAGTCTATAAATTCTTCTTGACCTTGATTCATAGCCGTTTCCACTTCATTCATGGCTATTGATGCTTCATTTTCAACGATTGGTTGTCCTAGGGGATCTTGACTGTATGTTCCTGAACTTTGGCTGTCCTGAGAACTGTCTCTAGCTATTTCTGCTGCAATTGTAGTTTCCTGTTCAATTTCTTCATTTAACATTTGCAGATAAGTTGAGAATGTACTGCATTGTATGCTGTCTTTGCAAGCATTAAAAGAATCTTCATAGCTCTGGAATTCTCCCAGTAGTTCATCCTCTGTACGCCATGGTTTAAACAACTGTAAAAGAGCCAAGTAGTAAAATTCTTTCTTGTCGGTAGTGTCGCAACTCAGCTTCCGGTGATTTATCAAACTTCCTTTGGTTTGCTTCACCAAACATCCTTCTTCACCAACAACTTTATATTTTCCACTGTTGATGTCTTCTGCAGCTTTCCGTGAATAAATGTAGTTCTGTAACACTTCATACAGACACATGTTCTCCAGATGATGACTTCTCTTGGGATAATATGTGTCCAACATGTTTGTTTTCAATATATCTGTACTTTCTGGGTCATTCTCAGCCAAATATTCAATTTCTCCAACAGATTTCAGTACCCGATTTCTCATTGCTGCAAGGCCTAAACTTGCCCAAATTATTCTTCTTGACTTCGAGTAGAGACTTGCAGAAGATAACCTATCTGAACATTCGTAGGATCCAATTTCTCGATGCGATAACATCTTCAAACTGAAACTGTACAGCTTCTTACTGACAGTCTTCTCGTGAGAAATCTCTTCCCACATTTCCTTCAATTCTGTTTTTTCTGATTTCGTAATGTAAGACGTTACATATCGAGCAATAGCAATGGAATTGTCAGCAACATACTGTATATCCATGTTAGCGTTCCACATGGATAAAATGACTGGGTTGTAGTCATTTATATTTTTTGATTCTTCTTTTCTTTTAAGGTTGTACGTATTCTTAGGTGATTTTCTTGTGATAGTATGTCTCACAGCTGACATAAAACTGTTGACTCTTCCATTTGAAAGAACAGGTCTAGGAAATCCAAATCGACATTTAGTGTAGTATTTTTCTTTGCTCTTGTATTTCCGTCGACAGTATTTTCCACACCGATGACTTTGGAAACGTAGAACTTGCTCCTTTAACTTGTTCTCTTCTGTGCTTTTAGGTATAGCACATGTTGCATATTCTTCAATGTAAGATAACACTGCTTCATCAGTATCTGTTCCAAACTTTGGGGCATCCTTGATCCACAGCAGCATATGAATATGAGGAGCACCTCTTGCCTGGTACTCTTTTCTCCAAAAGAAATCCACTACTTCTCCAAGGGGTGGATTTTTTTTATTGCAGATGAAGGATATCATAGCCTCAAATCTATGATTGAAATATCTGCAAACATTAACCGGATCCAATGAGCACAGTTCTCCTGCTGTCTTGTATTCGATGTTTTTAATGTTTGAATTGGCCTCTCGTAGAAAATCCAGTAAATCATCCCAAGCGTACTCGGCACAGCTTAGGGTAAGGAACCATGTTGGTGTTCCTAAATTGCGTAACATGCATTTTAGTTCACCATGGCGTCGGTACCAATATTCATTTGTCCCACGCTGACAAGCCATCAGATTGATCAGTTGTGTTTCCAAATGATCATCTCGGTGCTGCACTTTCTCCATAAAATCCTTAGCAGACACATTTTGTAAATGTACTCCACTTTTTAAAATGTGATTTACTGCATAAGACAGTGCAGACAAGTCGCTTTCAAATAAAAGATGGAACAAATAAGGAATACTTTGTCGAAATCTGGGATCTTCAGCATATAGTCTTGTAGTTCGATACTCTGAAGCTGGAATCTGTTCTGGACGTTCATCGTATCGTCCTCCTTTTCCTTTAGGAAACAGCTGGGGAAAACATCGAGCTTCCAAGCTCTCCTCCCATACACTCACGGGATTTCCTTTTGCTTTCTTCATCTGAAAGAGATCAAAATTGTCTCCCATAACTTCTTTCGAATGGAGAGGATGTATGCTAAAATGTTCATAAATTTCTTCTTCCTTTGACTTGTCCACTTTTTCAATTTGTCCAGTTGGTGTTTCTGTGTCTCCTTGTAAATCTTCTTCTTCTTCTTCTTCTTCTATATAAATTGATTCATACCATTTGTTATTTTTTTTCAAATACAAATTTGCTCTTTGTACTTTCCGCACATCTACCAGCTCCTGCCAAATCTTCTTATTCTTTGTAGGTACACCATTAACCAGAATAATTAATGGTTCAGTTTCCAAAGTATCCGCATCGATAGTTTCCATATTTTTTTTCAAATCCAAGGGCAAATACACCACTCTACCTTTTAAACCTCTCAGTAAATCTGAAGGAGGTAATTTACCAGTTTTGGGCTCCATACGTACTATGGTCTGGAACGGATGAACACATTGAATGAGTATAGACTCATATGTATTTAATTCAGAAAGTTCAGCAGGAATAGCATCCAATTCTAAATTATTATGTACAGCTCTGGTCGGCATTCTATTTTCCTCTAACTTGTTATAACAGTATTTACAAATACGCTGATCTTCACCCAATTCAAAACAATTTTCTAGAAATATATATGTGGCAAAATCCTTCCACTTATAATTATCTTCATTTTCACTCTTTCTGTAGAGATCAACATTCCTAGTTTGTTTTCTATAATGAGTTCTGCGGCAACAAATACAAGTAAAATTTGGTCTTTCATTAGAGACTATTGCAAATTTTGTTATGTGATCATTAAATGTGTTACTTACAGAGGGTTCTACATTGTCTTCCACTTCTGCCTCATTTACTGTGTCCTTCTCTGCACTGTTTTGTTCAGGACCAAAGTAACAAAACTGAATTTCATCAACAACCTTCTCTACATCTGATACCGTTCCTCGGAACAGAGCCCTATTCAATTCATTTAACTTTATTGCTGGACTTTTGGCAAAATACAACCGTCTCACAAACTTTCTCATTCCAGTATGATGAACAGCCAGCATCCTAAAATGATGGAAAACACTATTGCACACTTTTCTAGATAGACAAGCAAGAGAATGACCCTGCAAACCAGTATTCTCTCTCACTCTGCATGGATCCAGACTTTGAAGCACCTTAATCTTTTGTTTTACACTTTTTTTACTATATTCTCTTAGAAACTCTCGAAATCTGTCAATAGATTCCTGACGCACAGTGCAAATACTACTACAATTCCAAGTGTACACTGGGGCTTTAGGACGTCTCCCCATTGCCTCATCTGCCATCACTTGTACCTCATCTCTTGGAACCATTATCTCCTTCTCCATTATGCAACCATTTTTTACTTCGTATGAACGACCTCTGGTGTCAACTGCATGCAGCAAACTATTACTTTGAAAATAGCTCTCTTCATTAAAAAAAGGTTCACTACTTGAACTATGCATCCACTTTCCTAAAAACACTTTACAAAAGTTTGTTCTGTTCACTACTCTTTTGCTTTTGCTTTGTGATTTCAGTACATTAACCATTTTATCTAATGTACGCATCCTATTCAAAATTAATATGAATAGTTTCCTTTTTAATTCTAATGCTTTTGCTGCAATGGCTTCAATTTCTTTTTTTCTCTTGTAATATTTAGCCTTTTGCTTATATTTCTTTATATCCTTTATCAAATTGGACATAACTCTTCTCTGAAACATTTTTCTACGTATCTCTTTAAATGCTGTTTTTCTGTTTATGTTAAACTTTTCAATTGCAGAAGGTATATTTGCATTAACAAAATTCTCAATTTTTTGCTGTTCTCTATGTTTTGTTACATTTTTCCGAGAACAGACATTTTGTACATTTTTCTTTGTTTTGAATATTTTGTTTAGAAATTGTTTTTTTTGCTTACCAGAAGATTTTTTCTTTTTCCCAACATCAGCATCTTCTACTAACTTTGGTCCTCCAGTTGTCTTCAAATATAGTTTTTTTTTTAGCGTTTTTTGAACTCGAGATTTTGTAGGCATCTTAAATTTTGTTCACTGTTCTTCAGCAATACCTGAAAAAAACTAAAAAAAAAATCTGTTATTGTATTTAAATATATTACTACATTTCTTTTCACAATAGTCACAAAACGAAATTTCTTTGCCAATTTGAATGCACACAAACTGCTCTTTTTTTTGGGCAAGTGAAAATCTCTTTTACAAACTGTCACATTATGAAACCACTTTTCAGATTTTATAAAAAGCCCATGTCCACAGTGCTACACTCCACCAAGGGCAACCAGCCTTAGTGATGCTGAATGTATTTGCATTACAGACTTAAACCAGAAAACCCCACTGGCTTGTAAATACTGTGCATGACTATACACGGCAAGGACATGGGTGTGTGCTAAGCCTCTGCTTCTTCCCCCAATAATTCGCTCCCCCTTTCCATCTAATGCAACTGTGAAATCACCAGAGCAAGACGCAATAAATCTCTGCCTATAATTCTTCTATGCACACAGAGTCATGTTTTCACATTAGTGCCAAAACGAAATTTCTTTGCCAATTTCAAAGCACACTTACTGCTCTTTTTTTTTCGGGCCAAGTGAAAATCTCTTTTTACAATTTGAAATCACTTTTACAGACTGACACATTATGAAACCACTATTTTTGATTTATTTAATTGCACGTGTCCAAGCTGTTTTTTTTTCAGACCACCACCATGTGCATTCTCTGTGACTGCCTACACTCCAGCAAGGGCAACCAGCCTTAGTGATGCTGAATGTATTTGCATTACAGACTTAAACCTGAAAACCCCACTGGCTTGTAAATACTGTGCATGACTATACACGGCAAGGACATGGGTGTGTGCTAAGCCTCTGCTTCTTCCCCCAAAAATTCGCTCCCCCTTTCCATCTAATGCAACTGTGAAATCACCAGAGCAAGACGCAATAAATCTCTGCCTATAATTCTTCTATGCACACAGAGTCATGTTTTCACATTAGTGCCAAAACGAAATTTCTTTGCCAATTTCAAAGCACACTTACTGCTCTTTTTTTTTCGGGCCAAGTGAAAATCTCTTTTTACAATTTGAAATCACTTTTACAGACTGACACATTATGAAACCACTATTTTTGATTTATTTAATTGCACGTGTCCAAGCTGTTTTTTTTTCAGACCACCACCATGTGCATTCTCTGTGACTGCCTACACTCCACCAAGGGCAACCAGCCTTAGTGATGCTGAATGTATTTGCATTACAGACTTAAACCTGAAAACCCCACTGGCTTGTAAATACTGTGCATGACTATACACGGCAAGGACATGGGTGTGTGCTAAGCCTCTGCTTCTTCCCCCAATAATTCGCTCCCCCTTTCCATCTAATGCAACTGTGAAATCACCAGAGCAAGACGCAATAAATCTCTGCCTATAATTCTTCTATGCACACAGAGTCATGTTTTCACATTAGTGCCAAAACGAAATTTCTTTGCCAATTTCAAAGCACACTTACTGCTCTTTTTTTTTCGGGCCAAGTGAAAATCTCTTTTTACAATTTGAAATCACTTTTACAGACTGACACATTATGAAACCACTATTTTTGATTTATTTAATTGCACGTGTCCAAGCTGTTTTTTTTTCAGACCACCACCATGTGCATTCTCTGTGACTGCCTACACTCCAGCAAGGGCAACCAGCCTTAGTGATGCTGAATGTATTTGCATTACAGACTTAAACCTGAAAACCCCACTGGCTTGTAAATACTGTGCATGACTATACACGGCAAGGACATGGGTGTGTGCTAAGCCTCTGCTTCTTCCCCCAAAAATTCGCTCCCCCTTTCCATCTAATGCAACTGTGAAATCACCAGAGCAAGACGCAATAAATCTCTGCCTATAATTCTTCTATGCACACAGAGTCATGTTTTCACATTAGTGCCAAAACGAAATTTCTTTGCCAATTTCAAAGCACACTTACTGCTCTTTTTTTTTCGGGCCAAGTGAAAATCTCTTTTTACAATTTGAAATCACTTTTACAGACTGACACATTATGAAACCACTATTTTTGATTTATTTAATTGCACGTGTCCAAGCTGTTTTTTTTTCAGACCACCACCATGTGCATTCTCTGTGACTGCCTACACTCCACCAAGGGCAACCAGCCTTAGTGATGCTGAATGTATTTGCATTACAGACTTAAACCTGAAAACCCCACTGGCTTGTAAATACTGTGCATGACTATACACGGCAAGGACATGGGTGTGTGCTAAGCCTCTGCTTCTTCCCCCAAAAATTCGCTCCCCCTTTCCATCTAATGCAACTGTGAAATCACCAGAGCAAGACGCAATAAATCTCTGCCTATAATTCTTCTATGCACACAGAGTCATGTTTTCACATTAGTGCCAAAACGAAATTTCTTTGCCAATTTGAATGCACACTTACTGCTCTTTTTTTTTCGGGCCAAGTGAAAATCTCTTTTTACAATTTGAAATCACTTTTACAGACTGACACATTATGAAACCACTATTTTTGATTTATTTAATTGCACGTGTCCAAGCTGTTTTTTTTTCAGACCACCACATGTGCATTCTCTGTGACTGCCTACACTCCACCAAGGGCAACCAGCCATAGTGATGCTGAATGTATTTGCATTACAGACTTAAACCTGAAAACCCCACTGGCTTGTAAATACTGTGCATGACTATACACGGCAAGGACATGGGTGTGTGCTAAGCCTCTGCTTCTTCCCCCAATAATTCGCTCCCCCTTTCCATCTAATGCAACTGTGAAATCACCAGAGCAAGACGCAATAAATCTCTGCCTATAATTCTTCTATGCACACAGAGTCATGTTTTCACATTAGTCCCAAAACGAAATTTCTTTGCCAATTTGAAAGCACACTTACTGCTCTTTTTTTTTTCGGGCCAAGTGAAAATCTCTTTTTACAATTTGAAATCACTTTTACAGACTGACACATTATGAAACCACTATTTTTGATTTATTTAATTGCACGTGTCCAAGCTGTTTTTTTTTCAGACCACCACCATGTGCATTCTCTGTGACTGCCTACACTCCACCAAGGGCAACCAGCCTTAGTGATGCTGAATGTATTTGCATTACAGACTTAAACCTGAAAACCCCACTGGCTTGTAAATACTGTGCATGACTATACACGGCAAGGACATGGGTGTGTGCTAAGCCTCTGCTTCTTCCCCCAATAATTCGCTCCCCCTTTCCATCTAATGCAACTGTGAAATCACCAGAGCAAGACGCAATAAATCTCTGCCTATAATTCTTCTATGCATAAAGAGTCATGTTTTCACATTAGTGCCAAAACGAAATTTCTTTGCCAATTTGAATGCACACTTACTGCTCTTTTTTTTTCGGGCCAAGTGAAAATCTCTTTTTACAATTTGAAATCACTTTTACAGACTGACACATTATGAAACCACTATTTTTGATTTATTTAATTGCACGTGTCCAAGCTGTTTTTTTTTCAGACCACCACCATGTGCATTCTCTGTGAAATTTCTTTGCCAATTTGAATGCACACTTACTGCTCTTTTTTTTTTTCGGGGCAAGTGTAAATCACTTTTACACACTGACACATTATGAAACCACCATGTGTAACTACAACAAAAACAATTCCCATTTCTATTATTCATTTCTTAAGTTACCACATACATCCCCTCTCAAACTGTAAACTCACCTTTAAAATTAGTTAGTTGTGAAAGAAATGTGACACTCAAACAGCAGATTATCAGAGCCAGGATCTCTGTTGTGTTCACCTCTCTCCTCTCAGCAGAACCAGATAATGGCAAACTTTCCCTCTATTTTTCCACACATATACATGTAAGTTTCAAATCTCAGTGCTTCCCCCTTTTTTTCACATGTATTCACACATTTCTATTGGTTGAAAACGAACCCTTTTCCAAAAGTACCCTTCCCCCAACTTGACTTCTGCCTAGTACCCTTCCCCCAACTTGACTTCTGCCTGCTACCATAGCAACAGCTCATGGAACACTGCTGTGTTCAGTTAGGTCAGAAGTTCGACACACAATGTTTCAATTCCACAGAGCAAGAGTGCTTGACTTTTCAAACCTAACAGCAAATCCATAGTACTGTTCTTTGGTTACACATTTTTTTGTACCAATACAAAACATGCTTCTATTAATTTTCACATACAGCCTAGTTTTTATTCTGGAATGGTATGAAACAGCCAATCAGTTCTTTTTGTTTTAAAAAAATATGTATGCCTCCATTTCCAAACTGTCTTTCTTTTCATATTGCCATTCTACTGAAAGACACCTCCTGAGTGCATCCAGTTCTCCTTTGAAGATGTTCACAGTGTGGATTGTAGGGCACAGCTATGTTTTCTGGAGTGAAAAGTTTGCAGAGAAAACAGATATGGTGAGAGACCTTGCTTTGCCAAATGTAGACATTAAATGGATTGGTCAGAGAGGGTTAAAGTGGCACCAATTGATGCCATTGGTGAAATCCTTCATTCAAATCCAACACCCTGACCTCATAATAGTGCACTGTGGTGGCAATGACCTAGGCACTTTGACTGGGGTAGGTCTGGAAATGCTTGTGAAGGACACCTTTGCACAACTGTTTACACTTTTCCCTAAAACTGCCTTTGTGTTTTCCAACATATGCCAAAGGCAAAAATGGAACTGGTCCAATCATTTCTGTCCACAGATTGACAAAGCAAGAAAGCACGTCAACAAATCTGTTTCTGCTTTCCTCCGTGACTATGGTATGGGTGCCATTTACCACAACAACTTGCGTTATGACATGCAAGACATTTATAGAGGAGATGGTGTGCACTTCAATGATGAAGGGAACAGAGTCTTCCTCTTGAACCTTAGACTCTGCATCGGTACTTACTTGTAGGTACCACTAAAAAAATGACTTCATAAACACAACAGCTCTTTTTAGAGCTCCCTAATTTCTAAACTCTTAAATCTGCTTTTCATTTATTTATTTTTATTTTTTTTACCGTACGCTTACCGTAAGCTTACCGTACGCGTACCCCGTGATTTTTTTTAAAATCAATAAATGTTTTTTTTGTACTTTTCTGTCCTTCTTTGACCCCCTTACAATTGTTAGGGGGTCTGTAACTCTCCTCATTGCCCCCTTTCCTTGTTTTCACTCTTTTTTTTCAGAGTGAAATACACAAAATGGCGGCCGCCGCTTCCTGGTTTCGGCCGATTCGAATGTTTACTAAGATCTAAGAGCCAATCAGAATCGCGCTCGCGCACGCCACCGTACGCTTACCGTAAGCGTACGGTAAGCGTACCGTAAGCGGGCTCAGATATATATATTGATTTAAAGGCTATTTTCTCAGAATCTACTGAACAGATTTACACCAAACCTACAAAAGGCACTTCCTTGACCTAGGGACTACCTCTCTGCAAAATTTTGAGTAATTCTGTTCAGCCGTTCGGGCTGTAGCTCGTTCTAAAGGTCCTATGGAAAAATGCATGGGAAAAACGCGTTTTGGGACCCCCCTTTTATCTCAGCCCCCGCTTGACGGATCCCCCCGAGACTTTCAGGGTAGGAGCGGAGCGTAGCGCCCCACCTATTTTGAGAAATTCGCGAGGATTCGTCGACCGGCGCCAAAGTTATTCAAAATAGAATGTTGAGGTTTTCCTATGGAAACGTGGTCCTAACTATAACTACCTACTGGCGACCGCCAGTAGGTAATATTCCGATACGTGTGCTCTACACTTGAAGGTGCACTCTGTGAACTGCAATCTGGTTGGAGCGCTGGCGGTGTCAGAGAAAGATTGCAGTCTCCCGGGTGCACCCTCAAGTGTTGAGCACTCGTATGGGAATATATATATATATATATATATATATATATATATATATATATATCCGAACGCTGAGACACGGAAGTCTGGAGCTTCTAACGCGGCGGTCCCGGATGGGCTCCGTTTACCTTGTATTCCACACACACACCTTCGTAGTTTCGAAAGAAATACCAGGACACTCAGGATACTTTCAAAAGGATTTACTGGGCTGTGTCACGCCTCACCAACGCGTTTCGCTAGATAGCTTTTTCACGGTCAAAAAGCTATCTAGCGAAACGCGTTGGTGAGGCGTGACCCAGCCCAGTAAATCCTTTTGAAAGTATCCTGAGTGTCCTGGTATTTCTTTCGAAACTACGAAGGTGTGCGTGTGGAATATATATATATATATATATATATATATATATATATATATATATATATATATATATATATTTATACATTACACCTCCCTTTTCTCAATGGGAGCTTGTGTTACGGCCAGTTATACCGGCTGTAACACAAGCTCCCATTGAGAAAAGAGAGGTGCAGGGATCAACTCGCCTCCAACAGGAGGCTGTGAACCAAAGAGGGCCCTGCTGGGGACCCCAAATGCGTTTTTCGACATGATTTCTATGTCACACAGGCCAGCATGGAAACCATCCCGGAAACCGTGCATCATAATCTCAAGAACGGAAAGGTCCGCCCTTGAGATTACTGGCCAGCTTCCGACTGGCCGACCATCGGAGGCCAGCGGGAATGACCGGCTGGGTTCCTTTCCAACTGCCTCCATCGTAATGAGGTGGTTGGTAGGTAAACCACGCAGACCATTATGATGCAGCCCTGATCGGAGCCTTTATGGGTTGCTTCATAATCAGCCCCTATATGTCTATGAACAAGAAAATTGTGTATGCTGATCACTCTTGTGCAATAGTATTAGGGAGTAGTACTCCTGTGAGGAAGACTAGGAGACTGTCCCTCCTGACCAGAGCACCACACTAAGTTGACCAGTTTCACTGAATGTAAAAGGTGTGATGGAGCAGGGTTTTGAGAAAATAAAACCTGCTCGGATTAAACCCTCAGTAACATTATTAACAGTGTGCTCTGAGAAAATATTAATACAAATGCTAAATTAAGGGAACATGCTTTTGAGCATGTGTGAACTAATGCGTGAACTAATGCATGAACTAATGCGTGAAACTAGGCTGTTTTTCGCTTTCAGAAAATAAAGACTAATGCTGCTTTTGTGCACGTTAATAATTTTTGCTAGGAATAACATGGGTTGAGCATGGGTTAGTGCAATGCTGAGATGGTGTACAATACAAAATCACTATTTCATGAAAATAATAATGTTTGTGTTTTGTTCATCATAGAGAAACGAGCATGGGCCTACACTTCTGCATGGCAGTATGGGGATAACTTTTCTAAAAAGGAGAAGAAAAAAAGAAATGGAATAAGCTCTGAATGAGGAAAGAAAACACAAAGGCACAGAGTGCCCTTCATGACGTGCTGACTGACTGCCAAGCTGCGGAAGAATAAAATGAGATATCGGTGAAAGCAAAACAAGGAAAGCGTGAATGTCTTGATACATTAGATGCATGTAATAAACTTTAGGAAATACGTGCTGAGATTGTGTTCAGAAATATTTCGTGTTGTCATGCTGAATACTCAAAACAATGGGACATTTAATAAATGATCACGACTTGAGTGGTGTGACAGAGATACCCCTTTTCTTAGCCAATGGGAGACGAAATCGAGTTTGTATTGAAACAAATGTGGGTTGGACATTTAGGTTTTAGGGTATATAGGGTATAACTGAAGTGCCCTGGGGGTGTGGTTTTGTAGGTTCGGCTGGTGTTAACTAGCGGGATATCGTCGCTGTCGTTGGTTTGCTGTTTCCAGATAGAGGCCTACCTGATTCCTGATTCCAGACTTAATCTTTGCCACTCGACTGTTCTTGAGAGCCTTGCTGCTCTACTTGGCCAGTGGGGTGGATTTCCCTGTTTCCCTTTGGTTAGGATAATAATCTGAGTTTACATAATCATTTTGCAAATGTATTTTTGTCTCTGAAAATGTTCTCGCTTTGTCTATCCACTTTTTCAATGCATTGTTAAGTGATATGAGTTTGTTTCTTCAATTGCAAATATATGTTCTCTGTGATGAATCATGACTTGCGTTATGGAACTGTACTTGATGGGCATACATTCCTTATTATTATGATAAACATGTAATATTATATCTACTGAGTCTGTTATCATTTAGTAGTATAGATGAGTACATAATTATTACCATCAACTCTTCAACTTCAGATCTATAGCCACAATAATAGGAGGAGAAATGCAGGTTCAGCAGTGTTCTTTGGTAAGTTAGGTATGAACTTGCATTACACTGAACCCCAGCGGGAAGGGATTAGTTGGGTAAAGTAAATGGTCCTATGTTTATGAAAAATTATCGAGCCCTGATCAATAGATCAGTTTTGGTAGCAGAGGATGGTTAATTATTGATTAGTTTGGTAATAATTATTGATTATTGATTTATTGGTTATTAACATGAAAAATTAGTGTTTTTTTCTATGTTGTTTGGAAGTACGGGTACGGAGTTACCTAAGATCCCGGGATGATGTTATTTTAGCCTATGTGGCAGAGGAATAGTTTGGAAAAGTATTCACACTGCAGAAGTACTTTGTGTGTTGTTGTAATATCGAACAGCAAAAGGCTGTTGATGTTATTTTAGGGACTTATTCGTTTGATAGAAGATTGTATGAAATAGTGAAGTGTCCACTTCCAAAACTCTAGCCTTACATCCCCAAAGGAGTACCAAGACCTCTTTCTGAAAGGAAAGTTCTCTTGAGAAACTTTGACTAGTACCCCTCTAGTGGAGTACCAAGTCTTCCGTTAACTTGAATGAGAGTAGAGTAGTGCTGGTCGTTATTTTTACTAGCAGTGAAAGAATCTCTTTAGAGAGGTAAAACTCTTTTATTAGTGGAGCAGACAAAGTATCATTGTTTTGTGTTGTTTCTAACAAGAAATTAGTTGAAAGACTCTAGAAATACATTGCCGTAATATTTTGTAAAGGGAGGGTCAGTAGCAGGAGTAATACTGAAGTCACAATAGGCTGCGCTGGCATTGGTCAGACAGTCGGCGTGAAGTGAGCTGTGATTGGTTGGCAGTTGTGAACTGTGCTGCTATAGGACAAAATAGTAGATACGTAGAGAGCCGTGATTGGTTGGTTGGTGTGAGTCGCACTGACATTGGACGAGCGCTAGCAAATAGAATAAGCAGATTTATGCAAGAATGTTTGTTTTGTTTGCTGAGATATTTATCATAAAAGAGTTGAAAAATGAAGATGGTAAACAGAATAAAGGCTATCTTTAAAAAAAGACAAGCCAATAGTTGCTAGAGAGGGACTTCCTGTACATCCTCCGAGCACGCCTGCTTCCTTTATGTCATTAGAACGTGGGTATCATATGTGCATATGGCTAGAAAACTGGATGAGTTATACAGAAGATGATGGAGTTTTCGCTTTTCCAGAGCATGGTACATTTAATGTAAAGATTTTGGAGAACTTGAGAGGACGAAGTAATTCATTGAAACCAAATCCTAGACCTACACAGTATGAAGCACTTGAGGAGTGGGAACATGAGGCTTATAAAAGAGAGAGAGACAGGAATGGAATAAAGTACAGAAATATAATATCGAGATATTCTGAGGCTAGATGGAATGATCAAATGAAAAGACATAGGAGAGATGTGTGTGCAGATGGATTATATCCAGTGATAGTCGCTGAAGATCAGACGGGAGGTAAATGTAAAGAAAAGAAGAATAACATAGAGACTTCAAAACAAGATGTAGATGATGAGTTAATGGATGAAATATTGTTAAAAATACCTCCACCATATCATGGAAAGTTTAGGAGAAACAGTTCCAAATGCACCATTGATTGAAATACAAGTTTCTCAGGTTCCACAAGCTCCACAGGTCCCACAAGCTCCACAAGTTTTGCAGGTTACACATGTTCCGGTAGCTATGCACATTTTGTCAGGTACTCGAGTGTTGCAGGAGAATGAGATTGATTTGTTAAATAAGGCGAGAGAGGAATTAACTCAGCGAATTAGTCAGATGAGTTTGAATGCAGAAGCGTTATCGGTACCAGTAACAATTGGTCCAATAGTTCCACTGTATAGTCAGAATCAAAATATATCGAGAGTACATGCATTGACAATTCCAGTGAATAATGCCAGGAATGTTAGTGTATCGGAACAAGTTGAGGCGAATACTTCATTGATTGATCTACCAATTAGTGAAAATGTGACTGAAACACCCAAGAGAAGTGTACAAATGGATCCTCGAAAAATAGTACAATATGCTAGAGGGACAACTTCAGTGTCAGGGAGTTCAACAGGTCCTTCCCCTGAAGAGTTTGATGACTGGATAAGAAAAAATAGAAAATAAAAAGTCTCAATCGAGTGCAGATGTGGCTAGGCTGAAAGTGGATCTAGAAGAGATGATTATTGGTACTATAAGTCCAGAGAGATTGAGTAAGTACAGTGATGATGAGTTGTTGTTTTTGTGTACGAGTATTACTTGGAAAGCAAAGAACTTTCATGAGAAGTTGGCAGAAGCTGCACAAGAATATGGAGTTGACATAGAGAAGTCTAAGGTTTTCAAGAAAACATATAGACTGGATTTTACTGATAAAGATTTAGAGAGTTTTAATATGCCTGGTAAACTATTGCAAATAAAAGAATTAATAAATGTTTTGAAGAAATGGGGTGATTTAGAACGATGGAAAGGTAGATGGGCGAAAAAAAGAAGGAAGAAATGCTTGCAAGTAAAAATATGTCTTAATTTCCATTAAGGGATACAGAACAGGCTGAATTGGTATGTCCGATGAGAGAAGTTCAAGGTGGTCGATATGTTCATGTTCCTTGGACAAGACAGGATATAGTATCCTTTACGAATGATTTTCCTAGGTTGAGGGAGAAGTCTGTTGAGTGGTACAAACAGGTAGAAAGATTTGTAAAAATGTCAAAGGTTTTGCTGAAAGATTTAGATGGTTTGTTTGAGATTGTTGTTCCAGCTGATTTATGGATAGAGTGCAAAATCATTGTTGATTGGCCTCAGGAAGAATACCCTAGAGATGTGAAAACAGGTGCACCTTCAGAAGAGGTGAAGAGAAAATATTATCAGGTAATCACTTTTCTGAAAAGTAATATTTCTCCAAAAGAAACAGATTGGCTTAAGATTGACAGGACATCACAAGAACCTAAAGAATCGGTACATGCTTATTATGAAACGTTGCTACGGGTGTTTAAACAGTTTAGTGGTTTCGAGAGTATTGGTGACAAAGATATGGGACATTTTGTATATAGGTTTGTTTTTGGATTAAAATCCAAAATTAGTAACATGATCCAGTAACATTTGATTTGTTGGCAGAGTAAAACAGTCAATGAGATTCTAAGATATGCCAAATATTGTAGTGATTATATTGAATCAAGGCATAAAAAGTTGAAAGAGAAAATGATGTGGGCACAGGTGAAAGTGGCAGAACAGAAATATGGAAACAATGGTTTTCAAACAAATTTTCAAATGAAAGGGCAAAATCAAAATGGTCAGATACCAAATGGAGGTAGAAGTAGAGATAAAATTAATAGAGAAGAAATGAAAAAGAAATAGCCTTGTCATGCGTGCGGAAAGTTTGGACATTGGAGGAATGAGTATAGATCTTTACAGAAAAATAATGGAATGAATACAAATTTCAATCCACAGATGCAGAATGAGGTGGTTGTGAATCAACACCAGCAACAACAGCAGCAGGTAGTTACACCACAGACACAACAAGTACAGGTGCCTCGAGCTACTATGCCAAATAATGTGAATGCTCAAGTACAGAGGTACAGTGCGAACACTGGATTTCATGCAAGTGAACAAGTTGGTAAGAATCAAAATGTACAAATGGTTTCACAATATTAGTTACAATGTTCAGAGAGTGATTCAGACTCATCTCAATGACGGTGCCTGAGGGGGGAGGAAGAATGTGTGCTTGGCGAATCTTTAGGGGTAGATCAGTCAGGTCCTTTTGTTGATGGGAAAGTCGAAGGTAATTATGTTACAATCCTTGTGGACACTGGTGCTACCCATTCTACTGTGAGAGCAGCAGAAATTCCAAATCTACCCCTCTCGGGAGAAACTATACAAGTTGTGGGAGTCTCAAATAAATGTATTAAGACTCCAATAACAAGACCTATAGTAGTTCATATTGGAAAATTCCAGAGACATGCATCGGTTTGTGGTATGTGATACAAGTCCGGTGAACCTTTTGGAAGGGACTTGCTATGTACAATGAACTGCACCATTTATTGTATGCCAGATGGTATTGCTTTTCAAACACCAGATGAGGATGTTGCTTTTAAAATGATGTTAGTGAAGCAAGGGACAGAAGTGAATGCTTTGTATTCACTGCTTACAAAAAAAGATTTACCTGCAGAGTTGAGAAGTACAGGGAGACCTGATGTATGGGATTTTACAGGAAAGAACATTGGTTTCATGAAGGGTGTGGATCCTATTCAGGTTACAGTCAAACCAGGAGCAATATATCCAAACACAGCTCAGTACAAGGTGAGTCCTGAGATCATAGCAGGAGTGATTCCTGTAATTGATCAAATGATTGAGCAGGGTATTCTAAAATAAAGTAGTCCTTGTAATTCACCTATTATGGGGATTTAAAAACCAAGCAGAAAATACAGGATAGTACAGGATTTAAGAAAAATTAATAAGATTGTAGTACCCTGTTGTACAATAGTGCCAAACCCAGCAGTGATTCTTTATCAAATTCCTTGTGACGCGGAATGGTACACAGTCATTGACCTTTGTCAAGCGTTTTTCTCGATACCTTTACATCTGGATAGCCAATATTTATTTGCTTTCGGGTTCGGAGACAGTGTTTTAGCATGGTGCCGAGTTCCTCAAGGGTATTCAGAGAGCCCTTCAATTTTAAATCAGATTTTGAAAAAGTGTTTGGAGTCATTGATCATGCCAGAAAATTCAGTGTTAGTGCAGTACATTGATGACCTACTTGTGGCATCAAAAACAAGAGAGCCTGTCTGACAGATACTAGTACCTTACTGAATCATTTGGCAGTAGGCGGGCATAAAGTGTCACCAGCAAAATTACAGTTTTGTCAAAAAGAGGTATAATATTTGGGCCACAAAATTGAGAAAGGAGTTAGAAAAGTGACGCAGGATCGACTCAATGTGATTTTGCAAATGGGTCCTCCTAAAACTCAAAAGGACGTTTGAATGTTTTTGGGAATGGTTGGATATTGCAGACAATGGATCACTGGGGTTTCACTGATTGCAAAACCTTTATAGAGGTTGACGCATAAAGATGTGGTTGATCCGATTGAGTTGGATGAAGAGACTATGAAAGCTTTTATTGAATTGCTAGATAGTCTTTGTCAAGCGCCTGCATTGGGAATGCCAGATTACACAAAAGACTTTGCATTATTCTGCTGTGAGAGAGATGGATGTTCACTTTCAGTCTTAACACAAAAACATGGATTGGCACGACGTCCAGTGGCGTATTTTTCTGCTACTTTGGATTCAGTGGCGGCAGCAATACCAGGTTGTTTGAAAGCAGTGGCTGCTACTTGTGTGAGTCTTGAGCAGAGTGAAGCAATTGTTATGGGATATTCAGTAAAGGTATATGTGCCACACTCTGTTGAGATCCTTTTAACAGGAACTCGGACTCAACATATGACAAGGTATATGTGCCACACTCTGTTGAGATCCTTTTAACAGGAACTCGGACTCAACATATGACATGCAGTTGGCTGACTATATATGAGAGATTGATTTTGGGTGCTGAAAATGTGACAGTGACGAGATGCACACCATTGAATCCATCAACTTTGTTGCCAAATTAAAGTTGTGAAGAAAGTGAGGGATGAAGCTGATCATGATTGTCTGAATGTGACAGATTGTGCACAAAACCAAGGCCTGACATTAAGGACACACCACTAGAAGAATCAGATAGTGTGATGTTTGTGGATGGATCTTATCTGAGAGAAGAAAAGGGTGTATTGAGTGCTGCTTCTGCAATATGTAAAACGTCTATGGATCTTGAAGCATCCTGTCTAAAAGGGGTAAATTCTGCTCAACTTTCTGAGCTAATTGCTTTAACAAGAGCATGTAAAATTGGCAAACATCTGAGAGTAACCATATTCACTGACAGTCAATATGGTTTTGGGGTGGTTCACGATTTTGGGCAGTAATGGATGCAACAAGGGTTCTTGACTTCTTCAGGATCCCCAATCAGGAATAGTAAAAATGGGAAGGATTTATTGGATACATTACAATTGCCCTAAAAGATTGCTGTGGGTAACTGTTCAGCACACAAGTCAGGAAATTACTATGTAACGAACGAGAACAGATACGCAGACAAAGTGGCTAGTTTCTGTGCTCAGAATTCAATCTCAATCAACAGAGGGTTGGAAAAAAAAGATACAAATTGCCACTTAATGTTTTCCTCTTTGGAAACATGGAATGAAATTAGACAGTTGCAGGAAGAAGCGAATGAAGTAGAAAAGGAAATTTGGATAAAATCAGGTTGTGAGAAGAGAGCAGAAGATGAAGTGTGGATATATATTGATGGGAGACCAGTAATGCCATATTGTTTACTATCTCGGATGGCAAGGATGTACCATTGAATTGCACATGTGGGAAGAGATGCTATGATCAGACTCTTCAAGCAATCATGGTATAATCCAAAGATTAGGGTCATTACAGAGAGTCTATGCCAGAGGTGTATAGTCTGCCAGCAGCAACATCCAGGTAGAAAGACTGTTTTAGTTGGGGTCAAATTGGAAAAGCAGCAAGACCATTTACTAGACTGCAGCTTGATTTTATAGAACTTCCCCCTTGAAATGGACTGAAAGATGTGTTGGTTGCTGTCTGTTTGTTTTCTTGTTGGGTAGAGGCTTATCCAACAAGAAGGAATGACAGCTTAAGGGAGAAAATTTCCATGTTTGGATTGCCAGTCTCTTTAGAAACAGATAGGGGTATACGCTTCAACAACAAGATAATTTGGATGATTTGTGCAACATTACAAATTGAACAAAAGCTGCATTGTGCCTATATCGACCTGAGGCATCTGGAGTGGTCGAGCAAATTAATGGAACTATAAAGTCCAGACTGTCAAAAGTGTGTGCGTCTCTAACACTGAAATGGCCAGACGCTTTACCCCTGGTATTAATGAGCCTTCAAAGTATTCCTGCTAAAAAGACTGGATGGAGTCTTCACGAATTTTGATGGGGAGAGCAATGAGACAAGCAATTGTACCAGCAAACAAACTGATGAATATTTCTGATGATCTAGTGCTTGATTATTGCAAAGTATTGGCTGATCTGGTGCATTCTGTGTCTCATCAGGTTGGAATAATTGCACCAACAACACAGCCATATCAAGCACATGATTTGAATCCAGGAGAGTGGGTTCTTGTCAAAAAACACGTGAGGAAGTTGTGTTTAGAACCTAGGTGGCACAAACCATACCAGATCATTTTGGTGACAACGACAGCAGTTAAGTGTGAAGGCTTGTCTAATTGGGTACACGTAAGTCATACAAGAAGAGTCCCAAATTCACTTGAAAGACAAGAAGAGCAGCAACTGGTAAAGAAATAAAAGAACCAGAAGCTGAAGGTCATGAAGCTATAGAATCTAGTGAGACAGATTCTGAAAAAAGCTTAAGAAGAACCAAGCACAAGTCGAATAAAGTGGGCACCAGTTACTGGGTCTCAAGAGACTGCTGTTGAGAAAGAAAAAGAGAAAGTGACTGATAAAAGTCAAGAGCAAGTACAACAAAGAAAAGAACTGAATAAAAGAACTTGCAAACTTGACAAAGAAGGAGAAGAAGCGGTTCAAGTTAAGAAAGCAAGAACAAGTGATGAATGTCCAAAAGGAGTGAAAAGACTGACATACACTCTTGAAAATAAAAGGCCAAATCTAATAAATGAAATATCTGAACAAAGAAGAAGAGTTGGTACGAAAAACAAAAAGAATAAGAATTCCGAGTAAGAAATACACCGCTCCAGAAGGGACATATGTGGTGATGGAAAAGATTGAAAACATAAATGAAAGAGTAGAAAAAGCTGGTACTGAACAAATTGATGAAAGCAAATTAAGGCCAGCTTAAAAAAAAATAACTGTTAAAAATCAAGGTGTGAAAAGTTACTATTTTGAGATTTCCAGAAGATTTGAAGTTGGACAAGATATAAAAACAAAATAAAAAGACGGGGTAAAGAAGAGAGGCCTAGAGTATAAGGATACACTACTCTTGATGGTTTTTGGATACGTTTTTCAAGTTGTTTGATTTTTAGGGTTCTTTTCTTAGATTTTTCAAGTTTTTCAAGTTAGATTTTTAGTTTTTTTTCCTTAGATTTTTATTTTTTTAATATAGTATCAAAAATGGCAAAGGTAACAGAGACTGGATATCAAAACCATAGTTTTAAACGTAGATGTATTAATTCTTGCTTATATAGTGTCTTATTACTAACGTTGGTGTGGTTAACACTGATTGTTGTTGTACCTTTACTAATGGTGACTAATCACAAAAATAACACTAATGATGTGGAAAGTGTGAGAGTAGATTCTGTTACTAAAGAAGATTTAAACACTAATATAGGAAAGATAAAGGATGATAGTATTTATTATCATGATAAATCAATTAATGATTTTTCGTTAAATGTTTTTACTAAATTGTTGTATGAATATGTCAACATAATGAATGCGAGAGATTGTTATGTGTTCATGCAACTATCATCGTCTGTTTCAGAGGGGCTGGCATATCATCACTTACCTTTAACATATGGTGTGTCTTGTAGTGTCTTAATGAGTTTGTTTTATGAGAGGGAAGGACTGGAGTATTCTTACTCCAACTTAGATTTAATATTGTCTGAAATTCCTTTTAGAAGAGATTTGAAAATTGTTTATGGACCTGTTTATGCTGCTGACATAGGTGATGTCTTTATTAGTAACAAACAAATAGATACAACTGATGCACATAGAAATAACTTAACATGTAAACTACAACATGAAGAGATAGAGTTTATGAATTTAGTGGAAGATAGAAGACGAGATTTCAAAAAGAAAGCTGTCTCATGTACCTCCATGGGCTTCAGGGAGGGTGATTACAAAAAGGGTGAGACTGACGCTGCCATGACTCTAGATTTTCAACATAGAGGAAAGCTTTGTGTGTTTAGAGAAAAGACTGAACTAAATGATTACTTTATTGGTTCTAGTGAATGTGAGCATACTTTCTTGATAAAAGGAAGTTGGAGATTGAAAGGAGGAACGGATCCTGTTTCCGGGAATTTATTATGTGTGTGGTAAGAATCCCTATTATAGGTTACCTGCAGGTTGGCAAGGATGTTGTTATGTAGGCATAGTATTCCCAAAATGTATACCACGTAGATTAGAATAATAGAGTTAATGAAATTAAACAGAGATTGACACGTAATAGGAGAGGAGCGAGTTATTCTGAAATAGTGGGAGATATTTTTGGAGCACTGATACCTTCAGTTGGAGTCATTCTGAATTCACATAAAGTTAGAAAACTGTCCACGGTGGTTGATCATTTATCAACAGATACTGCTGGTGGGTTCTTGATGATTGATACTGAAACGGTGGCAATTAGATCTATGGTTTTGCAAAATTGACTTGCCCTTGATATATTATTGGCAAAAGAGGGTGGAGTCTGTAGTATGTTGAAACTTCAACAATGTTGTACTTATATCACTGATAAGAATATAAATCTTGAGGGGTATATTAAAAATATTACAGAACTTCATGGTGACTTGACTGAATTGAAGGTTGATGGTACATGGGAGAAACTTGGTAAGAGTTTTTCCTCAGTGGGAAATTGGTTTTCTACTTTAGTTATATTAATGGTAATTTTCGTTTATAAATGTTGCAAATGTAGATGCAGAAAAGGAAAGGTGTCAGATCCTAAATGCAGAGCTAGAAAAAGAAAGAGAGAAGAGATAGAATTAGAGGACATGAAAGGAAATTACTATGAGATCATGAAAGATTTAGACGAAAGAATGATAAAACGAGAAAGGAGTACAGCATTTTAAATGAGTGGTCATTTGAATCTTGTTGGGTGTTTTTATGATGACTTAAAAATGCCATCAAAGGGGGTGTTGGTGGAGCAGGGTTTTGGGAAAATAAAACCTTCTCAGATTAAACCCTCAGTAACATTATTAACAGTGTGCTGTGAGAGACTATTAATAAAAATGCTAAATTAAGGGGAAATGCTTTTGTGCATGTGTGAACTAATGCGTGAACTAATGCATGAACTAATGCATGGAACGAGGCCGCAACTGCTGTTTTTTCGCTTTCAGAAAAATAAAGACTAATGCTGCTTTTGTGCACATTAATAATGTTTGCTAGGAATAACATGGGTTGAGCATGGGTTAGTGCAATGCTGAGATGGTGGACAATACAAAATCACATTTCATGAAAATAATAATGTTTGTGTTTTGTTCATCATAGAGAAACAAGCATGGGCCTACACTTCTGCATGCAAGTATGAGGTTAACTTTTCTAAAAAGGAGAATAAAAAAAGAAATGGAATAATCGCTGATGGAGAAAAGGAAACGCAAAGGCACAGAGTGACCTTCATGATCTGCTGACTGACTGCCGAGTTGCGGAAGAATAAAATGAGATAACAGTGGAAGCAATGCAACTTCCTTATGAGACGGCAGAGGCAAAACAAAGAAAGCATGAATGTCTTGATACAATATATACATGTAATAAACTTTAGGAAATACGTGCTGAGATTGTGTTCAGAAATATTTTGTGTTGTCATGCTGAATACTCAAAACAATGGAACATTTAATAAATGATCACGACTAGAGTAGTGTTACAGAGACACCCCTTTTCTTAGCCAATGGGAGACGAAATCGAGTTTGTATTGAAACAAATGTGGGTTGGACATTTAGGTTTTAGGGCCCTGGGGGTGTGGTTTTGAAGGTTCGGCTGGTGTTAGCTAGTGGGAGACTGTCGCTGTCGTCGGTTTGTTGTTTCCAGATAGAGGCCTACCTGATTCCTGATTCCAGACTGAGGGCCATATGTAGGTAGCCTAACATTTACCACTTCATAAATACCGAATTTTACCGATTCGGTATTTATGAAGTGGTAAATGATATGTAGGTAATCCATCGGTAATATTTACCGATTCGGAATGGGTCGGTAATTTAGAATCGGTATTTACCGATTCGGTAATGATGCATACCTTCCCATTGATTCCTATGGGCCAGGAGGCCCATAGGAATCAATGGGAAGCCAGTTACCATTACCGAATCGGTAAATACCGATTCGGTAATGGGGGGAGCACAATCAAGGGTGACAGGGTGTCACATTGACACCCTGTTGCACCCCTGATTCCTGCATGTGTGCACATGTGGCGCACATACATGCCCTAAGGGCATGTATGTCTGCCACATCGCACACTTCAAAGTGCACAAACATGCTCTATTACAGCTAATCGTCATTTACCACCAACTTTTAGTTGGTGGTAAATAACGAATCCCCACACCAACCACACACTCCCCCTACATATCATTTCAGGATTCGGTATTTACCGAATCGGTAAAATTACCGATTCGGTAATTTTACCGATTCGGTAAATTACCGAATCCTGAAATGTGCCCCCTACATACCAAAAGCCTAAATACCGGTCGGTAACAGGATAATTACCGAAAATCGGCCGTTAGCGACCGGTATTAGGCTTCCTACATATGGCCCTTAATCTTTGCCACTCAACTCTTCTCGTGGGCCTTGCTGCTCTACTTGGCCAGTGGGGTAGATTTCCCTGTTTCCCTTTGGTTAGGATAATAATCCGAGTTTGCAGAATCATTTTACAAATGTATTTTTGTCTCTGAAACTTTTCTCTCTTCGTCTATCCACTCCTTCAATGCATTGTTAATTGATATGAGTTTGTTTCTTCCATTGCAAATATATGTTCTCTGTGGTGAATCATGACTTGCATTGTGTGACTGTACTTGATGGGCATTTATTCCTTATTATTATGATAAACATTTAACATTATATATACCCAGTCTGCTATTATTTAGCAGTATAGATGAGTATATAATTATTACCATCAACTCTTCAACTTTAGATCTGTAGCCACAATAATAGGAGGAGAAATGCAGGTTCAACAGTGTTTTTTGGTAAGTTAAGTATAAACTTCCATTACACTTAACCCCAGCGTGAAGGGATTTGTTGGGTAAAGTAAATGGGCCTATGTTTATGAAAAATTATCGATCCCTGATCGCTGGATCAGGTGCGATTTCCTTTGCCTCAGTCTCACTAATTGTAAATTACTATCCTTCCACATAACCTTATGTTTAGCATTCTGCAATATCTCATTCGGGTAACCACTGTTCCTGAAACGGTCCAACATCTGTTTCTGTTCCACTAAGAACATTTCATGATCACTACATATATGTATTTATTTTATTTACTTATTTATTTCAGTATACTTACCTTTTTGTTAATAATAGCCTGTTACACGATATTTTTGAAACAATATCTTGGTACTTTACATACAAAGGGCCGATTATGATGGCATAGAGAAACGGCTCCGACCCTCGGTCAGATCAATTTCTATGGCATCGTAAACAGCTGTTTAGATTTTGAATGGCCTCCGAAGGACTCGGAGAGCCCACCTGCCATGTGGGAAGATTACAGTTATCCCTCTGGTGGCTCTTTACGGCTGAGGGATTACGGTGGCAGATTCTAACAGCCTTTCTGTGCCGGCCTTTCCGAAAGAGAAAGGCTGTGGCAATCCAACCTCGGGGGCCCCAGCAGGGCCCCCATGGGTGCAAGGCCTCCGGATGGCAGCCTAGGAGGCACCTATGGTGCCCCTCTGTTGATCCCTGCACCTGGTAGCAGGCACCTTGTGGTTCCTGCCACTAGGTGCAGGGATGAACTGCACC
The DNA here is from genome assembly GCF_964204655.1 of Triturus cristatus. Classification (NCBI taxonomy): domain Eukaryota; kingdom Metazoa; phylum Chordata; class Amphibia; order Caudata; family Salamandridae; genus Triturus; species Triturus cristatus. The sequence continues at coordinate 1,061,449,988 of NC_140580.1, forward strand.
TCAGCTCTTTACAATGAGAGCATGCATTCCGGTCGCTCCCACTGTAAAGAATAGGAATATGACCGAACATTGTTTGGTCGCATCCTAATTGCTGGGTTGGGACTGACTACAGGAGGTCATTCGGTTCCTGCTCCCAAACGATGTCCCACGGACTCAGGTCCGTCCAACATCGAAATCAAGCCCAAAGTATGTAACCATGATATTTTTGTTGACTATATTATTGACAGAATAGTTTTATGTCAAACTACTTTTTTTGTCATACGAGCGGTCCCTTGTGGATTACATCTTTTTGTCTTTGAGTAAGGTGTGACTGCATATTTTTCTTGCTGATTAATCAATTTCTAAACAGGTCATTGATATTCTTTGAACCCTAACACCCTGCCCCCCCCCCACCCCCGCAATATTTCACTAATCAGGGATCCATTTTGCAATCAAAACTTCCCAAAACGTCCCAGGGACAGACTAAAAGCTAGACATAATGGTTTCAGGAAATGTAGGCTGAACAGGCATTTTTTTCCACTCTGAAAAATAATCTATGTTTAAACTTCAGGATTGAGGTGGTGAGAGCCCTTCTGACCCGTATATGCAATGTCCCTTATAAACATATCACTGCATTAACAGAATATTACCGTTCACTGTTCTTGCAGTGGACTCACCAACAAAATATAGACATACAAAGCTGTTTTACGGACATCCTTAAGCTGTTGCTACCCTCACAGCGCACAATCTGTCGATTTTGAATTGAACACTGTACCCTTTGGGCTTCCATACCTGTTCCATCTCAAACCTGGTTGGAAAGCAGGAGAAATTGACATGTTGGGGGAACCCTTAATGGCAATGAAGATATAGCAGGATTCCTTTTCTAGATCGTCTATGCATAGTGTGAGAAAGTTTTACATGCATTTAGGTCAGTCACTTTCATTAAACTTCACATTGAAAAAAACAAATAAGAAAAAAAAGCTGATACTAAGACCTGTATTTAGTGGGTGTACAATCATTTTTTTTTTTTACGGACAAAGATGTAGCATTTTCTTCATAACAATGTGAAGCTCTTTCCTTTGCTTGGGGGCTTTGGAGGTAAAGAATGACACTGTCTTGCACCACCATCCTGTTTCCTTTTATTATTTCAGCATGGAACCCTTATTCATTCTCTCTGCCCAGGGGGTGATACAGTTGAATGGAGAAAGCTGAGCTCTCACAAAACAGACCCTTCCAGAAGTCAAGCCTAACTTTAGGCTCTTCAATCAGTGTAGATTAACACTCGGGCCCAGTTCACAACACTAACAGAAAGTTACTCCAGTGAGGTTACTCCTATGCCTGGAGCACATTTTAGAGTATTTTTTTTTTTTTATTCTGAAAGACTTTCAGAAGTGCTCCTGGATATTCCTGTTATGTATGAAGGAACACTCAAATGCTTAATTATTTCTGCAAATAGAACTGTAACAGATTTACAATTCCACTTTCATGAAGTTGGGGCAAAAGTTCATTTGTGCACACAAATTCTTTGTGTGTAATAGAGTGTGTAACAAATAAAAAGATCCATGTTGGTTAAAGAAGACCAAACCAAATTGTTCCTATATATGGTGCTCTTGGTTAAAGAAAAAAAGGCAGTGCACACTATGTTAACTTAAACTTATGCCAAGATTTATTATTGCTTTGTGCTGTCACAAAATGAAACAAAGTGACGCACTGGTATTTATTTTCCCGTGCAAAATGTATTTCTTGCTGACCATTTTCTCTCTTCTGACTGGGCTATGCGTCTAAAAATTATGGCTCCTTGAAGCAGGTGTTGACAAGGGTAAATGAGGTTGTTTTTAAAAAAAAAACATGCATTGCATATGCACGAAGTGCACAGCATGCATTGAGGGCCAGATTGACTACTATTTCACACAACATAGTGCAGCAATGCACTTGCTGTGCTGCATTGTGTAAAAGGAAGAGAGCAGAAATGCGCCATATCTACTAAGATGTGGCACATTTCTGCTCTCTCATAGCCCTAGTGCTCTTCAGGCAGCCAAGGGCCAAGGCAGGCACCATTGCACCACGGTGCAAGGGTGCCTGCGTTACAAGGAGAATTTGTTATGGACAGGCAGGATATCTTCCTGAACAAAAACAATCCCTCAAGACATTTTCCACTTTCTATGTGTGCTGCAAAATTCAGTACACATAAAAAGAAGAAATAATAAGGAGAAATGAATATATTTCTCCTCATTACCCCATCCTCTGGGAGGCGTGGCGATTTCATGCAATCCCAGGTTTATAAACCTTTGTAAATCTGGCATTTTGTGAAATCCATGGGTGGATGCATGGGAACGCAAAGGAAACATTAAGGAAAACGGGGTGCATTTAAAAAAAAAAGATTGCTTTATTGATTTAATGAAAAGCAGTCACAGACATGGTAGTCGACTAACCTCAGCAGGCCACAATTCCTGTGATGGCAGCGAATCGTAGTGGGTCTTACTTCATGAATATTCATAAGGTAGGTTGAATTGCAAACCACTGTGATCCAGTACTTTGTGAACCGACCTATTAGTACATAGGTTGGTTCACAAAAAACTATTGGATTCGCTAAAGGTCGGTGCACCAATTGCAACCACTTTTAATGTATCCAATGTGCATACACCTGGCCTTTAATCCTGCCCTTAACAGGAGAGAATCCCACATTTTCCAGGGTCGAAAGGAGTCTTAAGGAGTCTGAAAAGAGTTTATGAAACTTTCAAATGTCTTATAATGCCACTCTACACTTACACCCCACCCTTGCACAGTAAAAAACCTCATGTGAGAAAATTAATTAAATAGGGGAAGACAACTTTTAGGCATAGTACAGTGGTTTTGAATTTGTAAATGAGAGCTATTTGAGCTTGTAGATCTGATGTACACACACAAATAGCTTTGGCAATTGGCCATAATGTACTGTGGTCCCTAGGTGGTATGTAAGGAATGATTTCTAAACCTTGGATAGGAGTACAGAGTGGTGAAATGAACCCAATACAGCATGTTGGCTCCTGAAACGGAGGCTGAGGGTAAGGGGTTCGGTTAGCCGCTCTATAGCAATTTCTGGGAATTGAGACAGCATCAGCTTTGCCCTGGAGGGACAGCATACAATGCCCTCATCCAGCTTGTTAAACGTTTTGGATACCAAGGGAGCAGGAAAATATTGCAATAACTTCAAGGAGGTTCTGATTTCTCCATTATTTGCTGAACTGGGTTAAAGGTTTCCTCTTGCATTGCGTTTTCTTTCCCCTTCGGTTAATTTCACTTCTACAACTCACTTAAAAGTTTGTACTCTGAGGGCCTGATTCACAAAAGTAAACTTACAGTTTTGTGTAAGTTTACTATATTTTTGATATTCACAAGCTGAGAGATTTATGGCAGTGAAAAAGATTTTATTAGACCTGGCCCTTATTGCAGGCAAACTTTTTGCCTTCCGCCTCCTATTTTTCTGACCCTGTTTTTGTTAGTTGAAGGACTCCATGCACTTTACCACTGCTGAACACTGCTAAAGTGCATATGGTGTCTGTGTAAATTGTGATTATGATTGGTTATCCATGATTGGCATATTTGATTTACTTGTAAGCCTCTAATAAAGTGCACTAAGTGTGCCAGGGCCTGTTTGTGCCACCTACATGAGTAGCCTGTAAACGTGTCTCAGGCCTGCCACTGCAGTGTCTGCACACACAGTTTTTAACTGCCATGTTTACCTGGCACGTTTGCCCTAACCTTCCCTTTTCTTACATGCAAGGCACGCCTCAGGTAGGCCTAAGGTACCCCGCTGGGCTGGGTGCAGTAAAAGGTAGGACATGTGCTGGTGTGTTTTACAGGCCCTGATAGTAAAATACTGGGTATTTCGTTTTTCACTGTTGAAAAGCTGTCTGTTTTCATGGGAGCTGCCTTGTTACATTTCACAGGTGTAACTTTCCATTGGACAAGATAGAGAAGTGTTTAGGCTCTCTGAACTCAGAATGTAATAACACACTTTTTAGTAAGGGTGGTTTTTAAATTGGGTGTTTAAAAATGCCACTTTAAAAAGTGGGTATTTTCTTGCTTTACCATTCTGTGTGCCTCTGCCTGTTAGTGTATTCACCGTCTGGTTTTGAAGTGACAGGAACTGGGGATGTGCATTCACTCTAGACAGTCACAAGGGGGGGCTGAAGTGTGTCCTGCCTTGCCTGAGTGACTCATCGCTAGGCTGAATAGGCCTGGTCTGCATTTGGAGTGGTCGGAGGGGTTTCTCTAGCACCTAAATAGGCTGTGTCTCTTTTGCAAAATGCTGTCTCCACCCCCTGTGGACAAGCTGGACCAGAAAGGCCGGAACTATTATAGACTGAGCTCAGAGACTCTGAGGCAAAGAGAACAATGAGAAAATGCGGTATAAGTATGAGGCTTTAAACCCCAGGACTTTAGATTACTTCTGGAAACAAGAGGACGCTGCCAAGAGGAAGAGTTGGAGAGCTGTGTGGGGAGTGCTGCCTTTTCTGTATCAGGGGTGGGTTGGCCTGCAGTTGCTGCTTCTATCTGTGGCAGAGGAAAAGGACTGACTCTTTTTGCCGTGATGTGGTATCCTGCTTGTGAAGAATCTCCAAGAACTTGCTGGATCCCAAAGTAACCTGCCTGGAAGAAGAGCTGAAGAGCTATGTGAGGAGCACTACCCTTTTCTATGGTGCAAGGGGTGGGCTGGTCTGCAGTTGCTGCTCCTGTCTGGAGCACGAAAGGACTGGACTGCTCTTCTCCCTTTTAGTGTGAAGGAAAGCATGTGAGGAGCACTTTATTTTACAGCCTAGTGCTTGGTGCTTGCAGTTTGGCGTGCTGAGCGCTTTATTCTCTATTGCCCCTGGAATCATAGCCCGGCAAGAGCTTTATTTACTTACCAGCATGTGTTGAAGCGCTTTGAACCTGTGCCTTTCTTTTAGCCTGAAGCCACCGGTGGAGGATTGAGAAGAATGTGTGTGTGCTGAGAGTTCACGTAGCAGGGCACTCGGGTGCCAGTGCGGTCCCACAACAGCATGCTTTGTTTACAGTCAGTGCAGAGGCGAAAGGAGTTCGGCACAGCCCCAGGGCATTCTAGAAATGGGAAGCAGGGGAGCTCAGCTGTTGTCCTGCTGTGGGTGGGGCTGTAGAGGAAGGCCATGCCCTCTTTTTTCCAGCCAGAAACCATAGCCTCGGGGGAGAGTGCACAGAGTCCAAAGGAGAATTAGCTCCGTGCTGTGAGAGCTCCCTTCAGCGCAATGCCCCAGTAGGAGCCTGTACGAGGTGGGCAGTCGGGTGACGTACCGCATTTGTTGTACCGGCCGAAGGAGGCTGGGGCGGAGTCACAAAGTAGCCGCATTGGACCGGCAGCTGCACTGCGTGTCCATGGGCAGCTACCTTGGGTAAGTTCCCTTGCGGGTGGACCAAGTGAAGTCTCCTCGCCGACATGGGGAGTGTGTGCACCTACCCCTACACTTGTGACATACCTCTGAGGGCGGCGAGTGGCTGAGATTGTCACTGCCTTTCCAGTCCAGAGGGGACAAGATTTAAATGCTCATGGATGCTTTTGCAGCACCATGAAAATTACTGCAGTTTTGCTAAAAGGCCTTCAGCTGCTGCTATGTCCTGCCCCTAGTGCCTAGTTACCCTACAACCTGTAAAAGAAGCACAGAAGCACTGTGGCTTTGTGTGTCGGGTAACAATTTGGTGACTCATTTATAGTGAAATTGGAGGATTTATGTGTGACCTAAACCTAGATTTCATGCCCTAACATTATGATGTATGTCATTTTATGCCCAGTGACAAGATAACAAGTATCATTTTCAGAAACTGGATATTATGTACAGTGTTGGTGTAGTTTCCTGACATGTGCAACCTATAAGTGTTTACTTTTTTGCACTCCCTATGATGTTATGGCAATTGCCAATTGATTTATGGTTTATGCGAATTTGATCTATGTGTTTTATATACAATATATGAGATATGTGTTTATAACCTTGTGTGGAGTCTCTTTTGTGGTGTATTTAGTGTGTCACTGGTGCGTATGTGTGTTGCACAAATGCTTTACACATTGCCTCTGGGAAAAGCATGACTGCTCTGCCAAGCTACCAAGGGGGTGAGCAGGGGTTATTTTGGGTGTGCAACTCCCTTACCCTGACTAGAGTAGTGGGTTCTGCCTGGCTTATGTGCATTCCCTAGCCAACCAGAAACCCTATTACTAACAATTTGAGTTGCCAAGGTGTCCCCATATGCCATTTACACCAATTTCTGTCCCTATACTTGCACTGTGGTCAAGTACAGCACAGAAAGTGAGTTGAAAGCTATTTTGTAGAGCTTGCACAGGTACACAAAAAACTAAAAAGTAAGAATTAGCTATTATATCGTGCAAAGTACTTGAGATAACTTTATGATTTTATTTGCCTCTAAGTCTAGAACCCAGGCATCCGCCTGACCATCCTATGATTTCCGGAAGGCAGATTGAGAGAAAAAAATGTGCATGTCTTGCCTATAATTGGATGTTTAGCTATAGAGCATATAACGAGGAAAATAGGTGTCCACATGCAGATCTTAAAATAGTTTCCCAAAACACTAATTAAAAGAAATTTTAAAAAACAAAACAAAAAAGTAATCACAATTTCTTAAAACACTTACTGTAAAAATATATCCTTAGAAGAATGTTTTCTTTAAAACCTTTAAAGCATGATTTTTACATAAAACGTTCTTGATGGCAGTAAACGAAATACCGACTCTCTTCTCTGTGTAATAAGAAGAGACAACTCTTTCATTAGGGAGCGAGTTCATAAATGGGGGTTTTAGAAAATATTGGTTTGCTTTGTGTCAAAAAGGTACAGTCTATTAAAGTGAGTGATTTCTGAACTACTTCGGCTAACCCCTGATTCCATTTAGAATCCTGGACATGTTGTACAAACCTCGAGAGGCTAACCATGTACAGAGATGCTGATGTCTTTTTTATAAAATCAATAAAATACTTTGAAATAACAAAAAAAGAATCCTGATTAAACAGACAATGTGTAGGAGTCAAACCACTGTTGTGTTCCACATTCACTCACAGAACATACAGACATCACACACATCCATGCACACCTTACCCCAAGTCCTTCACACGCTGCAACCAACACACACGAGCTGAGTAGAGTGTTGTTTTCTAAATAGGCTGTTATATTTAGAGACTGATTACCTGGATGAAAGGAAATCTGCCTGAAACTTGGTTTCACTTTCGATGACATCTGTATTCCTCTTGAATGATGGCATGTTCTTGAAGTAATATATTCTGCTTGAGAAATAGATTTTTCAGCCACTGACTTTTTGCATTGAATACATTTAAATAAGTCATATGTTGGGGGAAGATGGTTTGGGTGGGACGAGGCTGGCATGTGGCCATAGGTCGATCCTAACACAAAGAGATCAGTGACCAAAGGCTGTGAACTGCTGGGTAAGTGGCATGGGACCTGGGTGACGGGTCTGGCTGCAGGTTAGTCCCTTGGCACAGATCCTCCTGCACATGGCTAAAGAGCGATTGACGCGCATTTGGGGGGGATGGGGCCAGGGCCGGCTTTAGGGCGGTGCGACCGGTGCGGCCGTCCTGGTTTCTGATATGGACGGGGGCATTGATCTCAGGGGGGCGCTGTGTTTAGCAATACCTTACAATTTAAAAACCGCTGCTGCAGAGTTCTTTGTGCATCCTGCTTTCAGGCAGCAATAAACATGTGAAAATAACTCTTGTGATTAATGTTTCAGCTAGAGAGTGAGATAAAGTTTTGTCCAGCGGCAGTTTTGACTTGTCATAATGTAGCACGGATGGTTAATATGCCTGCTGCAAAGAACAGATCTGTATATTTTATGTGAATAGCTGAGTGGATTAGTGAAGCTAGCCTTTACCAGTACTTTAAAACAAACGAAATGTATGTGAGAGAGGTGCTATAGAGAGATGAGGGGCATTTTTGCCGGGTAGTAGTGAGGGAATCCGAGGAGCAGGTCATGAGGGCTGGGGGCCGCCAAAAAAGATTATAGCACCAGGTGCCACCAGTGCTAAAGCTGACCCTGGATCGGGCTACCACAACATCTTGGTACCAGAGACTGAGGCCGGCATGCAAAGGAAATCAGTAGCACTACTCAGGTGGGACCTGGATTCAGGTCCTGGCATTAGGCCACATCCATTGTCCAAAGGCCACTGCACAAGGTCAAGGACCGTATACGGATGTCTGGGTGGAATGGAGCCAGCACAGATCTGACCATGAACCAGTCCCTAGCTGTCCACAGCCAAAGGCCATGTACAGCTGGAAGTTGTGTGCAAAGTGTCATTAAAACAGTGGCTATAGTTACATGGTCTGACCTACGACCAGTCCTCATGCTCTGCACCTGTCCCATCAATGAAGATATGCATGCCCATTGGCCAGGCAAAGTGGTCTCTGGGCTCAGGGTCTCATATTCAGCCAAGCTCTGTTCACAGGCCTTATCCACGATCTGACCAATGGCAAAGCCAGTGAGGGTGGTCATAAAAGCTTTTATTTGGTAATACACTTGGTAGCGTTTGAATAAGTCAGCATGAAGGTTGGCAAACAGTTCTGATACAATATCACTAAGCTATCAAACAGTGCCTAAGTTAGCAAGTCAAAGATTTCTTTTCCTCCCTTTGTTAATTCTTTGCCATAGTGCTGGACAGAATGGTGCCAGATTGCCACTGGTCCCTGTGTGAATCTGGCAAAATTCTGTCCGGTACTTGTGCTCCTATTTCATAGCAAAAGACACACAGTTGATGGACGGAATGCAGAACAAATCAAAACATTCACCCCCAGTCAAGAGATCTGGGTTAAATCCATCAATCTTTTGCTCACCATGTCACCCCAGTTTAGACCTGGCCATATGCAAATGTTCTGCATTCTGTCCATCAACTGTTGGTTTTGCATTTGTCACCCCAAGTGGGACGGGTATGCTAAGACGTGAGTCCCGTTCTCTCCATGCCACTGGAATCAAGCTATCCTGGCTGAAGAGGGGTGAAACCCCGAAACCGGTCCTAGGATGCTTGGTTCCAGTCCAGGGAGGACCTGGCTTGGCAGTTCGGGCTGGACTGTTCCCATGAGGCACAGGGTCAAGACTGATTTGCATATGTCTGGGTTCAAACTGGAATGGCATGGTGAGCAAAAAAACGATGGATTTAGGCCCAGATCTCTGTACTGGGGTGAATGTATGACTTTGTTCTGCATTCTGTCCATCAACTGTTGTTTTTGCATTTGTCACCCCGAGTGGGACGGGTATGCTCAGACGTGAGTCCCGTGCTCTCCATGCCACTGGAATCAAGCTATCCTGGCTGAAGAGGGGTGAAACCCCGAAACCGGTCCTAGGATGCTTGGATCCAGTCCAGGGAGGACCTGGCCTGGCAGTTCGGGCTGGACTGTTCCCATGAGGCACAGGGTCAAGACTGATTTGCATATGGCTGGGTTCAAACTGGAATAGCATGGTGAGCAAAAAACGATGGATTTAGGCCCAGATCTCTGTACTGGGGTGAATGTATGACTTTGTTCTGCATTCTGTCCATCAACTGTTGTTTTTGCATTTGTCACCCCGAGTGGGACGGGTATGCTCAGACGTGAGTCCCGTGCTCTCCATGCCACTGGAATCAAGCTATCCTGGCTGAAGAGGGGTGAAACCCCGAAACCGGTCCTAGGATGCTTGGATCCAGTCCAGGGAGGACCTGGCCTGGCAGTTCGGGCTGGACTGTTCCCATGAGGCACAGGGTCAAGACTGATTTGCATATGGCTGGGTTCAAACTGGAATAGCATGGTGAGCAAAAAACGATGGATTTAGGCCCAGATCTCTGTACTGGTGTGAATGTATGACATTGTTCTGCATTCTGTTCATCAACTGTTGTTTTTGCTCCTATTTTATAAACATACACTTTATGGATATTCATTTGTTTGCAATTACATTTATATGGCGCTTACTATCCCTGATGAGGCGTTGAAGCACTTTGACCGGCAAAATGCTGCTCCGGAATGCAAGGGTAGTTGTTAGTCCAGTTTTATTGGTTTTTGGGATTAGTCTGGTGTGCTCAAGCAAACCATTCCATAAATACAGTTTGTTTGCGGTAGATTCAATTAATAGGAGTTAGGTGTTATGATTAGTGGGAGGGGCGGTATTGATTTCATGCAGATGTTTGGTGGGATTAAGAGGTATGCTAGAAGAGATTGTGTATTCTTAGGATGCAGGGCTATGAGAAATTGTGGCCTTTGAAATGAGTGACATGCAAATTACACAAACTACATTAATAGAGATGAAGGCAAACATGCAAGTGACTTCGAGAAGGTTGTGCACTTAGAGAAAAGACATGCAGAGGATGGAAAGGGAGGAGAGGGTCATTTGTAAGGAGAAAGGAGAGGTATCTATCAGATTTTAAGTCAAGATCAGTTTTTGACACCAGATGTTATTAATATAAAGAACACGTTGAGACATCATGCAATTTGAAGATGCAAAAGTCATGACAGAGGCATCATTAGGTCTGTGTGAGGATAAAGCTATATTTGGTACTGTTGAGAGGCCCTAAAAAATTGTGTTCAGTCTGTATGTTGCTAGGCTACTGCTGGACCATTGCTTCAACAAGGACAGCTGATTAGTTTGGGGCTTAGAAGCTTATAATAAAGGCTGGGCACAAACCTTGATATCTAGAAGGAAATGTAAATGCTGATGTTTGCAGATGTTGTAATGAAGTAGTGAAGGCTTATTGCAGTTGAAAATGAAAAGTCTTTTTCCTGTTATCTTTTAGTCCACAGACCTTTAAAAAAACATGGAATCATGTACTATAAATAGATGCAAAATACCCTACGTACAGACATGCTAAATAGGGGACATGAAGGCACAACACAGAGATATAAATGTTGTTACCTGCCATAAAAGTTGCCTTCTTGGGGTACCAAAGAGTCATTTAATAACATTACGGTATAACAGCGCTGTCAAGTTTCCCAAGTCCATGTGTCATGCTATGCTCCAATCCATGTTTTTTCTTTGAGTCCTGAGTCTTGTAGCCTTGTTCATTACATTATAAAACACATCTACATGTCCCAGATCAAGGGGTAAAACTGGTCTGGAGCAGCACATCATGCATTCATAGATGCCAACAGACCCGATTCAGGCAGGAGGCTCGCAATTCTTTAAGCCCAAAATGCCTTTATTTTTGGTGTCTCCTGCCGAAAATCTCCTCCTCTCTCTTGAATGAGAAAAAAATGTATTCCCTGTATTTGTTTCTCCAAATCTCCCTCTTACCACATACAAAATGTTGGGATGTATGCACCGGGACTTGGGACACCTGACATCTTTGGTACTAGGATTAGAACCAGAAATTAACAACTTTTGAGATTGGCCAGGCTTGGTAAAGGGTTAGATTTCAGAAGCTGAAAATAGCACATGAAACACCTTCCCTGAGCTTCCCTAGAAAGCTCCATCTCCTGTTTGTCTTTCCATTTTCTAAGTCACCTTGCCGGAAGCGGAAGTGCTTCGGTCACCAGGTCGAGGCGCGAGTTCTCCATAGCAGCTTCTTGTCTACAAGACACAGATTTCACAGAGGTCCTGTCCTCACCTCTCACTGCCCCCTCTCGTCTGAGCCCAGACGGCTGACTCACACACTCAGACATTATTTCTGCTGATGGAGATATTTTCACAGCTAATTGCACTATTAGTTTGTAGTACGTCATCTCTATAAATGTTTGTAGTTAAGTTGGTTATTAGTCTTTGGAGCAACATAAAGAATCTTTTTTACTTTACAGACCTAATGGAAAGGCTAGCTGGTCCAATCAGGTGTATTTTCGACAATATGGCCCCTGCATTAGCCTTGTTTCTATTTAACGCACACATTTAGACCACCAAAGGGAGAAGAGAAAATTAGCCACAAATTAAACTAATACCCTGTGAATAGCACAGTAGCAAGCAACAGTTTTTCAGATATAATTGTTTGAAAAATGAGATTGCAAGCGTACAGGGAAACTCTGACTCACTAATAATGTTATTGATTTAGAAAGCGCTTACTGTAAAAAGGCAAGTGTCTGGATTTAACAAAAAGTTCACAACTCCAAAGTATTACATGGGGGTTACAATTGTATGAGGAGGAAATCGGGGGCTGGGGGTAGCTGCAATGCACCAGTATCGCCATGAAAGGTCAGAGCGGGTACACATGCATTTAGGCCACTGCACATGCCTGTTTTGTAGCGCCAGCACCACTGGCAAAAAAGATGGCCCCTTGCACAAAGTACTGTAAAAAAAGGCTTTGTTTTAGAAGAAAGGGAGCACCCAAGTGGCAACATTTTATTTTGTTTGGGTCTCTGAAAATTCTTACATCACAGCTGCCAAACAGTATGTCCACCACTCCTCACTTCACCAAACCATGGCTGGGATTACACTCTGATGTCAGAATACATTGTAGGCGCCCCAGGAATGTAACAGAGAGGCCTTTTACAAAAGCGGAGGAGATCACACTATACTATAAACAATAGAAGGAGTATTCCCCCAAGAAATCAGCGAATAAATCAGCGAGATACGATGAGAGTGAAAAAAAGGAAAAAGTATTCCTTTTTTAAAAAGACCCCTCACTCACCAACCTAGTTGGTGACATGCTTCATGATAGGGGTCCCACCCGAGTAGCCGAATGCTACCCAGGTGTGCTTCAACACCTGAGTACAGTGGAGCACGTTATTGCCAACGATGGTGCAGGTGGGTGAAAAAGTGAGTTTAAAATTGTCTTTATTGTACTCCCTAAATTTTCACACAGATAGGGGTGGTTTCACTCCAGATCGAGAATGGTATACCATCACTAGTAGTATGTGGATTCACAACGCACTAACTGAATGTCGTGCATAGCGTGTGTGCGACACTGCACGTACCACGTTTAAAAGTTCACAACGAAGATACAAATGTAAGAAATGTATTGATCATCACACAATAATAACTTGAACTATGTGTGACTGTCTATTTATTTTTCAGATTGTTTTTCCTTTCACAGAAGGCTGAGAGGTTACCATACTGTGAGTACACGGCATGGTTCACGAGTGACCCAGAGACGTTGTGCACCTTAGCTTGTGCATACCGCCCGGGTCTTTACATAGATCCTGAAGAAAACCTAGTAATATCACTGTAGTAACTGACTCCAGGCTGTTTGTAGTGTTTCAGGAGTATTTATTTTAGTAGTTACAATTCCAGTAGTTCAGCCCCACCAGGAGCAGCCAGCATGCAGCTCAGCCCTTCTCAACTGTAGCCTCACACTCCCAACATTCCATATTACATCATTCAGGGAGAATTCCACTAGCATAGCATGAACCACATTAGAACCAGGATACTACATATCCTCCTTTCTTCCAAAAGAAAAACAGAAAAGAAAAAAGCAGAAGCTGGACGAATGGAAGAGAGAAGAGAGAACCAGAGACTATGAAGAGCAGTGGGAGAAAAAAGGAAACAACAAGAGAAATGTGACAAAACAGAAAAACATAAACCAATACCCATCCTCCTTTCTATATATAAACAAGGAGAAGAATGAAACAGAATAGAAGGAGAAACCACCAATGACTACCATCTGCACACCAACTGGCCAGACAGGTTTACGGGGAGGCAAGTCAGAGCAGGAAGAAACAAGGAGACAGAGAAGAAGAGAAATACAATAAATAACTCACACGTCTCCATCATGTAATGAATACTGAATAATAAATAGAGAACAGCACTGGGCTATAGTGTTAAAATGAAACAAAGCGTAACATTAAGAGTAAAAACAAACGCCTAGTGTAACGTAAACCAAGCACCATGGTAATGGGACTGGAACCCAAACCATACACCCATTAAGGGTAACAACACGCTTGTGCAGGGATAACCTCGAGAGGAGGTAAAAGGTTGTGCACTGTTGCTATAAAGAAAACCCACACTGTAAAACGTGCACTATGTAAAATAAAATGAGAGACAGTGTGATACACCTCGAAAGGTCAAATGTTGTGCACTGCACAGTGGGACATAACCCATGAGAGACACCTCATAATGAGGCAAAATCATGTTAAACAGTAGCAATGGGACTGAAACCCACGCTATACTCCCCGTGTGGGGATGAAAACAAAATGCACGGAACAATGGGGAAACAACACACTTCGTGTAGTGGTAAGAAAACTGTGCACAGTGGGAATAAGACTAAAGCTTATCCAACGCACCTCACAAGGAGGTAACAAAAACGTGCACTGTGTGAGGGTAAAAATATTGGGCACTGTACAAAAAGGGACGACACCCCATGGAACACACCTCATAAGGAGGTAGTAACCTTGTGCACCAGTCAGGTAGCTAAAAACTAAGAGTACAGACACCCCGCAAGGAAGTAATAATGTTGTGTACTCTGTGACGTAACAGAAACCCTCACTACACCCTATGTAGGGTAAAAGTATAAAAAATAGTGTAGTGTAACAAAATTTTAAAACGTAACCTATCTGGTTCTGCAGACAGGAGATCAATTAGAGTAAACAACATTGTATATGCATCCCCTTAGAGAACAATTAAAGTAAAACAAACTCTGCTTACAAGTGTGAAAACATTTGTAAAGTAGACTTGTGCATCCCGAGGTAACCTGTAAAGAAAACAAAAGTTAAGCTGTAAACTTAACATATACAATGCATCTCAGCTGGCATATAGAAAGTCCCTTGTTGACTAGTTGTAGAAGCAGTAGTGGTAACAGCGTGGTCTCACAAAGATTGCGAAACAAGTTGACCGCCAATTGTCAGTCACTAGAAATAAGACAGTACCTTTGGTTTGAAAACTCCCTTGAATGTCCACTAAAACATCCAGTAACCAGTGAATAAATGCGGCAGAGATGTTGCTCCTCTCGAAGACCTCTTCATAAAACTCTAATGACATGGACAACGTTGGTTGGCAGAAAACAACACTGCGTTGTGGACACAATAAGGCTCCCATGCAAGTGTAGTGCTGCCAAGCGCAAGATGGTGGCACATTATGCACGTCGGGCTGGATGGCTCACGGTGCAGGAAAGCATCCTTCAGCACCTCCCAGCTGCGTGGAAACAACGACGAAGGAAACGGCTCCCTTGAAGACGCAGGAAGGTTCCACACCTCAGGTAATGTCGCGTGCACAGAGACAGACACGCGCTGTGCTTTTTTTTTATTCAAAAGACTGCAGTTGAACTGCCAGACGTAACGCTGGCTTGCCGGAGCCCAGTTAGGTATTAAAATTGATAAAAATAGGCTCCGAATTTATTGCCAAAACACTGCCATAAGTAAAAAGTCCAGGGAGTCCTCCCACTAGACGCTGCCCTAGACCTGACTGGAGACAGATCAGTGCAAGCTGTGCAGCGAAAACAGGCAGCAAGTAGGAAAAGCGGGTTATTCTTAGCACAGGTCTTCCCCATAAAGTAGGTAGGCTGGGATGAAAGCTTTGTAATTGGAGAAAGACCCCGAACACAGCAGGGCAAGAAAGCCAGCTCTCCAAAGGCAGCAGGGCAGGGAGAGGGCATGTTCACATCAGGCAGGCAGTAGGCAGGCAGGCAGCAAGACAGCAAGGCATACCACAGGAAATTAATCCATGCAGGAACTAACAAAACACTTTGAGTGAAAGAAACATCCATACAGCAGTGACACTATGGTAGCACACTTCTTCCCCAGACAGTGTGAACGTTGATATGTGGTAGATGAACACATAAGATCAGGCTTACCCTCACTGAAGGCGCAGCAGTAGCAAAGTGGACCAAAGAATAAAATGAACACGTACAATCTGGAGAGTAGATGCCCAAAGTGGATGGGCAGCTTGTTAAGAAGCACTTCTCCAAACGCACAGGAAAAACTGGCAGACTGCTGTAGTAACAACAGGGACTGAGTTCTTGAGGCGCTGTAGGGACAGCCTGGATAGACTTGAGGTGCAGTTGAGACTGGAACTGGCACTGTTGCGTAGAGGGCGACTGATGTGAGGTCACTGGTGGGGCTGAGGTGTGCCAATAGTTGAGTAAAGGCAGCTGTAGTTACAGGAGTTGCTTCAGCTTGACAGGAGGTTCCCGATACTCCACACTTGAAAATGGAGGTCTTGAAAGGTACACACGCAGGTTCTTTGAGGTAACTCGTCGCCATAAAATTGTAGTAACTGACTCCAGGCTGGTAGTCGTATTTCAAGAGTATTTATTGAAGTAGTTACAGGTACAGATGTTCAGTCCAAGTCAAGTTCCACCAGGAGCAGCAAGCATGCTGCTCAGCCCTTCTCAACTGTAGCCTCAAACTCCCAACACTACATATTACATCGTTCAGGGAGAATTCCACTAGCATAGCATGAACCACATTAGAACCAGGATACTACAATCACCAACAGGTTGAAACATATAGACCACTACGATCACCATTTTTATATAGATACCGCAGGTCATTTTAGCCAACTCTGGTATCACACCCTGGTTTTAATCTTGTCTTATTGCTCCATATTAAAAATTTAGGGAGTACAATAAAGACAATTTTAAACTCACTTTTTCACCCACCTGCACCATTGTTGCGAATAACCTGCTCCACTGTAATCAGGTTTTGAAGCGCACCCGGATAGTATTCGGCTACTCGGGTGGGACCTCTATGATGAAGCATGTCACCAACTAGGTTGGTGAGTGAGGGGTCTTTTTAAAAAAGGAATACTTTTTCCCTTTTTTCACTCTCGTCGTATCTCGCTGGTTTCATCGCTGATTTCTTCGGGGCATACTCCTTCTATTGTTTATAGTATATCTCATAAGGGGATTGGGACTATCCCTTTTGTTGTAACCCTTTCTCTCTAATTGTTGAGTATGGAGATTACACCATGCCAGACTAACTTCTACTTCATTCTGGTCTCAGTATTGCATCTCACCAGTGATTGTTTCATATCTAGAACGATAGTTACGTGATCTGGACAACCCTAGAGGCATGTGAGACTAACCCAGCCGCAAGATCTTCTGTAGTTAAGAAAACAAATATATATGGATAAATAGCACCTACTACAATGCTTTTGCGTGGGATTAAAAAGGTGGGGGTCACTAAAAACGGGTGTAGTCAGAGAAGTGTAATGAGTTCATATGAGAGGAGTGACGTTTTTTAAAATCAAACGCTTTGCATAACCACAAATATATACATTTAAAACAAGGCGGACCTTTTGGCTTTTCAATTGTTTGTTAGCATCGATTTTAAGTCGATATCAGAGAAATGAGTAACATTTCCCTTCACTTCAATTTACTCTGCAATCTCCTCCTATGCACTGGTCACTTGCACCTTTTTCTCTACATCGCTGTTTCTGATGTCCTTCCATCTGCATGTCTCACTCTCCATCTCCGTCTCTTCCACCTCAAAAAACACTCAGACATAGCCTGCATTTTCTTCTCCTCTGGTGACAGTAGCGGCCCGTGTTTGGGACGAGTGGTGGGGCAGAAGGTCGGGGTGGGGGAGGGAGGGCATAGGGGTCACAAAGGGAGCAGGGCAAAATAAAAAATAATCATTTAAAAAAAAAAAAAACCTTAACTTAAGCCAGCAGCGTCGCACATCATGCTCCTTGTCTCCGCTGCTCTGCTGCTTCAGGCACAGGCTCCCAGTATGCCTTGAGGCCAATGCTGAAGCTGCTCTCACATGAGAACAGCTTCAGGATTGGCCAGAGCGCCCTCGATTGGCACTGCAGGACAGACTGGGAGTCTAAGCCTGCTCTCTCCAACCCCAGCAATGCAGTTGGGGTTGGAGGGAGGTTCACTGCGCATGATGGTTTGGCCGGCCTGAGATGTCAGGCCAAACCATCATGCGCAGTGAAGGGAGTGGACTACCACTCCCCTTAGCGCCATCACCAGTCAGTCCCAGCCCCCAAGACTCGGCAAGGAAGGAGAAATAAAACTAGTGTCGATTTAATTTCCTTTCCTGCTGTTTTTAGGGGAACGACACTCCTCTGTCTGGTGCTCTCCATATTTCCATAGCTTTGCACCTCCGTTATATACTTTCACTTAGAACCATAATTCCCATTTGCACATCCAATACCATTTTTCTGTGTGCTCTGCAGAGAGGCTAAGGATTGGATGGTCACGCAGCCAGAATACCTTTACGATACAGACAGTGGTCATAACCTTCCACTACGTTCAGCCTCAACTCAGAACCTCTTAATTCTACCTCATCATAAACACCCATTCCTCCCAAGAACTCACTGAGATTCCAGGAGGCAACTCAGTTTGCAGTGTGAACAACACAAGACTCATAAATTCAATGAAAAGCAGAACGAGAGAAACAGAACATCTGGGCACGTACATCATGTAACATGGATGCATCATTGACTTGGATTACCTTAAGATTTCTTGCAGATAGTTTTGATTAAGACGTGTTTTTACTTGTGTAGTTAATAGGCCTGGGTGGAGTTCGCAGAGTTCCAAATGACCCAAAAACTCCGCTGTGCTACGTGAAGCTCCGCAAGTGGCTGAGTGCATTGCATCGCACCGTTTGCGCAGATGTTCAGCATCGGGTGTTTGTCCCGTGCTGTAAAATCATCGCGAACGCCACCACGCACATCACCAGAGGGCTTTGCTTCTTTCTGCTGCTCAAGTAGATATTCTACTCGCGCGGCAAATTCCTCAACTCGAGCGGTAGCAACCATCCACGACCGCTCGGTTTGAAAAATCTCGCTGGGAGATGGTGTGGAGTAAGATTTTCCTTGCTCGCGCTCGCCAACTTAATGTTGGCAAGCGCGAGGGAGGAAATACTCTTAGAACTCCGTGCTCTATGGGGAGCGGGAAAAACTCAGCAAACTCTGTGAGCGGAACGGAATTTCAGGCCCAGGCCTAGTAGCTAATATGCAGGTAACTTTTGGGCCCAGCCGGGACCCATTTTAATGTCTGTTAGAGGACTCACGCCACTTGAAGCCCTGACCTACTATTAGTCCACCTCGCGAGATTTCGGGATTTAGTCTGTATTATAGTATCAATAATAGCATTTGTCATTATTATTATTAGTAGATGTAGTAGAATTGCTATTATTATTGTTTAATAATACATATTTTCGATAATAATGGCAATAATAATAATACTAGTCATATTAATGACAACAATATGATAATGATAGTAGTAATAATATTAATAATAATAACAATAGTAATAACGATAATAGTAATAATAATAATAATGGTAATAGGTATTCATTACTTTTGTGCATTTATAAAGCAATGAAAAACAAACCCATCCATGCAAATGTCATCAGGGACATATAAATGAGTGTGCGCAGGAGAGGCGGAGCACCGCTGGCGGAAGGTTACATCAATTGAACCAACAAACTAAAGAAGACCAAAGTATCAGAGGAGGAGAAGGAGAGTGAGGACAGGACGCAAGACCGAGGACTGAGCCACAAAAGCATTTCTGAGTATGGGAAGCAGCACTTTACATGGACCTACCTGGGATATTTTTTATCAGCTGATTCATTTAATTAGCCAACTCTGCAATGTCTGCGCAGTCCAGAATAAGTCAAAACAAAGAAAAAGCAGCGAGTCAATTTCAGAATAGATTAAAAGGCTCTGAGAACTTCCTTGGGTAGAGTGACAAAAAACACCACAGTTTAGGTGAGAGAGAACAAGCCTTTTGCAAGAAGATTGTTGAAAGGAAGTGGAAAAAGAGGCACTAGTTATTTTAATATTGCAAAGCTGAAATAATTTTGGAAACAAATGAGATTTGCTGCCGAAAAATAAAGGCTTCCATAGTCCAAGCTTGCATTCACAGGGTGCACGGACTACAGCAATCGAAAGTGACTGAGAGAAGAGAAGGAACCAGGAAAGGAAAGTACTTCCGTTTTGGAGGGGTTAAGAGAGCGGAAATGATTAGCCGTCGAGACTCGAGCACAAAGCCGAGCATGTAATCAAACAGTACAGCTGGGCACCGGCCAGGAGAGGTTTGAGGATGTCACTTTCAGGAGGCGTCTTGCTGCATCAGCCTTTCCTTGGCTGAGAATAGATTTCGGCTGAAAGGAAAGTCAAGCTTCATGATGCCCAGTGCCTACGAGGTTCGGCCTTCTTCAGCGTTACATAAGGCTCATATGTGGAGGACTGATGTAAATGATGAAAGGCGTATTGGTTGCCTTACCTCACATTTCAACCCAAGTCATGATATTGAGCGATGCACCAAACCCGCAGCGTTAATGTATTAATATTACTGCTCCCTATTAATGCCATCAAAAAGCTGGGGTTACTCTAAACCCACAAACGTGCAAAAGCCTGGGTGAACATTATTTATACACATTAATTTATGGAATGAAAACACTATATGTGGGGCTGTACTGCACCTTCTGATTCCAGTAATGAAACTACTGCATTAAGGTATAACCCTTGACCTCGCATCCCTTCTCTAAAAGAAGGCCAGGGAGTGGAGGATTTTCAATAAACAGAACAAGGACCATGATACGATATATGGCAGTAAACAAGGGGGATAACTTCACGCAAACAATTGGAGTTATTTCCATTGCAGGCGTAGGAAGGAAGTAGTAATGGGGTGAAACCGATGTTGCTATGCAAAAAAAACTTTGTACAGACTAAGGTGCCCATTAGGATGGCGGGCGGACTTTAGTCCGCCCACCATCCTTGCGGTGCTGGGACCGGCCGCCAGAAGTGCGGCGGTCCTGCACCACTAATTAGGATGCGACAGCCACCCTGGCGGTCGCATTCCGCATATTTGACATTGCGGTGGGTGCTGCTTACAGCAGCACTGTCGCAATGCCAAATAAACATGTTGTGCATTCCGATGCACAACGTGGCAGGCACGGCGCGGTGCCTGCCACCTTGTGCATGGGAATGGAGGGGGCTACCATGGGTCCCCCCCAAGTGCACCCCCAACCCTGCCCCCTCTGGAAGCCCGCAACGGGCCTCCAAAGCACATCCCCGCCAGCCTCTCGATGCCGCCATCGAAAGGCCTTTGAGAACATGCATCCTAATATGGATGGCACCCCCACCATATTGTGCCCCAGCACTTTGCATCCGCTGTGATACCCCGGGCGGGGGTAAATCAGGTTGAGATGGCGTGCGGATCGCCACCGCCGGCTGAGCGGTGGCGATCCGAACGCCATCATAATCACCCCCGAAGGCCTGATTACGAGTTTGGCTGTCCTGGAGTGGGCCGCCACGTCAGCACCCACTCCAGGACCCACAAAACTTGACCGTCGCCCACCCGTCAGATTACGAATAATCTCGTGGTCTGGCAGGCGTTCCTTTGGCGTTCCTACCACTGCGTCTATAAAAAAGGACCAGCAGTGGGAATGTCAAATCACGTTCCTGCATGGCATGGACTTTAAGGTCCATGCAGTGCAGGAACTGGGATGAAGGCACACACGGGGCACTACATGTGCCCCCTGCATGCAAACCATGGCTGTGAGGCAACAGGGGGCCATGTAGGGCCCCCTTTGTGTCCTCTCCGCCACATTTTTCATGGCGGGTTCACCACCATGAAAACCGTGGCAGAGAGGAAACTCGTAATGTGCTTGGCAGTGTCACAGCGGCACCCCCAAGCATATTGCGGCCTCAAAACCGCTGCAACACCGCCAGGGATTAGAAATCAGAGATGTGGCAGTCCCATGGTGGTCTGTCCGCTCAACTTGTTATAGGACGGTCGGACCGCCAGTGTGTCGGTGTCCGCACCGTCACTGTGGCTAATGCAGTCTTAGTCATAATTAGACCCCAAGACTTTATGAAATTCGAACATTGGGAACTTTGCAAAAGTTTGGGCCTTTTTTAGAGTTTGGTGGATAGGATACACCACCACATATACATCACAGCCTGCGGCACATTCAATGTAATGGATGGGAAATCCACAACATTTTGACCTAGTATCCTTTCCGCCAAACTGTAAATAAGGCCCTTGTCTCCCAAAAAATACTTGCAGTCCTCGGTCTCTATTGAAGAAATCCTAGTCTTTATCCTTGCATAAACTTAATAGAAATATGAAATAAAAATACATCAAACTGATTTTGCATTGTTTCTGTGACTGAAATAACGAAAAAATAACAGAAATAGAAATAATTCATTTTGCCCCAACATTGGTCCAATGTGACAGATTTGAAAAGTGTCTAATATTTATTTTCCTTGCTTTATTGCATACAAAACAGAGCATGAATTGTGAGGGCCCTTCCTTTTCTCGTGTGTAAATGCAAATATCGTTTGCTCTGTTCATTGTTAAACAGTTCATAAAAATAATGCACATAGATTTGGTATGCTCTTTTCCTGTTTTTTTTAACATTTTTTTTTTTTTTGCAGCACTGCAAGGTTTCTGTGTAATGGCCCCAGGTGGAGGCATTAGTATTAAGAAGAGGGTGAGACTAAACCTCATTCTCATTGGAATGTCTTCCTAGTTCCATACAGTTCATGTATCTCTCGAACTTGGCTGTGTTTGTGGACATTCAGTGGCCCTCTGGGAGAGAGGAGAATAACCTGCCAGCAGTGCTGGAAATGAAAAGGATGTGCTCCGGAAACCAAAAAATGGAGGTGTGGTTGCTGCAGTCAATGTGGTGGAGAGGTCACGAGGGGGCGTGGCCATGGGAGCCAACATCAGGAAGCGCGCTTCCTGCTTAGGGGCTTGGTAAATGAAAGTCAGCATAGAGTCTATGGGTACATGTGCATTATTTTTAAGACTCTACACCTGAAGACGCTGATTACAAAAACAAACTAACAAGTCGGTCCTGGGTTACTTAATTGGTCACAAACAGAATGCATTTTAAGATTCATTATGGGGAATATGCTGCAGAGATCTATGTATCACTAGCTAGTGCCACAGTATAATTAAGATTAAATAGCT
This sequence comes from Triturus cristatus, assembly GCF_964204655.1. Lineage (NCBI taxonomy): Eukaryota > Metazoa > Chordata > Amphibia > Caudata > Salamandridae > Triturus > Triturus cristatus. The sequence goes on from NC_140580.1 coordinate 1,061,472,735, forward strand.
TAGGCAGATAATACATTTGATGAAGAGATCTTTGTGCAGTGCTTGGTCAAAGGCGTCAATCATCATTAAATAGCACAGGGAACTAGAATGCTTGCTACAGAGTGTTGCTTGTAACTGGTAGATCGAAAATGTACTTTCTAGGTACGTTAGATCAGTATTGTATAATCTGCAAGCTACAATCATAGTACATTTGTTTAGTGTGTTATGCACCATCTGCAAGCGGTAATTTTGAATCCTTGCCGTTTTGAACTCAATAATTCATTAATTTAAGTTTGATCAAAGAGATTTCCTTTTATTAAGTGCCAAAAAAGTTTCGATGTGTAATGTGAACATGACTAGTGTAATTACATATAAATATACACACACATACATGTGCGCAAACACACACAAATGTATGACATTAACACACACTCAGACCTATGTATGCTGCATAAGAAAGGAGATTGAGCAAGTAAACAACTCCTTAAAATTGCAGTTGATCTCTTTGCTACTAGTAACGTGTCATGTTGAGTGTATCTTTTCATACTCCTAGTGGGCTGCTGAGAAAGATGGGAGCATCATGGTGCTCTCCTTTGTGCTCCAACATCTACTCTCAGACAATAAATAATGCAAACAAAACAGATTAGTTCTTTTCCACGAGGTGAGGCATATACAGCTAGGTGTCACATTATAGAAGAAAAACAGTCAGCTGTACCCTTTATCATGTATGCTGCAATCTGGCATGCACAGTCGATGCGTGCAGGCACCGCTGAATGTGTCCTGGTGCCGCCACACTGCACCGCAACACAGACGGGATGATGCACTGAGGCCAGCTCTAAGCATTGTTCTGGCTGCCTTGAACTTTACAAGCTTGCTTCCATTTCTTAAACAAAATAAATGTTCAAATTTCCATAGGACTGATATATAATTTTAGTCACGCCAGATATCATATGCATTAATATTGCATATTATGCCCATTTTTACAGCTCCCGGTGTCTTTTTAAAACCCTATGTGGCATGTAACATGGGTTACTGGCAATATAACTGGCAACATTTCAACAAGGCGTTTTGCTGGAACACTGCATATGTGCCAGTAATTACTCAGTTCTAAGGACACCCTCATGCTTCTCTGTTTCAACCTTCTAAATTACTTTTTGAGCAAACCAAAAAAATCCCATGGGGACTTTCACTCTGATAAGGATGATTTTTAGTTAGAATTGTGTGAAAATCACAAGATTTTGTGACAACTTGGACACTTGAGGATCAGACAGACGTTGAGGACAGAGATAAAGAAATTACTCTTTTGCGGTTTTTTCCCAGAGCTAGATGGAGATCCTTGAGATGAAGCTTGCCAGACTATGGAGGCAAGAGCTTCCTTCCTGGGATTTCATCCTTACCACAACTTTATGGGGCCTATTCACAGAACTAACTTAAGACAAAATCCTAAACTTACTACTTTTGGTATTCACAGAAGTTAGGATTTTGTCTTAAATTTGTCTTAAAACAGACTTAAGACAAATTTAAAACAGACTTAAGACAGACTTAAGACAGTCTTAAGTTAGGATTTTGTCTTTAGTTTGTTATAAGACAAACTGAAGACAAACTTAAGGCAGACTTAAGACAGACTGAGTAAACGTGATTTGTCAGTCATAACTGGCCAAAATAAATCACTGAAAATCAATGGTTTGCCATTCATGGTTCATATAGCACAAGAACCGCCCAACAAAAACACTCGGAACCAGAGGCATATAAACGACAAATGTCCCGTGCTCACATAACATCATCGAAAAATAAAACATAAAAAATGCTTGCCTAAGAAAAAAATAAGGTATGCTCTCAGCAATGTGAGTGCCTTCTTCCTTTGTCTTTCACAACGTATTTTCCATCCAACTGTGTATAACGTAGTTTTATATTTTCTGCATTTTTCGGAGGCAATCATTTTGACCCTCTGGCTTTCAACCAAAAAAGTTAATGTAATTATATGGCGAGGTTTTACTCATGTTGACCATTCCGACAGTGGCAATTTTAAACAATCCTAATTATTTTCTAACTTAACTTTGCAGAATTTATCATTAGAATGTATTGTCTTCCTGTGATTATATCTTTTCCCACGTACATGATAATAGGATAATCTTCCCCTTTTTAGGTCAAGGCTGGGCAGCGCCTGCGCTGCGAATCATGCTGTGTTCGAGTATGGACTTGAAGCTCCACCCACTCAACGCCCATATTTTTCATTGGCTTGTATCATTGTGATTTGTAAATGCTGGCTTCTGATTCGTTAATAGGCTTGTTAGTCCCTCCTTAGTACGGCCTTGTCTTCATTTGTAAACTCCCATGAGGACTGGCCCTTTTACTTATGTTGTTACACGGTATGTCTTATTTAGTCTGTAAGCACTATTTTCTTTAATGAGTTTCTCCTACTGCAGGCACGACATGCTTTCCTGCAACATTCAGCGCCCCATGATCGCTTTCACTTTCCAAGCAGCCCCGGCACAATGCCAGTCACTTCTTTGAAGTGAAATAAGTCTTGCATTTACATGAGTTTGAGCTATTGGCATTGTAAATGGCAGTGCCTTTTATTTATGTGTTAATTATCTAAACAGATAAATAAAAGGAGTTGTCATTTACAATGTCAATAGCTTAAACTCTCGTAAATGTGATACTTATTGCATTGCAAATGCTTGTTTCTTGCTACCCTCGAGTCTTTTTTCCAAATGTTTCAGTCACAGAAATTGTCTCTTGCTTCATCAAAAATATTTCTGTCCTGATAATGACCATTTAGTCATTTGGGTCGAAACACTGTCGACATACACGGCAATTGCATCAAACTCCTATTGAATTTACTTGGTGTCTGAATGTTTTCAGACCCTTGATTTGTGATTCTATCAAAACAATTATGATTCCATTGCCAAACGTATATTATAAACACATTGCACTTTTGTTTGTAAAACTTTCACTCCCTGTGTGATCATTGTAGCACCGAGGACCACCTACTTGAAGAAGTAAATATGTATATTTGCAAGTCCAAGAGGGCCTCCATTGTGGTTATTTCCAATTGTTTTAACAAGATTTGTTTTATGGATTTGTCATTGATGTTATGTAAACAGTTCTGCCCACACAGACCCTTTGTCGTTTATGTGGCAATCATGATTTACCCACAGAAACCTCCAACAATAATATTTTATGACTCACAGTTGACCAAGGAGAAATTATGAAAATAATGATGTGTCATCCATGATTGACAAAGACGATACAATGAATAACAATGGTTTACCAATAAAGTGTGACCATTGTGAAACCTTGATTAACTGTAGTTTATCAATCTTTGTGGGCCAAGAAAATACCATAAACAACAATGTCTTTTAAGAGAGGAGGAGAGGAGTTGGCTTACGGCTAGGGCGCTCGACCTCGGACCTGAGGAACTGGGTTCGAGTCTCTGTAACAACGCTGAACATCCTGTGATTCTGGGCAAATCACTTAATCTCCCTGTGCCTTACAAAGAATGAATGTGTGTCCTCATGTAACGTAACTGGTGCTATGTAAAGCGCTCTGATACCCGATTGGATTCGGGTCAAGTTCGCACTATATAAAACTCTGCGAGAAAAAAAAGTCCTGACTGGTCTGGGAGAGACTATGACTAGCAATGATCTGTCAGTAATGGGTGATGAAGGGACAGACACATTTCCCTGCATGGCTCTCAAGAGCGTGCACCCTAGTACCAAGTTCCTCTTAGTAAGTTCTGTAGGTTTTAGTTTTTTTGCACCAGCGCACAACAGTCATGGGTGTGCGCTGAGTAGCTTCCTTTGACCTGGAATGGGACTCACAGCTGAGGTATGTGGTCCAAAGAGGCACGCCAAGTGCACCCTCCCTAACTGATCATGGCTTCTTTCTGGTCATCTGGCTGTAGACGGCTGTCAGTGGTGGCAGTGATGAATGATAATGGTAGGACAGTCCATTCTATCTGTCATCTGCCAGATGGTCACCTACTAGCCTCAGCTGTGTTTTTAAATTGGTCTGCCAGGCTAAATGAGTTCTTTACTCCACAGATGACACTTGTGTAATGTGTGTGTGCAGAAGGCTGTCCATGGCTACATGTGTCTGTTACATGTGTCTGTTGCTATACAGGACTCCATATTGATTTCCAGAACCCAAGTGGCACGTACGATGGAGGTTAGAGAGAGCCCAGACAGCAATGTGAATTGCCAGATTCACCAAAGCCTTGCTGAAATCCTTTGCACTAGACCAGACCTTAGTGTGTGGAGGATAGGTTACAGAGGGTTCTTTTGAAGTGTAATTTTAGATTTCCACTGACTTGAGAGTTCCAGGTCGACCCCCCACCCCCTTTCATGCTAATAACGCATGACAAAAACTATGGTTGGACTAGTTTAGGAAGAATACAAAAAATGGAACTGTCTGACCCTTGTCCCAGAGCAGGACCACTGGAATTCACAACCCCTGTCTGCAATCTTAATATACAGATGGGACAGAAAGAACCAACCACTGTGCCAAGAGTTTCTAACAGAAAATCAGGGTCTCACAACAGTGGCAACCGAGAAACTCTTTTGAGGGTTGGGGTCAGTAATTGACAAATCCCCATCACCAGGTTTGGGACCAGGGACCTGGAAAGATTTGCAGCCTGCCAGGCGAAAATAAGGCTGAGGCCTGCATTGAGCGAAGAAGCTGAATAAATGCTGAGGAAGGTTGGGCCGCGAAGAGATTAAAAATACCAACTAATTAAGTGTCTCTTTTAAGCCAGCTCATCTGGCAGTACCAAAAGTGCCCAACAGGCCAGTCCAACACTGACCCCCTCACCACCTCCCTGAAAAGTCCTTGCACTGCCTGGCTTCGCTAACCAGAGGGCTAAGCGTTCACTGGGTGTACTTTGTGCTCAGTTTTGAGTTCAGTAGTATGGAAAAGCCCCAGGACACTAGTGTTAAAAGGTGCCAATCATTACAGTCTGATCCTAGTAACCTCTGTCTGCCATGAGATTCCTGAAAGCTTCCACAGTTGACCACAGATTAACTATAAATAACAAAGGTTTATCAATCAAGATTGACCACAGACAAACCATGAATACCAATGGTTTGCCAATCATGGTGGGCCAAGGTGAGACCATGAATGGCAATGGTTTTTCCATTTTGATTGGCCATGGAAATATTACAAATAGCGATAGTTTTTCAATCATGACTGGCCAGGGACTAACTATAAATAACACTGGTTTACCAATGACCATGAGGGCAGAATGCATCAGCCTCACCTTTTGTGTTTTCCACAAATACCCACATCTTTTTAATGTTATTAATTATTGTTATATGTTGGGTCCAATGAGTCCTGATACTCCATGCAGGGGGATCACTGGAGCATAACTATAACGTGTATGAATTAAATCAATGAAGAATGGGGCAGCACGGTCCAGCAGCTGGCGCATCACAGACACCTGAAAATGAGTTTCACGATGAATAGTGAAGCTGCAAGGCAGGGTTGGTCGGCGGAATAGGCTCTACTGCTGATGTCTCTCCTGACTGATCCATTCCTCGTCTCATTCACTGATCTATGCCTTTAATATTGTTTGCAGTTACACGGCTGGACAAGATCACTGCTCTATTATCGACAAATGTATTGTGTTGTCTTACCTGTAATTTTTCCACATGAGCCCAGGCTTAGCCCTATAAATAGAGAGAGCTCTGAGAGGACATAGGAAGATAAGCCTCAGATCCCCTTGCACAGGTTCAAAGTCACTAAAATTATTCTGTTTGAGACAGAACTGATGCTAGGGCCAAGAATTTGGTAGATAATGTCTTTCGTAGAACATTGTGCCTATGGAAATGTATGTGAAATGTACCTGATAACAAGATCACTGTCGGAAACTAATGTGATTTGTGCTTTCCCATATCCACTCGCTATATGTGCCTTTCATTCTACACGTATTGTTGTATACTGAGCAAATGTTCAATACAAAGATTAATACAAAAAAAACATTTTGTAGATTTATTTAATTTATTTAAGGTTTTTATAGAGCGCGTAGTCACCCATGAGTATCCCAGCGCTATACCTCGTAATCCTGATGGGAGAGGGTGCGGAGAATAAGAATGGTTTATGGAAAGAGGAGGGTTTTGAGCGATTTCCTAAAACGGAGGAGATTCGGTTCTGTTCTTAGTTTCAGAGGGAGCGCGTTCCATTGCTTCGCTGTGTGAACCGAAAAACGGCGACCTCCTGAACGGGCTTTTTTCACCCTGGGTACCACAATGAGGTTTCCATAGATAGTGAAATGTGGTAGAAGGAAGGGTCTGCAATTGATGCCCAGACATTGCTGTCCATTGCCCACATTCTTCAAGGGATGCCTTACTTTCTATCAGTCGCGGTTGGGGGGGTAGGCGCGAGGGTTCGCGGGGGGTCGCAGGTAAGTTAAAAATGTTTTTACAAAACGTATCTTCCTTTCAGCTTTGTGATTGGTGGGGACGCCGCCCAGCCAGGGACTAATGGGATGGCCATGTTCTCCGTGTAGGATGCCATGCAGCTTGCATGGAGAAAGGGTTGAGTGCTCATGACTGGTTTGGGCAGCCCCAGAGGGCCGACCAAACAGTCTTTCCGTACTCAGGAGTGTGAAAACCACTCCTCCTCTGCCCTGCTCGAAGAGCAGAGAAGCCCCTTCCATCCGCCTGCAATGCACTAACTTTGAGTTATTACCATTTTATGTTTTGGGTTTCTCGCACTGTGAAAAAAGCAGTAGGGCGACGCTCCTCCGCCCTAGTGGAGGAGCCGCCCCTGCTTTCTATCACATCATTTGAAGTTGTGCTGAATTCATGTGCCCTCGGGCATGAAACTTAAAAGGTGTTTCACTCATTCCTCACATCACTTTCCTAAAACATTTTAACTGAGGTTTAATATTCTAACAAGCATTATGTGTCCAGTAAAGTACAATGGATCCTCACTCATTCCCAAAGAACACAGGAGTCATAAATCACATATTTTAACTCAATTTAGCTACACTTGTTTTTTTTATATGATGTTTTTGTTTGAATCTGTTTTTTAGTTTTCCATTTCACAATACAATGAGATTGCAGGAAATAAGCAGAAAGCAGTATATTAAGGGGCAGATTTACAAGAAAGTGACGCATCTGTAGAGATGTGTCACTTTCCGTGCGCCACCCTGAGAAACCCTTGCACCACCATCGATGCACCGTATTTACAATACGGCGCACCATGGCGCAAGGATTGACTGGTGCGTCAGAAATTCTGACACATCTGTTAGGACAAAACTCACGCATTGCCTCACTCCTTATGCCTCCTTAAAGCAGGCATAAGGTTTTGACACAGTGGCATCCTAGAAGTGGCGCAGTGAAATCTTGTAGATTTCACTGCGCCACTTCTGCGAGGCTTTCTTGCGACGGAACGCCCGCCCTGCATACATTATACCTGACGCAGGTATAATGTGACGCAGGGCTTTACTATGTGACGCAGGGCTTTACAATGTGACGCAGGGCTTTACATCGTGACGCATCTCCCTAGATGCGTCACGTTGTAAATTGGCCACAATTTTACGCCGCTGCTGTGTCACAAAAGTGATGCAATGGCGGTGCAAAAGTGTCGCAAGGGGCTTGGAAATCTGCTCCTTAGTGTCTGCCAGCCCTACACATAGTTGACAAAGAGAAGCAACAGGGACAAATGTCCTAGGTTACAGAAGAGGAAAGTTAAGTCTGAATATCAGTTCCTAGTTGACACACACAGCTCAACAATGTTCTACTGGAAAATAGAGGAGATTTGCACAGTAACCTACACGTCACCTGGAGTATAAGTACAGGTTTGTTTTTAGAAATCAATACACAACAGCTACAGAGACAAAAACAACAAATCAATAGGCATACGTGGTCCCAGCCCATTTCCATAACTAATGTGTTAGTAACAAAGCGCATGTGACCCCTCCCTTGTTTGTACAGAAGTATACACCTCTAGAAACATGTCTGCGAGGAGGGTCTGACAGGTATTAGTATCCGTCACCGAACTGTCAATGATGGTGGGTAAGGTAACTGCCCCCTCCGAAGGTCATTACATGCTACCGGCAGCGTCAGTGTTAGTGAACATCTGGAGTTCTGTCAGAATGGTGTCCCAGTGGGTAGCAATAGGGTATTTACATAATCCAAGGTTATCCTCTCTATATATGGCAACACTTTCAGCTTGTGCCCGTGTGAGCAGCGAGCGTGTCCAGGCTATCAATGGCAGGGGTACAGGTGACTTCCACCTACGAGTGATAAGGCGTGTGTCCTCTATGAAACCTAAATCCAGGAAACGAGAGGTAGCTTTATGCTTCTTATATCTGCAATCGAGTCCCTGAAGACATATCTCCCATGTGTGTAGTTCCAGGCGCCCAGATTTGTTTTTTATATGACTAAATAGCTCATTTTTAGGTCTCACCTACGCAGCGCGCATGCGTTGTATAGGAGACCTTTAGCTGTCGTGCAGCTCTTTTTCAAAGCACATACTCGTGCTTGTGGCGGCATACGCCTTGCGGGAGTGCGCAGCTGAGTGCCACAAGCACAAGTATGTGCTTTGAAAAAGAGCAGACTGCTCTCCCCAGCGCGCGCGCACCACTCTCGGGTGCACCCCTCCGCCTCTCTCTCCCGTTGCAGCCTGCACGCCTTTTTTTTTTTTTAAGCTTTCAGCACAAGGCGCGAGCTTGTTAATTCTTGTGATAGCTTTCCTCACATGCTTTGTAGAGACATTCCCTGTTGGCTTCATACACCTTGACTGATATCCAGTGCTTTCTTTCTGGTTTTATGCACTCCACTGGGTGCTCATTCATTTCCAACTTGGTTTATGAATCTAAGTGTATAATCATACATTTTTGACGGTCTACAGATGCTTTGGGTAGTTTACTAATATCCTATTGGTATCTCGAACTTGCGTGGATTCTAACTCATTCCGTATCGACTACACGCCGTAGACATCTATGCTTTCCCATTTAATAAAAGGCGCTTCAGTACTCTTTCTCTCATTTCCCATTGGCATCATGTGTGTCAGACGGCTTTCATTCAATCCCCATTGACGTCACAAAGGTGAGTAGACTCTAATCAATTGCATGATCACCTCATACACAACATTGGACTCTCAGTCATTCCCCATTTACCTCATGTGCTGCCGTGGTCTCTCACTCATTGCCTAGTGACTTAATAGATTTCAGTGCACTCTAAATCATCCCTGAATGAACTACAGGCCACACCTAGATTAAAGGAGTTCTTTATGTCATATCAGATTGGGAGATTCTACTTAAGCCAGTACATTATGCTACACGTTGGAGTGGTAAAGGGCGGACTGGGTTACTCAGATCAGTGCTAAATTTGAGCCTGTGGCGGCAGGTGGGGCCCACCAGCACTTATTTTTGGTGACCGGCAATTATTTTTCCTTATCAGACTTTCACCCAGTGTAAGAGAAAGCAAAACACATAAGGGGAAAGAAGGAGGAAGAGAAAGATGGAAAAACAGCCATGAAGGGAGAAAGCAGGGATGAAAAGGAACCTGAAGGAGTGAGATGAAGAGCGAGGGAGTGCCTGGTGATGGATTAAAGAGGCATTGGGTGGAATAAAGACTGTGCAGCCTTGGTATTCGGCACCCTGATCTTCAATAGCTCCAGCTGCTAGTATCTAGACAAAGCTTTGTGCACCTGCAATTATTATTCTACAAATTATGCACTGTCCCAGATTCTTTGGAGTTGGTTGGAGTTATTGTGTGAGAGGACACTGAGCACAGAAGAAAACATATGAGGTGAGCTATATCAGAAGGTCTAGATTTCCGGGTGTTGCTCTGCTTCAGCTTGGAAAATGTGAGCTGCTCCAATAACTACAAGGTGGGAGGGGGGTCTGAAGGCACCTCCTGCCCTTGGTGTATGGCATCATAAGACCAGAAGACCTGAGGAGAAGTGATATCAAGAGAATGGTTATTACTGTCAACATGATATATGTGAGTATGTAGCTCATCTTATAATGAATTAGATTGCTTATGTGGTGCTGAACATCCGAGTCTGCAGGTGAGGATAATCTAGTTCGGTTGTGATGTGATACCAGCCTGAGATACCTTTAGCATTTTAATAAGTAACCACAGAGCATGCATTACAAAACACTGCGGGCCAAATTTACAAATAAAATCATGCAATACAGAGGAGCAAACAAAGCTGCTGCACTGGGTTGCATGAACGAGAGAGAGCAGAACAGCGCCATATTCACTGTACTTTAAGGCATTTTCCTCTTTGTATATATATACTCATGCAAAGAGGGAACATCAAGTAGAAACTAAAATATTCCTCCTTGTTACGCCTGTCTCAGGGAGGCTGAAGACATTTGGTGCAAATCCCTGTCTACCGTTCTTTGTAGATAGGGATTTGCATCAAAAACAATGGGTGGTTGCATGGGAAAGCCCATGCACCACCAATGGAATGCCTCCTTGGCACAAAGTAATGCAAGGCAGTACATTGTGCTGCATTGCGTTATTTTGGGTTATAATCCATAGCAAATCTCGATTTGTGTTGGATTTTAAATCCCACCAGTAGACTTTGCATTGGGTTTGTGTTAAAAATGTAACACAAAACTGATGCAAAGTCTTAGTAAATCTAGGCCCGCATGTCTTTCATCTATCGTGTTGCTCCTCTAGCCCTAAAATCTGGTTTTGGACTTTGAAAAGGTTGAAATAAGTAGCCTCTCCAAAAGCAGACTGATGAAATCCACATTGTAAGAGGAATGATCAGATTGGTGTGAAGCGCTAAACAGACCCTGGAAACTGGCGCAGGAGGGCGGAGGCTGGTTGGGCCAACATCTATATTTTTCCAATCTGCTTGGTCTACTTGGGAAGGTCTCATGTGACCCATACCTGTAGAAGGCTTTACATTCTCCTGATGCCTCCTGCTTTTCCATATCTTTGCATACCTTCTTTAATCTTTCTAGCTGTTCCATATCTCCTTTAAGAATGTTCATGTTCAGCATCTGCACCAAACCCAGCCACCATCTTCTGGTGTGCTGGTCATGCACTGTGAAATGGAGCAGTAAACATATAATGTGAGTTTCCAGACACCTTTGGTGGAGGGATCCATAGGCGCGTGCTCCTTTGTCGATGCACGCTTGTCGTTACCTATACTCATCAGAGGAGTAGCTTTTCAGGTGTTTCCAGAGATGCAGTGACTTGGGACGCAGGAGGTGGGGCAGGCCAGTCAGTCAGCAGGTTGGTGAGCCCCATATCTCGATCCAACTAAGATACTACAGAGCTCGACCCCGACTCTGTTCCCCAACCCTGACCCCCGCCCCCAGCGGCCCACTTTAGTCAGCTCAGCTCAGCGAGTGCAGCCGCCGACAGTAGGCGGCTGCTGAGAGAGGCCCCAGGTGTCCTGCGGAGGAAGCCCGGTTAGTTTCAGGCATGACTTGCAGGTCACCAGGAGGCCCCACTCTCCATTTTCATTGCTTGGCCTCAGCTCGACACTGATCGTCCATCCGACACAGCCCAAGGAGCACAAGGGGGCTAAGCCTCTGCCATCTTTACCATCTCTGCCCGGTACCTCATCATCACTCCACTCCATACCAGCACTCTACATCTTCCAGCTCGACGGGGGACCCAGAACTGGAACTAGGAACAGGAGGAGCTGGTGGACGGAGGTAAGAAGAGAGGGGAAAGAGGGCTGGTTGAGACTGGTCAAGTGGGCGGGTGCTGGGATTAGGTTTGAAGAGCACGCCTAGTTCCCCGACCAAGACCCTCTGGATACCCTCTGGGGCTGGGGGCTGAGGCCGTCAGGCAGAGACCCACAGACCCCATCAAACCCCAGTTCAGCCCCACACCAGGACACCAGGCAACTCTGCTACAAAGCAATGGAGCTGGGCGTTGAGCCCAAAAGGCAGAGACCTGGGAACCCTATCAAGCCCAATTAAGCCCCACACCAAGATGCCATTTAACCCTTCCACAAACAATGACCTGACCCCAGATCAGAGGACCACAGGTCCATAGGACAATAGGGGGAGAGCCGAACAGAAATGGGTCAGAGCAGAGGCAAGGCAACCAGATGCGAGGCCTGGGGGAATTAGTACTCCTACAGCCAGGAAGGAGCATGGTGGGAAAAAACACTGTTAGAACTAGAAACACCTTAAGACCTAGAAGGACAAGGGCCAACATCGTGGACACAATGGAACCAAAGCGCCGGATGACCCAGTCTGACTCTGACACAGACTCAAACCAGGAGAAGCAACCAGACTCCACATTCCACTGCTCCTCAGTGGCTTCAGCCATGCCCTAAGGCAGCTCAGCAGACAATTACCAGCATGCCTGCAGAACAAGCATCACAGACTTCTTCCAGTGCTCTACAAACCAAGCCCTAGATGGGAGCTAAAGGACTACAACTCCAGATCCCGCAGAAGACACTATATCAGCAATCACACTGTCCCCGGCACCGGAGCCCCCATCCAGCTTAATCCCAGTTCCAGCTCTTGAACAAAGCGACTCCACAGTGAACGGACTTCCAATCACGCGAAGCGATATACTTCCTCAGCCACCAAAGCAAGACTCAAGTACATCGTTGTGTACTGGGCTAACTGTACCTACGTCGAACTCTCGGCTAGTAACCTCAATTCTATGTCTAGTGCAGGGAATTGGCTGCCACTAACCGGCTTTGCAGGCCCTACGGGAACACCATTCATACAGCACATAGCTGCCTTAGTCGACTCAAACACAAGCTACTCATCGAACATCCATGGACCAACAAGCCCCAGAGCTGGCCTCACAGCTCAGTCAGACCACTTGTCTCAACTCAACCCAGGCCGGGATCACTTTGATTTTAGCTTAAATGCAACAAAATGACCATGCCAAGCCAAGTTAGTCCAGCTGTTCCAGGCAAATGTAAAGTCAGAATCTCCAATGAGTGGGAACTTAGAACTGGGCTCTATAGGCAGACGCGTAAACACCCACAAGATACTAGAGCGGATTAGAGCAAGCGCATATGAGACACAAAAGGGGAACAGTCCACAATCATACTCAGAGCCCCTAGCTCATCTCATCGCTCACACTTGCTAGGGTCCCCTTTATTCGCATCAAGCCCCCTTGAACAAGCTTTGTTTGAAATAGGCACTGGAAGACAAGACCAACAAATCCAGAGAACCAATGGACCTTCAATAAGGTCAGACACCACCGTAAAAAACCATTGCTCCCTATCAACTAATACATCATCTACATAAGTAAGCGATGTATGGACTTCCATGCTGAGCATGATTCACACCATGTCTACAGCATTATCCTATCGGTCAGACAAGTTAGACGCCCAAGTGGATATTCTTGGCTCTCCAGCAACACTCATCATTAGCATGGATAGCAAATTAGATACCCTGAACAATTTGATAAAGTGAGTACAAAATGCAGCAGTATCTGCTACCCCACCCACTATTTTGGGGGAGAGTGTGCCTATGTTCTCCTATTATAAACAAACTGGCCTCCCTACCACAAGCAATGGAAAGTTTACCACAAGATCTTAAATTGCCATCAAAGGTCCCAATCCACATCCCACAGCCCAGCCCAAGGTCCCGGATAAAGTGTGAGGAGAAACAAAGTACTCTGCAAAATCTCGAAAACAGAACACAACAGTATGTCATGCTCAAGACTCAGGCAGAGTGGCTGGCTCTCCTGCCCGGCGACACGAACGCACCTGCACCCTAATTTTTCTGACCTTACTCCACCACCAAATCCCGCACAGCCGGTCAGACTACGCAAACGCTCCCGTAAGCGATTAACGAGGCAAAGGAGTAAAATCCCAAAAGTGCCTCTATTAGCAAAGCAGACCGGCTATATCCCATCTTCACCAAAATAAAACCAGACCTTCAACAGCAGGATGAAAAGACAATCATAACAGACTTGTCCGCAAACTCCCAACTACTGGATCAGTCTAAGCAGAACCAACAAGTTGAACAACTACACCAAGCAGAAGCAGCTGGCCACAGTAGTAACCAGCACCCAAAACCAGCAGCTCAAAGGCCAAACTCCATCGACATCTCAAGTAGAGCCATCTCCCCTGTCCATGCCCATGTCAACCTACACAAGCCGGCCAACCAACTTAAACCCTGACATAAATCATCTACCTCAACGTGACTGGCTGCAAACCCAGAACATACTTTCGCATGAACCCCGACTCCTTCAAAGGGGCATGCTGTAGCAAAGCAAATAATAATTAATCTGAACCTCAGCCCCAAACACATGGCAAGAGCGGAGACCTCGATAGCAGGGAATGCGGGCCTCCAGTCAATTAATTACATGATCGACCCGCACAAACCCTTGATAGAGAGAAACACTGGTCCTTAAATCAATCACAAGACCCCCAATACTATGCAGGGGGACACCAAGCACAACCTCCATAGTAACAGTCCCCCACCCCCGGCCCTGGCCGACTAAATTGGTCTTCATCCCGGAATATCAATCTAGGGGACCTCATGACATCCTAAACAGGGGGATTCTGATCCTCATGTTTTAGTCAATTGTTAATGTAAAGGATATAACATCAGCCGACATTTTGGGATTCTAATTTTTAGAATCATGACGAGTACAAGAGCCAGAAGCTACCCAGGTCTCTTTTCTTCCGCCCTCATGGGTAGGGAAAATCATGACCAACCAATCAGTCTTTGAAAGCTGGGGTATAAAGATGAACAAGCATGGACTAAGGGATACCCAACAGCCTTCCTGCACCAGCCCCTCCCAGACAAACTTCTCTATCCTAAAAGGTGCCCAAGGCTCTCAAAGTCCAAAAATATCCACTGCTTGCACCCGTACTGCTCTCCAAGGGATGCGACCACCAAGAATCGAAACCCAGTCCAGAGGACATGACCGTAGCAGGACATTGTCACCCCACACCAATTGATGGTGGCTTTCGACCACTCTACAAGCCAGATCTGGCAACTGACAATCCATCACAACAGTAGATCAGCAACAACCATGTAAGACAAATCTCACTCTATGCTCTTGGAATATCCAGGGGCTCCAACAAAAAAACGACAATGACGAACCTCTGACACCTTGGTTCCAATCAACAGTCCCTCAAACAGGCTTTGTAGAGTTCCAAAAACTGGCAACAAAAACCAGCAGGTTCAGCCGTCTGATTGATGGCCTTTCTATCTACGTCTCATAATCACTACAATATAAAGCAGACAAATCAAACTCAAAGCCCTTTGGGCACAAGCACTCCGTCTATAATCGCCAGAAAGCCCTTCCGCTCCTGGTCGTCAATGTTTACATCAACCCTTGCAAATCAAGGAAGAAAGAGGCTTTGAAAGACCTTACATTAATGTTAACTGATCTTAAACTAGGACGTTTACCCGTAAACATCATACTAACCGGCAACTTCAATACAAATCTTAACAGGGGGACGATCGGTTGCACGTTCAACATCCTGGACACCGAGTACGACCTGCCAATGCATAATCTTCCCTGAACCCACGATTCAGTGCCATCGCATAAAGCTTCCTAAATTAATGCTATGCTCTGGGTTTGAGGCTTATCAATGGGTACTTTCACAGCGACTCTCCACCCTTTTGGATAAGAACGGCGGGCAAGTCTATCTCCTACATTGAGCTCAACTGGTCTTTTTAGGTACATCGGAGATTTCTTCCTATGCGAGCGCTTCGACAGTGACCATCGGCCACAGCACATCAACTTCAACAAATATCCACTAAAATAGGAAGCAGCCCCACCCACCAGTGATGGTGTAATGACAGAAAATCTAAAACGGATGAAATGGGATAATGAAATTGCCAAAGAAATATTGTCACGGATAAAAGATCTATTAAAGAAGGCAACACCCGAAGGCAGTACACCCATCTCACAGTGGACCAACCTTATAGAACAATTACTGTGGGACTTACGAGTCAAACTACCATCAGGCTCTAATCCATGTGACTAATTTTCAACCAAACTTAGACTGACTGAAAACCTAAAGTCACTGAAAAGAAACGTTAACTGTGAATTACGAGCCCTTGTAAAGCAACCGTCCTCAATTTTAGCAAGGCACAGCCTACATGAAGCAAGATCACTGTTCAAGGATGCTATTTGGCGCACCAGAAGAGGAAAAAATGAGGTGTTCTGGATGCAATTGTTAACAGTTAGCAAAGAAAAAAATGCAAAACAATTATGGTCAATAATCAACCGAGCCACAATAGGTCCCAGAAGTAGTATCAGTGCAAACATCTCTAAACGCATGTGGACTTAATTTCTTATGGCTCACTTCTCAGCGCATCCATCATGTCTGCTGCCACTTAGCTCACTGCCAATTAAATCATCCTCATAGGGTAAGTGGGGTGAGTGAAACTGAGATTCACGCTACCGTTGTAGTGACCCAATTGGATGATGGTACTCACCTCACAAATGGCTACACCCAAAAGCCATTAAAAGGTAGATAATGCGACTAGTTGGTGGAGGTTTGTAGAGTACGTATCTTGACATTATTTTGCCTTAAAAATGACTCGGCCAACTGGCCACCGTGCGAAACACGTGTCAGCTGTTCTGTTGTTGGCAGCATCACTATGTCTAACTGATATAATTAAAACATCTTCGACTCACTCCGCAAGTCACACACCAGGAACATCAACTTCTGTCACGACCGCCAGCAATATAGAAGAACGTTGCACCATCACACTGAGACAATTACGGAAAGATGGTGCCCCTGGCCCCAATGGGCTATTCACTGCCTTATTTACTTACTAACTCCTCTATTCCAACACTGTCTAACAGCTAACACCATTCCGTACTACTGGAAAGGCACTATAACTCAACCAGTTTTTAAAGGAGGTTGTAAATCAGATCCCTGACAATATCGGTTTATCTCACTAATCGACAACGATGCCAAGATATATGCAAGTCTACTCCTCGATGACCTTAGATCATGGGTGGAGGAACAGGGGATATTTTCCATTCATCAATGCAGCTTCAGAGACAGTTGTGGCACCACCGCAAACTTGATGGCTCTTGCTCTGATGTGCGATAAAGTTATCTAGATGGAAAGGATATTTCTACACCTGTTTCGTGGATTTTAAGGCCGCGTTCTCTAGAAGTCGGCTATGGTGCATGATACAGGACTGGGGCCTGCCTAACACCCTGCTGAGGGCAATAATATAACTACACTTGAATACCTGGGTGCGGATCAAGCTGGGGGACGGGTGCTACGTCTCAAGGAGGATTCAATTTCAAACAAATTCCGGCCTGAAGCAAGGATGTGTGCTGGCACCCCTGCTCTTCAACCTTTTTATAGCAGACATATCCAAACACCTCGATGAAGTAAACTTGCCACCACCTTCCCCCCCACACCTGGAGGTCAAAGTCTGACTATCTGCTATACGCAGACGACTTGGTGCTCCTCAGTCAGACAAAGATAGGTCTGCAACAGCTACTATCAACACTTCAAGATTATACAACAGTAAATATACTTTCAATTAACCAATCCAAAACTAAAACGGTAGCCTTCAGCCTAAAATCTGGCTTGCCTTATAGGTCATATCTTAATGGCGAAGCCCTAGAATACAGCAAAGTATACAAGTATCCAGGAATCTTCCTAGATAGCAAGTGGTCTCTTACTCATTATGTTCACTCGAGCAACACTGAGGGTTCCAGCCTACGGTTTGCTCTTACGTCCATTGCTCAGAAGCTACAAGGCCCCAGCCTCGACCTGCTTCTCAAGGTAAAGAAGGCAAAAATTGGTCCCACTCAACCTACGTCAGTGAAGTCATTCAAGGGGACAAACTATTTATAAGAATCTATAAATCCACCCTGTGCCTGCCAAAAAGAGAATCTTAGGCCCCAGTGAGACTGGAATACCCCATCACCAAGCAGCGTTGGCATCAGGTAGCTGTTTTCTCAACTTTTGCCCCTGGCTTAGACTAGTGCCACCTGATTCTATTAACGCTCTAATCTGGCTCGAGCAGGAGCATTCTGGCCTACGATCATCATATAAGATCCAACTAGACACCTTATTGAGGGCCTTCTCACTGATAGAAGCCTGGAGAAAACACCTTTCACAGCAAGTATTCAAGAAACTGACCTCTGCCGTGGCCCAAAAAATGTCGACACTGGAGGACAAGGCAGCTTAAGTGTAAATGCGTGCACGCATGGTCAGTGATGAATGAGTTCACCTCAAGAAATCAACAGAGCTACATAACCAACACCTATCCATTGTGAATTAAATCCAGGCTGGTGGCACTAAGAATGGGGGAGTGGAACTTTTTGGACCACCTTCCGGCCTGGCCACGCACTGCTGACTTCGACACAAGCTGCCATCTATGTGGGCTTGGAAAAGAAACCTTAATCCACGTGTTATGCATCTGCCCTCAGCTCCTATCGCAAAGGAAATTGCTGCTTCATGCCTACCTTAACAGCCTTGGCGTACGCACATGCCGCCAGGCAGTAATCGCAAGCCTGAATCCTCAAAATTGTCAACTTAACATAAACATCATCAAATGTCTTAAAATAGGAGAGACCAAATTAGCGCAGTCAGTACAACAAATAGAATGTAAAACCTGCACCTGGACATAAAGCGGATGGAATACAACTCGGCTTGGGGGTGAGTAAAACTGCCCACGACTAGCCTCCCATAGGGGTAGGTGCATCAAAGCTTTTTGCGATCCCAAACGGTGCAATTTGCAAAAATCGTCCGTTTGCAATCGCAAAATGGGCTTTTGCGATGCATTAAACAATTTGGCATGCGCAATTTTGGTAATTGCAATTGTTTGCGATTTCCCAAATTGCGATTCCATTTAAGGAGTCGCAATTTGTGATTCCATAAATGCAATGCAAGAAGCACTTTCAAATAGCGATTTCGCTATTTGGGGCCGCAATTTACCGTAAAATAAAACAAAACGGCATTTTGCAAAAACTTTGAAAAATGCACTAAAGTGCATTTTTCAAGGTTTCATGCCACACACACACATGCATGCAGAGGCTTTTGCGAGTCCTTAATTGTGATTCCTTAATAATCGCAATTAAGGACTCAGAAAATCCTACTTTGATGCTTGTGCCCTTTAGACTCTAAGCCCTGCTTGCTCCTTTAGGATTTAAGCTGAAGCACATCGGACCGGAAATTTCAAGTCGTGCTACCCGAAGGCCCGGGGGAAGGCTAGACTAACTCTCTGGCTCTGGACTGCTCGAAATCACTCTTTTAGATGGTCGGACTGAACTATGCTTCAGTACTCCTAGTGATGCAAGGAGGACTAAGCATAACATCTTTAGCAGCACATAGCACTTTAACCCTGCTTTTACTTGAAAGGGTTTTTTTAATAGTATTCAGCATTTTACATATCTGCTTTTTGTAAAGGTTTTTATTAACTGTACAATAAATATGACTATGACTACTGGGGATAGAACAAAGCTGACCAGATGAACTAATACATGACTCAGTGGTCTGGAAAGAAGGAAGCGAGCGCTGCTGCTACCAGGGTAACAGAGTGTGCAGAACATCTATACTCTGCGTCCATTAGGAAGCAGTGGGCAGCGACCAATCACACATCCAACACAGAGAGGACACGCCACAGATGCTATCACTAGGCTCACAACAGCATTCCTTCAGCAGCAACAAACACGACACAAACACTATTCTACACACCCACACAGGTTCAACTCAGCTGAGATGTTCCGCATAGCATGGTATCAACAAGCAGCTGCACATACAATAATTACACACACTACCGTGTACGTTGCCCTTAGCGACACTTGGGTGAACAAAACTGAGTGGATGCGACAGGTATGTGGAGGTTGCTGTGCATACAAGTGTTCCAGTAGAAAACAGAAAACTTCCCAGCTGACTTCCTTAGACAGAAGACAGAGTGCACATACAATTAAGCTGAGATATCCCCTTTCACTATCTGCCACCAGCACTCACCATAGCAGTGAGCCGTAACAGAGAACAATCACAGCCTGCACAGAACCCATGAGGCAGAACAACATAAGTGCATCCAACAGAGTTCAGAGGAACCGAATAGTTGGATCTCACCCTGGCGCAATAGCACGTCACTCTTCATAAAACAATATAATTATCCGAAATCAACACACAGCACACTATACCAACACCCCAGTTGGCCTGATTCACAGACATGTTGTGGACTCTAAAAGCAACATGGCTTCAGCTATCTCATCTACATGCCTGTGCACATACCATCCCACGGGCGGCTGTCCCCAGATTGGTACACACACCAAACCACGCTACAAATAAACATGCACATAAGATGTTACCTGCACTGACACTACTTATGGATGCCATAGAAATAGTAAACAGACTCCGGTCTGGCAAGGAATCTCCAGTATCTGGGGTAAAGATACCAGAACCAAAAAGCACTATATAACTCTCTGTAGACATTACCCATCATAACAGTAGAGGGACAGCGATTCAGTGCCCTAGATGGCACAATGAGAGCTCAAGTGTAAAGAGAGTACATGGTTCAATGCACTATTGGGCACCGCCCTTCACTGCTTTGGGCGAACTGTGAATTAGGGACCAAGAGGTCTATCAGTGTCTTAAGAATCATGTATTTCATGGCACTTGGTGGACGCAGCGCCTCGGTGCACTAATGGACCACATTGCTCTAGTATGGTGGGGGTCGGGTCATTGTGCTTTAGTGAATTGTGGGGTGCCCTATTCATTGTACGAGGGGCATAGTACTTCGTTGCACTAGGGTGTACAGTGCTTCAATGCGCTAGCACTCCAGTGTATGAGAAAAAGCAGTGCTTCGGTGCGTTAATGGACCACACGGTGCCTCAGTGTGATGGCGGTCATTGTGCTTCACTGTGGGGTGCCCTTTTCATTGTACAAGGGGCATAGTGCTTCGTTGCACTAGGGTGTACAGTGCTTCCATGTTGCAGTACCCCAAAGTATGGGGAAGACCAGTGCTTCGGTGTGCTAAAGGATCACGGTGCTCCAGTGTGGTGAGGGTCATTGTGCTACAGTGAATTGTGGGGTGCCCTATAATTGTACGAGGGGCATAGCGCTTCGTTGCACTAGGGTGTACAGTGCTTTAATGCGCTAGCACTCCAGTGTATGAGGAAGAGCAGTGCTTCGGTGCGTTAAACGACCACGGTGCCTCGGTGTGATGGCGGTCATTGTGCTTCACTGCGGGTGCCCAATTCATTGTACGAGGGGAATAGTCCTTCGTTGCACTACGGTGTGCAGTGCTTCCATGCTGCAGTACTCCAATGTATGGGGAAGAGCAGTGCTTCGGTGCACAAAAGGCCACGATTCTTCAGCGCCTCAATCTGGGCGTGGCGCTGTTTGCTTCAATGCGCTCTGGTGCACTTCACTTGCCTGGTGGCCCGGAGTGGACAAGTGCCCTGGGTACAGGTCCCGTGCATCACTTACTTACCTAGCGTGTCCCATTTACTGTGACTCTGTGAAGCGGCATCGATTCTTAATCAATGCCATGAAAAAGTTGTTCCACATGGCTGCTTCCTCGAGGAGGAACGCATTGATTTCCCAGAGAGTGGCGCGCGCCACGGCCCGGTCCTCCTTCCACTACATTGCCCTTCTCCTGCCCGTGACTCACCAAAGTCTTAACCCGCTTCTAAAAATAACACCAGGAGCATAAATGTGTGTCTTTCAGAAAGAGAACCATAAATGCATCGGGGACTGAAAGTCAATTCGCTCAAGCTGAAATCAATAACAATAACTATATTAATAGTGATTATCCTTCCTTTATAGCACTTTGCAGCTGGGGATGAATTGTCCCCGGGAGTCCGGGCCAGGCTGCCCAGTGCTGCAATGCAAGGGCCCCGGATTGACAGAGGCCTGGCAGCGCGCGCGCGCATGAGGGCTGATGGCGCGCGAGCAGCAGGTGGAAGGCTCGAGCCCACAGCCCGGACAAAGAAGTAGGCACGTTATTATTAGCCGTAGGGCTCCAAAAACCGGCGGACTCCATGACAGGCCGAGCGACCTGCGTTTATTAGCTTCTGTGACCGGCAAGCACAGTGAAAGCCGATTTTGTGGCATTGTAAAGGTTGTCAGATTACACTTCGTCACCAACAATGCATTTCTTCTATCCTGGGACTGTCGATTTTTTTAGTTTTCGCGTGTATAATGTTTGGTTGTAATGTCATGCGGGGTAAAAGCATGCGTTGTAAAGCTTGCGTTGTTACGGTTGTTTCCCGTTTTTCTTATGCCATCCAACGCGAATATAGTGTATCCTATCTTGTTTTAAAGAGTTTTGGGTCAGCGTTCTTCAGCCAGTATCATTTATTTTGCTCTGGAATCTTTAGCCACTTGCCTGAGACACTGGAAACACCTTGGGACAGCTAATAGGAGCATTTTAGTCACACAGGGGCTTATTTATGTGCCCTTTGGTCACTTTTGCGCCTCCGGTGCGTCACTTTTTGTGATGCACCAGCGGTGTAAAAAATGCATCTTGCTGCGCCATATTTATAAAGTGACGCACCTAGGTAGATGCATCACTTTGTAAACCCCTGCGCCACATTCTACCTGCGCCATGTGTGATGTATGCAGGGTGGGCGTCCGACACAAGAAAGGGTCATAGAAGTGACGCAGTGAAATATATGAGATTTCACTGCGCCACTTCTAGGGCGCAAATGCGTTAATTTCTTACGCCTGCCTCATTACAGGAGTAAGACTGACCCAGGCACATTTACCATGGTACTTGCCCATGTGTAATGACCTGGAGTTGCGTCACTTTTGTGACACACTCCAGCAATGTGTCATTTTTGCGCCTACAGATACATCATAAATACTGAAGTATTTGTAACTCCTTGCGACATGATGAGTCATACTGTAAATATGATGCATCGTTGGTGTCACAAGGAGGGTGCAATAAAAAGTGATCCATCGCTGTTTTCTCGCAGCGATGCATCACTTTTCATAAATGAGGGCCATCGTTTCTACGTCTCACTTGCACACAGATTTTAGTTGACCTCTTCCAGACAATGCAAATGCTTACCATTGGTAGGCGTTTTTATCAGTCTCATTTGCTTGCTTCTTATTCAATGGTGTGCCTGCCTCTTCTTGTGGATGTTGTAGGAAAGTAGGATCTGCTTCTTATGGTTACCGCCACTTTTTGCTTGATGTCTCGCTGTTTTTGACCAGTCTGGCTGGGATCCTGCTAGTCAGGACCCCAGCCTATCTGCTTTCTCCCTTAAATCGACATACATGTACTTTGGTACATACCAGATTGGATACTGGGGTACCCTTATAAGTCCCTAGTATATGGTACACCATGTACCTAGAGCATAGGTACCCCAGAAGCCTCCCATGGGCTGAAGCGTGTATTATGCCACCCTTGGGAGGCCATGCAAAATGGAACTCTAGGTCTGCTACTGCAGCCTGTGTAAGATGGTGCTTGCACCACTTACCTTAGATATAGGTTCACTATATCTAATAGTCACTACACTTAAAACTTATATGTCACCCCTATAGCAGGCCTTATCAATCCTGAAGGCAGGGTGCTGGGTTTTATGTGAGAGGGTGCCCCTGCATGAGCAGAGCCTCTCTGCAGCCTTCGGAGACCATTCTCCCGGGTTGTCTGTGACTGCCGGACATATAGGTAGAGGTACATTATAACCTCGCCGTAAATGCTATCTCGAAAACGGCTGCAAATAAACATATCGTGTTTGGTATCAAACACCTTGAAATCATACCTCCACACCAGTAACTGGTGTGGGACGTATGATTCCACCCTTCTGAAGCGAGCTTCGTGGGGTCACCGGTCTACCCGGTGCCATTCTTCTCCACCCGGACAGCACAAAATGGATGTTACCAGCCAGATACACATTTCTGCCCTCCTGTTGCTGAGCTACGCCTGAGCAGAGGAAGGCAGCACAATAGGCATCCTGTCACAGGGTTTAGTGTATTGGGGCTGGGTGGGTGCACTTTGAGAGTTCAAACCACAATGCAGAAGAGACGAGGGATAGGACTGTCTCTGACTCCCTCATATACACTTAATCTCACCCAACAGAGACACAATCAATACAGTAGAAAAAAGCAAATAAGCCAGTATTGGACGCTCGAAAGTGGGAAAATCAATAGATTTTATAATACTGCCCTCACACACCCGAGAGTGTCATGCTTCATCATTGGGCCGCATCATACACCTAGGTGCAGACCAACACCTTAGGTGGAGCGCAATTTTTTAGAGTGGATGATGAAAGAAGATGGTGAGGGTAGAGTATAAAGAGAAAACAATCAGAACGTACACAAGTATGTACTTCTGAGAAAAAAAGAAACAAATAGTCTCCCAAGGAAAAGGGACCAAAAGAAGAGCAGAAAGAAGTCTAAAACTGTCTCGGGATTGACCCTCAGACTTTTATTCTTGTCAACCTCTGGCAGGATTAAAATAAACAAAATGGGGTATCCAGGGCAGGTAACGACCTTACAATCCCCCTGCTAAAACCAACATGTTTCTACCAGCTTTCTACGTGCCCAGCCGGGTCACTCTGGCATTCATCAGGGTGTTGGTCCCTTGGGTTTGGTCTATATCCCTTCTTGGGTATTTATTACCTTATTCAATCGGGGTAATATCCCCGCGTCACTCTTTCTGGAATTTCCAGGAGGATGAACATATCTACAACAGGAGAAGAAGAAAGAAGTGGATCATCATTCCCACTCACCCTATTCTTCTAGTTGATCAAAATCATCATTGTATATCCCACGCATCCTTTTAACGTGATCATTAATCTCCATTGCAGCCTATCTTCTAGCAAACCCAGAGCCCCAAAATTGTGGGAACCGCAACCCCCAGGCACCCATACATCAAGTGAACAGGTTTTTAAGTCTCCTCTGTGTGTATATGCAAAAAATATCCAAATAAAAGAAACAACCCATAGCTTACACCGTGTCTCTTACAGTATACTTTGTGTGTCAAACCCCGTATTTATAATCTCTGTCTCCTATACACGTGACCCTCTTCAAAAGGAACATAGTTACCTGCCCTGGATACCCCATTTTGGAGTTGGGGGACCAGACACTGCTCAACAGGACCGGACACAACAGCAAGAGGGTGAGTAACCACCAGGGATGTGGGGACAGGGGGAGATGGGCACAATGGCCCACATGCACAATTAAGTAGATCACAGCTGTGGACAAATCATGCCCCGGATCCCAACTCCCACCAAGAGAACTATGTACCCAAGTATGCAACATTACAGCACTGTATGAGCACAGAAGTCAGAGGCACACCCCATGTGAGGGATAAGGGGCAGCCAAATCAGAGCTGCAGGGGCGACTCCCCCAAAATGTGGTACACACACATCACATGCACAGCACAGCAACATTGACAACGATGTGGCACAAACCGCAACACGTTCACCACAGAACAGAGGACACAACTGGTGCCGACTGGGTGTAGACACTGGCCAATCACCAGTGGCATTGCAGGGAATTCTGAGTTTATAATGTACAAGTACAAACACATAGCCGTGATGTTGTCGAAATGTCCACAGTCCCGCAGCAAATGGGCAGTCCCTCCGAAACAGCCACGATGTACACAGTCATGCAGTCTGTATGTAAACATGTACAATGCGACAACACACATGTGAACACATTGTTAAATTACATCTCCCCTTCATATTGCAAAGGGACAATCATCACCTCCTGCAGAGCAGTCACAACCTCTCTTCTCTGAGGACGAAGAGGACCACAACAACTTTGACTCCGACGCCCGCCGAGAGTTCCTTGACAGTCTCCGCAGCACACCTCCAGGAGCAGGGCAGTCCTGACTGTGAGACAAGAATGACTGACTAGTCAGAGTGGCTCCAGCGAGCTCGCCCGGAGTTAAGATTCATGCGGAGGCTCATGGAGAACATGGAGCGGACCAATGCGGAAGGAGCGGCTGCCACGGCTGCACACCAGCGAGAGGTAGCTGGGTTCCACATTGACCTCAAAACCATCCTCATGGCATTGCTGCCACAAGGCCTGGCGCAGATGCATGCTGCTGCTACCACTAAATCCACATCTCTGCTCCCTGAAGTGTCAGTGTCACTCAGTGTGGCAGACGTTCCACCTCCGGACCCTGAGGTGTCACTGCCACACAGTGCTGGAGAAAGGTCAGCACCACCCACACGTGAGGTACATGAAACAGCAGAGGACGAAGATGTGGATGAATCTGCCCTCGTGGTCAAAAGGAAGCGGTAGCCACCATCTTTGAATCATAGCCGGTTTCAGCTTGGTTCTGCCCTCTGCATCATCACCTTCCACTGTCCCCTGATACACTCTGGAACACTCACCTTGGACCTCCACATGGACTGCCATAACCTGTTTGATCGCCAATGACACTGCTATCGGACTGCGAACTGAACTCTTCCACTTCCTTTGGACTGGTCATTCCCTGAATGACTCTGGCTGGCCCTCCACGGGCCAACAATACACTAGAAATGATGATCAAAAGACTTAGAAAAAACAAAATTAATAATGTAACTGTGCAGTGACTACGAAGTGATTTACAATACGCATGCTTTTTAAGCTGCATCTGTCGATTTTTCTCTCTATTTCGGTCTAGAGGATACATGTCAGAGACAAATTCAACCGATTCACCTTGGAGAGGACTTAAACAATCAAATTGTCTGACTTGCTAGACCTTAATTTCAGTTTATAGAGTTCATTTATTGTCGGTTCAACCAAGGGGAGCTTTGAGTCTGTCTGTGAGGGAATGCAGGGCTGAGTGTTCACATCGGACGGTAGTCCATAAAATTTCTTGATATGACTCGAGTGTAACCACCCTTTACGTCCTTCAACCTTCACGGCTGTCCTTGTTGTCAGCAAGACGAGCTTGGGCGATTTCCACCTGGGCTCCAATTGGGTCTTCCGGTCGAAGTTCCTCACAAGGACCAGATCACCTGGAACCACGTCATGGGGCTTCACCTCAGTGTTATCGGGAAAAGCTGCTGCTACCTGTGAACGACAAGATTGTAGTGCAGACATCAAGGAAGCCAGGTAATCTGTCAGCATATTACAGTCAACATCAGTGATTTTACGAGGTATAGGCGTCCCCCACATATTTGGTGGTCTACCGAAGATCACCTCGTACGGGGATAGCCCTGTTCGAGAATGTGCTACCATTCTCATGTAAAAGAGCGCAACTGGTAAGGCTACTATCCAATCGACACCTTTTTCTCTACATATTTTGGACAATCTGATTTTCAGAGTTTGATTATGACGTTCCACAAGACCTGCTGCCTCGGGATGTCGAACACAGTGGAATTTCCATTGGTAACCTAACAGAAGTGAAACGTGTTTCATTAGTTCGGATGAGAATGGCTGGCCGTTATCTGAGTATACAACACGTGGTAAACCGAATCGTGGGAAGAATTCTCGAACTAGCTGTTTGGCAGTAGTCGGGGCAGTGTAATCTGAAACCGGGTAGGCTTCTGTCCAACGGGAAAGAGCACAGACAACTACGAGAACATATTTGAATCCTCGACATCGTTCCATCTGGATATAATCCATCTGGAGGACTTCAAAAGCATGATCGGGAGGTTGAAATCCACCCTGCTCTACGGGGATGCTTTTACCTGGATTATACTGACAACATATCATACAGGTACGTACTTTCTGTTTGGCTGCTGCTCGCAAGTGTTTGTTGAACCAAATGTGTTGAATACTGTCTAGCATAGCTTTTTCTCCTAGGTGCGCTGGACTATGTATTGTGTTAATGATGACTTGAACCATGGAGTCGGGAAGAAACCATATAGATTTTTCCTTCGTCATCCATCCTTGATCCGTTTGGATCCCTCCTAATTCAGTCCATTTCTTTATTTCTTCTGGTGTAGCATGTGTCTGTATGTCAATTACATCAAGGGCGGGATCCTTAACTGTCATGCAATGTGTTGGTGTCGAAACTATTGTCTTTGTCGTGTCAGTTGTATGAGTCTGGTTCTGAGCAGTCTGTTTAGCTGTTCTGTCAGCTAGGTCATTACCCTGAGAAATGATATCGGTAACTTTTGTATGAGCTTTGCATTTCATAATCGATATTGCAGTAGGTAGATGAATCGCGTCTAATAGAGCTTGAATGAGGGATCCGTGTTGGATGTGGGCACCGTGAGAAGTTAAATAACCTCTCTCTCGCCACAGCACGCCGAAGTCATGGACGACTCCGAATGCATAACGTGAATCTGTGTATATGTTGACTTTCTTATTTTTGGCTTGAATACAGGCTTGTGTCAGAGCGATGAGCTCTGCTGCTTGAGCTGACAAAGTGTTAATACAATTTGTTTCAATGACTTCAGTGTCTGTTGTGACTGCGTAAGCGGCCACTAACTCTCCTGTACTTGTTCTCATACATGAACCATCTACATACAATGTCAGGTCTGGATCTGATAAAGGGATGTCTGTCAAGTCTTGTCTGGGTTTCGTCGTGATAGTAATGACTTCAATACAATCATGTGCTAATGGATCTGTTCCATTTACGGGCAAAAGTGTGGCAGGATTTAACGTATTACAACATCTGATTTCTATATGTGGCTGAAACAATGTTAATTCATAACCGGTGAGTCTCGCTATAGTCAAGTGTTGTGTTTGTGTGCGGTTCAAGAGAACCTCTACTGCGTGTGGTACTTGTACTGTCAATTGATGTCCTAACACTATGGCATCGCTTTGTCTGATTGCTAAAGCTGTTGCTGCCACCGATTTCAGGCACGCAGGAAGAGCCTGAGCTACTGGATCTAATGTACTAGAGAAATAAGCACATGGTTTGTGTGATCCTGCTTGTTCCTGAGTGAGTACTGACAAGGCAGTACCTTCGCGTTCTGTAACAAAGAGTGTAAACTGTTTACTGTAACATGGTGTTGCTAAAACAGGTGCTTGGCATAAAGTTTTCTTTAAGCTTTCAAAGGCATGTGTATGTTCTTGAGTCCAAGGGAGAACAGTCGATGTGGCTGCCTCCTGTGTTGTCAACTGGATGAGTGGTTTTGCTAGAAATGCATATTGAGGGATCCACTGCCTACAGTATGAAGTGAGACCTATAAAAGCCCGCACCTCCTTTTGTGTCTTGGGTGGTGGCATGTTAGCGATTAACTGGATGCGATCAGGTGTAAGCTGTCTTCCCTCCTTGGACAGCGAGTGCCCAAGGTAAACAACTTGCTGGACACAGAATTGCAGCTTAGAAGGGGACACCTTGTGCCCTTTGTCGGCCAGAAATCTTAAAACCGTCAGTGACGCTTTTTCACATTCCGATTCGCTTCGGGCGGTGATCAGCAGATCATCGACATATTGAAGCAAGGCAGTGTTAATTGGCATGTGGATACTGTCAAGTTCTCGTTTCAGTGCTTGGCTATAGATGCTGGGGCTTTCTGTGAATCCTTGAGGAGCGCGTGTGAATTTAAAACTTCGTCCATTTAAACTGAATCCGAACAAATATTGACTTTCCGGATCTATTGGGACGCTAAAGAAAGCATTCTTGAGATCAATTACAGTGAAGAACGTTGCTTCTGAGTCAATAGCTGTTAGTAATGAAGAGATATCTGGGACCACAGGGTATTGTGGTACAATACATTTATTTAATTCGCGCAGATCAATAACTAATCGATATACTGGTGATGCTTTTGGATCCGTTCTTTTAAGAATCGGAATTATCGGGGAATTACATACATTGGAGTCGGTTTCTACAACCACTCCTTGTGCAATGAGCTCGTCAATGATTTGCAGTAAAGCCACAACAGCATCTGGTGGTAACTTGTATTGTCGCATTCGTGGTAGTACTACTCTTGTTTTTAGTGTGACTCGATATGGTGTAATGTTCATACAACCAACATCAGTCGGGCCTTGTGCCCATAAATGTGTGGGTAAATTCTGCAGCCGGTGATCCATGTCTCTAGACACGTAGTGACCTTTGAAATCACGTAAAAATAGTCGTACTCCTTCCGGAGAACAACATATTATAGCTCCTAGAGCTTTCAATGTTTTTATACCTAACAAGTTTTCTGGACATGATTTAGTAAGCAATAAATCTGTGGTTCGTGTCAATGGACCAACCGTAAGTGGAAGGGGTTGCGTTACTTCATTAATGATAGGCTTTCCTGAGAATCCAAGGGAAATATTCTGTGAGCCTGAGAGGGGTGCCCCTGGAACTTCACTGCGTCGTATAGTTGTTCTGCTTGCCCCTGTATCAAGTAAAAACTTTCTGTCTTCCCCTAATAGTTCACTATGTACATAAGGTCCCTCTTGATCTACAGGAACCTCGATAAGGGGTAAGCCAACTTCCCTCTCTAGGCTATTTCATGTGTATCGCTGATAATCGGGATAGTCATTTTGTGCATACTGGTACATCTGTTGCGTTGTTGCTTGTGTGGCAGCAATAGGCTGCGCTTGTGGTGGTGCTACGGTCTGTTGTAGAGCTGCCTGTTGCGGAGCTAGTTGTTGCGGAGCCGGCTTAGATTGTGCATGCTGAGGGATTTGTTGTTGATTTTGATCCTGTCTAGGTGGACGTGGTCTTTCCTGGGTTCTACCAGTGGCAATATTATGTTTCAAGACTGGGCAATCGTGTATATAATGACCTTGTTGTTTACAATAGTTGCATGTCCCTTTCGTCGGACCTGCGGAATCACCTTTTTTATGACCATCAGCTGGAACTGACTGAGCAACAAGCATTTTCATTTTCGTATCTTTCATACGTCTTTGTTCATGTTCTTGTTCTTCTCTAATTCTATTGTGGTGATATTGTAACATCTGTAACATCTGTGACGGGGTGTTACCTTGCCAGGTACTCTCAAATTTCAATACTCTATTCTTAACTTGCGGCAGGGAATTTTCAACTAATTTTGTCACAAATAGATGCGGATATGACTCGCTACTTGCTTTTATGCCACTATTGATACCAAAACATTTTTCAAATCGGGAATAGAAATCACTAGTGTCTTCATCTTGCTTTTGTTTACAGGCTGAGATTGCACCCCAGTCCTCCTTTTTCGTAGTTAATAAACGTGGCAGTACCTGTACTAGTAATCCTGGTAGTGCTGTAGTCCTTTCCCCAAGCCCTGATCCTGCAGCTCGGGCCTTTTCTTCGTTTTCTAATGCTGTCCAGTCTATCTTTTGGTCTCCCACCTCCCATTCCTTTTCTTTGAGTTTCTCGTAAACACCGGCAGGCATTAACACTTTCAATATTTTCATGATGTCGGGGTAGGTATACTCTCCCATGAGTAACATGTCTTTTATCTCACGGTGGAAACCTGCTGGATCCTTGTCATGGCTGGGTACTACTTTCTTCATCTCTAATAATTCAATTTTAGTTATAGGCGTGTACACAAACACGCATGTAAAGTTATTATCTTCACCTCTGATTGGGTGTACTTCGCGTAACGGGTTCTGTCTATCTATGTGATATATTTTTCTTCCCATAGTGGGAATTGGAACGTGTTCTGGGTATGCGAAAACTATATACTGGTTTCGAAATTCTAGAATTTCTTTAATTAGATCAGTACCTGAACCTCTCCATTTATTCGTGAGTAATTCGGTCAATATGTCAGGTAAGGGTCCAGGATCGGAGTGTTGGATTTTATATAATATAAGGAGGTGTTGAATCATGTATATACTAGCTAAACGCTGTTCGTATGGGGTAAGATTCAGAAATGTGTGTGCTAATGCATCTTCACTGTATTTGTCGGGACAGTCGGCCCATTGTACTGCTGACTTGGCTAATTCTTGTTCATCCATGGAATCGAGCATATGGTACCCCCTTCGATCTCGGAGTAATTTATCAGCGGCTTGGAATAGGTGTTCAGGGGACCTTGTATTTAACATAGGTGTTTGAAAATGTCTGTTACATTCTGGACGTATCGGACGTATCGGATCATTAAAGCCTCTAGTATTATTATGGGGTCTTCCTCTACCTACGTAAGCTATCGTATCTAATTGTTCTGATTCTTGCTCCTCCTCTCCCTCTGATTCAATTCTGTCTGCTTCTCGTCTTTCTTTATGTATTCGTTCTACTTCCTTGCGGATCTTTCGATACATGGCGATTATACACGCCTGTCTATCATGTTTCTCGTCTGATATGTTCTGACCCCATTTGGCAAGTTTTTGCATGGTGTCATGATCTGCCTCAGGCCTGTCTTGGTTCCTGATCACGCAGTTTATGAAAAAACGTAGTAGTTGTCTTTGTACATCCACTTTCTGGTATTCCATAGCTTCGTTAATACTTTCTGGGCCTCGCCCTGTTTGGACAAAGTGATATATATTGTCTAGGTGTTCAACCATTCCTGGTATCGTCATTAAATACAATGTAGCTCGTCGTATACGTAGTGATGATAGTAGCAATCTGTCCTGTTTACCTGGCACTGGATCGTATCTACAATCCACAAGATGTTCTTTAAACATGTCGGATGTCGCTAGTTGGGGTGTACGTTGGAGTGCTAAATCTCTAAGGGTCTGTTTATTTCGTGGCGGGGTGGCAAACATGTCTGTCGCACCTCCTGTAGCACCATCTGAGGTGCTGGGCAAGAAAGGATTCGTTGGACGTAAGATAGAAATTGTAGATGCGGGAAAAACAGTAGAAACGGACGGACCTGTGGGAATGGGCGTAGGAGTTTGTTGTTGCGGGGATACAGACGGATGATCTTGACGTTGAACACCATCGTCATGCGGTGTGTGTGGTGTGGCATTAGCATATTCGGGAGCTACGTCATCTAAATAGGAGGAAAGGAAAACATCTTTTGCTGTTTGGGGATGTGTTTTTATCGGGAGCAATGGAGGTGTCAAGTTTTTCGGTATTTCCGGGGTGGCCTGAGGTAACCCTTCGGCCAAAAGAGGATACATACCATTCATAAGGGTATGTCTTTGTCTATCTACTTGTTCTGATTTTACTTTGGTACCTTCCTCAATTAATAAATTTTCTCGGGTTTTATTCGAATTCTCCCTACCTTTCTCTTCTTGTCTGAGCGCTTTTTCTGTACGTCTATATGATTCTTTACGCCATAATTCAATGGCATCTTTCTGTGACTGTCTGGCTTTCTTTTTCCATAATTCTTCTTCTACTCTCATGATGCAATCTGCATCCCAGGTCCCCGCTGCGGGCCACCTCTGACTTTCTGGCAACTCTTTGGTGTAGTCCACCCATAAATCAAGAAATAACACGGCATCTAGTCCATGCTTATGATACATAAAGTACCCTGGAGTGTCCCTAGGTGGGATGGGAACAGCTTCTTCGAGTACCCCTTTTCTGGTTTTGATCTGTCTTAGTTTTGAAAAGAGCGGCATTTTTAGACCTTATTACTTGAACACACTTAATACAATAAACACAATAATGAACAATCATTCACACCACAATATGTAGAACGTATTAAAACATTTAACATTTAACAGTTAATGAACGATGATAATTAATAGAAAACTAGTTACTGACATAATACTAACACTAGAGAATACTGAATTATATGCAAGGCATACTAGATATACTGCTAAACAGTACAGATACACTGCTGAAACAGTGCAGACCGGATTTGTGTACCCAAACCCGTCTTGACCGGCACAACCTATGTGCACGTTTAAATGCCTCCCCGGCAATGGTACTCACCGGGTAGCGCGGAACGGAAGGCCTCGGAACTGAACTGAAACTGGACCGGACTGGACTCGACTCGACTGGACTCGGAACTTCGGAACCTGGTGGGCCTCTGTATACCTCGGATCTTGCTCTCTCAGCTAGGCTCTGGTCGGGATACTTCGCACTTCTCACCGCCTCGTCTGGGTGTTGATCGCAGCCTCAGTCACCCCCGCTTGGCCGGAGGGAGATACAGGAAATCCTGCAGGTACGCGTTTTTGTCCGTTCGGCTGTGGCAGGAGACCGGGCCTGCAACGCACCTCCGGCGCGTGAGATGAGAAAGTGTCCCTGTTCGGGCGCCAATTTATGTGGTAAATATTTCATTACCGGTACTATTTTTTATGCGGTAAAGTCTAGTAAGAATAACTCAGTAAATATAAGAGGCAGAATCCGTGGTATTAGAGGTTCTAAAAGGCTTTATTCCTCTACAAAGGAATTACAGTTCGAACTGTAGGCTTCAAATTCCATCACCACGGAGGTTCAGGAAGGGAAGGCAATACATTATTGACAAGTAATGGTATTTATATGGAAAGCATTACGTTAAGGCAGATGCAAGAGGCGTAACAGCTGATAATACAGATATAATACACATACGTAATGAAAAAAGGAGTAAACATAGGCGTAACTAGAAACGTCATTAAACATGATGTCACAAGTGGTTGGATCCATGAGAAAATCCTGCAATGTCAGCAGAAATACTTGGCAGAGATGCGCGCGCAGCTGCATGACGTGTGATTGACGTGCAACTAGAGGGTGAAGGGGACTTGACATTTAGCTTCCACATGTGGGGACAGAAGTCTGAGGGGTCATGTCAACCTAATCCCAAATCATATCTAATATCTTATGTTTAAAGAACTGTATTATCCAAAAGGAAAGGTCTTTCGGACGGAATCTATTCTATACTGACTGTTAGTGCGTGTACAAGCGTCTAAGTGTCTACATGAGATGCGAGGGGGGGCAGGAATCTTCCATGGTAACAGGAGCTATGAATTACTTGCATGAGGACAGTGAGGCCTGGCCCTTTGCACGGTAGTTGGAAGAATGTTTACCTAAACTACTAGACAGGAATGCATCGGATGAGGAGCGGAGCAGATAATCTTGAAGGTGAAATACAGTTTTTGGCAGGCAACAGGCTGGATCAGGCACCGTTAGCCGCGCAGGGAGTAGGACAAAGTTCAGGGATACAGATGCAGGTTCGGACTGGAGCTGTCAGAGGCAGAAGGCAGGAAAAAGCTTGATTGCAGAATTCAGGGCCTACTCGCCTGAGTCTGTAAAATGTGGAAAGTGAACCACATAAAGTCGGTGGCCTTTCATACTTAGGAATGGAATATCTGACCCATTCATGGCGTATCTGAAAGCGGACATGTTGACGGTGGACGCACATGTATTTGCGTCTTCATAACTGGAACTGGAGGGAACATACATGTACTTATAGCATGCACATGGAGCCGTTGGGGTCTACGATAGGGGACATAACTGATCACAAAATTCATATTTCCTCAATTGAACAGCCAAGTTTTGAGTTGTGATCAAATCTGGCTTTTCTTAACCATTTGACACAAGAAAGAGAGGAACCTCTGTAAGTAAAGGACCGACCACCTCAAGTAGCTAGCCTAAACTTGGGTCACCACAGCAGAAGAGCATCTGATGATTGCAATGCTCTCGCAGGCCGGTAATCGCTAAGCCTGTTGCTGAGGTATATATCAGTTGTTTTATAAAAAATTGGTGGGCTATCACCAGCGCTTTGTACCAGATAAATGTTTTCTCTGACAGTCAGTGTAACTCTTTAAGATAAAGAGCTGCTGGTTGTCTACTTAGAATCGGCCGAATCAACGTAGATGCAGTATTCTGCACTATCTGCAGGTGATCAAGAAGGTAGTTAGGAACCTCTAAGTAAAAGGTGTTGGTATAGTCAGTTCTAGATGTTATTGTCTCTGTCTCAATAGATTTTTGGGTTTCACTCGAGAGGAAGTCCAAGGTCTTCCTCAATGTACAGAGGTTTGAGATGCAAGCACCCGCTACAGACAGAATCTGGGGGCACAAAGATATTTACTATCAAATTTCACTCCCATATTTTTGGCTAAAGTTGTAGTCTCAGGAGCAGGGCCTAACTCCTCTGGTGATCAGTCTTTGGACCAGTCCTCTACAGTGGTTCCCAACAGATGCACCTCTGTTTTGTCAAAGCTACATTTCAAGCATTTCTTCCTCAGTCACTCAACCATGTGAACCAGACATCTCTTAAAGGTTAGTTGACTGCCTCAGCCTTTCTCCTAGGGACAGACTAAGCTGTCTATCACAGGCATAAGAGATCATCTGTATGCTGTATGCTGACAGATTAAATGAAGGATGTCAGAGGGACCATATATACATTAAAATGCATGGGACTTCATGAGGGGTCCTGCAGGAACCCGTGGTCGAGGTCTTTTGAGGACAAGGGGAAAGACTCTAAACATACCCATTCTCCCCAGTCAGAGAGGCATTAGTGAATCCACTACAGAGCTGATCCACCTATCCCCACCTCTTACAGCCGCTGCAGAAGTGTCGGATAGGAGATCATTTCAAATGCTGCCGACAGATCAAGAATAATCAAGGCACCGGCCTGGCCCTGATCTAAATAAAAGGCCCGAATCGATTGAGACACCTCTAAAGGTGCTGTTTCAGTGCTATGTCTCAACTTGAATCTTGAATAGGATGGGGGTAGCAGATCTAAACACTCCAGCTATCCAGATAATTGAATTTTGACTAGCTTCTTTAACATGTTTTAAGGCAATTGGCGGTAGAGAAAAAGGTCTAAAATATGCAGGGTTTGCTGGGTCTGCTGAAGGTTTTTTCGAGAGTGGTATTACTACTGCCTATTTCCAATTTTAAGGGACATTAGCTGTAGTAAGAGAAATATTGAACATTGGTTGATTGAATACTCACTCTGGGCAAATAACCTTGCAGGGCAATGGCCACTATTAGAATCGGATATGCAGTTCAAAATAGCCTGTACTCCTCCAGTGAAACTGGACTGAAATGCAGGAGGGAATTGGAAACCTTGGATATTGATTGTATTGTGATCAACCTCAGAGCATCTGTGGGAGTTGAGTCAGCAAAAAAATGCTGTATTTTTGCCAACTGCTCCTGCAAAATGGTGGAGGTTATTAGAGAGCTCTTTGGAGGAGATAATATGTGCCGTGCAAGCCTTAGGATTAAGAAACGTTTTAACAATAGAAAATACTTTCTGCGAGGTGCTGCCATTTGCATTGATTCTTTTATAAAAGACCCACTTGCACTGTTTTCATACCTTTAAGATACAATTTCAACACTGTTTTGTAGACCTCTGTTTCCTCTCTAGGTGTTTGCAGGTTTTATTCCTTCATCGATGATTGAGAAAACCAAGGGGCTGGGGCAGACCGCCTGGTGGAAAGTGCTTTTGGGAGCGCCGGTTGATCAGCAGCTGCCGACAACCAGTTTTTGACTTGTTCATCGTCCTCTTCAATGACTCCAATACAGGATGGAGGGGAAAGCTTCAACACATCCAAACACATTTGCTTCCTGACTTTGCTTCATGGTCCAGAGAATCGTGCTTTTGTATGGCCGTTGGCGTCCTTGGAGAGTATTTTGAAACTAAATGGAATAAATTGATGATCCCACCAAACTACCAGCAGGGAAGCCCTGGTTTTATTACTTTGTGAGAAAATAATAGGTCAATGATGTGACCTGCCACATGGGGGATGGGGGCTGTAATCAGTTGTTGCAGGATTAAGGCAGCTAAAGTATCCACAAGTCTGTGTACCAATGTATCACACATATCTTAAGGCAGCTAAAGTATCCACAAGTTTGTGTACCAATGTATCACACATATCTTAAGGCAGCTAAAGTATCCACAAGTCTGTGTACCAATGTATCACATATATCTTAAGGCAGCTCAAGTATCCAAAAGTCTGTGTACCAATGTATCACACATATCTTAAGGTAGTTCAAGTACCCACAAGTCGGTGTACCAATGTATCACACATACCTTAAGGCAGCTCAAGTATCCACAAGTCTGTGTACCAATGTATCACACATATCTTAAGGCAGCTCAAGTATCCAAAAGTCTGTGTACCAATGTATCACACATATCTTAAGGCAGCTCAAGTATCCAAAAGTCTGTGTACCAATGTATCACACATACCTTAAGGCAGCTCAAGTATCCACAAGTCTGTGTACCAATGTATCACACATACCTTAAGGCAGCTCAAGTATCCACAAGTCTGTGTACCAATGTATCACACATATCTTAAGGCAGCTCAAGTATCCACAAGTCTGTATACCAATGTATCACACATATCTTAAGGCAGCTCAAGTATCCACAAGTCTGTGTACCAATGTATCACACATTCCTTAAGGCAGCTCAAGTATCCACAAGTCTGTGTACCAATGTATCACACATATCTTAAGGCAGCTCAAGTATCCACAAGTCTGTGTACCAATGTATCACACATACCTTAAGGCAGCTCAAGTATCCACAAGTCTGTGTACCAATGTATCACACATATCTTAAGGCAGCTCAAGTATCCACAAGTCTGTGTACCAATGTATCACACATACCTTAAGGCAGCTCAAGTATCCACAAGTCTGTGTACCAATGTATCGCACATACCTTAAGGCAGCTCAAGTATCCACAAGTCTGTGCACCAATGTATCACACATATCTTAAGGCAGCTCAAGTATCCACAAGTCTGTGTACCAATGTATCACACATATCGTAAGGCAGCTAAAGTATCAATCAATCAAAAAAAACTTTATTTCGGCTATACAGCCATAAAAGCACAAATGATAATAACATTGCATGTATTACAGAAACTTATAATACACAATAATTATACAGTTAAAAATAATACGAAGTACCCTTAAAAAATTTGTAGGATGTTTTCTGGCCCCACTACTACTCAATACCCTATAATTAACAACCTTGGGTATCAGTCATTACCAGGTGGTCTATAATCAGAATTTAAAAACATTTAAAAACAATTACAATATGTACATTTAAAAATAATAAAATAGCTAAGCAGGGAAAAGTTTCAAAACAAGTTTTCTAATGGGGAGATGTGCAAACTTAGATTAGCAGCATAATTAGTAAATGGGAACAGTTAGATTATTTCCGAACTCCTTTTTCTTAATGATGTCTCTGCGTATACACCACATCGCAAATAAGAATCTGGAAGTAGCAAAAACAAATAGTGGGTGAGTCTCATATTTTAATAGCCTAAAGGCCTCGGTGTAGTCTCTGATCCCCACATTTCTGCAATGCTGGAGCACCCACTTGGACCTTGACCTTCTGTAGGCAGGACAAAACAGAAGAACATGAAGTTCAGTCTCTTCGGTCAAAGTACACCCAGGGCAGTCCAGTTTTGTAGCTCCCTTCCATTTCTTTGTAAGTGCTCGGAGCGGGAGCACCCCATGTCTAAATTGTAAAATCAATTTCTTTGCAATAAAAGGTTGAATACTCTCCAGGGCCAACTCTAACTTGTATTGCTGTTTGACATCAAGAAACCTGGAGGTCAGACTGCATGAGTTAACACGTATCCACAAGTCTGTGTGCCAATGTGTCACACACATCATCAGCATGAAGGTTAAAGTTGCCTAACGCTGACAACTTCACAAACTTCACACAGAATGGGGTGACTTAATGTCTCACATTTTAAGGGGCCACCAGCTCATGTTAAAAGGGTTTGATATCTTCAACAGCACACAGATCCCTTCAAGGTGTTAAAATGTAATTTAACCGAGCTCGGAGAGACAGGAGTTCTGATCTCGTGTATATTATGCTGCTGGGAGTTCTGACCAAACCGGGAGCATGGCTGGCACCGGACGCGATCCGGACACCGACGGGCGCAGACGAGCTTGAGCCTGGAGTGCGTTTGGCATGCCAGAAGTGATTCCGCGCACCTGGTCTGCTTATATAGGGTGCCATGTTCATTCCCTGTCCTTCCCTCACCTTCCAAGGCAGTAGCTCAAAGTGGCAAGGGAGGAAAAGATGGCTGCCTTTCTAATTGAAAAAAACAACGCCCTCTCCAACAACAGAACGTGAACCAAAGTGCGTGGTAAGAACATAATCGTGGCCCCACTACTTAAGAACCCACGACACTATGATTAGAGAATCTTTTGTAGACAAGAAAAGTGCACAAACTGTAGCCTATCTACAAGACTACAAAAACAGAATTGAAATGGGTCAGTTATTGCTTTTAAAATCAAAATGTTCAAATTCGCAAGAAAATGCCGGAACAGTCGTTGCTTTATATGACTAATGGTGATGTACCGTAAGCATGCTCTAAACAATACCCACGTTGATCGTTGGAATGGGAGTGATACACATTCTTCAGTGGGTTTTGTCTTTGGATCATCCTGGAAAATACCCCCTCATTGACTTGCATGGTATCTACCATGATTAAATCTAATATGACTGCAGGAAAGTGCCCAGGCTGGCTGCATGGGAGAGATGCCCGGTGCTGATGTGAGGTGTGATGCAGCTTCTTCACTGGACACATCCTGAGAGGTAAACAGGTTTCACTAATGGAACATGTCCTTACCTTTGAGAGTCCAGGGCCATGGCCATTGTCAGAGAAACCGCTTTGTGTAGCATGTTGTGTGACTCTTCTTACCCATCACCCCTCATTTTTATATTTCAGGTTGTATTCTTGTGTTTTATTTCTGTCAGAGGTGGTTCCTAATGCACCAGCCCAGGGCACAAAGTATTCTCTGTGGATTTATCTTTGGAACCAACACACAAGAAGCTTTCATCGAGACTTTTGACAGACCCCGCCAGCTCCCTTACAGAGTCCCCTCGGCCAGTGGCATAGGAAGGGGGGTGCAGAGGGTGTGGGCCGCCCCGGGGGTCATCACTGAGGGGGGTGACAAAATGGCAAAAATATGTGTTTTTAAAATAAAAATAAAATTTTTGGGCTCATAACACTTTTAAAAAAAAAATAACATCAGGTAAAACGAGTGGTGCGCAGCAAAGAAAAAAACAGAAAGGCACAGCTTTAAGTATCTTATTTTTCCATCTTTTAATAATTTCAATGTGGAGGGGGTGACAAGAAATGTGCCGCACTGGGTACCACCTGACCTTACTACGCCACTGCCCTCGGCCATGCTTAACTGGGTGGGGTGGAGGGTTTGAGTGGGCTGCCAGGGTAGGGGCCGGTTTTACTGCCGGTGGGGGCCAGGTTTGCAGCTAGGCGCCGCGCGGTTTCCTGCCAGCCACGCATGGCGATTTACAAACTATGTAAAACAAATGGCTTTAAAGTGTGCCAGTCAGTTCACGCTCGCATCAGAAGTATTTGTTTTTGCATTTGGTTGGATTCTCAGGGGCAAAGCTTCGTGGGGGAGGGGGTGGAGGTGGGAGTGGGCATGTTTGGGGAGTTACACCCCGCCTAGTAAATACATTTTATGATAAATGGTTGGGTAGAGGGGCTTTCAGTCGGGTATGGCGCGGTGCCTGTCAGATTTCACCAGAGAGTTTTACAGCCACACTGACAAAAACGCACACACACTCCTTGTATTGAAAGTCTCAAAAAATGTTGACTATTTTTATAAGATCTTGTGTTTTTTCTTCCTTAGTGACTCTACCTATCTGTATTCCTCTCCCTCTGGACTACCCCTTAAATCCCTCTCATGCACCTTAACAATTAAATGACAGTGTGATTGTTGGAACATCTGAAGCTCTCACCCCCATCTACCCCCCCCAGTCTTACTGACCAAGCTAGGCCCCGAGGATTCTGTCTCCTGCAGGGTCCTCTGAGCACCACTGACCTTTAGGGGAATGGGGCGAGGGGCCGGCTGTTGCCTGGCTCTGTGAAAAAAGTGGTGCCTAGGATCACACAATGTAGTCATACAGAAGCTGGGATTGATGCAATGTTTTCTGGTTTCATGTTGTCCAATTTAGCCACTGCATGATTATCTCTCTCCCATTTTAGATCAAAGCTTAATGCTATATTTTTGTGGTCATAAATTAGTGCACTGTGTTAGGTACATCTTGGCAATGTATGTTTCACAAGAATTGGTCATGGTAATGTTTGGGGAGGGTGATGTTTAAATACAGAAGCTAAAATAAAAACCACAACACCCACCCTTGGTTGGTGCACTTACACCATTTCCTCTACCTAAGTCTTTATTCATAGTCATCGATTTTTTTATTAATTTATCCACCCACTCTTCGCCTATCAAATTATCAATTTATTCATTGAGCCATGCAGCCATAGCTCTAGTCTCCATCCATCCATTCAATGATTGGATAAGATTCTGTAATGAAAAATGTGTAGTAGAAGGAACAATATTTTCACTTTTTTCAAATATTTCTTGAAGGGACTACCTCCTCAAACCCTACTCAGGATCGATGGTTGGGCTAACCCACTTCGTGCAGTATGTGCACTGGTCTGACAAAATTTGCCAGGGTGGGCTTTTTCCCTGTCAGGGTCCAGCTTTTGACACCAAACTCGAGTCTCCAACTGACTGGTATTTGAATCCTCTCTGTTTTTGGCCTCTTCAGCCAACTCTGAATCACTCCACGCGCCAGTGATTTCCACTAGCCATAAGACCTTCCCAGAAGGCCAGCCCTTCCGTCTTCTCTAGGGGGTGAAATTCTCCCCTTAGTAGACAAAAGCACATAAAGCAAACCTTGTAAAAAAAAATATCAGAGCACTATACGCATTGTTATGAACTGCAGCAAAATGCGGTCTTTTGAGGAATGAGAGTACATGACGCTGTGAAGCACATTGAACATATCACACTCTTGCAACACACATACATTAATTACCCCCTACTATACACTGAACTATTTCACTTCTAAACAAACAGTGCTCGGGCTTTTTGACCATAAGGGAAAATGCGTCTTTATTCAATTCAATTCAAAATAAGCTTTATTTGGTTGGGACATACAACCATAAAAGCACAATATATAGCACATGACATACTAAAATACCATGATACAGATCCATATATAATATTAAAACACATACAGTTATCATTTTACAATATCCAACCGACCATAGTTATCTTCTCTTAAAATAAACAGTAAGCACAGAATAGCAATGCAAATTTACATTAGGGGGAACCATCGAGGCTTTTCAATGTCCGGTATATAGTGCGT
This sequence comes from Triturus cristatus, assembly GCF_964204655.1. Taxonomy (NCBI): domain Eukaryota; kingdom Metazoa; phylum Chordata; class Amphibia; order Caudata; family Salamandridae; genus Triturus; species Triturus cristatus. Next base: position 1,061,515,331 of record NC_140580.1, read on the forward strand.
AAGTTAAAACAAAACTCCAGATGTAAACAATGGACTCATAGCAGAGTAACCTGATATTAATAGCGATAGCGAAGGATCAACTCGCAAAGGCTTAAAAAAGTACAAAAGCTAAAGTGCGAAGTGCATAGAGTGCAGGAACAATAGGACTGTCCCTAACTTAATGAAGAATAAAGGTTCACGTTAGAACAGCATACTCTTTCTTATCTTAATTGTACTTAAAATAAATGTTGCAGTATAAAAACATACATCAGGGTCGTTGAGTGCAAAACGTAGGGTCATAGCAGCATTGATGGTATTGGTTTCATACTTTTTAAACAAGGGCTTGAATCCTTAAAGGCAGAAAAAGATCACATAAAAACAGAAAGTGCAAAGTGCTTTGTTTTGTGGACCCGTCACAAGGACAAGGGGTAACTGGGTGCTGGTTCATCATAGGAAACGCAACTAGATGGTGCACAAGGCCTTATCTCAATCTGGTTAATACATAACGATGGGAAGATCTTGTAACTAAAGAGAGATAGGATTTGAAACCCAGCATATCCATATATTGGTGGTAAAACTGGTATGTGGTTTGTTTTTTAATTAATTCCCTCCTACAAGCGTTCTTATGTGACAAAAAGATGTTCTTTAACTCCTGTTTAGATGTAACTGGTGTCTCGTTATGCTTTCCCAGACCAGATAGATTAAAAATGTCCCCATAAGTTTGAGTTAAATATTTCAACCATGGTATCTTTAGATAATTTTCCAGGCACAGACAGTCGTTTATAATAGACTTAGTAAAAGTTGTCTCGTCTTTAGACCATATTGAACGCCAAAGCTGAAGCGGTCTCAATGCTATTAAATCACTCAAAAAGTTAAGATTGACCTCGCAATGGATAGGTTCAGAGGGGGCAGAGACGGGGAGACATAAAAGCTTTTTCAAAAAGAATTCTCTTCCACCTGTAGATCATGGCAAGGTTCTGATCCCCAAATCCCAGCCCCGTAAAGGGCGACCGATGTACATCTAGCTTTAAAGATCTCAATCATGTCTTTAATACGACAATCCCCCAGATTAATGGCAAATTTAAAAACACCATATATACTTTTCCTCAGTTTGGCCCGAACCTGGGATATTTCATAGTTCCATTTCCCATCCGATGAGAAAGAGATACCCAAATAACAGAAATTATCCACATTTTTTATTTTATTACCCTCAATAAAAAACGGTTTCAAGCTTTCATATTTTGGGCCACATACCATTGTAAAGGTTTTGGCTTTGTTTATTACCAGCTTCCTCTGGTTGGCGTCTTTATTCATTTGTGAGTGTTGTGTGTGTACATAAGTGGATGCATGAATTAGTCAATGGTTGGAACAATGGGTGGATGAATGAGTGTATAGCCGAGCGAGTCAGTGAGTGCATGCCTGCAGCATGAAGGGGTGAATGAATGTATGGCTAGACCGTTGCCAGAATGCATGAATGTATAAAATGGATGAATGGGTGACAGGGCATGAGTTCCTGAATGAGTAAGCTGAGTAAGTGAATGCAACCTGTTGTAAATGTTTACATGCACTACCTCTGTTCCTCGACCCATTAAATAAAGTTTCAAACCACCATCCATAGATTTTTCTTGCGGTGACTGGCAGTGCATTCCAATGGATGCCCACATTATTCCAATAATATACCAGTGTTAAGCTGGATATCAGTAGTGTCATACCATGGATACCATCAGCATTATACCAAAGGTGGGAACCATCATGTCAGTAATGTCCACAATATGCTAAGAATTACCCCCATCATGCCAGGCCTCACATTATGGCACAAGAGGGTCATTAAATTCAAAAGGTGTTCATGGTATGCCAGGAACTACCATCATTATTCTAGAGCCAACATTGTCCTAGTGTTGGGCACCATCATGCCATGCATTCTCACATTATGCTCAGAATTACCGCCATTGTGGTAAGAATGAACACCATGTTGCCCAGGTCAATAACGTGAAAGAAACTAATACCATTATATCATGAGTGTTGTCAGCATACAAAGAATTACCACAGGTAAACTAGGATTCTGCTATGGGGGTGCACAGACAGTTTCAATTTGGGTGGTACATAATGGAAGTACACTATGCAGCTGTGATGTGTACAGTGCACTACTGAGGTTCACAAGGCTTGACAGAAGTGCAAAGGGCAGCAGTGCATAATGAATGGGAACCTATCAGCAATACAGTGCACAGGATGGAAAGCAGGCACAAAAGGACACATGGAGGGGCCAGGTCTGCATTCAGGAGCATAGGGCCAGCTCCAGGTGCTGAATACTTATGTCTAAATGTTTACATATAATTATCCTTTTGGGAATGAAGTATTGATTGATCCTGGTTTAAATATCTACTCAGATTTTAGTCAAAAGCACTACATCTCATAACAATACCTTAGTTGACATCTCCTGCCAGACTTGTGTTGCAGTCTGCCAGCATGTGATCTGCCCCAAGGACGAGGGGAATGAAGGGCAACATCATTAAAAGGCCTGTGTGCCTCCCACCAGCGCCCATGACCAACTCATATGACAAGATCATCTGTCATCTGGTGGCCAACACCACATAAGGCCCATGAGCTTTCTGCACCCTCATGCCTGTGGGTTTGAGGATATCTGGCCACCTCCCAAGCTGAGAAACTGAAGACACATGGGTTCTGAGAATGCTGCTCTTTATGTCTAAGTCTTTTTTTGTTGTTTTACTTTCTTACTTTGATTTTAGTTTACTTTCCTAGTATTACCGATGAAAAGGGAGCTTGCCATGTCGTACAGTTCTGCTGGGCACCAGTTTCGATTTTAAATTTACCCACTTGCTTTTTTCGGCACTTCCAGTCAGTACACCAATATCTCCTGGACATGTCCCTATCCGACAGGATGGGCTACTTAATGGATGCTTCAACGTGTCTGCACTGAGTTTCAGACTAGGAAGGATTTCCTCAGAGGACTGCATGTTGGGACTTTGAGCCTTCTATTTCTTGCCTTGCATTTTAATGTGTTGGTGTCTGACTCCCCTCTTTGGCTACCGTCAGTGCCTCACCGGAACCTAATGAACAGGGGATGCTACTCTTTCTTCTGTACATGGGTTTTAACTCTCTCACTCTTATTATATTTCAATTTAATTTGCTAGTAGTACTGCCGGTAAGATTTCCTGTTTTCCGAGATTCTAGTCGGCGCGCTAGTGGCACCTCGGCCCGCCCCTTCCCACCCAGCAGGCTACTTAATGGAGGCTTCTGCAAGCACTTCTAGTCTGCGCACTGGTGTTGTTTGGGTGTACCCCTCTCCAACGGGGTTGGTAACTTAACAGAGACTTCAGCACGCAGTGGGCAAGCCAAAGGCAAGTCCATCTGCACCCATCCACACTAGCACAGCTGCACCAGGGACTCTGCCTCTCCCATAACAGAATCATGGGCGTCGATTCACCAAAATGCCTGAGTAGCGAAGCTGACATTACACACCTCTTGACCTCAGTAACATTACAGTAAGTGACTTCATATGACCCCTGATTCTGATTTTTACCAAGAAGGCATTTTACATGGCCTAACATCACAGCAATTGAGGATTTGCGTTGGATAGTATCTTAAAGTATGGCAAAGTTGCACTTGTTTCGAGGGGGCATTTCAGGGATGGTGCATGGGTGTTCCCATACAACTACACACGGGTTTTGACATAAATCCCTATCTATAAACATTGTGAGACAGGAATTAGTACCAAAATTGTATGCCTATTCGAGGCAGGCGTAACACGGAGATTTTTAAAATAGTTTTTTTCTCGTTTTTCCAACTTTGCACGTGAGCTGTATTGTACAAAGAGAAAATGTACAACAAGACTAAGAGACAGAATGTGAAGAATATAATTGTTTGAACAAACAAAATAAAAAAGGACAAGAAACATGTTTCAGATAAATTGGTAGAGATGCTTTTTGTGGTGATATTAAAAATCACCAAAGGGGGGAATTGATGGAGCAGGGGAAAATACAAAATTTTTGTACCAACTTCGAAGTTAATGACCTCATAACCTTAAAATTACCAGTTGGTTGAGTGAGTGTACTAATCAACCAATGCACCTTTAATTAGACACTACACGTGGGAAAACTAACTGGCATATGCAAAAATCTAATTTATTTACAAATGTGAAATTAAATTAACATAGGTTTGTGTTTCGTGTAGAAAATAGAAGTAAAATTGCATGTATTTCGTTTGTAGTGCAATATATTGTGGCAAAAAATGCAGATGGTAACTAAAATGGCTTTCAATATCGCTTATGCTAGGTAACACCTAACACGGGTCATTAGAATGGCGGGTGGTAATCAGAAGGGCTTATTTTCTATGTCTAATTTTCTGCTCTCTTGTTTTCATATTAGTTCCGTTCAGGCCTGCTAGGCCTTGCTGAGAAAATGGCCGCTGCCGAGAGATGTGATTACGTGTAACAAAGATGGCCCCTGCGCATGAGCAGAATGGAAGTTACAGTCACGAGTGTGTCCTACGCCTGGAGTGAGAGATGACAAGGCCGCACTGACCTAGGACAAGAGTGGTTGCCAAAATCTTTCTGAACAAAAGCCTGGGAACTGATGATAGACTCGAACTGCAGAAGATGATCTTATTCATTAATAATAGCAGTTGTTACAAATATTGGGATTCTGTCAAGTCATGAGAGTGGTGCAAAAAACGTATTATTTACAGAGCCGGTTTAGGCAAGGAGGACAATGAGATGACCATCACTACCCCTCCAATGGACCAATAAGAATGAATACAGCCCCTAAAAAGTTAAAATTTTGGGTATAGCAAGTTAGTGAAAGGGTATAAAATGTGGTGCTTATGATGACGTGGTGGCACTTGCTGTTTCTTCTATTCAACACGACACGCTGTCTGTTGAGACGATTTTTTACCCTTCCTGATGCTGAAAAAACTTTGACTAATCTTGAACCTTGAACTTTGATGGGGAAAAGGAACGAGACCATCGCAGGATTCTATCCTGGGACGGAATATGTCCGAGGAGGTTAGAGGGACAGTCAGTCAGTTTGGGACCCTATTCTGTGATCTGCGGTTCATGCTCTGGTGAACCATTCTCATCATCGCCGTAAGGCCAAGGGTAATGAATATTTTCTGTTTCTATTTAAATCTTTACTTGAAATACTTATGAAATTAATGTTTATTATTTTGTCTAATAAATTTTACTTATTCAATGAATCTAGATAAAATGTCATGCTAACTCAAACTGACTTTTTGGTTATTAAAATAAAGGTTAATGATCTATAAAAGTTAAAGGTTTAATTGTGATTGAGCTGGACTTAATCGCCATCAACTGATTCCTACTAGTTGGTCCATCGACCCGAAATAGCGGAGTAACTTGATGTTAAAACCGGAAAATTCTAGAGTTAAATGTATATAATGTATATAGTTATTATTTAGGGAAATAATAGTATTAAGGTACCCCGTGTGTCTTGCAGCTCGCCAGCTTGTCACTTATCCGGAAAACCTGAGTGAGTGTGTGTTTTTCGGTGTTATGGGCCCCACCGATGAATAAGTGGTGTAAGAGTTTTTCTGGGTCTGGTGACGTTTAGAAAGGGTTTGTTTTAGCCGCGCTGCATCACAGCATTACCTTGCATCAAAGAAAAGTACATCTGGGCCTCAATCTCACCCAATCTCACTCATTATCTGTCACTTGACACTCATTCATTTTCACGCACACACACATGCTTACACATACAGAAGCATTTTCTCACACATATGCACGCTCTCTATCACTTAAACATTCTCTCATACGAAAGCATGTATACTACATACATTTAAAACCAATTTTATTTACCATAGCTACCACCATAGGTCCTAAGTGTGCTCCTGTTTTTATTACACCAATAGTGATTAATAAAATATTACAAGTATTATTAGTATAATCAAAAACAAGCAGACAATAAGGAATGCAGAGCTGTGTGTTTTCTTGGCACTAGTTTTGCCACCCCTGAGGCCAGGGATCGCAAAGGCAGTGCCAGGGGTCGCGAGGAAAAAGCCAGGGGTCACATCTGTGACCCCTGGCAACCCCTAAATGACTTCCATGCATAGAATCTAGCCTCAGTCCGTTTACACTCATAGCTTCCTCCATATCCTCAACATTTGAGGTAGGACTCAGTTGGGTTGTACGCATACCATCACCTCTCAAGGGTTTCTTTATCTGTTGAGGGGAACAACCTTTACAACGCAACTTTTACAACGCACTACACTTACAATGCATTTTGTACAACGCAAAATCCATTGCAACGCATTCCATTACAAAGCATGACACTACAACGCATTTTTAAAAACTACCTTTACAACGCATTCCATTACAACGCATACTACCTTTACAACGCATACCATTACAACGCATTATAGTACACTACACTATCCAACACTTACCCTACTGTTGCACCCCCTGGAGTTAGAATAGTAATTTTTACCCCTATACTATCCAACACTTACCCTACTGTTGCACCCCCTGGAGTTAGAATAGTAATTTTTACCCCTATACTATCCAACACTTACCCTACTGTTGCACCCCCTGGAGTTAGAATAGTAATTTTTACCCCTATACTATCCAGCACTTACCCTACTGTTGCACCCCCTGGAGTTAGAATAGTAATTTTTACCCCTATACTATCCAACACTTACCCTACTGTTGCACCCCCTGGAGTTAGAATAGTAATTTTTACCCCTATACTATCCAACACTTACCCTACTGTTGCACCCCCTGGAGTTAGAATAGTAATTTTTACCCCTATACTATCCAACACTTTCCCTACTGTTGCACCCCCTGGAGTTAGAATAGTAATTTTTACCCATATACTATCCAACACTTACCCTACTGTTGCACCCCCTGGAGTTAGAATAGTAATTTTTACCCCTATACTATCCAACACTTACCCTACTGTTGCACCCCCTGGAGTTAGAATAGTAATTTTTACCCCTATACTATCCAACACTTACCCTACTGTTGCACCCCCTGGAGTTAGAATAGTAATTTTTACCCCTATACTATCCAACACTTACTCTACTGTTGCACCCCCTGGAGTTAGAAAAGTAATTTTTACCCCTATACTATCTAATACTTACCTTAAATGCAATTTAATATTATGAGTTGTAATGGTATGTGTTGTAAAGGTAGTATGCGTTGTAATGGAATGCGTTGTAAAGGTAGTTTTTAAAAATGCGTTGTAGTGTCATGCGTTGTAATGCAATGCGTTGTAATGGATTTTGCGTTGTAAAAAATGCGTTGTATGTGCATGCGTTGTAAAAGTGTGCGTTGTAACGACATACATCCTCTGTTGGAAATGTGGCTTTTTCATTTCTTTGCTGATACCTCATCCTTCACCAAACTGGATAATGTCCTTCAATCTAATTTGGCTTTCTGTGTCCATATAAGTGTATGGTATTGGTAATCTTCTAAAAATCTGTTTCAAATCTGGGACTTCATGCTCGCATAATACTCTCATTCTTTTGCTCACAGAAACTTGGCTGAAATCATTCTCAAATCCAAACATGGCGGCTGCTGTCCCAAAAGACTGTTCTCTAACTCATGTTGATAGACCTAACAGTAGTGGAGGAGATCTAGCCATCGTTCAATGGTCTTCTCTTCAGTGTGATGCCTTTACCACTGCGTCGCTCCCGTGGAATGAATACATGGTGTTCACCTTTGAAATTAATCCTATATCCTTTCTCTGGAGCTCTCAACTACTGCTCTCCAGGCAATCAAAAGGGTTTTAGTTCACAGCTGTCTCCATTAATTTAGAAAGCAGCCACTCTCTTAATCATTGGAGGCCTACATTTTCAGCTAGATAAACTAGATGATGCTAAACCCTGCCCTTTTCTGCAAGACCTTCAGATGCTTAGTCTTTTACAGATGCCACCCATTCTGTGGGCCATTTACTTGACCTTTTATTTAACAATATTCAAAACATCACCACCACTTTACTTCTTCATTGGCTGTGATCTGATGATTTTGATGTGTTTTTCAGCTGCTCTCTTTCAACGAGCACCGCCATGTCTAAAACCTCTAAAATCATTTTTTTACTACACGTTCATGGATACAGCTCTCCTCTGAAACATTTCTCAAGGCTTTAGAGGACACACCAATGAATGATGATCCAGTGGTCTCTAAAGCCGTTGACAACTTCCATACCTAGATTTCTGAAGCACTGGACAAAATCTTGCCCCTAGATACCAGACTCTGGCATCTCATATGACGTTATTGATGCCATGGTACACAGAAGAACTCCACTCTCCAAAAAGGCATTGTAAAGGTTTGGAGTGCAAATGGAGAATTTCTTACTCATTAAAGGAAAAACTAATATATAGGGGGAAGCCATTAAAGACTACCATTGCCTCATTGGAGAAGCGCAACAGAACCTTGGAGGATATTCTCAAGAACGTGTGATAACTACCGCAAAAGTAGCTTATCGCAACCCTTCACATCGCAGTCTATCGCGGGAAAATAACTCCGTGTTAACGTGGTATTCTCAAGCCGGCGTCACCATGCGATAGTCCCACGATAACGTGTCAAATGAACGTGCTAAAATCAACGCAACGCCGCAAAAACGTGAAACACAAAAGCAAAAATAGTAGCGATGACGCCAATCACGATACAAAAATCAGCGAAAACCAGCCACAGGCCTGCAAATCCCCACGTGTCATGCGGGAAAATGCACTATAAAAGCAACAAAAAAAAGGGAGAAAAAAAGAAACTGCGTAGCACCATGGATGCACCCGGACCGAGTGCAGAGGCCAACAAGAAGCCCACAAACCCCACAGACCACCAGCAAGGAACCTCGGGGTCGGGGAAGGGCAAGGAGAAGAGGAAGAGGAAAACGGGGTGCTGTCTGCCGGAAAACCAGATCAGAGTCACGGAGGTGACAGAACACTACCATCAACTGAATGCCAATTTGACAAACGTGAATGCAGTTGGAGTGTCGAGGAGGAAAGTGGAGGAGGCCAAGAGGCGCTGGCATGATGTGAAAAGCCAAACCAAGCCTAACCCGCTGCCAACAGGAAGGCAGCAATGGCGACAGGAGGTGGGAGTTGTGCGCCAATGGAGGAGCTGGAGCAAACGGAGGCCACAGTCATCAGTGTGGAGACGGTGCAAGGAGTCGGGAGAAAGGACACAGCATGATAGGACCTGACACAACATCAACAGGGTGAGCAACGACCAGGGACTGGGGGGACGGGGAAAGATGGGCACAATGGCACACATGCACAACAATATGTAGCACACTGCACATCCACAAAGACCCAGGATCATGTCCCTGATCCCCGTGGCACACTGCAGCACACACACATAGCAATCACAGCACATCCAACGACAATGTGGTACAAAGTGCAACACCGACATTGCAGAACAGAGGACACGACTGGGTCTGCCCATGCGCAGAAACAGGCTAATCAATCAAACATAGCAGGAAACTGTGAGATTGAAATGTACGTGTACAAGCTCACATCCGTCATGTAGTCCAAATGTCCACTGTCCCGCCTCAAATTTCAGCACCTTCCAAACAGTCACAATGTACATTGTCATACAGTCTGCATGTAAACAAGAACAATGCGCCAACATACATGTCAACACAATGTCAACATGCATCTCCTTTTTACATTGCAGAGGGACAAGCAACACCTCCAGCAGAGCAGACCAGACAACTCATCAGTGATGCCGGAGAGGACCACCACACCTCCGACACCGACACCCTACAACAGCTCATGGACATCTTAGGCAACCCACCCCCAAGGAGCAGGGCAGTCAAGCTACATAGAGGAGACCCCAGCCCCTGCACAGACCACATAGCAGGAAGCATCCGCCACCACGGCTGGCTCCCAACACTCCACCGAGGCACACATCGCATTCCAATGCCAGGTGTCAGAATGTCAAAAGGAAGTGGCCGAACAGGTGCGGGTGGGGTCAGAGCTCATGGAAGCCGAACCGGACCACATACGTGGGTGTCTAAGTCCCATCAGGGACCACCTACACCCCACAAAGGAGACCTACACTGCGACAGAGACACATGCATTTGCATATGTCCTGTAATGACCCACGCCCAGAGCCCCGGAATTATCATTCACACACCCACGCTGGACCTCCGTACGATGGCCCAGTCCACTCCTCTTACGTATTGAGTGGGTGACGACAAAGCTACATGTCCGAGGTCTTACCCGCTGCCAGTGGGGACATGGTTGCATCCGCTGTACACAGCACAATGTAATGTTTTAGGGCCCGGGGCCCCCATGCATTCATTATGACCACATGGACACACGCACATAGTTTGAGGGACTGGCTATAGGCACGTGCACCCTGCCCCTTTATTGGCAGGGTCACATGTACAGTGACGCATGTGCTGGATGTGTGTGGGGTGAGTGTAAGCCAGCCCGCAAGGAGTGGTTGGTGCTGACAACAACTACAACAGTGAACACTATTAAAATGGAAACAGAAAACACCAGCATTACAGAGACAACTGCGGAGCATCATGGCGGTAGCCGGAGCAAGTACAGAGGTCACCCAATGAGCAAACAGAAGTGTCCATGAGCTGTGGTGCACTGAGTTAGTGGCACCTGTAGTGCTGAGCAGGGTATCAGGTAGATGATGGCATCCATGACAGGTGTGAGCAACTCTGATGGTCTGGCTTTTTTATGTTTGGAGCTGGTCCTGGCAGTGGTGGCATGTGCATCCTGCGGGGATGCGACATCCGGACAGGTCAGGACTCGAATCGATATGTGAGCCCAGGTGGACCGCAGTTGAGGCCGGAGCCAGCAGACAATGCAGGGCCACAGACACATGGCCTTGATGGCCCCCAGTCCATCGACCCACAGGCCATCGAATATGCTATCAGACAGGGCCCATGACTTGAGCTGCACAGAGTCAGTGGCCCCGGATGCACTGCGGCCGGCACAGGCACACCGCCACGGGACGGTGACTGGTGGTGCAGTGAGATGGGGCAACGCGAGCCGAGGGGGTCCTCATCGATGTCCGAGCTGAATGTGGCGGTGGGTTGCGGAGGACAGTGGAAGGTGTCCTCCAGGGTATGATGCAGAGGGCAGAAGCCGTCCCGAAGCAGCAAATGGAGGAGTGGAATGCTACATCCTCGTTTTTGCCACCAAGTCACTATCACTGACATGATGATGAAGACAACCCCCAATCCATAGACTCAGTCACCACCAAAGTTCAACCAAAAAGTGTCCATGGATGTCAAGGAACAGACTTAGTACCACCGGAGCTGAAAGGGGATGCAGTCTGCAATGAGGCCTGTACAATGATATCAAATCTGCCATTAATGAATCAAGCTTGAGTTCTAAAAGTGTGACCTACTCGACCACAGTGTAGGCCCGAGGCAGCGGTCAGCGCGAGCCAACCACTGTTCAGCGAGCTCCTCCTAGTACTCTAACACACGACGTTGAAATAACTTGTGGTTGACGTAGGTAGAAGCACTAGAGCTGAGCGGGTGTTCAGTCAGCGACGATGGCGTGTCCTGCCTGGTACGGACTGGATTGGATTGGTGTGAGGCCTGCTGGACCACAGTGTAGACCAAAGGCAGCGGTCAGCAGGGGCCCACAAGCACGTGTCGTCGGCTTACGAAGCACAGAGTTAGTGACACCAGGGCAGTTGTTGGTAGTGCTCGAATACCTCCGTAATGATGATCCTTTTTTCTTCCTGACTGAAACGCGTCTTCCTCTTACACCTCTCCATGCGTGCAATGTTATGAACTCTGCCATGATGAAATCAAGACTCAGTTCCAAATGTGTGACCTACTCAAGCACAGTGTGTGCCGAGGGCAGTAGTCCCCGAGGGCCCATGGACACTTGTGAGTGGAATGCTATGCACAGACTTGGTGGCACCACATCAAAGGGATATAGTGACATAAAATCAGCCATGAATATGTACTCTGCCATAGTGTAATCAAGACTCAGTTCCAAATGTGTGACCTACTTGTCCGCTGTGTATGCCGGAGTACGTCAACGAGAAAGGAGGACTGCGGACCTTGCTCGAGGAGGCCATGATGGTCTGAGCAGGCTGCAAAGGTTGCGGGCCTCGGGCTTGGAGGTTGCATAGGCACGTGGTGGGCCCTCTTTGACACACGCCAGTGTCGGGAGTTGAGCAGTGAGGCCTGGGTCCGCAGGAACGGGCAGGACGGGTTCGGGGACCAGAGGCCCGGGGTACGGTTCTCTGCATGTGCCGTCAAACGTTCACAGGAAAGTCCATCACTTTTTCAGCCACCAAAGACTGGATCAACTTCCCCCTCACTTGCGGTGAATCAAGGACCATTCTGCTGTAAAAAAAAAATTGATCAATACCTGACTGTTTCAAACACTCTAATCTCCTCTTTGGCCTCTTCCTGGTCAGAGTTGCAGCACCAGGATGCCCTTAGGAGGGCAGGACATGCGCTCTGCAAATAAACAAAGAAATTACATAGGGCTGAAAAAGCTACTTCTGCACAATTGCAGCTGCATCCTGAGAAACTTGTTCCTGGGGTCCACCGCAGTCAGGGGTTACTGTGGCTAGTGTATAATTGGTGTCCGGGTGCAATTGGATTGGACCCAATTAAATTGCTACTTCTTAGCAACTGATTTTCTCATGATAAGCAGTCCAATTCTTGCTCCAGGAGGTGATGTGAGGTTAGACAACCAGAACACACGTTGCTACCTATGACAACTAATTGTCTAATCAGTAATTTTCTTTATAAAAGAGAAGTACTTTAATAATTAAGAATCATAAACTCTACATAAAACAATGATTAGCAGAGAACACCAGATATCCCTGGCTCCTTCCGTAGATATTGTGCCTAAACTTTTTTTTGTTATTTGATGTGTTCACAAATATGGAACTTGTGACTGCCAACAGCTACACAGACTAAAGAGCAATCATTGTTAAAGAATGGAGGAAGCTGTAGTACCAATTGTTTGTCCTGCAAGGATACACTTCACACTGCAAAAGTTCTTAAGGCTACATTTCAAAGGGTAAATGTATCAGTTCCGTGTTGAAGAGTTTTAAAGGAATTTAGGGCCGTATTATCAAGGACGGCGTTAAAATTATCGCCTCTTTAGCGGCAGGAAACTGCCGCTAAAGCGGCGATAATGGGCTTGATAATATGCCCTTGTGAATTCCCATAGGAGCCCAGGTTCACACCGGAACATGGGCTTCTATGGGAATTCACAAGGGCATATTATCAAGCCCATTATCGATGCTTTAGCGACAGTTTCCTGCAGCTAAAGCGGCGATAATTTTAACGCCGTCCTTGATAATATGGCCCTTAGTTTCAATCACACGTAGAGGACTTTGGGTGCATCCCCTGCAAAACCTGGCCTGAATCTTCCAGACGGCCCACACATCCCCATCCCAACTGACAAAGCACCCACCCTGCGCGGCAAATCAAAACAAAGGGGCAGATTTATGTTAACTGGCGCATCCCTGCATATCAGCAGGGATGCGCCAATTATTATGCGCCACAGCTGCGCCACCACCTGCCCTGGAACGCCTACATGTGGCGCAGGGCTTTACAACGTGACGCATCTCCCAGATGTGTCACGTTGTAAATACCCCGCACCATGGCGCAGGATTTGCGCCGCTGCTGCGTCACAAAAGTGACGCAACGGCGGCACAAAAGTGGCGCAAGTGCAACATAAATCTGCCCCAAAGGCTTTTGGATGCATCACATGGGTGTTCGACAGAGGCGCAACTAGAGCCAAATTTCGGGGGGGGGGCTGAGTAAATATTTCGGGGGGGGGCTGAACTTTAAGCAATAGACAGAGTGGAGCTGCAGGGGCTCTTAGAAGGGGTGAAACAACAGCAAGGCCTCATTAACATGCAAATGGTCTTTTAAAGACCTGTGAAGTGCTCGGGTGCGGCTGCTTTTTTGCCCGGGAAGGTGTCTCATTCCGGGCTGCCGCGCACGACGGGGGGGGGCTGAAGCCCTTTGAGTCCAATGGGTGTTGCGCGCCTGGTGTTCGATAACGTTGCCAGTGCAGGGCACAGTCAGCTGAAATTATGTTACCTCTTATTCAGAAGATAACAGTATGTGGACCATTTATTAGGGGTGTGCGGAACTCGCATAGTTCCACTCACCGGAACTCCGTGGAGTTACATAAAAACTCGGAAGGGTTCTACAGAGTTCCGACAACGGGTGGAAACATGTACATCATTCTGCTCTTGCTGCAATTCAGCACCAATAGTGTGTGCAGCGCTGAAAAATCTGCGCAAATGGCACTATGCTGTGCGCAGGAGTGCACAAATATTCAAGTTGATTTTGCTACCGCTTGAAAAGAAAATCTACTTGAGCGTGCGAAAATCTACCGGGGAAGCAGACCCCTGACCATGACCACTCGCAATCGCTCGCAACCACCCACATTAGGAACAAGCACTAGGGGCCACCAAATCTCAATTTCCAGCTTGTATATCTGGAGCCTCGCAGGAAATCAAATGGACACATGTCGATTGACAGAATTTGGCCAGAACTCATGATGCGGAGTAGCCAAATTCTGCCAATCCCGCAGGCGGAATGAAACCCCTGCTATTTATCTGCACAGAGTTGTATGTGCAAAAGGAACAACGCGTTTCAGCAGTCAGCCTTTGTCAAGTATATATATATATTTATACACACAAAAGATAGTTTTTGTCTTCTTAAAAAGACAACCTGCCTGCTTATGTTATTTGTTTGAGTGATTCATGTGCTGACAACTATGGCTACATCTTAATAATTATCTACTGCGTTAGTAGTAGCTGTTATCCATGAAGAAACTGTTGGGCTGCATGCAGCAAAAAACCAAGACACTAGCCAGTGAGACTAACTTCTCTACACTCACATCTTTTGCTCTCCCCTGCAGCCCTACCCACTGTATATCAGGCTTCACGCCAAGTGGTGGTTCTACAGAAAATGTTGTTTACCCCAGACTAGTGTGAGAATTAACCCACGTTTACATGTATTGCCATAACAGAGCTGGTTGGCAAGATTAATGTTTCCACCGTGGCCCCTCTCCTAATCCACCGCCATGTGGAGGATTTAAGCTGTTGTTGTTTCTGCCTTCATCAGCTGAACATAAGCTGCAAATGACCAGAAGATTGCCATTACGAACTGATTTCACTACATGGAGCCCTCACCGTCCGTGCTCTGCAATAGAAGCCAACATTTATAGAGATAAGGCACCCACCTTTAGGTAAACAGATACGACTACAAGCCAGAGAAATAGCTGGATGCCAGTAATGCAGAAAACTGCGTATAATTTAACTGACAGTTACAACACACAATGGTTTAGTAAGGCCTGATCAAAATTTGATTGACACCACTACACATGGCTTAGGGGAATAACTTATTACCCCTCTCTCTCTGTATATCATTGCGGTGGGGGTAGGAGCTCTGTGCAACAGCTAAAACTGTTTCCAGCCAGACCTAAAAACTAGGGGGCATATTATCAAGACAGGCGATAAAATTATCGCCGCTATAGCGGCAGAAAACTGCAGCTAAAACGGCGATAATGGGCTTGATAATCTGCTCTATGGAATTCCAGTTGAAGCCCATGTTAGATGTGAAGGACATCTAACATGGGCTTCAGTTGGAATTCCATAGAGCATATTATCAAGCCCATTATCGCCGTTTTAGCGGCAGATTTCTGCCGCTAAAGCGGCGATAATTTTATCGCCTGTCTTGATAATATGCCCCTAGATGCCCGAGAATTCTCAACAGTGAGACATTGAGAATGAAAAAGAACCTTTTTCAAGAAGTTGGCCCCAGTTAAGAACTTCCCTGATAGGAAAACTCCTAAAACAACACACGGTTTTCTCTTTCTGACCTCAGGAATGTGGGCCTCTGCTGTGTAGCAAACCTTCTCAATAGAGTCTCACACACTATAAGCAATATTTAGAAAGGATTCGAAGCTGCAATCTGTAGTTGCCGCATTTGAACATTAAGCCAGCTCCCTGTGGACACCTATATTAAGGGTCTCTTCAGGGAGCACGTGTGTAAAGTGTGCATGTTGAGTGTGTGGTATGGTGAGCATGGAGTGTGTCTGTGGTGCTTTATTGTGTGGGAACAGGATTCCATCTTGGATCCCCTGTGCATGGATGGTACGCTAGATAAATGATGGAGACACTTTGCCAGACAGGGATGTAGATTGTAGGAATATTCCTGACATCCTTAAAAATTCCCAGGCTTCTGTGAAATGAAGAAGAAAAGCAGATTCCCATTTGACGACCCTGCCCTCTTCCTCTTTCATTCTTTCCCTAGACGTGTTGCCCCCCACAGACTGAAAGACAGTTGTGTAGAAAGCCTCAGGCTCTTTTGCCCTTTTGATTTTGATTTCTGTGATAGGGAATTTCCAGCTTCAACCCTCCTTCCTCATGACACCGGAAGACAAAGAATGTGGCCTGGCCTGTCTGGGAGGGGTACACCAAAATGCAGGGCCGGACTGGCCGTAGCGGGCACCAGGCATTTCTCCGGTGGGCCAGAAGGGTGGGGGCCGGTTTTGTGGTCACGGGGCCAGTTTTGTCACTGGGTGAAATAGCGGCCCCCTGTTACAAAAGCAGGAGTGGTGCTTTTTGCTAGCACCCCCTGTGCCCATGGCCGGTCAAGCAGCCATCTGCCAGGGCTAATTGCTGTTCCCAGTCCGGCCCTGCCAAAATGTGAGGAACTGCCTAAAACCCAGTCCCAGTTGTGGACCAGTGGAGGACACATTGATGTCTGAGAAGCACAGATAGAATCCTATGTCAATGTGCCAAATTCTCATTGACCATTAACAGGTTTCACCCTGTAAGGTAGATGGGACCTGATTGAGTGCAGGCACAAGCAGGGGGGTAGCTTGGTCAGTAAGATTGGATTGCAACCATTTGTTTCTTATTTAGACCTCCTCTTGCACTACATGGAATGCTGATTCCCCTTGCTCTGTTCTGGCGCAGTTTGGAGGCAGACTCATTACTTTGTGTACCCCTCTTCTGTAGAGCAGATAGAGTTGTTGCTTTTCGATGACGGTTAAGCAGCAGGGGCTGACGAGGGGAGTCTCCATGGGGAGTACTCATAACATAAGTACAAGAAAGAAGGAAGCTCTCACACAAGAACGCTATCAGACGTTTGGGAGCAGCAGCCAACGGCAGGCACTGAGCGGAAAGGTTCGAGCCTTCCTTCAAAAGAGACCGCTGTCTCCACGACTCCACACCCTCCCGCCAGACTAATGAGTGTGTTGGAGGAAGGGAAACACACAGTACCCCACCAGACGGTCACTTCTGCACTTGTACAGGGCGCACTGTCTCCATCCTCCCACATTTCAGAGCATGTTACTTTACAAAAGCATCAGGAATGCTAGCAGTACACAATGCCACTCTGGCAGGCTATCTCCAAACTCCATCTTCTGCATCATCCAGTCAGCGTCATTCCAAAATGGTTCCTGATGACAGTTACTCATATAGTCCGCATTCTCCACTGACTCACGATGCCATCCACCTATTACCATTGACATGCTCTGATCATGCATGTGGAATGTAGCAAAAGGGACCGGCTGCATAGCTTCTGCACAGCATTTGGGGCGAGGCCAGTAGGCCACTTGCCGGTGCTGGGAACAGGGATAAAAATGTCAAGCTACCATGGAATCTTGCAGCTGGGTAACTCAGACTTGTATGGTGTGGATAGCAGCATTGTTAGAGGCTGGGCATGTTCTATGAGCGGGCATGGTGTAGTTTATATCAGACAGTGGGGCTGTGCCTCTCAGCGGGTATAGTGAGGGCAGCAGCAACGCTATCAGCACATAGGTTGGCTGCTCAGGATAGCTGGAGCGTGGATGGCAGTGGAGTGGACAAGCTTATATGGGCAGGTGTGGTATGGATGGCGGTCGCGTTTGCAGCGTGTAGGCCTTATCCACTGAGCAGGTATGGTGTAGTGTAAGCAGAGTTCAGGCTGTTATTCTCAGCTGGTATGTTGCTGATGACATAGAAGAGAGGGTATGAGCCGTTGAACTCGCATGATGTGGCTGTCATGGCACGATGGGATATGTGCCTTTGAACAGGCAGCTTACCAAGTACCAAGCATCATGGGCTACTATAACACATTTTAGTGCTGGTGTCCGCATCACCGCACTAAAATGGTATTGTCACACATTATCTTGAAGCTAGCTCCTCGAGTGTCAGCCTGGTCCAAGGCCCAAGGGAGGTGGGTTGCTATGGAAATCTGTTACACAGTAACTTTAAAAGTGCCTGTCTCCCGTCCTCTACTCTCCTCAGGGCAAGAAATTGCAACATAGTGACATTAAAAGTAGCTGTCTGCCCTTCTCCTCTCCTGGTTTCATGATGCATTTGGAGTTTCCTGCACTGGCCTCGCCACAGCTCTGTGCTGGATCACTACATTATTCATCACTGATATATCAAAACTCTGTTAAAGCAATTTGCAATATTTGATATTTTTCTCTCCGCGGATGGGAAACGTTATTTAATCCATGTTCCTTCTCCATTGTAAATGCCAACTCCTATGAGTCATAATGGGGAAATCCTTGACACAGCTGCCAAAGTGCCCTGTCTCAAGTAACTGACACCTTCGGCCAGAGTGCTGATGAGTTACTGAGGCCTTTCTAGACATTACAATGCACAAAACGGTAATTTATCTCATTAAATGAATGTAACTGGTTTGTGTTTACTTGTGTTTACTTGCCATACACAAAAAAGTGTCATACATAAAGCCTTAAAGTGCCGCACATAAGAACACTAAAATCCTGAAAATGTCCTACATAGACAAAATGAGAACTTGACAGGTATGCGCAGGTATGGTGTGGATAGAAGCAGTTTATAGTTTGGCCCCTTTGGGCTGTTAAGATGTGTGTGAAAGCAGACCACGAGCCTGCTCCTTCGAGCAGGCATTTTGTGAATAACAACAGAGAGAGGCTTGTACCTTTGATCACCCTTTGGGTTGTTGGCCTCGGAGAGCGGGTTCATTTGAGCAGGGATGCTGCGTATCACAGCAGCGAGCCTGTCTCTTTCTTTGAGCAGGTGTGGTGTGGATGACAGCAGAGGTGCCTGTCCTTTTTAGGTCTCGCCTGGCTATCGCGTAAGCGATCGCTCAGCGAGACTTCTGTAGGGGCTTCCGAAAATGCTCCCAAAGGCTTCCCAGGCAGATCGGGTGGCGGTTACGCGCACAACCACGCGCATTCCATTTGCCACCAGCTACTTCCTGCGTGTGCGCCGCCTTACGCATTCAGAGAGATTTAGTAAGGGACACAAGACCTTAGGAATGCGGTTTATGGCCAGTGCATGTGAGGCATTCAAGCGCGAAGCTGACATCTGGAATCGGACTTGACAGCAGCAGACTGCTTTCGCCAGCACGCGCTCGGCCTCATTTCCTGCACCCCCTATTACAACAATTAACTTTCGTTATAACTCACACCCCATATGCTCGTTCCCTCCCACCCTTCCTTTGATGTCCGATTTTCTTGTTGTTTACAAACCACGCCGCACACTGCTGCACGCCGCACACTGCTGCACGCCGCACACTGCTGCACGCCGCACACTACTGCACGCCACACACTGCTGCGCACACTGCTGCATTACACACTGCTGCATTACACACTGCTGCACGCCACACACTGCTGTACACCGCACACTGCTGCACGTCTCACACTGCTACACGAAACACTGCTGCACGCCTCACACTGCTGCACGCCTCACACTGCTGCACGCCACACACTCCTGCACGCCTCACACTGCTGCATGCCTCACATTGCTGCACGCCTCACACTGCTGCACGCCGCACACTGCTGCACGCGGCACACTGCTACACGCCACACACTGCTGCACGCCACACACTGCTGCACTCCACACACTGTTGCATGCCGCTGCTCGCCACACACTGCTGCACGCCACACACTGCTGCACGCCGCACACTGCTGCATGCCGCACACTGCTGCACGCCGCACACTGCTGCACGCCGCACACTGCTACACGAAACACTGCTCCACACCACACACTGCTGCACGCCATACACTGCTGCACGCCACACACTGGTGCACGCCACACACTGCTGCACGCCGCACAATGCTATACGAAACACTGCTGCATGCCACACACTGCTGCACGCCGCACACTGCTGCACACTGCTGCACACTGCTGCATTACTCACTACTGCATGCTGCACAACACTGCTGCACGCAGCACACAGCTGCACGCAGCACACTGCTGCACGCCGCACACTGCTGCATGCCGCTGCACGCCACACAGCGCTGCACGCCTCACACTGCTACACGAAACACTGCTGCACGCCACACACTGCTGCACGCCGCACAATGCTGCACGCCACACACTGCTGCACACCGCACACTGCTGCATGCCGCACACTATCGCACGCCACACACTGCTGCGCACACTGCTGCATTACACACTGCTGCATTACACACTGCTGCATTACACACTGCTGCACGCCGCACACTGCTACACGAAACACTGCTGCACACCACACACTGCTGCACGCCATACACTGCTGCACGACACACACTGCTGCATGCCACACACTGCTGCACGCCGCACAATGCTATACGAAACACTGCTGCACGCCACACACTGCTGCACGCTGCACACTGCTGCACGCCGCACACTGCTGCACGCCGCACACTGCTGCACACCACACACTGCTGCACACTCCTGCATTACTCACTGTTGCATGCTGCACAACACTGCTGCACACAGCACACTGCTGCACGCAGCACACTGCTGCACGCCGCACACTGCTGCACGCCTCACACTGCTGCACGCCGCTGCACGACACACAGTGCTGCATGCCTCACACTGCTAAACGAAACACTGCTGCACGGCGCACACTGCTGCACACCACAAACTGCTGCACGCCGCTCACTGCTGCATGCCGCACACTATCGCACGCCACACACTGCTGCGCACACTGCTGCATTACACACTGCTGCATTACACACTGCTGCATTACACACTGCTGCACGCCGCACACTGCTGCACGAAACAATGCTGCACGCCTCACACTGCTGCACGCCTTACACTGCTGCACGCCTCACACTGCTGCACGCCACACACTGCTGCACGCCACACACTGCTGCACACCTCACACTGCTGCACGCCTCACACTGCTGCACGCCTCACACTGCTGCATGCCTCACACTGCTGCACGCCGCACACTGCTGCACGCCTCACACAGCTGCACGCCGCACACTGCTGCATGCCACACACTGCTGCATGCTGCTGTGACCCACACACTGCTGCATGCCGCTGCACGACACACACTGCTGCACTCCACACACTGCTGCACGCCGCACACTGCTGCATGCCACACACTGCTGCACACCACACACTGCTGCATGCCACACACTGCTGCACGCCGCACACTGCTACACGCTGCACAATGCTACACGAAACACTGCTGCACGGCACACACTGCTGCACGGCACACACTGCTGCACGCCGCACACTGCTGCACGCCACACACTGCTGCACACTGCTGCATTACTCACTGCTGCATGCTGCATGACACTGCTGCACGCAGCACACTGCTGCACACCGCACACTGCTGCACACCGCTGCACGCCACACAGAGCTGCATGCCTCACACTGATACACGAAACACTGCTGCACGCCACACACGCCGCACACTGCTGCACGCCACACACTGCTGCACACCACACACTGCTGCACGCAGCACACTGCTGCACGCCTCACGCTGCTGCACACATCACACTGCTGCACGCCGCACACTACCGCACGCCACACACTGCTGTGCATACTGCTGCATTACACACTGCTGCATTACACACTGCTGCACGCCACACACTGCTGCACGCCGCACACTGCTGCATGCCGCACACTGCTGCACGCCTCACACTGCTACACGAAACACTGCTGCACGCCTCACACTGCTGCACGCCTCACACTGCTGCACGCCTCACTGCTGCATGCCTCACACTGCTGCACGCCTCACTCTGCTGCACGCCTCACACTGCTGCACACTGCACACTGCTGCACGCCGCACACTGCTGCACGCCGCACACTGCTACATGCCACACACTGCTGCATGCCACACACTGCTGCATTACACACTGCTGCACGCCGCACACTGCTGCACGCCGCACACTGCTGCATGCCGCACACTGCTGCACACCTCACACTGCTACACGAAACACTGCTGTATACCTCACACTGCTGCACGCCTCACACTGCTGCACGCCTCACTGCTGCATGCCTCACACTGCTGCACGCCACACACTGCTGCACGCCACATACTGCTGCACGCCACACACTGCTGCACGCCGCACAATGCTACACGAAACACTGCTGCACGCCACACACTGCTGCACGGCACACACTGCTGCACGCCGCACACTGCTGCACGCCACACACTGCTGCACACTGCTGCATTACTCACTGCTGCATGCTGCACACTGCTGCACGCCGCACACTGCTGCACGCCGCACACTGCTGCATGCCGCACACTGCTGCACACCACACACTGCTGCACGCCACACACTGCTGCACGCCACACACTGCTGCACGCCGCACACTGCTGCACGCGCACACTGCTGCACGCCGCACACTGTAGCACACCACACACTGCTGCACACTGCTACATTACTCACTGCTGCATGCTGCACGACACTGCTGCATGCAGCACACTGCTGCACGTCTTACACTGCTGCACGTCACACAGTGCTGCATGCTTCACACTGCTACACAACACACTGCTGCACGCCGCACACTGCTGCACGCCGCACACTGCTGCACGCCTCACACTGCTGCACGCCGCACGCCGCACACTGCTGCCCGCCACACACTGCTGCACTCCACACACTGCTGCACGCCGCACACTGCTGCACTCCACACACTGCTTTTATGCGAGTTTATGCTACTGACATTGTAAATGACAATGCCTTTTATTTATTTTAAAACCAAAACATAAATAAAAGGCATTGTAATTTTACAATGCCAAGAGCTCAAACTCTTATAAATGCGAGACCTATTGCATTGCAAATGCTTGTTATCAGCTTTGGTGTGGTTGGCAGCAGAAAGTGGGCCTGTTCCTTTGAGCAGGTGTGATTTGAACAAGGGTGGTGTGGATCCCAGAAAAGAGCGGGCCTGTTTCTTTGAACTGGTGTGGTATTCATCTCAGCGGAAAATGTACTTGTTTGTTGGTTTGAGCAGGTGTGGTGCGATTGGCAGCAGAGAGGGGACAGTTCGCTTGAGCAGGAATGGTGCTTATCACAGCAGGGAGTGTGTCTGTTTCTTTGAGCAGGTGTGGTGTGGTTGGCAGCAGAGGCGGCCTGTTCCTTTAAGCAGGAATGGTGCACACCACAGCAGGAGTCTGCCTGTTCCTTTATGCAGGTGTCACGTGGTTGGCAGCAGAGTGGAACTTTTCAATCGGGCAGGCATGATGTGAATCACAGTTGAGAGCGTCCCTGTTCCCATGAGCAGGCGTAGTGAGGATCACAGTAGATAGAGAATGCGCCTGTTCCCATGAGCAGGTGTGGTGTGGATGACAGCAGAGAGGTGCCTGTTCTTTTGCAGGTGTTTTGTGCTTGGCAGCAGGGAGCCGGCCTGTTCCTTTAGGCAGGCGTGGTGTGGATCACAGTACAGCACGGGCCCGATCCTCTGAGCAGACATGGTGTGGTTGGCAGCAGTGTTCGGGGAGTGTCAGCCTGCCTCTCTCAGAGAGCACCCTCTGATTGGCTGCGCACTCACGCTGCTCCTTTTGGCACGCGGCACAGGTGCTTTGGAAGAGCCATGTGTTCCCCGCGCCGCCGCTTCCGGGAATCCACGTGTCACATTTAATCATTACGCCGCCCTCCCACCAGGCCCTGCCAGAATACACGCTGCTTGCAGTCAGAGATCGAAGATCAAGGGTAAACCCATCAGATGATAAAGATAGTTCTCAGAAAGAACAGGGACTGTGTTGCAACGCGAGCTTGTGATGCTCAGCGGGAACAAGGGGCCAGAGGTAGTAAGAGCTCGGACCAGAGAAGAGCAAACAGTGTGTGGCGCCATCCCCCCGACAGGCAGAGCTCGAGAGACGCCAAAGCACCGCCGCACACACAAACCTGTACGCCTGATGCTGCTGGCCACTTTAGCAAGCTTTGGCAAAAGCAATAGGTTTGGGTTTCAACTTAAGTAGCAAAGCATGCTCTGTTCGAATATTAGGCTGGGATAGGCAGGAGAGAGAGGCTGCAGCAAGGAATAGAGAGACCTTTATTTGGCAAGTATTCGCCTCTGCAGCTCAGTACAAGCACTTGAGAGGGGGTGAAAAGATACACCCAAACGTGCAAACATGCAGTAGGTAAAAGGTGAATAATACTCCACTGGGATGAGCCAAACCAGGATGGACAAAGTCTCCAGGCAAAGGCTGAAAGAGTCTGGCGAGGGGTGTAGCCAAGAGGGCCAAATGACGGAAGCCCGTTGTCAGAGCTATGTCCGGCATCGTCCTGCAAATACAGACGACTGTGCATCATTGGAGAGACAGATTCACAGGCAACGACAGTTGAGCTCTGTGTTAAAGGTGCGTTTTTTGGCCCTGGCAGCTTACGCTCCCACGGAATGCTCCTCTGGGCCCAGAGTGGCGACTGAGGAGCAGACCAGCACGGGTAACCTAGCTGCGAGATCGATGCAGCCGAGAACTGCCGTGGCACGGCAAACCCTCCATCTACTGCTCTTCTGGTCCCTTCTCACTGGTGCACCCTGACCACCTGACCTGGGAACCACTTGGGTGGCCAATCACCAAACACCATGTCAGCAGCAAAACGGCGGTGGCTACAATTGAGAGTGCGGGTGCACAGGTTCACCACTATTGCTCCCGGCTACTCATGCTTCCCTCCTTGTGATGGGCGCTGCATAGGCAGCCCGCTCAGGTCTTAAACTGTGGAGCTCAGCACTCCCAATGAGACTCCTTAGGTGGCAGCATCTACAAGCAGCTTGACTTGAGCAACCACAAACCTGGGCACGTACAATAACAGGGCAGCAAATGGACAAGTTCACAAGCAGCATAACCGCTGCAAGCTACCTGCCATTCCAAACCCTAGTCAGATGTTTCCACTGAGCATTTGGAGCCTTCATCATTTACTGAGCTGTTCCATCTCACTCATTCTGCCCTTGAAGAAAAAATCAGTGAGGTGGGGCTGAACACTTTTCTACCCCGCCGAGATCTCTGTATATTGGTAGAGTCACTGAATTTCAGACTTGAATGACACAGTTAACTTACTCCAAGTGACCAGGTGACCATAGCTCGCCATTCGGTACGTTAAAGGGAAGCATGGAAGATTGTGGAAGACTCTGAGGACAAAGGCAATGTGAAACCTCCCCAGTATCCGTGGCTTCCCAAGGGTGTTGAAGAAGGTCGTCTAGAGCAAGTTATGGCAAATAGCTGCTTTCCCTTATCCAGTGGAGTACTTTTCACAATGCTTTGTTGTTCTAAGAGCCCACTCAGTGTTCACACAGAAGCCTCTGACCAGGATGAAAGACTGAAGGTAACCAGTCAGAAAGATGCCATTCATTTCAACCAGCACCGCATACTGATCCTTCTGGATTATACTAAACTGGTGCAGCAACAGAAAATAACTTGAAGTCATTAAATGCCTACTCAGGGGCATGGAGCTCACATACATGTTGTTCTACCTGGCTAAACTTAAAGCGCTGCATCAAGGCAAGATCTTCTTCTTTGAATTACCAGAGGCAGCGTGAGAGAAGACTGAAGAGACAGTGGGCCAGGCTACATTCAGTGACTGGAAGGGAAACCGAGGACCCTTAAGAGACCGTGGACTTGAGAGAACATACGAACATCGGAGGAGGCACAGCTTAAACCCAGAGAGTGAGTGAAACAGTGGACCGTAGTCAAGAACTCACTGCTAGGTCCTGCTCAGCTCCCTCGGATTCAACTCCATGTCTGTGCAGTGCCGCTCCTCCGTCCACAATCCCCTCAATCCTTCCCCTTGATCCGGGGCTCAGTTTCCCCACTGAGTCTAGGGATAACAGGTATTTGGCAGATTATGGCTCAGGTGCAGTTGCCACTCCTGAGGTTATTGCACTCAGACTTTACTGTTCGACCACAGGATTTAATCTTAACACACGTGGTGGTTCAGTCCTCATTGAGTCTGTGCAGCCGCCCAGCTCTCTTTCTCCCTCGTGCTCACACACTCTGTCCTGAGAGGTGGCACACCACCCAGCAGTTTATACATGCACCCTGCTACATCTTCCGGGCCTACACACTGCAGTGCGCCTGGCAGGCATGGAGTCAACAATCCTGCTTGTCATGATCCCAATTGGACCTCTAAAGGATGTTGCAGTAGTTGTGCACCTTTACAAAGTTTGCAGGGGTAGCCTCTTCTGGCTGTATAGTATGTAGGTAGATGTAGCCCTGCACAGGTATAAAGATGCAGCAACATACAGGCCGAATACTGTGGGCAGAAGCGGCTACACAGATGCAACTTGCATCTGAGCAGATGTGCCCATGCACAGACCAGTTGCTTATTTATTTTTTCTGTATTTATTTATTTGAGTTTTATATAGCGCTGGCTAGACCCGGAGGTATCAGAGTGCTTTACATAAGGAAACAGCATGTTACAAGTTACAAAAAATTCAAATTAGTTACAGCATGATTACGTAGTCAAGACAGGAGTTATTAGCGAACAAGAAAATCAAGATCCAAAAAAGACCAAGGGGAGTTGGGAGGTGTAGGAAGGTGGAATCTGACTATATGGTTGCCCTCAACTTTTTGCCTGGTATTTGGATGGTTTTTGACTAGTCTGGCTGGGATCCTGCTATCCAGGACCCCAGCCTATCTGCTTCCTCCCTAAAACTGATGTGAGTACCCTAGGTACCTTCCAATTGGATTCTGAGGACACCCCGTCAGCCCCTTGTAGATGGTACCCTAGGTACCCAGGGCATGGGTCCCTCAGAGGCCTACCAGGGGCTGCAGCACTTATTGTGCCACCCCTGGGACAGCCATACCAAATGACACCACCAGACCACTACTGTAGTCTGGGTAAGGTGGTGCTTGCACTCCTTACAGGGATATAGGTATCCTGTATCCCACTTAATACAACACATATATCCTCATAGGTCACCCCTAAAGCAGGCCTTGCTAATCCTACAAGGCAGGGTGCTGAGATATGTGTGAGGGGGGACCCTTACCTCAGAAGGGCCCCTCTGCCACCTTCGTAAAATCAAAGCTGGGTTGTTTGTAGTGTAGCCATACCATATACTCTTGACCGCATTATAAGTATATCGCGATAGCATGATAACTTGAGAATGGCTACACAGAACCATATCGTGTTTGGTGTCAAACATGTAGGAATCATACCCCCAATCCAGCCATGGGACTGAGGGCATGATTCCCCCCTGCTAGAGGGGCGATATGGGAAAAGCGGCAGAATTTAGACACCAATTTAAAAGTGCACGCGTAGTACAAAATGGATGCTACCCGCCACCCACACGACTCTGGCTGCCTGTTGCTGGTCAGAACTCCAGCCACGGCAGCTGGACAATAGGGATCCTGTTGCAGGGAGGTGTTCCCACCTCCCCAGACAGACTATGTGGATTGGAACTGGGTGGGTGCACCATAGGATGCCTTTCAGAGTTGCACGTAGGCTTCCCCAGTGCCTACATTCTGTATACACCGCCTGGAACCGGTTCAGGGGCATCCTGTCCCCTGCCCAGGCGGGAAACACACAAAGGGGAGAGGGTGTAGCCACCCTTTTCCCGCCTGACCTCTCATTGGTGGGCTCTGATCTGGACACTCCCCTAATCTTTGGATAAAGGTGAATACTGGGTCCCCAGAGCCTCAGATTATTCTTGAACTTCACAGTCTTGACCTTTGACTTGCTGCCGCACAGCTAAAGGAAGAAATCTCCCTTGGGGTAAAGGAGTTACCCCCCTGCTTGGCAGGCACCTGAAACACTGCAAGTGACCCAGTTGGAACCTCACTGCTCCTTCGGACATCGACGACTCTTTCCTACTTTGAGGTGGGTTTCCAAGCATCCCAGAGGCCAGTGAGTGTGCACAGCAAAGCTCAGCACCGTGGACCCTGTGGGTGCCGAGATCCTCAATACCCCAGGACACCAGCCACCTCTTGCATAGCACACGACCCTGACCAGTGGGGAAGTTGTGCTTTGGGCCATTATTGAGCCAGCCTCTCAGCATCATCTGTGCCAAAGATCGATGCCCTAGCCCGCTTCGGCGACCCGTGGGCGCATCTTTACGCATGCCAAATTGCTGCCTCCCGCGGTCCCTTGTCTCTCGACTTGTGGGCCCTAGCGGAGGTCAATCTTCGATTACAAGAGTTCCCCTGGTTGCTCCAGGCCTGCTCTTCAGTCTCCTTGCCGGAGACCTTGCTCAGACCTTGTGGGTCTGCACCAGTTGCTGCTTTGTGTTTCTTGCGTGGGTTGCAGATGCCAAGGCTTAGTGGATACAATCCGGACACTAACACCGCAGCGACCCTCATCCTTTGTGGGACAGTTGCCCTCCAGAAGCTGGCCTTCCTTGACGCCTCCTGGACCCCGTGGCTGACGATCCAAGCTACACCTCTTCCACCTGGACGCACCCGACATTGAAGGGCTCCTTCTCTTGAGCCCCCTGGTCACTGTGCCGTGACCCAGACTCTGTCCCCTCTGCTTTCAGGTCCTTCTCTACAAGATCTACATTTTCATCCTTAACGACAACGCTTTTGGCTAGCAGCCGTTCTTCACGTTTTGCCATTAAAAATCAGCCCGCGACCCGACATCGAAAACGACCTATGCACCCGGCTTCCCTGGGGCAGGTAACAGTGGTACCTCGGTACTCTCGTGGGTGTGGGCCCTTCAAAAGCTTAACTCTAAAGTGTTGAACTTGAACTCCTGCTAGAAGTGTTTTTCAACGTGTAAATTTCAACCGCGACATTCTCCATAGGCTTTAATAGAGATCCCGACAGTAGCTTTAGCCACTGCACCCGTCTCCCGTGGGTCCCCTTCCTCACTACCTTGGGTGGTTTCACAAGGGGCCAGCGACCCTAAATGCCCTAGGCCTTGTCTGTAGAATTGTCGTGGTTCTTATACCACTTTTTTGATATATGGTTTGGTCCCCCCCTGGGGCCCAGTGATTCCAGTGCTATTTATTGTAACTATCAATGCTTGTTTGAATTGTATCTTCGCCTCTAGCCCCATAAAGAGACTCGTGGGGTTATTCCTAGAAGGAATACATATATTTTATATATATACCTGTGTGGACTACTCTTTCATTTGGTTACTCAAGAGGTTATCTATGGTAAAACAATAAGCTTAACACTCCTTCAAGACTTAGCCTGAAGGCTGCTCTCCACAGCTACCACTAGGATAGCTTTCTTTAAAGGTTGTCTTTTAACCTATCACCTTAAGAGTCGAATTGGACTGGTACAAGGTGGCCACTATAACTAGTGACCAGCATATGCCAGGCCAACTTCTCACAGGAGGCCACAGGAAGGAGATAGCAGCGGAGAAACTGACGAGACATATGTCCGAAGTCCGGCTGGGTAGGTGACGCCCATAGCGGTGTGCCAGAGCCAATCTCCCCTATAGCTGTCGGAGCAGCTCCACCGGGAATCGGCCATGAGATTCGTGCTCAGCCAGCTTAGTGTGAGGATCAGGAAGTGACCGAAGGTCTTTGGTCCAGAGACGGCCGAGTGTAGAAGACGAGGGTAGCAGGATAGGAAAGGGAATGAGGATAGGCTGCCATGCTATAGTCAGGCAAGTTGAGTCAGATTAATCTCATGGGGGCCAACATGGGGTCAGGCAAGATATTCTGCCCCTGGTGTTCCATTCGTCCAGTCCCCAGTTTCAGGTGGGCATCTGCATCTTTCCGAGGCTCTTGTAGCTGCAGTGTTTTCAGTGTTTAATGTGTCAGGCATTAGGCCTCTGGCGGCCATCTTAGGTTCAGGCACATTATAGTTTCAGGGGTTCCCCCCCTGAGCTTATTGAGATTAAGCCCCTCTTAGAGCAATTCAGGACACATAGGGCCCACGTATCTTCCTTGTGTAAAGGTGCCCATCCGATCGCTTGTGCAACCCATCGTGGGTAAGGGCTTCACTCGGGTCGCCATTTTGAGGTCAGGCGTGCCATGTCGAAGTTTAATGATAATCAAAAAGGCCCCCCAGTGATAGGGCAGTCAAAGCGCCCCCCAATGTCCCCCGGTCCCCGCTCACCGTGATAAGCCGCTTCCGTTCTTCACTCACCGGTTCAGGGCATGATCAGGAGCTTTCAGAGCTTGCGGATGAAGATCTGACCCCCGAGTGCCATATTGCCAATATAAGGCACACTGCCTGAGAGGTTCCGGGGATTATTAGGCATAAGCAGCCTACCTGGGTCCCTGTGTGGGCTCGATCCCGAGGGAAACGCAGGAGGACCGATGCAGCGTCTATGTGGCAGCGGGGCGCTCGGCCGAGCTTCACCCGCTTCGTTGTGCTTCCGTTGCACCCGCGATCCTGCGGGCTTGTTGGTCACTCTTCACTACCAGGTGATCGTGGTCCCCTATGGTCGCCAGGGGATCCTTCTTGGCGCTGGTGAGGGGCAGATGCGTTTGTAGGGATGTGGCCTCAATGAGTGCCCCAAACATCCTAGAGCCTGGACTGGTGGGACTTCTCAAGGCGGGAGCAGCTCAAGGCAGACATCTTAGGGTCAGACTGTGTGCTCCGGTGACTCACCGAACTAAGAGTGTCCTCAAGTCCTCCCAGGACCTTTCAAAATGCCTCAATATTCTTCTCTTGTCCCTTCAGCAGCCTCGGGGGAGCCCCCTGTATTGTCTCTCATGTGGGGAGACACATCCTCCAACTTAGGGTCAGGCAGGCCGATGTGAGAGCTGTTCCTGCCTTCCAGCGACCAGCTCAGTGGTCCCCCTGCCCTCTGATGGCCAGCAACCAATATTGGCAAGTCCCGGAGGGCCCCCCTGCAGCTTACTCACCCCCACGGGGTCAGTGCAGTACTCGCCCAGACCGTGCTCTCCAGTGCATGTAATTCCTGCAGTATAGCACTGTATTCGCGCTCACCAGGAAGCCCAGAAATCCTGCACCGGCCATCGCAGCCATATCAAGTGCTCTTCTCCACTTCTTCTCCTCTCAGACCCCCAGCTCCTGTCGGGCCTCTCGGCGAGCCAGCACCATCTTGGTTCGCAGCTCACTGCTTCTGGGCAGACTCAAACACGCGCAGGCCAATTACTTCTGACAAGTGATCAGTGCCCTGACTAGGCCTCAGAAATCACAGCCATGATCTTCCTGGTTGCCGCCAGGAACCAATGTGGAGAGACTGCAGGCACACAGACATCAAGGTCCAGAGATTGCTCTCCTTAGTCCTCTTCTGGGTGCCCCCACAGATACCTGGGGCATGCTGCTTCTCGCTCCTCCTGGACAGATACTACTCCTTCAGGGATGGCAGGCTCCTACCCTCTCTTTCTAGGCAAGCAGGTTTCTCGACCCTTCAGGACAGGTACACATCTCTTCCTGCAAGATCCAGACTCAGGTGTTGTCCCCTCACTTCTGGAAAGCTGGAAGTCAGGCTGATTCCAGTTCTGATTGCACACTAGTCTTCTGAGTGCAATGCATAACACTCCCTGCCTTGACCATTGAGTACTTAGAAATGGAACAATAAGTGGAGTAATGGGGTCCCACTTCTATGAACCAAAATCAGACAGGAGATGTGTTCAAACTTTCTACAGCTTCAGAATCAGTGGAGGTGGGTCTCATATCAAGTGTCCTCTCCAGGCTCCACTAAAGACATAGGCTTTGTATAGAATGATGCTTCTTACAACAGGTTAGTCTCCAGCTTGGAGTGCCTGCAACTGAGACACATGGAGGTTTATGCACCCAGCTGTCATCAGCCAACTGAAGGAGTTAATCAGGGAAAGACAAAAGGCAAGCCTCAGCTAAAGCTTTCCCTCACCTTGCAGAGCGGATTCTGCAGTCACAGGCCTCACCTCTACTATCCACCAAATAGAAGTGTTTTAGGAAGACTAATCAGCAGCCCCTTGCCAAGCTAAAGGCCTAATTATATTTCTAAAGGAGGTCTGTCTGCACTCCCCTCACTTCAGTGTCTAGATGTCCTCCCTCCAGCATCAGCAATGTCAGCAATACACTTCCACTGTCTAGGAAAATAACTGTAACACCATGTTGTGCAAAGACGAGATCTGGGGGTATTCATAATGGATCACACAGGCCTCCATTATTCTGGCTCACTCACACAGGTACTATGTATGTACCATGCAGATGAAGACATACTTATGCACAAATTACATGCAGCATTTCAGTGCTATGAACGGGGAAAGCACACAGAAAAAGAACTTCACACAAGTGGGCCAGCAGCCCTTCACTCTAGTGACACATATAGAAAGTGTGGTCACAACTATGGATTCATAAAACATGATATGCTGCCCTCATCGCTCTATGTGCGAAACCCACAACAGAAACGGTAGGCTACTGTCTTCCAATGACAGCACACTTGCAGGCCAGTCCCTTGTCCACACTGCCTCAAAGGCTGCCATGCAGGCTCACCCAAACATGGCAATAAACACCTGGATAGCTGAACTCCGGGTGGAGAGGGTGTTGTGCATCTATCCAGGAGGCTGGTCCTGTGCTGTCAGGTTTCTATACCTAGATATCTGCTTATCACCTTGTGCACTGTTGTTATGTGGGGCATCCAGGACCATTACACATCAACCACAATCACCTACAAAAAGTAGTACCAAAAGCACAGAACTGCAACTGGCGTGTTAGTGCAGACACAGGGAGACACAGACACTGATATTTCAAATGATATTCCAGTATGTCACAATTTAAATTAATCACACTACACCACACTACGCATAGATAGACCATAGCACACCACACACAGCAAAATATAATGCACTTCTGCATACTACACCTCATCAGACCACATGATACCACAATGCACTATACCACACCACATTAGATCACACAATATAACCATAACACACCACACCAAACTTAGAAGTTAAACAAATTCCATACCAGACCACATGTGTGCACAACATTACACACAATATGACACACTACACAATGAAAGGTGCTAAACATTGCCATATTACAATAAGGCATATAGAACATTACACATCAACACAACACAACACTCCTCATACCAATCCCTATGCATACCAAGCAAATCTACAACATATCGCACCATACATTGTATCATCCCAATTTTCACCAAGCCACTTTGCACTACATCACGATAGAACCTACCATAAAATACCATATTTCACAGTACCGCTCATCGCATATTAAACTGCCCAACAGCACATCACATTATACCTCATAACTCCAAATCACACCATTCATCACCCAATGTGGTCATGGCGCTCAACATGCAGCTTGGAGAATCCTCTCACAACTTGACTTTGTACACACCGGACTCTGGAAGAACCTCGTTGCCTGGCTGCAAAAACTCCAACCAGACTTTCTTGAATTTAATGCAAGACTATTTCAAGCCAGACATGAAAGCGATACATTGACTGTCAGTAGACATTAGCATTGCCTTCAAAGCACTCTGGACCATTCACAAGGAGAAGAGGCAAGATACCTTTAAAGTCTCACCCCTGTTACATTCCTTGCAAAATCAAGCATTCCAACCTGGCACGCCTAAAGGTGCATCTGAATGGATAAAACGTGGTGTCAGGGCCTTTGGAGTCCAGGGATCCTGACACTGGAACTTGTTGAATTGATTTCTGAGGACCGAGTCCAACTGCATGCATTTCAGGAAGGGCCTGCAGACAGCCCTGCTCCTGCTCTCCTTCAGCTGGACTTTCTTGCACCCTCTATAGGGCAGCTCTATTGTAAGTGGAATTTTATTCCCGCCTGCACTGTTTGCCTTTAAATGAAGTGGGATGCAATTTGTACCAGGACCACAAGTCTTTGATGTTATATATCCATGTTTTTCTCCTTCAGGTAAAACTTAAGACGTTTTCTGTTTCTTTCAGGACCATCATTGTCCTTCATTGGAAATGGAAAGCAATCTGCATAAGCAGTCGTTATCCTACAAGAACTGGACACCGAGTTGTGTAGCAGCCCTTAGCCTCCACAGGAATAATGTGAGGCACCCCAGATGTCACCCGCCCCATATAATCTCGAAAATAAGCAATAAAGAGTGCTTTGATTCTTTGGGGCAGATTTATGTTCCCTGGCGCATCCCTGCAAATCAGCATGGATGCGCCAGGGAAGATGCGTCACGCAAGTTTGCCCTTGCGCCACCTCAGATGCGGCGCATTTACAATGCGGCGCATCGTGGCGCAAGGACAAGCAGATACGTGACGCATCTGCCGGCGCAAGGTTGGCCCAGTGCTGAGGTTGCGTCGCAAGCGTGACGCAACTCCTGCACTGTTTCAACCTACCCTATCCCTAACATGGTGCGTCAAGCCTTACGCCTGCTTCAAGCAGGCGCAGGGTTTTGACGCATCAGCGTTGGGAAAGTGACTCAGTGAAATCTTATAGATTTCACTGAGTCACTTTTCAGGGGCGTTCCTACGACGGAACGCCCCCCCCTGAGTAGCAACGCCCACATGAAACCTGACGCAGGTTTCATGTGGCGCAGGGCTTTACACCGCGACGCATCTCCATAGATGCGTCACGATGTAAATGGGGCGCAACATGGCGCAGGGTTTATGCCGCCGCTGCGTCACAAAAGTGACGCAACGGGGGCGTAAAAGGGGCGCAAGTCCCTCATAAATCTGCCCCTTTATGTTGTAAAGGTTTCCGAACACTCAAAGACAGACCGTCAAATATCAGACATTTTATTTTGACCATCAGCAGATCTTTCTTTTATTATCGTCATTCCCCTTTATTTTTCCTTTAAATAAATTTAAATTGAGTGCATTTTGTAATTTGCCCTAATGACGCTTGCCATTATACAGGAAATAGCACACATGTAGAAAAAGAAATTGCTTGGTTTACAATGTGAACTTAACAGGTTTTTGAGATTTTGTACTGGAACCGTCCAATACAAATACTATGCTTTGACATAGTTAAGCATAACACAAAGAAAGACGCGCACACTGCAATAAAGAAGTACGAGCAACACTACCTGTGAGAGTGTGGCTTGTGGCTAGCTGAATACGTTACAGGTTTACCGACACTATCAGCAAACCACCGGCTCAAATTAAGCACAGACTTACAGTACATTTTGACGATTAGCCACAACATGTCACATCAGATTACATGGAAGAATGAATAGAGGCATATTGTGTCACTACAAACATTCCTCTAATCACACAGTATAAGTACTATACATCCCAGACTGGTATTTATACCAACATTCCCGTCCCTATTACTCTCATCATAGTGTGCCTCAATGTCACTCTCCTCATGCAGCCAACGCACCCCAGGGAGATATCTGCCTCTGTCTTTTACTACTCTACTCAAGAGTTCCATATGTAGACAGGGTCAGGCTGGGACAGAAAATAGTCCCCCAGTAGTGAATCAGATAGCTAAAAAAGTGGTGCATGTTTGCAAATTAGTGAAGTTTTGAATTTATAAAGAAGATACACTGTTTTCCGTGTTTTGCAAGGTATAGGAGACTGCATGGATTTGAGCTTGCTACAGGCAATGTTTATTTAAATATCAGGAAAATCAACAGTAAAAACCAGTCCAGAAGACCACAAAACAGGCCCATTAACAGCCAGGAAACCATCCCACATATTGACCTGTCCTGCCTGATTGCCTCCAGGCAAGTCCAACCCAGTACGCAGAACAAGTACTAGAGTTCACCTGAGTGGATGAGGGCTATGTGCTCCTGTCTCATTAATATTCTTATCCTGCAGAAGGGTCGCTCTAAGTGGATCCCAGATGTCTTTAGGTCTCGAGGCCAGGAGCTGCAGTGTTGCATATATTTCCAGCTGTTCGTTACACCTAACCATATCTTTCATCCAGTCTTCCTATTTCGAATTTTGTGCTTCCCCCCAAGGCTAACCTTAATGCCATAACTAAAAATCTCCTACCGTGCTTGGTGTTAATTATATATAGCCCATAAGGCCATTGTGAGAAATTAGGTTATTGGTTGAGGAGGGTGTGAGATCTTCTTAAGTAACAACCACAATCTCTTTCAGGGTGAAACACAAAAAGTCAATAAATGAACCTGTGCTTAGCCCTCTGGTAGCTTGGCACAAAGCAGTTAGGCTGAACTTAGAGGCAATGTGTAAAGTATCTATGCAGCACTTAAAGAGTAACAAAGAGACAACAGAAAACAAGAGAAATCCACACCAAAAATTAAGTAAAATTTAATAAAGTATTTGACACCACAACGATAAAAATCCAGTTAGTAAAATCAGAAATATACATTTTAAAGATTTAGTTAAAAATAGTGCTTAGAAGCACAATACGCCAACTGTGGTAATCTGGTTGTGCCAAACCGGGACAAAGACACAAGTCCAGGCCAACCACGATGGAGAGTGGGCCGGATACAGGAACCAGGTTAGGCCAGCTGAGAATTGTACTCTATGTCCTGGATGAAAGGTTATGTGCCACGCAGTGGCAGTTCCGAGGAGCAATGCAGGGTCCTATACTCAGTTGCATTATGCTGCATCGGTTCTAATGAGGTACTGTGAGAGCTGCAAGGTGAGATCTGCCTCAAGTTGCGTCGTGCTGCGGCAATTCCGATGAGGAGCTGTCAGGGCAACGATATGAGATCCTGTTTCGAGTTGAATTGCACTATGTCGGTTGCGATGAGGAGCTGCGAGACATGCATCGGGTTGCGTCATGCTGAGTCAGTTCTAATGCAGACCACAGCTTGGCTGACACAGCATCCTTAACCCCACTTTCAAAGGTCCAGAACTGGGCAGGCACCCCTTGGGGGGCTTATGTCTCACAGTAGGCCGAGTCCAGTTGCAGGGTTCAAGGATGTTGGAGCCCTTGGAGTCACTCGGTGGTCCTGTTTTCACAGCGCAGATCCAGTTTTTCTTCCCCTGGCAGCAGAGCAGTAAAGCAATCTTTCTTGCAGAAAGAGAAGCAGAGCTTCAGAGCAGCTGGGCAGCAGAGCAGCAGAGCAGCCATTCTTCAGTCTTCCACAGGTGCAGAAGTAATCTGAAGAGTGAGTGCCTTTTATATACCTGGTGCCCACTTTGAAGTGGGAGAAGGTTTTGGATTTTCTCCCTACAGAGGTGTCTGGAAATTCCTGCTTTCCTGACCTGGTCCTAGTCTGTCTGGGGGCACAATAGGCTAGTGTGAAGTCCTTTGAAGTGCAAGTGTGGTAAGTGACAGCTCCGCCCCACTCATTATTCCAGGAAGGCCCATCCCGCACACACCCTGACCCTCTATTGTGATACTGTCGGAGAGGAATACACAAAGGTCAACTGCCGACTACTCCTAGTCATGTGACCCAGGAACAGGTTTCAGGAACCAAATGGTTAGGACAAGAATATTCCAACTTTCTAAAAGTGCCATTTTCAGATTTATGACTTAAAATA
This sequence comes from Triturus cristatus, assembly GCF_964204655.1. Taxonomy (NCBI): domain Eukaryota; kingdom Metazoa; phylum Chordata; class Amphibia; order Caudata; family Salamandridae; genus Triturus; species Triturus cristatus. The sequence continues at coordinate 1,061,552,712 of NC_140580.1, forward strand.
CAACTTTACTATTAAAGAGCGTTTTGAATTAGAATTCCTGAGACACCGTACATGACTTCCCTACCAGCTCCCAATCAAGAGGTTTCACTTATTAAATGTAATATCGTAAATCAAGGTTATCGTATGGGAGAGGTGGGCCTTGCAGTAGTGAAAAACGAATTTGAGAGTTTTTCACTACCAGGATATGTAAGAGTTAAACGTACATGTCCAACCTTTCAAATACAATACAGGGACTTGATAGGGCCCACCCTAGGGGTGACCTATATGCATTACAAAGGAAGGTTTAGGCATGGCAAAAGGTTTATTTCACCAGGTTGAAATGGTAGTTTGAAACTGTGCACACAGACTGTAATTGAAGACCTGAAACATGCTTAAAGGGCTACTTAAGTGAGTATTACAATCAGTGATACATGCCCACTAATAGTATTTGATTTACCAGCCCTGTGGACCTTTAGTGCCACTCTACTAGAGATTTAAAAGTAATTTAAATGTGGCAATTGGATGTAAGCCAATTTCTCCTCATTTAAAGGGGAGAGCACAAGGACTTTAGCACTGGTTAACAGTGGTAAAGTGCACAGAGTCCTAAAAGCCAACACAATGGACTAAACAAATAGGAGGATGAAGACAAAAAGCTTGGGGATGACCTTGCAGAGAGGGCAAAGTCCAACAGCCATCAGTGGGTTTGGTTCTAGCCTACGCCCAGTCATGCGTGATAAGTAGTTAAAGACGAGTGTCCAAAATCTGAATAGCTGTGCACATACCCAAGTCTGCATGCTCTGTGTTGCAACAGGGACATTGATGTGGTCAGCTCAAGCTATCTTTCGTTGTCTTTCCAGATAAAGTAAGCCCAATGCAGATACTTGTAAAGTAGCATTTTATGTCTGTATTTAGAGGAACACCAGCTTCCTTTACATGCAACAATATTTCCACATTTCGTCTGTGATTAGAAATCCCATATCTCTCCCCCATGTCTATGATTTACTATCCCTACCACTTTTAGATGGAAAATCTGCCGATATAATTTTGGAAGCCCATCTGTTGGCATTTTGGGATTTAATTATCTGGGTCAGTGGTAGGAGTTCTGGTAGTTCAGCAGGGAATCCTGGCAATTTGTCTAGCCATGTTTGTCTAAGTCTATAAAATGTAAAGATGTCTAGAAGGGATGCCTCAAAATTTGACCAGTGCTGCCCCAATGTAATAAACTCCCCACTAATGTATGAGTGTCCCAATTCCACCATCCTCGCCCCGGCAAGTATATCCAATGCCCTTCTTTCACTGGTTAATGGTAATGCTCAGTTATTTGTCAATGATAAAGCGGGTGAATATGGTGGTGGTACTTCAATTTTCTTTACTATGCATTTTTGGGTCAAGCAAGTTACCACAACTGTTCAGATCTCTTTCCTAGGTTGCAGTAGACCAGCAGGCATTACTGTGGCCAGAGGTGTCTCTTCTGTCTGTTCTTTCTCCAGAATGATGTATAGGATTCTCAGGTCAGGATGGTGTTAATAATGAATATGTTGTCCCTGTGCTGCTACATAATACGATTCTGGATCCAGTACCTCGAATCTTGTCCTGTTGGTTAGTTGGGATCAATGTGTCCCACCCTATTTTTGGCTATATCTCAACCCATATCAGTCTAATGAGTTGCGACCTAAATTCGCACAAGAATGCTTATTTATTGGGACAGGAATATTCATGAAAAGATGAAGAAACATGGGGAGTATGATCAACTGTAGAATTGCTATCGGTCAAACAATCAATCAATCATTTATAAAGGGCAGCAAATCATCCGTGAGGGTCTCAAGGCACTAGGGTTGCTAGCTGCTAGGTGGTGATCTGTTCATTCGAACAGCCAAGTCATGAGCCCTTTCCTGATTACCTGGATCGATGAGGGGGTCCTGAGGTGCAGGGGAAGGTTGTTCCAAGCTTTGACCACTAGGTGAGAGAAAGAGCAGCCCCCTCTGTTGCTTCTGCGGATCCGGGGGGGGGGGGGGTGTCCACAAGGGAAAGCAATGCAGAGTGTAAATATCAGGTCAGTTGGTGGCAGGCCATGCGTTTGTTGATGTATGCATTCCTTCGTTGTGCCGGGGTTTGTATGCCTGGATCAACATCTTGAACTGGCACCTCTTCTGGATTGGGAGTCACTGTAGTTGTTTAGGAATGGTGTGACGTGTGTCCATCTGGGGAGGTGGAGTATGATTCTTGCCACTGAGTTTTGTATTGTCTGTAGTCTCTTCAGGAGGTGTGCGGTGATTTCTATTTAAAGTGTGCTCCCGTAGTCCAACATGCTGGTGACGAGGGCCTGGGTGAAGGTCCTTCTAGTGTTGACCGGGAGCCACTTGAAGATTTTATGGATTATGTGCAGGGTGTGAAAGCAGGTGGAGGAGACTACATTAACCTGTTTTTCCTTGGATAGCTGGCTGTTTAGGATGTTTCTGAGGTTGCGGGTGTGGTCTGGGCGTCAGAGGTGGTCCGAGTTCAGCCAGGCACTATGCATCGTTGGCTCTGGTGGTAGATGGGTCTTCTGATAGCGAGACGATGAGCTGAGTGTGGTTAGCATAGGAGGTGATGTTGAGTCATTGTGACCTGACCGTGTTAGCTAGGGGGATCTGTAAGTGTTGAAGAGGGTTGGGCTTAGGGACGCAGTCCAGGAGGGCCCTGATGTTGGTGGCTGCGATCAGGGCTTTCTTGGTGCTGTGGTTGGCTCGGAATCTGGATCGAGAGGGTTCGGTGAGGCTGTTTTGTTCCAGGTGTTTGGTGAGTTGCTCCAGGCAGGTCGCTCCCCACGCCGCAACAGCACCTCCTGTTGTGCCTGTGTTCCCTGATCACTGCTGCTGCCACTGCCGCAAGTTCGAGGCCCTCCTCCACCCACAGGCTACCACCTGCGCCTCATCCCTGGTGGCCAGTGGCTGGTCGTAGGTCTGTTTGCACTGTATTGCTTCTGTTGTATTGCTTAATTGTCTTGTTTTTTCACTCCTTCTGTTCTTATTGTTTAATTCTGTGCCCTGTGCCTTTTTTGCCCTCCGTCCCCTCACCGCTCCTTCCCCCGTCTCTCCCGCCGCTGCGTCCCCTGCGGCCCCGCCCCCTGCTTTGTACTGTATTGCTTCTGTCCTTATTGTTTAATTTGTTCGTTTTCCCTCCTTCCCCTTGCATTCTGTGCCCTGTGCCCTTCTTTGCCTTCTGTTCTCTCGCAGTTCCTGCCCTGTTTTTCCCGCCGCTGCGTCCCCTGCGACCCCGCCCCCTCGCTTGACCCTCCTCCCAGCTGCTCCTCCCTTCTTGCGCGGCCGCGCCAAAGGCACGCCTATGGCAAGCCCGGCTGCGCCCGGCTGCGCCTGGACCACACCCAGCGCCAGAACCCCTGGCCCCCGCGACCACCTCGACACCTGACACCGCTACGATGCCAGCACCCTCCATGCACTCAACACCGAATGATCACACACCTGATTCCGGGCCGCCCCGAAGCGCACCCAAGGACCCTTCTCCTGCCGGAACTGCAGCTTCACAAGCATCCGACCCGCCAACCCACCGACCAGGAAAGAACCCAACTACCTCAGATGCATTCTTCTCAACACCCGCTCTGCCCGCAAACACGCCGTGGAACTCTGGGACCTACTCGACTTTAACTTCCAAGACGTCGCCTTCTTGACGGAGACCTGGCTGAACCCCTCCTCGGCACCCGACATCGCCATAGCCATCCCGGACGGCTACAAGATCTCTCGCAGGGACCGCACCAACGGAGTAGGAGAAGGAATTGCCATCATCCACGGGGAAACGCACAGAGTCTTGACCAACTCCGACGACACCCTCAGCACCTCCGAACACCTGCACTTCCAGATCCACACCGATCCCAACACCACCCTCTGAGGAACCCCCCGGACCTCAACTACAGTTCAGCGACTCCATCGCTGACTTCATCAGTACACACGCCCTCACCTCCACAGACTACATCCTCCTCAGGGACCTGAACTTCCACCTCGAGAACAACAACGACACCAACTCCACCACCCTGATCGCCAACCTCGCCAACCTCGGACTCAGACAACTCGTCACAACACCGACCCACTCCGCCGGCCACACGCTTGACCCCATCTTCTCTGCAAGCTCCCATTTCTCCTTCAACCACATCACCAAACTCCACTGGACCGACCATTGCTGCATCCACTTCACCTTCCGGAAACCCACCACACACCACCGCACCCAACAGATCCCCTGCCGCTGCTGGAGCAAAGTCACCGAAGACCAGCTAACCACCACCCTCGCCCGGAGCCCACCCGCCGACCCCACCGACCCCGACACCGCCGCCCTTAACCTCAGACAGTGGATCGACGACTGCGCCAACACCCTCACCCCGTTCAAGAAACCCTCCAACAGTCACACCAGCAAGAAAGCCAGCTGGTTCACTGAAGACCTCCAGGCCTCCAAGCAAACCTGCCGAAAGCTTGAGAAGAAATGGCACCATGAACGTACACCAGACAGCTACGCAGCCCACAAGAATGCCACCCGCAGACACCATCACCTCATCACATCCGCCAAAAGGGCCTCCTTCAAAGACCGCCTAGACAACAACGCACACAACAGCAAAGAGCTCTTCAACATCGTGAATGAATTCTCCAACCCCAGCTCCAACACCAACGACATCCCACCCTCACAAGACCTGTGCGACTCCCTTGCCACCTTCTTCCATCGCAAGATCGCAGACATTCACGACAGCTTCAACACCACTACACTACTACCCCGACAACCACTGAGACCTTCGCCCCCACGGCCACCATCCGCAACGACCCCCTGCTCTCCTGGACCAACATTAACGACGACTACACCATCAAAATCATGAACACCATCCTCTCCGGATCTCCGTCAGACCCATGCCCACATCACATCTTCAACAAAGACAGCACCACCATCGCTCCCCATCTCTGGAAAACCATCAACATCTCCTTCGAGACAGCGACCTTCCCGGAGAGCTAGAAACACACAGAGATCAACGCCTTACTCAAAAAACCCAAGGACCTCAAGAATTTCCGGCCCATCTCCCTGCTCCCGTTCCCGGCGAAGGTCATCTAGAAGACCGTCAACAGACAACTGACCCACTAGCTCGAGGAAAACAGCATCCTGGACCCGTCCCACTCCGGGTTCAGCAGCAACCACAGCACAAAACTTCCCTCATCGCCACCACCGACGACATCAGAGCCCTGCTAGACAACGGGGAAACCGCGGCCCTCATCCTCCTGGACCTGTCAGCCGCATTCAACACAGTCTGCCACCGCACCCTACGCACACGCCTCCACGACGCTGGGATCCAAGAGAAGGCCCTGGACTAGACCACCTCCTTCCTCTCTGGCAGAACCCAGAGCCTCCCCCCTTTCCGCTCCAAAGCCACGGAGATCATCTGCGGCGTACCCCAGGGCTCATCCCTCAGCTCAACACTGTTCAACATCTACATGGCACCATTCGCCCACGTCGCCCGACTGCACGACCTCAACATCATCTCCTACGCCGATGACACCCAGCTGATCCTCTCCCTCACCAAGGACCTCTACTCCGCCAAAACCAACCTCCACGAAGGAATGAAAGCCGTCACTGAGTGGATGAAGACCAGCCGACTGAAGCTAAACTCGGACAAGATGGAAGTCCTCATCCTCGGATCCACCCCCTCGGCTTGGGATGACTCCTGGTGGCCGACCGCACTGGGAACAGCTCCGACACCCACCTACCTAGGGTTCATCCTCGACTCCACCCTCTCCATGACAAAGGAGGTCAACGCCATCTCTTCCTCATGCTTCAACACCCTCCACATGCTCCGCAAGATCTACAGGTGGATCCCCACCAAAACTAGAAGAACAGTCACCCAGACCCTAGTCAGCAGCAAGTTGGACTACGGAAATACCCTCTACGCATCTACGCAGGAGCCTCGGCCAAACTCCTGAAACGACTTCAACGCATCCAGAACGCCTCTGCACGCCTGATCCTCGACATCCCTCGCCGCAGTCACATCACACCCCACCTGAGAGACCTGCACTGGCTCCCCGTCAACAAGAGGATCACCTTCAAGCTCCTCATCCACACACACAAGGCACTCCACAACACCGGACCAGCAAAGCTCAACAGACGACTCAGCTTCTACATCCTCATCTGCCAGCTCTGCTCCGCCGACCTTGGCCTCGCCACAGTCCCCTGCATCCGAAAAGCGACCTTCGGCGGTAGATCGTTCTCCCACCTCGCCGCCAAGACCTGGAACACCCTCCCCATCCTCCTACGGCAGACCCAGGACCTGCTAACCGTCAGAAGACTCTTCAAGACCTGGCTGTTCGAGCAGTAGCAGCACTCCCCCACCCAGCCCCTTGAGTCCCTCACGGGTATGTAGTGCGCTTTACAGATGTTCTGATTGATTGATTGATTGATCGATTGATTGATTGATTGATTGATTGATTGATTGATTGATGACTGCTTTCTCAAAAACGTTTGTCGGGAAGGAGAGCAGGGAGATGGGCTGGTAGGTCTTTGGTTGTGTTGGGTCTGGGGTGGATTTTTCAGGAGGGGCCTCACTTCCACCTGCTTCCAGACTTCGGGTAAGGCGGCCGAGGTGATAGAGATGTTCAGGACTTTCTTGATCTTGTTGCCTATGGACATGCCCTGAGGTTGAAGATGTGGTTGAGGCAGGGGTCCACCAGTGCTCTAGAGTGCACAGAGTTCTTGATGGAGAAAGTGGCTTGCATTGTTATAGGGTCCTAATGGGTGAATAGGTGTTCGAGGTTTGTGGTTGTGGTTGTAAGCAGACTGATGCTGTTGGTGACAGGGGATTGGGGTTTACTTTTTCCGTAGATGGCCGAGATCTTCTTGTGGAAGAAGCTCACCAGAGAGTCTCACAGTTCCTGGGAGGGGGTGATGTTGTTCTTAGCAGCAGCAGGGTTGGGGGTGGAATTGGCTGAGGGCTGTTTTAAAGGTGGTGTAGTCTCCTGTCTCTTTGCTGGCACACCACTTCCTTTCTAGTTGCCTTTGGTGGCTTTCAGCTCTGGGTTGAACCAGATGGCTTTTTTTGCAGGTTCTTTGGAATTGACTGGTTTGGTGTGGGTGATTGTGTCAGCGCATTCTGTGATCCACTGTTAGAAGTTATCTGCTGCCTGGTCTGGGTTGGCTGGTGTTCCAGGATGTGGGAGTTGAGAGTGTCGTACCACTGGTCTACTGATATCTTATTCCAGTTTCTGTCCTTGGTGCTGTGGGGTGTGGTGCAGATGATGTTGGTCCAGGTTAGCTGAGAGACATAGTTGTACTTGACTTTGTTGCTGGACGTGATGATGGGGTCAAGTGTGTGTCCTGCAATGTGGGTAGGGTCGGTGACAAGTTGCTTGAGGCCGATGTTGCTCATTCTTTCTAGGAGGCCGGTTGTAATGGTGTTGCTGGGGTTGTTGAGGTGGAAGTTGAGATCCCCTAGGAAGATGTAGTGTTTGGATCCGTTTCTGCCATGGACAGCAGGAGTCTAATCCATGCATCAATACACTGTGTTAACTACATTTAACTGCCGGGCAATAGTTCAATCTAAGAATTTCTTTAGTGTCTCTGTGCAGTACCACCAGAGATACTTTACATATTCCTCAACCCAATATATTCAGAACTCTATTCCCGGTTTAGAAGTGTGCTGAGTGGGTGGGAATAACTCAGTTTTGTCTCAATTGATGGTTTTTCCAGAATATCTCTGAACCTTATGACTTCTCTAATGAGAGGCAGCAGATTCCTATTCGGGTTCATGATGAATAAAATAATGTTGCCAGCATACATAGGGAGGAGAATCCGCCCTGAGTGAAAGCATAATTTCTTGTATCAGTGCTGTTCCTTCAAGTGCCTGCTCAATGGGTCCATATAGCCAATACAAATAGTGGGGTGACAGTTGGTACACCTGTCTCGTCCCCCTAACTACCTTAAATGTATGGGACGTCAACCCATTGGCTCGAACCTATAACAAAATCTGAAGCTTTCGGAAATGATTTGTTATACCAAATCTAGCCAGCGCGGCTCTCAGAAACGGCCTCTCCAGAGAGTCCAAAGGCTTTGCAGCATCCGACAGGACCATTGTGGCCTCCATTTTGAAGTTTCACCCTTAGATGACAGAGAAGACATTTTTAAAATGAATCACTGTAGTTCTGTGCAGTACAGAGCCTTACTGGGCCGGTAAAATCTTCTGTATCAGCAATGAAAGACAATTTGCTTGTACCTTAGCTAAGATATTATTGTCTGGATACAACAATGACAAGGGGTGATATCAAGTGCATTTACTGGGGTTCTTCCAAGGCTTTTGGACTAATGCTATGATGGTCTCACGTAGTGAAGCTGGTAATATCTCCTTTGCTAAGGCCTCGTCATAAACCTTGAGTAGATAGGGTGCTAAAGTGAGTCTAAAGGACTTATAAAATTCGACCGAACCAGAGACCTTTCCCACGCGAGACCGTCAATGGCTGCACTAACCTCCTCTACTTATATTGGTTCATTCAGGAATATTATATAGCAGCCATCCAGCCAGACTGGGGCTTTTTCATCTGGATAGTCCTCGATGCTTTTAGGCTATTCTAATGTGCGTGTTGTGTACAGATGATAAAAATAATTAACCGTTTCACCCACTGTTTCCTCACTAGCCGTTACTGTTGCTCCCCGCCCTGAAGTGAGCTGTAATATATAATTGCATTGCAGATCATGTATCAATAACCATGCTAAACTCCTGTCTGATCCCTCACCTCCTCCATATCGTCTACCATGCGCGTGTTTACCCAGATGTGCAACCTCTCTGTCTGCCAAGTCTCTGTATTTTTGTAATTGGTTGAGGTTTTCCTTTAGGCCTCTGTCCCAGGGATTGGTGTGCTTGATCCCCCCCAAAAAAATATTGGATAATGCCTCCCTTCTAAAGAGTGCTACTAGAAGTGGCTCTACGTACATGTCCAAACTCCCTATATTTGTTGACCATGCCACTCAACTAATCCGACTACATCTTGCCTCTTCTTTGCAGCAATTGTCTTAACCATCTTCTCAATTATGAGCAGCTTCTTGGTAGTTGTTGTGAAGTCATCGTCTAAGTCCGAAATTCTCCTTTCTGCTCCATCCACCCATATATTCTGCCTAGAAATGCTTCCTTCAGCCTATCTAGGCAGAAAGTGACTGAGTTCATCTTATGATCAATGGGTGTGGGACTGGCTTTTAGGTCCATTAAAATGGCATCTGTGGCACAATTAAAGTCAGGGTGTTCTTCATCTTCTGAGCAATTGTTTCATCTAAGGTTGGTCTCTGATCGGCTGTCCTGCAGCAATCAAATGCCGGCTGGCTTTGCTTGGTATCTGTTTTGTCCATTTTACCAGCTGTGAAATCAAGGTCAATAAAGATTATTCACTTCTAGGGGCATGGTGGTGGAAGAACTCTGTTGATTATTGTCCATTGTCCTTAAGAACCACCAAATCACCAAACGGAGAGACCAGTATTGAAGTGTGCCCTCGCTGTGAGTTACTTTTGCCTCAACCGAGCATTTTTAGGTGCAAAATCAGGGGCATAACACAGGCCCAGGGGGCCCTCGGGCTGCAGGGAGCCACCTCAGCACAGTACTCAGGCCTGATAGCTCCAGATTAAATCCAGAGCGGGGGCCCCTCTGTGCACCTTGCAAGGGTGCCCCTTCAACTTTCGTTATGCCACTGTGCAAAATCTAGGTCAAAAAGCAACCGCCGCTCCTGCAGGTAAGAGTGGTGGGGCAGTGGTGCCGAATTGGGGGGGGGAGGGGAATTAAACAGATGACCACGAGGGAAAATTAAATAAATAATTAATTTTCCCTCGTCGTGGTCTGTCGAAATCCCCCCCACCGCTCACACCTGCACGTGCCGCGGCTGTTAAATAGACTATATACCTCTAGGGGTACGGTAATGTCCGGATTGACTTTGCTGTGACGGTGTATTGGCACCACCAAACTTAGTGCAGGACTGAACAGCCAACAATCAAGTATGCTCCTGCTGGCTGTCCCTGTTGCGGCCGAGCCCCTAAGGCTCACCCGCATGCATTGTGGCTGCTTGGCCATAAGTTTGCATTAGCTACCGTGAGACCTCCAAGAGCAACTTGCTGTTGGTCCACCCCTCCAAGATAAAGGCTGTGGTTTGGTTTTATCACAGTTTCACAGCGCTATGTCCTCCAGCGCCATTAATTTATAAAAAAAATGTATGTGGGGCTGCAGAGCTCTGAAGTATGCGGCCATCTTGACTGCGCGGCAGACCACGTCCCCAATATTTTGTTCTTCACTCTACCAAACCACGGGTCAATAATTAAACCTATATAGTTATGCCGATATTTTCTATTGTCTTTTGGATGTCACTCACAACTGCGAGTGGCACACAAATGTTGTTCATTGCTCACAAGTGATTGGGGACCACTCCTCAGCGGATCCTCTTTCTCAATCCATCACGTTGTGGCCTGGATGTCACTGTCTTTTGGCAATTCAGCATCATGGAACCAGCCTCCCTGTTTTCAAGAAACTGGTGAAAACCTGACTCTTCCAAAACATCAAAATCGACCCTAAAAAGAAAGTACCACCCATAGTATAACAAGCACCAGATACCACTCCATGGCTCTTCCCAATACTCAAAGTACAGAATCAACATCTAGCCTGGGCCAATGATTGTCAAATTTACAACTAGCGCAGATTCACATAGCTCGAAAAGCACCCAACCCTACATAGAATAAACATTGGCAACACCAATAGGTTTGGCCTTAAAGAGATGAAGTTTTACCATAAGATAGTATTATGTGGCAAATAGTTGTGAGTTATGGGGAGGATGGTTGAGCCTGTACAAAATGGCCGAGCTCACTTTGATGCGCGGGAGGAGGAGTGCGTCCTGCAAAACAGAAAACAGCCGTAGTTCACCGCTGGACTTCCCAATTGAAGGCAACAAATTAAAGCCGCCAACTCTGCTTCATATTTAAGAATAATGGAGACTAACTGTTGACATATAGCTTTGTAATGCTAGTTTTCCCTTTCATAGCACTGCATCAGAGTTCATGTTGTCTAATTTGATACTAATTGAATGTACCAACCCCTGAGGGGTGAATGACTGAGTTGGCTGTGCTGGTATTTGACATGTTCAATTGTACATTACAACGGGCATCTAAAACAAAGCTCTATTTATTGTGCCATCTGACTTTCGGGAACAGTGAAATATTGAAAGCCAAGCAGGGCATTTAATAAGCGCTCTCTTGCCATGTCTCGGCAATGCCTCTTAAAGGAGATATAAGATGCCCTGAACCCCACTGAACCATCTCATGTGTGGAGTGGCAGCAGAAGCTGCGGCTAGGGAAGGGGCTAGCTAAACTTTGTTCAGTTTTGCTTCAGGGGAGGGGAGGAGACTAGCTGCCTGAACATAATAGAAGGATTTCGTGGCAACGGAATCAGTTGCCCTTGCTTATTGCTGGTCTGTGCTGATTCACACAAACTGGGACTATAGGCATTAGTATAGTGTAGTGTCGATAAATTACCGACATTTTCCTGAACCATTTGAAAGTGCGTTACCCAAGATTTGTAGCTACTAAAGTGCTTTAATTACGCTGCATTCTGGTACTCGCTTTCCCATTTGGCTATAGAGAACTACAAGCCCCATAATGCAAAGTAAAATCCTAGTCTGGACAAATTACTTCTTCAAGGACATGATAAACTTCATAGCTCTGGAATAATTCTCTGCTTTATAAATATTGAGTTAAACATGCCTCACCGTTTCTCAGGGTTGGCAGCATCAGGGTTCCTTCGAATGATGGCCTTAGTAGTATCTGCAAATAAATGTACTTTAATCCTGGATTCTACTATCCAAACATCAAAGACTGCTGCTGGGATATCCAGGGCACTAGTGTGGTTGCAATTCACATATTTGAATGTGGTAAATACTTGTTTACAAGTTTATGTTTCAAACCTCTAACGAGGGTTGCGTGGAGCCACTCTCCGCTTTGCTTTACAGCAATTTACACCTTCCACTAAACACAAACCATATTTTCGTATAACTGTATGGGCTTCAACTCTTTTTACCCCTTTGATGTGTAAGGTCGATCCATTTTTTTGATTTTGAATAAAAGATGTGCACCTTTTTCATGCTCATCATTGTTGCGTCGGATTATTGGTCAGAATATCGAGTTTTTATTGTCATGCTACCATAATATCGTAGCAAAAATATCGACAACCAAAATATTGAGACGGTTTGCTTAGAAGTCACACAATGTAGTGCAGTATGGCAACTTGCTGCGCTGTGTTGCGTGAATTGGAGAGAGTTGAAAAGATCCATATTTACTAAGAAAGGGTGCTCTTCAGCTCTCTTCCCTGCCCAGTGCCAAGTCAAGCACCCTTGCACCGCGGTACAAGGGGGCCCGAATTACAAGCAGGATTATATTTGTGCATGAAAAGATACCTTCCTGCACAAAAACGTTTCTTAGACTTGTATTCCTCTTTTTATGTGTGCCCCTTCTGAACCAGAAATCTACATAAGAGGATCCCTCAGTGTTCAACAATCTAATTCCATTTCTATGGTGCTTGTCATAGAGCTCTCAATGGATACACCTTCTTATTAAAATTGCCAGAGAGTTCACAATGTTAAAGTCCTTCCTAATGACTTTATCAAGGCGTTATACCACGAAAAGCTCTTCCTACTGTTTTTTACATGGGGTGTGCTTTAACAATATTTCTGTCAATTATGACAAATAGAACTACTTCATAATTGCTGTAATCAAATACCTTTTACTACAAAGATCAATAAAGTGGTAGAGTTAAAACACTGGTCTCCTCTTACCGTTAGACCCAAACTGAGCATCAAACATACGCCGTTAGCACTTGACCATAAAGGTAGGGATCAACAGCAGTCCAAGGCTTACTCAGGGAGAAGGTGTGGGTTAGAATTTCTAACCCACACCTTCTCGGACTGGCCTATAGGGCAATCAGGACCTGGTCTGATAGGTATGGGCCGGGTATTTTGGAGTTTTGTGGGCCTGCTTTATTGTCTGGTGGAACGGTTTTTGCTATTGGTTTCCCTGAGACTCCCTTAAACATTGCCTGCAGCAAGCACAAATGCATGCAGTATCCCATATCTTGCCAAATGCCTATACAGTATGTCTTTACAAGCTCAAAACTGCCCTATTAGCAAATATGATTCCTGTTTTTAGATATCTGATTTGCTACTACGGGCCACTTTGGTACTAGGGCCAGTCCGACACTGGTTAGAAACAAAAACACTTAGGGACTGATTCAAAAAGGTAACTTACACTTTTGTGTCATTTACACTTCTGGGGTAGGTTTACCTCATTTTCTTATACACATACTCCAAGTGTAAACTGCCACTAAAAAAACAAAAACCTGCAATAAATTGAGCACCATAAACGCTCAACCACTGGTGCTGCAAACACAGTTACAGAAAGTATTGTAGCAGAGAAACTAAAATAAACCCCATACAAAATAATGTTAAATTAAATTACATTATTTAAAATAGCTGTAAACATAAATATCAATTAATATTTTTTAAATGAAAACAGTATGAATTCATTATTAAATTATAATATATTTTAATACTCTAGTTTGAATATAAACATTTAATTGAACAATATTTTTATTAAAATATCATTAAATATTTTCAATTAACTCCATACATCACTTGAATAATTATTAATGCATAGTAAACATATTTTTTCTTTAGGTGAGAATTTATTTTTTAATTTAAACTTCAGAAAAATATTTTTTATTTAATTTTATCAATTTCTATTAATCAAAGATTTATTTCAAAATACGGTTAAAAGTGCTGTAACATTTTAGTTATTTATGAGTTACATATCTTACATACTCCCTATACTTTACCATTGGGAGACCCCACAGTTGGGGTGGATATAAATATCTTCATGGTAAATTTAGAAAGTTTAGAACAAATTTGTTTACCTCAAAAATAAATATGAAAAATATTTTTGTATTAAATAGTAGTGTAAATAATTCTATACATTTATTTTAGATGGAGAACAAAATAAATATATGCTGCAGTACTAATAATTTAATTTTGAAACAAATCTTTAAATAATGGTATTTTATGCTATAGAGATTTATGTAGGGCATGTCTTTCCCAAGGGGCTACCCAGCGCTAGCATAACAGAACAAAGCAGATCCAGCAGGATTAGAATAACCAGGTCTTTGACTGCTTACATAAGTTCTTAATAGAATTGCAAAGCCTTAAAAAGGAGAGCAGAGAGTTCAACAGTTTATGCCCAAGATATCTGAAGGAGCGATCTCTCTGTCTTACCAAAATTACTTATGGGATAATTACTAAGTTCTGATTACATGAGTGTAAAAGCCGATTCAGGAGGTGCTGATGCACAAGACTCTTTAGATGCTGGATGCATCACTATCCACGTTGCACAACCACCCACACCCTTCATTTTGTTTCCACCCCCAAACTCCGTGTTACTTACCCCATCTTTAATTGTTGCGTTGGTTCTCCCCCACCGTCTGTGTTGCTTCTCTAACCACTTTAAAAAACACTTTTGCACTCCCTTTTTCCTTTTTCGGTTGAAGCTTACCAGATAGCGCAGGTGTCTAGTTGTTAAAGTCTTCTAGGGACATCCTGAAAGCTGATCAAAGAATGCAATCCTTCAATTGCTTACTTTTGGCTTTGTGGGTTGTAACTCACATTTGCTTGCTTTGGATTTACTGGCTTTATTTGATTTGAGCTGTCCAGCATATCTTTGTCCTTCCCATGGAGCATACCCTGTTTACTATATTCTTCCACAAGTGCTCACTTTCTGTAAACAAGCCTTTGTTCTTAACTTGTCACATTTGATGTGCACACAAAGACAGAGATGGAATGTCAGGCTCTGTCTTACAAGGGAGCTTGATGTTTACTTTTGTTTCTCTGACTTCAAAGTGAGAGGATCTATCTGAAAATCTGGGAGGTGTGAATGGAAAGTCTTTTTGCTAGCACACAACAAAATTTACATGTCTGTATATGAACTGTGCAAATATTTCAGAATATATCAGAATTTGGATAGCACAAATTAAACACATTTTTTAAAATTCTGTAGTGTAATTCTGAAGTGTGTTGGAAACAATAATTAATTTTTTATACAAGCAAAACAAATCAGTACTGTATGTCTATACAAATGTAATGGTGATTTCAATTGAAAATGTGTTGTCTATAATGACAGCGCACTACCACGCAATGCATATTCCACTCTACACCACTCCACTCTCCGACAATATACTCCACTCTATGTCCCTCCATTCTACGATACTCTACACCACTCCACTCTATGCCACTTCACTCTACGACACTCCACTGTACTCCACTCCACTGTATGACACTCTATGACGTGCTATAACAATACACTCTACAATGCTCCAATCTACTCCCCTCTGCTCCACTCTATGACACTCCACTCTAAGCCCCTCCACTCTACAAAACTCTATGACACTCCATGCTACAACACTCTATTACACTCTACGCCCCTCCACTCAACAATCCTCAGCGACACTCTACGACACGCTACTCCACTGTATGACGCTCCTTTCTACAACACGTGACTCTACTACACTCCACTTTATGACACTTCACTCTATCCCACTTTACTCCACTCTACGATACTCCACAATACTCCACTTTATCCCACTCTACTCTAGCCCACTCCACTCTACAACACTTCACTCCACTCTATGATACTCTACGATACTCCACTCTATGACAGTACACTCTATAACACTTCACTTTACACCCCTCTATGCCACAACACTCTACGACACTCTATGCCACTCAGCTCTACAACACTCCACTCTATACCCCTCTATGCCACTCCACTCTCTGACACTCTATACCACTCAACTCTATGACACTCTAATTCACTCTATTCCCCTCCACTATATGACATTCTACTCTGCGCCACTCCACTGTACGACAATTCACCCGGATGACACGCTTCGCCACCCTACTCTACTCCATTCTACGCCACTTTACTCCAGTCTACTCCACTGCACTCTATGCCACTCTACCCCACTCCACTCTACTCCAGCCTACTCCATTCTATGCCACTCCACTCAATGACACTCTTCGACCCTCCACTCCACTCTATGACACTCTACTCTATGACACTCCACTCTATGACACTCCACTCTACGACACTACGCCACTCCACACCAATTTAAGACACTCTACTCCACTCTACGGCCCTCCAATTAACGCTCCTCTATCCATGCCACTCCACGACACTCTACTCCACTCTATGCAACTCCCTTGATGCCACTCCAATTTACTCCACTCTACTGTACTCTATGTGAAATGCTACTCCATTCTACTCCACTACTCCATTCAACACCACTCCACTGTATGCCTCTCCATTCTATGCCCCTCCACTCTACTCCATAGCACTCCATACTACTCCACAACCCTCCACTCCACTGTACGACATTATACTCCACTCTAAGCCACTCTCCTCTATGCCACTAATCTTTAACCATGCTGAACAACAGCCACGCTGGTGAACAACATGGCTAAAACACATTGCCAAAGTATAGGCAAAACCTATTGGCTTTGCCAATGCTTCTTATTTATTGGCCCAACTCGGATCTGCTAATAAAAAGAAAAAGATTAGCAAATGTGTTAGTTTGTAACTCAGCATGCATGGTATGGTGCCTGCCAAATGGTGAGGCCGGCCTCGTCATACGCTCCCCCCCTCCCCCCTCCACTCTTTAGCCATGCTGTACAGTATAACTATACAGCATAGGCAACGCCACTAGGTCCCAAAGGCAAGACCTATTGCTTTGCCAATGGTTGTTTTTAGATTGATTTCTACCTGTTGTTTTCTTCCTTTTTATTATGCTTTTTAGTTCCTTTGTGCCTTTATTCAAATCTTTTTTCTTGTTTCCTTTTTCTATTAGGGCCTTTCTTCCTTGCTTCTTTCATTTTCTTCCTGCACTTTTCTTTCCTTTTTCTCCAAATGTTTTATTTTATTTTTCTTGAGTGTTCATTGTTACTCTCTTAATTATTACTATGTTTCCATCTTTTCTCTTTTTCTTTCATTCTTTCTAATTTATGTTCCCTTCTTGTTCTCCTGTTAACCCTTTTTCCGCTTTCTTTCCATTGTTTTCGTTTTTCTCTTTTTTCCGTTTTCTTCCTGACTCTATCCTTCTTTCCTTCTATTTTCTTCTGTTCTCTCCAGAATCCCCCCTCTCTCGCTCAGGAGCCGGGCAGGCAGCCACAGCTCTTCACACACCATACCGGCCCAGTTCCTCCCTAGGGGTTACAGAACGTCTGGAGCAGCCTAGAGTAGACATATTGAAATCAGGCAATCTGTACAAATCACATTACAAACCTCAGCAGGCCGAGGCAGCCGTGGCCGAGAGGTTTAAGAGGCAATGAGTCAAAAGGTAAAGCCCATGACCTGTGGATGACTCCTCATTAGCACGTGCAGAGGGATGTGGGTGTATTTATCCTGCGAGGGGAGGGGTCTCAAGGAAAGAGTAAGGGGAGAGTGTACCCTACTCCCAAGCACGGTTCTCCCAGTCTTGAGAAATTCCCCAAACGGTAGCATTTCACCATGCATTACTCAAAACAATTGTTGGAACATTTATATATTACTGTGAGCAGCGCTTATACATTTAGACACATACATGAAATATTTTAGGAAAACTGTACATTTGTAAAAATGTTTATAAATATTGTTTGGTGTATGGTGTGCAAAGTCCTTTCAACAGCTAATCACATACACAATTTCCCTTGAAACTTTAGAACTCAAGGACCAACCAACCCCAAAATAGCATGCCAAGAGGTTGGCTAAATAATGCATCACATGTAAAGTGTGGTTATGCCATGGGCAAAAGTATTGTCTGAAATGTTGTTTTTATGGTGCTGTAGCACTACTGGCTGTCATTGAATAACATGATTCGAATATCAGTTGTGTCCGCCATGGCCGGTCCTTAAGGTGTAGAAAGTGCTATGGCCCAACATTTTTCTATGGAGGCCAACACCAAATTCCACCACTAGAGTTGGCCACTTACAACTCTGTCACCACCTACTTCCATGACAGGCATCAACTACTGCCTGCTTGGACACTGCCTAAAGCCTTCAATACTCCTACTCCCCCTCCGGCAACTTGTTTCTTTGGGGACTGCTTTTTGCGTAATGCATGAAACCTGTTCCACAAAGGAACCAATGGGCGCTAATACTCTTTGGTCATGTATCATTTAAAAGAAATGCTGAGGTGTAACACCTGATTTCGAGCGAGTAAAGCAAGTGTTTCTATTTTCGTCAAGAAGTGCTAAGGTGGGGTTCTCCACTGAACAAATCGTGAAAAAATTGATCAAACAGTGCCATGTAAAGCACAATCTTCACATACATTAGCTAAAAAGGTATGGACTGCGAAATAGCACACCTGTACTTTTTATGGTCTGCCAAACAAGCCTGACCCTTCTCTTGCCTTAGGATAAATATGAGCAGAAGGTTGGCAAAAAGGTCAATTTTCTGGGCAATTTTCCTAAAACATTTATCTAGTCTCACTTCCAGTTTCAACCCCTCTGTTACCATTATTTTTTGATATGGGTAAAACATCAATCTCGGACAAAGTTCAACTAAGGCCGCTGTTATTTTGGGTGCGCCTTAGAAGAACCCAGGAATTAGCCGGATATGCTCGAGTGTTGGACGAGTTAATATCCTTAAATGTTTCTCACCAAATA
Source organism: Triturus cristatus (assembly GCF_964204655.1). NCBI lineage: Eukaryota > Metazoa > Chordata > Amphibia > Caudata > Salamandridae > Triturus > Triturus cristatus. Next base: position 1,061,571,406 of record NC_140580.1, read on the forward strand.
AAGTGGCTCAACAACCTTAAGAAACTGGTAGTATCAATAGGCCTGGGGGAGTCCTGGGCCACACAAGTCCCCCCTGTAAAACAAATTGTAAAGAAATTATACTGGGACTGGGTTGAGGCCAAGGTTAACAATAACTCAAACCTGGGAACTTTAACGATGAACTTTCTTGACCATAAACCATCTATGAAGTTGGAACCCTTTTTAGATTTTATCCAACTACCTAGAGATAGAACTTTGTTCTTGAAACTAACATATGGCACTCTTCCCCTTAAAAATTGTTTGGAAAGGTGGAAGGCCAAGGGGGGGGGCTTGATCTAAATTGCCCAGGTTGCCAATGTCCAGAGGAAACCCTTGGCCATTTTTTATTTGCTTGTTCAGCCTACAAGTTCGTTAGGGCTAAATGGTTGAAACCTGTATGCAGGGAGCTGGGAGTAAGGGATCACAGATCAGCCATGCGTATTATTTTAACCAATACTGTTTCTATGTATACCATCTGTGGGGTTGCTAAATACCTCGCGGGTGCCTGGTTAATCCGCTCTAGGCTGCTGGGTAATATATAAATTCTCATGACTGAAGAAAGCATTGTTTTAAACTCTGTTTTTATCTTTTGTCCCTTTTTAATTCGCTATTTGCTGTTCTGGATGTAATTGTAGTACTATGGATTTTATGTATTTTGCATGTTTGTACTTTTATGATAAATATCTATCGAATAAAGTATTGAAACGGTAAAACATTTATTTAGAGCCATGGTACAAACAAGCAGTTCAAAAAAATTAATTTCACAAGGTCTGTAATTTACTCAGCATCTGTCAATACCTTGTGTTTCAACACCTTTCATCTCCCCCTCCTGGCATGGATTCTTAATCATCTGGTATGAGAGAGAATCTCCTTGACAGGGACCAGGTGGAAAGACACAGATACTCACATCTTGCAATACAATACAATACATTTGTAAAGTGCACTGCTAGTCGAAGAGTAGGGTTTTTGGACCCTGTATAAAAACAGTATCAGATGGGCTGCTTCTCAGACCAAGAGGAAGCTCATTCTACAGCTTGGTTGCCAAGAAGATGAACCATCTACTTCCTCTTCTGCCCTTGAGCATGTGGGTAAGTTGAAAAAGTTTGAGATTGTTGGATCTCAAAGATTTCTCATGGATGTAAGGCATGAAGCCCACAAAAGGTAGAGAGGGCCCTTATGGTTGTAGGCCCTAAAGGCATAGACGAGTGCCTTAAACTGGATCCTTTTATTCACTGGAAGCCACACAGACATCGCCACCATGTGGCAGCTGTCATAAGGGCCGGTGTCGACAATTAAGTGCCAGTGCGGAGCACCGGAAACCCCCAACTCAAATTAAGCACAGGTTTTGATGTATTCAAATACTTCGAGGAGGGAGGTCTCAGCGCTGTAGCCAGCACGGATTCCCAATTGCGAGTCATGGAGCAGATGGTTAGACTCCGGAAAGTGCGATAGTTGTCAATTTATGTTTTTCCAATCAAGGCAGACTCTTACTTCATTGGTCTGGCAGATTATGGAGACTATTAAAGTTAATTCAGACAACAGTATATATATTTGTATATATTTATTCAACATATATTTGGATACTATATATGGAAATACTTTAAATATATATTTGGAGATACAAATATATATTTGGAAATGCAATAAGTTTGTCTCCAAATATCAGCTTAGCAATTTATAAAAGAAACAGACATTTTGATATAAATATATAATTTTAGTTCTAGAAAAATTAATTAAATTCCTAAAACGAATGCCCATTCTCAATAAAAAGAAAGGGCTTATCTACAACCCTAACTTTTGGTGACATCACAGTTGTGCACTAGGCTCACCCATATCTAGGAGACCACGTAAAGTCACCCTGCGTGGCTTTCATGGCCTCATAGATATGGTGTGCGGCAACGCAGCGCAGTTGCTGCGTTGCCTCACACTGCGATGGGGAGGCGTGCCATGGGCATTACAGTGGGTGTTCCCACATAACACCCATGACATTTGACACATTGCCAGATTTACAACAAGCTGGGAATGTGTCAAAAGTCTACACCTCCTAGGGGTGGCTTAAAGGGTCGATTTTGTGTGGGAAGGTGTCGCTTCCCCCACAAAAATAACCTGATTTTGAAGCAGACACCTTTGCACCATGATGCAAGGGTGGCTGCGTTGGCGCATGGCAGCCGTTTTAGCACCAGTGCAGTAGCAGAGGACATGAATGCGTTGTATCTCACAGATACAGCGCATTCCTGCTCTTTTCTTTTGACGCAGGGCAGAGCAGCAGGCAGGCTTGTGGTGCTTCCCTATGCCAAAAGCTTGCAAATGAGGCCCACTATGTGCCAGAAATACCAGCTTTCTCTACTGTAGTGAATGCATATTTACTACCCAATTATTAACTAGTTACTTCCAACAAGGGTATACAAGTGCTACAGCCAAACATGGATAGATTAGGCCTTGCATGCTCAAGAACCAGCATCTTTTACAGATGCCCGCAATAAATACAAAAATTACCACTTTTCGGCCAGGACAAACTTTATACCCGGGTGGGCATAGCCATGCCATGCCATGACGTCCCACAGTATGCTAATATTAATTACCTCCAACATGAGCAGGCCTGCGTGGAGGGGTCAGCTGAGGGGCACCAGTGGTTCTTGACATCAGGTATAGACAGCATGCAGGGAAATATGGTATTTATTACACCACAGAAATGTGATAATGTGATTGGCAGCTCTCCCGGGCTTTCACGCAAACATTTTCTCTCGCTTTTTGTCTGAGAGAAAGTGAAGCCTTGAGTCGAGGAGGCTGGAAGATAAGGCCAGAGTGTTACTTTTCTGGCACAAGCAGGTCTGGCTGGTGTAGGACTCCCGGGGCATTGTGCAGGGAGTCCATGGGGCAGTGGTCATGTGAAGGGAGGCATGATGGGAGTGACCATGAAACAGTCGCACATTTTCAGCCAGCGGCGTTTTTCAGTTTTGTAGATTTGTAGTTTTATGCGATGGCTTGTAGCCTGGGCCGACCAGCTTTATGAGGTCCACTTCAAGAGAAGACCTTCTGAAAGTTATCCTCAGAAGATGGGACCAGTAAATTACCAACTGTAAACAAAGAGAGTCACAGCCAAAGCAGGCACACAGAAGCAGTCACAGAACAGACAGACACTAGCAGTCACAGAGCAGACACACACCAGCAGTCACAGAGCAGGCACACACCAGCAGTCACAGAGCAGACACGCACCAGCAGGCACAGAGCAGACACTCACCAGCAGTCACAGACCAGCAGTCACAGAGCAGACCTACACAAGCAGTCACAGAGCAGACACACACCAGCAATCACAGAGCAGGCTCGCACCAGCAGTCACAGAGCAGACACACGGTAGTGAAGACAGGGTTTTGCCTGCACACATTGCTATGTTGGCATAAGCGTTTTTAGAAGTTAAACGCCTGTAAGTTACTAACTGTAAATAAGGAGAGTCACAGCCAAACCAGGCACACAGAAGCAGTCACAGAGCAGACACACACTAGCAGTCACAGAGCAAACACGCACCAGCAGTCACAGAGCAGGCCCGCACAAGCAGTCACAGCACTGAGCAGACCCACACAAGCAGTCACAGAGCAGACCCACACAAGCAGTCACAGAGCAGACACACACCAGCAGGCACAGAGCAGACACTCACCAGCAGTCACAGAGCAGACACACACCAGCAGTCACAGAGCAGACACGCACCAGCAGGCACAGAGCAGACACTCACCAGCAGTCACAGAGCAGACACACACCAGCAGTCACAGAGCAGACACGCACCAGCAGTCACAGAGCTGACCCAGACCAGCAGTCACAGAGCAGACCCACACAAGCAGTCACAGAGTAGACACACACCAGCAATCACAGAGCAGGCTCGCACCAGCAGTCACAGAGCAGACACACACTGTAGTGAAGACAGGGTTTTGCCTGCACACATTGCTATGTTGGCATAAGCGTTTTTAGAAGTTAAACGCCATCTTGCCACTTTGCTGCTTTTGCACACGACACTACAGGTAGCTGTTATTATAAGTAAAACTGCTTGCTTGCTTTTTCTTCACATGAGAACGGTCTGTTGTTCACATCCCTAGACGTGCACCGCAACCTTAGTCTGAATACTGTGTGCAGAAACCGTCAAGGTCAAATAACAATGTATGCTGTTGAATTCAGGTTGATCGGCCCACGCTCTAGACACAACAAGCACACAGCTGCAAATATCTGAAACTCGGGTGCCTTTAATATTGCATTTGCATGCATGATTCTGACGCACTTGGAGAAAACCTTTCCAGATACAGACAGCAGTGCTGATCCTTCGATGTGATTCACCTAAGCTGATCTTTGAGGTATGGGGTTCCCCATTCAAACCTAGAGACCTTTTATTATTATATAAAACTAGCTTATTAGCCAGGGGAGGGTGGTACACAAGGTATTATAGGACCTGTTTCCACTATCATTGTAATATGATTTCTCCCTTCATTTTCTATGGGATTGTAACAATGCTGATGGTTTTATTTTTGATCATTTGTTTGCTTATGTTAGCCAAAGTACTGCATCTTAGAGCACGTAGTTAAAAATAAACATTTTAAACTTTTCCGTGTATCTGATTACTCACGTTGTGGACTGATATGAGAATAACAACGAAAAGGTGTTTCTGATTCCCACCATTCTTGAGAGTATTCAAAGTCGCTTGTTCTGGGTTGTCTAACCATTGGTAGCTTCGATATGATATGGAGAACGAATGAGACACTGATGCTAGTCAGAGAGGGGTTCTAGGTACTGAGGTGAGTTTTTCAGTACACCACAAATCACTGAGGTCCTGGTTTCCTGTGCATAGTTCTGTGCATGAGCAGAATCCCTGCAACATGGCGCACCTAACGTTTTGGTCTTATGATTAAGATGCCTTAGTAGTGCTTATAGTTGTCCACACCACCCTCACTCTTGTTTCCGGTTGACAGGATTGACAGCGTAAACCTACCTATATAGTTGACTTATAGGTTCATTCAAGCTTGACAATTAAAAAGGTTTCTTTTTGAATTACTGACCCTTTTTGTGCTCGGGTTAATATAGATTGTTTTTCTTCTCTGTGTCCTAATGGCTGAAGTTGCTATTGCAGCGCACAATTGCGCACTGCCCCCCCCCCCGTCATTTGACGCAGTTCGGGGTGCCTGACGATGGAATGTCGATAATCTTTGTAGTGATGCATTGTTCCCCTATGAGCTGTTTTACTCTTGGGTTACTTTTCCAGAGGTGAATGCAGACGATAAGACATTTCACGCATACACTCCTACTGCAGTTCCAGCTAATTACGTGAGAATAACAACGAAAAGGTGTTTCTGATTCCCACCATTCCTGAGAGTGTTCTAAGTCACTTGTTCTGGGTTGTCTAATCATTGGTAGCTTCGATATGATACGGAGAACGAATGAGACACTGATGCTAGTCGGATAGGGGTTCTAGGTACTGAGGTGAGTTTTTTGGTACACCACAATTCACTGAGGTCCTGGTTTCCTGCACATAGTTCTGTGCATGAGCAGAATTCCTGCAACAACACCAGCAGTCATAGAGTAGACACACAAGCAGTCACAAAGCACACAAAATCACAAGCCGTCACAGATCAGATGTATACAGGCAGCACTGAGAGCACACAGGCAGGCACCCAGGAAACATACACTCACAGTCACAGAGAAGACAGCCAGAAGCAGTCACATTTCAGACACAAAAACATTCACAAAATCACACAAGGCAGACACAGAAAGAGTAATTCTTGAGCAGACACACAAAAGCAGTCTAAAAAGCAGTCACAGAGCTAACATCCTCAGACACAGTCACATACATAGCACACAAATTGCTTCAGAGCAAACACACCAGATACACACATACACTATATGCAAGCATGTGCAGGTGGTGGGAGAAAATGAGATCTGTATACTGTCACAGAGCAGTAGCTCACACATAATACTAGAACAAACACTCATGCAGCCACATAGCAGCCACATAGCACACACGGACAGTCAGTGAGCAGAAACTAAGCATGGGGTCAAGTTAAGAAACAACTTCCATTAATAATGTAGTCAGTGGGCATGTAGACTGCCACCCACATTAAAGAGTCACAGATCCACTGGTGGGTGATGGAAATCCAGTGTTCCACTGGCCCAGCTTAGAGTGAACCATAATGCTATTTCAGGAAAACTCATGTATTTGGGCACTCATCATGCAATTTACTTCGACATGCTAATCAATTAATATAATCACGGAAGTGCACTAAACGTCGGTGGGGTCAAGTTTCAAACATACCATTCCAAATAAACAATAAGCATTGGCAAAGCCGATAGGTGTTGCCTATGAGACCTTAATGTTTTAGCCATGTTGAACAGCATCGCAGTTGCTGTGTAGAAGCGCAAAAAAAGACGTAAGAATTAGACTGTGGCAGCATTTTGTAGGCACACGCAAACGTTCAGCACACATGCATGCAATTACAAACGGAGGATGAAGCGCTTTAAAAAAATAATAATGGATGAGCTTGTTGCAAGAGTGGGTGTGGGAGATGCAACACAGCAGGTGGGGAGAAGCAACAAGTGGGAGAGAACATGGGTGAAGGAGAGCAGCGTGGAGTGTGGGGGCAGAAGCACACTGTGAAAGAGAGCAACGTGGAGTGTGGGGGCAGAAGCACACTGTGAAAGAGAAAAATGTGGAAGTGGGAGCAGAAGCACACAGTGAAAGAGAGCAAAATGGATTGTGGGGGAAGAATCACACAGTGAAAGAGAGCTACATGGAGTGTGGAGGCAGAAGCACACGGTGAAAGAGAGCAACATAGAGTGTAGGGCGAGAAGCACACAGTGAAAGAGAGCAACGTAGAGAGTGGGGGCAGAAGCACAAGGGCGAGAGAGCAGCATCAATGTGGGTGGCATGAGAGATGCACATGGATAGAGAGAGTGAGGTGGGATAAAAGGACACAAGGGAGATGGCTGGAAATCACATGCACAAACAAAAAGAAACAAATAGTGCCCTAAAACCATGCAGAGGAATGACAGACACAAACTATGCTTAATGGCAGGGACAGATGCCAGACTGACAAAAAGGGTCATTTTAGTGTTTAGGGGTGGGTAGTGGTAAAGGGTGGTAAGGGTAATTTTATGGTTATGTCTTTAGGAGATTTCCAAAAGAAATAAAAAATTGTGTGCTCAGGTGCTTAATTTTGTGTTAGAGGAATACATTTAATTACCAGGTTAAGACATTTTAAAGCAGACAGAAATAGAAACAGAAAGAATTTGGACAATTTATATGTTTTACTCTCTGTACAGACCCTTGGTCAAGCAGCAAATGGGCCGGGGTTGTTTGTTGGCATGCTTTAAAGGTAACACCATGCTGTTCACTGGCTAATTGACCTACAAATCTTAGCAGTTGTAAAAACAAAATGACAGCTTCTGGCATCCCAAAGGAAGGCATGCTGTGGCAGCTAGCGAAGCATGCCCTGTGGAAAGCGGCCTCTAAACAAAACATACGCTTTCATGCATAGAAATGTGCTTCAAAATCAAGGCAGAACCAAAACAGCTTCTGGCAAAGGGGACTGCAGGATCCACAAAACACCTTACAGAAGCCATGCAGACAGAGGTGGGGGGAGATGCATGCAAGGAAAAGCAGCTCTAAAACATGCATTCTCATGAAGTGCTTCGCAAAAAAAGAAGAAAAAGAGTTCTCAATAAGTGAGCAGTCGGGGCGTGGCTTGACGCCCACGTGATATGGCGGCGGTCTCCTGAGCTGCGGTGCAGCGGCGCGGGCGAAGGCTGTTTTCCCACGGGTCCCGTGACCCATCTTCTTAGAGAAGTGCGGTTTTTTGCCCATAAACCGCCCGACGATGAACTGGTAAAGTAATTAACTTACCAGCAACGTTTTTTAAAGGTCGCGGCCGCCATTTTTGCCCTCATGGAGTTGCAATAGCGCTCCTTAAGTCCTTCATTATTTTACCTTTTGAAGCAACTGTGAGTCTCTCCGCTATCTTTTTAAATGCCTCCTCATGACAGATTCCTACTGCTTCCAGGCTCACCAGCGTTTCAACAACAAAAGTTCTTTGGTGTCTACAATGACCGCCTCTCTTTATTTTACTAGTGAGGTTGCGTCTCCTGGCATTTTGTGATGTACTGAGGTCATGCATCTAGGTCAGTTCATTATTTTTATCCCGTTTGTTGAAAGCCTCTCATTTTTGGCATTGGGTGGTATTCTCTTTAGTCAACATTGCTCATTATTCTGCATAATACAAAGCACTGTGCCTTCAACACTAAATGTTCGCTGCTCCTTGTTTTTAACAAATCTGCCTCTTCTTGCTCCTACAATTGACTTCTTCAGTTAACCTGTGACTAGTTCAAGGGCATCCTCACACTGTTTATGGGTAGATTAAGGAGATTCAATTCCCCTGTTTCTTGTCATTCACAAAATTATATAAAGAATTCAAAAATGTTCATGAAGCTTGCTATAATGGAGTCTACTTCTGCTTCCCAAATGAAGGTTGGCGCCTCCTCATCTACTTCGTCATCAATTCCCAATCTGAAGAATTCTGTTAAGTCTAATCCTAAGCATCTCAAGAAGGATCATCCCTCACCGGCGAAGTCACCACCTCCTGCCTCATTAGACTTGCTACTAGAGGAAATACGCGCCTTAAAACCCTTTATGGAAGAGACAAACTCCAAGCTTCAGTTTCTGACTGACCGTTGGTCCCAAATAGACGAACGTCTTGTCGCAGTGGAACAGACGGTTGCTTCTTACAACGCAACTGAAAATAAAGTTCATGCTCTTCAGTCACAGGTCTCCTCCTTACAGAAACATGTTGAGGACTTAGAAAATAGAAATCGTAGAAATAACTTACGCATTTATCGATTACCAGAAAATACAGAAGGTACAGATCCTCTCTCCTTCTTCAAGTCTTTTCTACCTAAAGTCTGGGGCCTACCTGCTGACTCTACTTTGAACATTCAACGTGCCCACCGACTAGGTCATCAGCATATGGACACTTCTGGTTCTAACCGTCCTTGTGGGGTCATCCTGTACTTCTTGGAATATACGGACCTTCTTAAAGTCTTGGCAGCCTCAAAAAAATCACCTCGCATTTCATGGTTAGGTCATTCGTATTTTTTCTTAGGACTATGCTAAATCTACTCCGGACAGACGTAGGGAATTTTTAAATATGAGGCCAGATCTCCATGCCCTTGGTGCTCTATATGGCCTTTTCCATCCTTGCCTCTTTAAGATCACGTACCGGAACAAAACAACTTCCTATGAAGATCCTGTTAAGCTGAGAAGTTTTCTAAATACCTGCAGAGTTTAAACTATGGATACCTCTGGTACTTCATCTTCTCAAACTGGCTGAATATTCTGTTGTGCCTTATTGATATTGTTCTCTCTACATTTCATATTTTAAATAGATACTGTTTCTGTTTACTGTTGTTCTGATATCTTATATTTATCATATTACCATTTTGCAGTTTAATGACATATTATTTCTCTTATAGATAATATTGTTATGTGTATTTCCTCTTGTCTTGCACCATGTCGTCTCCAGTCTTCCCTGTGCCTCCCTCAGTGACATCTGGATACATCATCCTTCCATGTGGTTTGACCCCCCCCCCCCCCCCATTCTCATTTTTGGACTTTTATAGGTATGTGCTTTCTCTCTTACTTTATTCTATTCTATTTATCTTTTATTCTTTTTACTTTCTTTTCTATCTTTCACCCCTTTCTTGCTTGAAGCTTCATTTTACTATTTGCCTTTTCCTGAATTCTTCACTTTTTTGGCCTTTCTCTCTTTTCCTTTCTCTTCTCTTCATACTACATTTTTACTTACCTCATGGGGTATGCTGTGTTTAAACAATTATAATGGTGGGATGCACACCAAAGTTGCAAATGTGTTCCATGCTTGTCCGTGCTATTTATCAAGAGTGCGTGCATACCGGTTTAGTGCCACGCCCAAAGGCACCAGAATTGACAACAACATAATTAACTGGGGCATTTCAGTTTGCCCCAAGACCGATTGCACAGCTGTAATCCGCCGCTTCGGCTGACAATATAGTTTATACCAAGTTTCCTCCATGTTTAATCACGTATTCCAATTCTTTATGCCTCTGTTTTTCATCCACAATATTCTTTAATCCACACACGGGTAATTATGCCATTTTCCAATTTCCTATTGTTAAAGCTGTGCCCATCCGGACCTCTTGCTGAAACATGACAAATGCAAGAGTTTGTTTAAAGCAGCGTTTATTTAAAAAGGACCCAATGCATTTCGGGCTACAGGCGCCCTTCGTCAGGGGCCGCTAAAAAATAAACAATGAAACACATAATCAGTACCATATTAACCATCTACATATCTTACATCTTGAGTATACAATATGACTGGTTTATCAAAAATGACTAATCTAATGGCACCCCGTCCTCATGTCATGTAGTGATCTCCTTTGTGAACAATAAAAACTGACCCTTCATTCTAATAATGATAACAGTGAATAATAAACCCCTGCCCCTTTGGACACATTTTTTTCGTTACACCCCGTAGTGCCACTATTCTTTAAACCAACTAGCTTAATCCCTCTCTTCATTTGTAAGCCCTTTCATTATCTACCTCCTGCTTTTAAACCCCGTGTCAAACAATCTTCATCTAACTCATGACCCCGTGAACTTTCATCTCTCGCCTACTTGCATCACACTCATTCCCACACATTAGATTTATCACCCAACTCGGTCAACTCCTTACATCACTTCCCTTTCACTCCCGAAATTATTTTAAATATGCATCTACTAAATCATTTTCACTTCATGCATGCATACACTCTGCCGCAAAACTCACTTACAAACTGCTATGAATCTCCATAGCGAGAAATGCGCATGCGCGGGCGTCCGCGCATGCGCATTTGTCAGAAGAAATTAGAAACGAAGAAGAGGGAGCCCCGGAGACGCCGCGCTTACGGTAAGTCGCTTTACTTTAATTTATTTTACATTGCTGATATTATTTAAAAGGAGGGCGGGCGGGAGGTGGGTGGCACGTAGTGGGGCTACGCGAAGCGCGTAGTGTGCGTAGATTTGGGCACACTACGTGCTGCTTCACGTAGCCCCACTACGCCCACTACGCCCACCCTTACTTTAAAGATGATTTTCAATCTGCTAATTTTAAATGGAACTCACATCATATCAAATACTTAGGTATGTACTTTTCCACTTCAATCAAATCGTCAATCTCCATTAATCGCGATAAATGTTCTTTGAAAATGTCATCCTTGATAGATAGGTGGCGCCCTTTATATCTTTCTTGGTGGGGAAGGTTGGACACTATAAAGATTATGTTATCCCCAATCGTTCTCTTCACCATTTCTAATATCCCTCTGTCCATACATGAGATGTTTTTCAAAAAAAATGAATTCCCTACTCTCATCTTTTCTTTGGAATTAAAAGAAGGCCTGTATGTCATTATCAAAACTTATTTGTGCTAAATTGAAAGGTGGTGTCAATTCTCCAGATTTTCCTACTTATCACAAAACATTTATTTTACGTCAATGATCTCACTGGTTACAGGACCTCTCAATCGATTCTCCTCTATGGGTTGCACTTGAACACTCTTATCTTACCCCATTTTCTTTTCAGGAATACTTATCATTTACATGGAAGCCTCAAATCCTTTCTAATCCTATTTTTCAACACACTAACAAACTATTAGGCCCATTTCTGTTGGGTAATCACACTGATAGAGACTCTTTTCTACAGTCCACTATTTGGCATAATAGGCATGTACTGATTAATGGTAAACCCATATATTGGAAATCTTGCAGACAAAGAGGTCTTTTTTGGGTTAACCAACTTATTCTTAATGATTCAATTTTGTCTTTTTCCCAGGCCAAAATTATGTTTGATCTTCCTCTCTCATTTAGCAATAGATATCACTTGCTGTCCACTGCATTAAGCATTGCTGTTACTCAATTTGCTCATTCTCCTGCTTTGCCTAACTCTTCTCTCAACATTTCTTGTGAATTTCTCAGTAGCTGTCCTAAGGCATCAACTATTTACACTCGTTTAAGTATTTCAAATTCGCCTAGGAAGAAAACCAAGGTGGAACTGGATAGGGGACGTGACTTGGATACAACCTATCCCCTCCCATTATAGAATAAAATTTGGCTCAAGGTACACAAATCCTCAAGGGTGGGTAATGCCACATAAACACTTCATTCATAACAGATTACTTCTTTCCCCGACCCTTCTTCATAAGATAAATGTCAACACTTTTAATACCTGGTGGTCATGTTCCTCCATAAAAGCTGACTTAAAGCATATGCTTTTTACTTGTCCTTATGTACATACATTTTGGTCATGTGTCTGGAAGCAGATTACCTCCATTTTGAATTCTTCAATACCCCTTTCACTTTCTAATATATTTTTAGGCTCCCTTTCTGAAGATTGGTCTCACTCTCATATAAACATGCACATTTTGGACTTACTTTTGGGAGTTGCATTTCAGCAAATTACCAAACACTGGAAATCCTTATCTGATTTATCCTGCCAGGCTTGGTGGTACGCGGTTTGTCACAACCACAGACTAGACACAGCATATGTATATCCCATGTCTCTTGCTATTAAGCGTTCACAATTATGGTCCCCAGTTACAAACTTTTTCGATTGTCATGCCAACATTTCCCATGCACGTGCCAGCTCTGCACAAGAAGTCCTAAAACCTCCTTGACATTCTACTTTCTCATATCAGTATGATGATTTATAGTCATTAGTAATAAGTTGTTGTATATTTAATAAGTTGCTGAACCTGTTTTATAGATCTGTATTGATGATGTAACCATAACTTCATGTATATGCTTATGATCCTTTTTCGTATTGCGTGTTTACTTTCTATTCTATTTTACATGCTCGTTTCTTTTCTTTTCTTTTTTGTTGACTAGACCTCAATAAACTTTACTTTTGAAACTTAAAAAATAAGTGAGCAGTCGTGGAAAAATAGAAGAAGCCAATCGGGGAGGTAATAAAAAGGCTATGCTCCACGGAAGGGACTAATTGAAGCTGTTCAACCTACAGCAAATAAAGACAGTAGACTGAAAGCCTGCAAATGTGAGTGACAAAAGGCAAAGCCAATGGTAAGCAATGGGTGGAATGCATTTCTATATCAGCTTCCAGCATGACCACAATATGTCTTTGCAACCAGACAGTTATGCGGTCTCTGATTCCCTTTGGAGAGCAGGCGGATGCCGCCTGCACAGTGAAAGATGAAGTGCCTCATTTAAGCAGTCAGTTCAGCCATCTCTCATGCCCTGCCCTAAAGGCAGCGCAGGTTGTGGCTGCCCCGGGGGCTGCGCATTGAAGGCAATTGGGCACACTTCCCTGGTGTGTGCCAGTTGAACCTTGCTAAATGTGCACCGCAGTGCAGACAAGGCAGTGCTTCTGTACCAAAATACTGCTCTTAGTGTCCAATGTCCCTTTTATCTGTCAAGAGCCATTTGCCTCGTCAGGGTTAACAACTGGGGACGTCAGGGGAACCCTGTGGAAAGAGCAGCAAACAGCAGGCTGCATCATGGTCTGACAAGCATATTCACATGCTTCTGTGCTATGATGTATTAGACACACTTGAACATGGTCCTTCTACGATAGTGCTCTCCCTTTGCTTGAAAATGGCTGGTTGCTTATCTTGGTGGCAAGGGCTATGCGCAACATCGCAGTTGTCAACTATAGCTGTCTTGAAAGTGTGTGAAATTTCCTATCTCTGTTCTATGTTCAGATGTGACCTAGCTTGGTTTTGGAGTTGTCATAGGTGATCTGCTTAATGAGTTCAGTTGGATGTTTGTCTATGGCGTTCACTCATTGGTGATGGTATTGGAAACAGTGTGATAGCTGATTACAATACATATCGGTTCTGAGGTGGATTAAGTGATCTGTTCTGTCTAATATGATATGTTAAAACTGTATGACAGGGACATTGCATACGATACAAACTTTACGCTGTTATCATTTAATAATGAAAGGCATTAAAGTAATAACTCAATATGTTACCAGCCCTTTCTCATGAAATAATGTCAATAAATCCCGTGGTGTTGTATGTGCACTCAGTGTGGTAATGCAATCATGGACTACAATTGGAAAGATGATGTACCTTAGCAAGCCCAAGAAGAGCCAAGGGGAGGCAGGAGATACAGATATTCTCCCTCGAATTAATGGGAGGTCATAGGCAGAGAACTTGAGTGTGAACATCTCACTAGGGGGTGAGAAAAGACCAATATCTTGAGGAGTGAGGAGAACCAAAGGTCACCTTTTAAAGGTTCCATCAGGAAAGATACAGGAAGCAGCTCTCTTTACCCACTCCTTCATCGTTGACAATCACCAACAATAAGTATGCATTGTTTGAAGACGTCTGCTTGCGTTTTGGGACCCACAATGACGTCATTCCTAGGATGGCCCCTTTAAAGGGCCTTTGAGGTCCTTATAAAATGGATACCATGGTATAGAGCTGAAATCCACCCAGATTAGATCAGGGCATCACCCCATACAGAGCAAAATCATGTGCAGAGGCTATGACGTGAACTGTAATATGTAAAGGTCAGTGGATATTGGACCTTGATTTCATTCAAAACACCTAAAACTGGAGGAGACTTCCAACGGTAAGACGATGTTTTCTAAAAATCCTGCATCATATTACAGAAGCGTACAGATCATGTTATTAAGCCTCCGAGCTTAAAAATAATAGAAATTGATACAGACTCCTCACAGAAAACACTTTCCTTAAAGTCTTCAAACATCTAGCCAACTTGTGACTTGTAGAGAAGAAATAAAAGTATCCTATTATTTCTGCTGCCTGTGAAGCATAATGCAGAACAACACATAAAACAAACTTTTTTGTGCACTGTCTACACACAATGATGTGTGCAAAACACAACAGAAGACTTCAGTGAAACTTGTCAATCGTTATTTGTATCCAATGGCATGACACAAGATAATGGTAAGCATGTTTGTTCCCTTCTAGTTCCATTTCCATACACACGTGTATCGCGTTTTCTGCTAATATACACATTTTTGGTTATTTTAGTGCATTTCACCATTCACACTCGCAAGTACAACTTCTCTTCACACACTCTGATGTTCACTTTTTATTCCATATTGCATGCACATACTGAAGCACACTTTTTACTTAGACATATGGGGCCCAAGTCACAAAGGTAAATCTACATCTGTATATTTACTCGTGTGTATTTTTATTTCTACACCTTGGTGTAACTGTCCAAATGTTTTCTATTTACAAAATTTGAGTGGAGATTTACATCTCGGTGTAGACTTACATTTTTAAAACCTCTCAAATGATTCGTTAGAATCCTGCTACCACTAAGTTTATGAGTGTAAAGTTACTACTAATAACTTTTGACATGCTAGTGAAGATCTACAAATATTACAATGTACAATTACAAATATTTTTATATTTATTTATAGTAAAATACATTTTACAGCTAACTCATCAGATGTGTAAATAATAATTTTTCTAAATTGCTCACCCACACTAACTTTTTGATTTTTATTATTAATTAGTAAATTATATTTAAAATGAATATATTTCATTTTAAAAAGTCTTGCTTTTTAAAAAAAAAAAAGCCTGAAATTGCAATAAGGTGTATTTTTCCATTTATTAAAAAAACATATTTGTTAAATATGCATTTTTACCCATATATAATAATTCAAGGGGCAGGGTAGGGCTGAGTAGGGATACCCGGTCCCCCTAAGTCCCCGGTCCCCTTAGGGATCCGCCCAGCCCAAAATTAAAAAGAAAACCAACATTTTTGCCACAATCCCACAGGAGTCCCTCAGTATTGCGGCAAAAATAAAACATAAAATGGAGGCCCGCCCTTTTACATTAAATATATGGTGAGAGGTGCAGCAGTAGGGCCCCCAGCCCATTCAGGGCCCCGGCACATCATCCCTCGCGGTCAGGTATATTCAATTACGGGAAGGGGATGCATGTCCCCCCTGCCCAAGTCTAGAAGGCCCCAGGCATCCCATTCCCGGGCTGATTACTTTTGATGAAGGGAGGAAGCCAACTTAGGCCCTGGGGACCTTATCCCTGGAGCTGAAATGTTAAAAAAAAGGGGAAGGAGTCTGCGCGGCCCCCTCTCCAGGCCTGGAAGGCCCCCGGCGACCCCTATCCCGCAGGGCCAAAATGTATAAACTAGACAAGGGGCCGGAGCCCCTCTCCCTGAGTCTTAAAAAAGCCCTAGGGACCCCATTCTCCAGGGCCATAACTTAAATTAAGCGGGAAGTGGGCCTGTCAGTGGCAGTGTCCCAGGGAGCCTACCCCTGTGACACAGTAGTTTCTCTACCCGCACTACAACATGTGTTTGCTCCTGTTTGGCAGGAGCAGTTTTACATCTCCCGCCAAATGGGAGCAACTCTGCGCGTAATTAAATAAAATATGGCGGGCCACTGGTTTTTTAACATTTTTTTTCCTGTCCCGTAGTACTCCCAAGGGACCACAAAACAAAATGTTTTTTTTTTTACTTTTGGTTCCACAATGGGTCCTTCTGGAACCATACTAGGGTCCAGGGTATCCCTATCTTGCCACTCTATATGTTATTTCCATTTTATTTTTCAGGACTTGGGGACAGAGTGCCTGAGTCTAAAAATGGCGGCCCAACACCTCTGTTGATGTTGATGACAGCCAATCAAATCTTTTTTGATCTCAGGTCCCCCAGTCGTCCCGCAGCACTAGATACCTATACATTTTCAACCTTAATTTCTGAAAAACTATTGAACAAGTTTACACCAAATCACAAAAAGGACACTTTCTGTGTAGAGATCTATCTTTATGCCAAATTTAAAGTAATGCTGGTCAGCCATTTGTACTGTTGTCTAAAGTTCCTGTGACATATTGCATGGGGTAATTAGATTTGGGGCACTCCTTTGTCTTGGTTCCGCTTGACGGATCATCGCAAAACTTTCCAGGAAGGAGCTCAGGTGGATGAATTTTTTGGAGGGAAGGTTTTGTGAACATTCATTTAATGGCACCAAAGTTATTAGCAAAAGGAAAAAAAAGCTCTTCCTAAGGAAAATCTAACCTAACTATAACTACACAGCGTCAACTCCTACTGTGTAATATATCTAACTTTAAATGTCAAACTAATTTAATTCATTTAAAATTAATTTGTAGGGGGTGTTAGTTTACTTCTCTTTGTACATTGTTTTCTATTGGAGAGCTTGGCCATACTATTCCTTATATTTTTCTGGTGCTTGACTTACTGCAAGTTTTGGCTAGAGTCCATTTGAGCCAGTTTTGACACCTTTAGAGCTGCAGTAACTATATTTTGTGAACGGTAATAGTCTCACTGTTTTGTGAGTGTGTGTTTTGTATTGCTACAAATTCTTACCCCCTGTGAGTGTTGATCTCTGCACAGAAAAGATAAGGGAGGCAGGGGCAGAGGTCTCCGGTCATGTGTTTGTGAATTGTCTTATGTAGTAAGTGAGGAGTTCTACTGTAGTACTACTTCACTTCCTATAGAATTCAGTTTGGGAATCTGACAGATGATTGTTCACTTTTTGTTCATTTTATAGAGACATCATAACACATTTTCTGCCAACACACACACAAATACATACACACACACACTTTCGGGCACATACAAACACACATTTCCAGGAGATACACGCACAAATTCAAACTCTTATGCTTTTTTTCCACTTCACGGTGACCAGTAATTAAAATGCTTGTAAAATGTTAAATGTAGTTCACTTTTGTTCTGCTTAACATTCACACTCATGCGCAATTCGTTTTTTATTCCATTTCGTCTTTGTTTACTTTTCTTTTCTATGTACTTGTTCACAGTAGGGAACAGCAACCCGTTGCTTGCCTTTTTAATGTCAACTCACTTTAAATAAATATTCAGCTCCTCACCCAGCACGAGGTGTGGGTGAATGTCTTCTTAAGAGTGATATAAGGTTGTGTTGTTTCTTTTTGTGTTTATGAATGTTTTGCAGTGCTCACATGCCGCCATGTGAATATATCTTTAGACCAGGGGCGTAGGTAACCCCTGCTTTAGAAGCTTAAGTGGGGGCTCCCACTGGGCCTGATAAGCTGGTGAACTTGGTTCTCGTAAACATGAATTAATTGTTTATGAGCCTCTTATGTCTGTAGACAATATGCCGCTAAATAGCGCTGCCACCAAATACCACGAGAGAGGGTTGCGAGCTTTCAGATGGGATGCTCAGGGAAGGGACACATAAAGAAAAAACGTTGAAAAGTAGAGAATGGAGAGATGAACACATTGGAAAACAATGAGCATGACAGAGAAAGATATGAAAGTAAGGAGTGAGGATGAGAGAAAAAAGATGGGTAGATACAAAGGGAAAAAAGAACGGAAGGTGAGAAGAAGGGTGCCAGGAAGGAAGGAAACGTGAAGGGAAAGATGGAAGAGAAGTCGAATGAAAGAGAGAATGAATGACTGGATGGAGTGAGAGGATTGACTGGCGAAAGTGTGCATGGGTGGGAGTACTGAAGAAGTCACAGATGAAGAAGAGTGAACAAATGGATGGTTACAAGATAGATACATAAACATATTGAGAAGTGGATGGGTGAAAAGATGGATGGGGCAATGGGTGAGTATATGTAAAGGTGAAAGTATGGATCGATGGATGGATGAATAGATAGAAACATAAATGGATGGATAGATGGAAGGAGAGTGAAAGGAAATCTTCTTAGGAAGCTTTCATTGGCTCACTATGCGTGCTCGGTCTGATTTGAGATATGTTTCAAGTGGGGGTATTTTAATTTTTGGCTAGACCTCTGCGTCAAACTCAGCACCTTTTTTCACCACAAAATCAAGAGCATCTACGAAAACTTCGACAAAGACAACCAACACACTGAACCCACACCAACCACCCCGACACTCTAAAGCCAGAGATCGACAACTGGACAGCCCTCACCACTGAAGACAATGAAGTAAATCCACTCCGGGGCCCCCATGGACCCCTGCCCCCACCACATTTTCAACAGAGAAACCGACACCATCGCACCAATGCTCTGCAAACACCATCAACCGCTCCCTGGCAACCGTCACGTTCCCCGATGACTGGAAACATGCCGAGGTCAACCCCCTTCTGAAGAAACCCTCGGCGAACCCCACCGACCTCAAAAACTACAGACCCAGTTCCCAGCAAAAGTCATCGAGAAAGCCATCAACAGCCAACTCACCACATTCATCGAAGAGCACAACATCCTCGCCTCCTCCCAATCCGGCTTCAGAAAAAAACACAGTACGGAAACCGCCCTCCTCGCTGCAACAGACGACATCCGCACCCTACTGGACAAAGGAGAAATAGCAGCCCTCATCCTCCTTGACCTCTCAGCGGCGTTCGACCGCACCCTAATACTCAGACTCCACGACACAGGGATCCAAGACAAGGCCCTCAACTGGATCCACTCCTTCCTCTCTTGCAGAACGCAGCGGGTCAGACTCCCCCCTTTCCTCTCGGACCCTACACCTACCACCTGCGGAGTCCCCAAGGGGTCCTCCCTCAGCCCTACACTCTTCAATGTCTACATGGCTCCGCTCGCCCCCATCGTCAGAACCTACAGACTCAACATTGTGTCATAGGCAGACGACACCCAACTCATCCTCTCCCTATACAACGTACCCAATACCGCCAGACACGATTTTCGAAAAGGCATGGAAGCCGTCGCCAAATGGATGAAAAACAGCTGCCTACAACTAAACACCAACAAAACAGAAGTACTCATCATGGACCCAAACCCCAATGCCTGGAACGACACCTGGTGGCCCCCCGCCCTCGGAAGACCGCCCACCCCCACGGACCACGCACGCAACCTGGCGATCATCCTGGACTCCGAGCTCAAAATGAACCGCCAGATCAACTCCATCTCGTCCTCCTGCTTCCACACCCTCCGCCTCCTACATAAGACCTTCAAATGGATCCCCCTCGAACACAGAAAGACCGTCACTCACGCCCTGGTCACCATCAGACTCGACTACGGCAACGCACTCTATGCCGGTATAAACAAAAATCTCACACGCAAGCTACAGAACATCCAGAACGCTGCCACAAGACTGGTCCTCGACCTGCCAAGACACTGCCACATCTCCCAGCATCTACGCACACTCCACTGGCTCCCCATCGAAGGTAAAGTCACCTTCAAGATGCTCACCCACGCCCACAAGGCCCTCCACAACACCGGACTAGCATACCTGAACAGCCGACTCATATTCCACGCACCCCAGAGGACCCTAAGATCAGCACAGCTCGCACCAGAAAGACCAGATCAGGAGGCCGCTTCTTCTCCTTCCTCGCGGCCCGAGCCTGGAACGCCCTTCCGCTCCACCTCAGACAGACAACATCGCTCCCCATCTTCACAAAACCAGGCTTTTCGACAGACTCCCCCCTTAATGGACTGGAGCCTGCTAACCCCCCCCCCCCCCCCCCCCGCGCCTTGAGACCCTTATGGGTGAGTAGTCGCGCTTAACAAACGACTGATTGATTGATTGGCTACTGAATGCTTTAGACTGCAAGATTATCCCATATTTCACAGCTCCTGAGACGTGATCTGTTTTCTTCCAGTATATATTAACGTTACATTGGCAACTTGGCCCAGACATTTGAGACTTTCTTTTCTACACATGTTTTAAGTGCTCGAAATAGGATTGCTTGCATCGATACGGTTGTCATTCACAGAGCACGCTGTATTCTTAACTCTTATTGTGTGTTTTCAACACAGAGAAAAAGTTGACACTTTAATTAGGAGAAGAGATTTGACCTTAACTTCTCTGTCTGAGACATGCTGAATGAAGCAATCTGTGAAACTGTTCACAATGGGTGAGGTGGAGAGGGGGTGAAAGGGAGAGAGAAGGAGAGAGGGAGAGAGAGAGAGAGAGAGAGAGAGAGAAAGAGCTATAAATACTGATGTTTTTTACAGTAAGGAGAAAGGCAAGAAGACAGACATGTAGACAGAGACTTGACACACACACGTATATATATATACATATAGGTAGATAGATAGATAGATAGATAGATAGATAGATAGATAGATACATACTAAAAAAACAAAGGTTACAGTGACCTTAAGATGTTAGTTTATGTTAAAACAAAATCACAGAAATAAACATGGATTGAAGTAAATATATACTTTTGTGTATAAATGAAAAGCACTGAAATTTCAAGCGATAACAAGCCCATTTTCCCATCATCCTTCAGAGGCGAGGGGTTGTGGGGGTGATGATTCTCCTCTGTGCTCTGCTCTTCACCAGAGGCTGACGGCCGAGGCCCGTCTAATGAACAGTGCGGGCCCCTGGTGCTGCGCCCTGCCAAGTCTGCGCGTCGGCCGCCTGATCCCTTCTAGATGAGCTCGCCGATCGCATAACTCCCAGGTCCAACATACACACCTCCCCGCTGTCGCTCCAGTGCCCTGTTATTTTTGGCCTCTCGAACCTGTCACATGGATGAAATAAAGCCACAAAATAAACATTTCCCGTCGAGAACCACTTTGCTGGACCTTTGTTTCATTCTGTGTCACGATAAATACCTGCTGATCTCCTGTCTCTTTCACAGTCTGAGAGGAACAGAAGGGGACGTGACCTGGAGTCGTGGAGGGCTGGGTGATCTAACTATCTATCTATCTATCTATCTATCTATCTATCTATCTATCTATCTATCTATCTATCTATCTATCTATCTATCTATCTATCTATCTATCTATCTATCTATCTATCTATCTATCTATCTATCTATCTATCTATCTATCTGTCTGTCTGTCTGTCTGTCTGTCTGTCTGTCTGTCTGTCTGTCTGTCTGTCTGTCTGTCTATCCTTCCACTCATCCATCTATCTATCTATCTATCTATCTATCTATCTATCTATCTATCTATCTATCTATCTATCTATCTATCTATCTATCTATCTATCTATCTATCTATCTATCTATCTATCTATCTATCTATCTATCTATCTATCTATCTATCTAGCTAGCTAGCTATCTATCTGTCTGTCTGTCTGTCTGTCTGTCCTTCCATCTATCTATCTATCTATCTATCTGTCTGTCTGTCTGTCTGTCTGTCTGTCTGTCTGTCTGTCTGTCTGTCTGTCTATCTATCTAGCTATCTGTCCTTCCACTTATCTATCTATCTATCTATCTATCTATCTATCTATCTATCTATCTATCTATCTATCTATCTATCTATCTATCTATCTATCTATCTATCTATCTATCTATCTATCTGTCTGTCTGTCTGTCTGTCTGTCTGTCTGTCTGTCTGTCTGTCTGTCTGTCTGTCCTTCCACTCATCCATCTATCTATCTATCTATCTATCTATCTATCTATCTATCTATCTATCTATCTATCTATCTATCTATCTATCTATCTATCTATCTATCTATCTATCTATCTATCTATCTATCTATCTATCTATCTATCTATCTATCTATCTAGCTAGCTAGCTAGCTGTCTGTCTGTCTGTCTGTCTGTCTGTCTGTCTGTCCTTCCATCTATCTATCTATCTATCTATCTATCTATCTATCTATCTATCTATCTATCTATCTATCTATCTATCTATCTGTCTGTCTGTCTGTCTGTCTGTCTGTCTGTCTGTCTGTCTGTCTGTCTGTCTGTCTGTCTGTCTGTCTGTCTGTCTGTCTGTCTGTCTATCTAGCTATCTGTCCTTCCACTTATCTATCTATCTATCTATCTATCTATCTATCTATCTATCTATCTATCTATCTATCTATCTATCTATCTATCTATCTATCTATCTATCTATCTATCTATCTATCTATCTATCTATCTATCTATCTATCTATCTATCTATCTATCTATCTGTCTCTCTGTCTATCTATCTGACCTTCCACTGATCTATCTATCTATCTATCTATCTATCTATCTATCTATCTATCTATCTATCTATCTATCTATCTATCTATCTATCTATCTATCTATCTATCTATCTATCTATCTATCTATCTATCTATCTATCTATCTATCTATCTATCTGTCTGTCTGTCTGTCTGTCTGTCTGTCTATCTATCTATTTCTCTGTCTGGCTGTCTGCCTGTTTGCCCTCCTATCTGCCTGCCTGTTTGCAAAAAAATGAAAACCGAGCAAAAAAAATGTACTAGATGTTTATGGTACATTGTTTGGGGCAAAGAGTATGTTTGATCTGTCTGTGGTGCACAGTTAGCCTTGGGTGTCATCGGTGTAGGAATGGTAGAGCAGGCTGTGGCTGCCTAAATGTCTTCAAGTAGCGGCTGCGATAGGTATGAAAGAGATAGGAGGTCTCTTGCTTGGACTTCGCAGAAGACAGGAGTGGAAGAGGAAGGAAACAAGATTGCACAGGGAGGTGGTGGTTTCTACTGCCTTGAGAGATGATGGGGCTGGATTGGAGATCTTTGTGCCTAGATCTCAATAGACTAAGGGACATGTATTATCTTTGTGCACTCCCTTGGTGGAGTTGTCTCATATGTGAAGAGGATGATTCTGTACATTGATCTGCATAAACTAAACTGTAAAGGATAACCGGGTTTGTGATTGCTGAGGGGAGCCTGGTTTGTGCACAAGCAGTTTTCTCAAGAGACTCGAAAGCTCTGGGAGGTCAGCGACAGATCTCTAGGTTTTAGGGATAACTGGATCGAGAGTAGCGTTCTTGAGCAATAGGACGATGGACTGTTCAGTGGGTTCTCTCTTTGAAGAACTGATTTATTCAAGTCTCTTAGGTGGAGCCTAAATGTGAATAATTTTTTCAATACTTTGGTGGAGAGGATGTGGTGGAGGCAAAGTTGTCCCTGAGACATCTTATGATGTACGTTTTGGTGTTCAGAGACATATTTGGGACATAGAATGCACGTTATAATGTCGCTGGTTGGTTTTCTCTGGATCAGTTTTGTGGTTATTTTCAGCAGAGTGTATTGTGCTATGCATTGGTGATTTTAGAAATGTAAGTTAAGTTTATTGCAGTGATGTTGTGGGATATTAGACGTTCCGTCTGAACTTGTGATATTGAATACTTGAGAGATTACTGCGATTTGAATAAAGTCATCATTGATCAGTTTGAAGGGGAAGAGGGTTTTCAGTAAAAAGGGCTTTCCGGTATTCTTCGGAGAAAGTACAGTTTTGCATGGGGTTAATTGTTATTTGTGACTTTATCTATCTATCTATCTATCTATCTATCTATCTATCTATCTATCTATCTATCTATCTATCTATCTATCTATCTAACTCTTTTTGACAATCTGGTTTAGATTACCTGGCCAGAGGTACCCTATCTATTGCTTAGACTCCAAGAGTGATATGGACTCACCATTGCTTCTGTTGCCAGTAGACAGCCATGTGGTAAATCGATGCAGGGTGCAGCATAAAAGAGGGCTGGTACCATTTGATTGCTCGATAAGAAATAACAGTGTTAAGGAATTTGCTGAGCAATGAATTAGAGATACATTTTTTAAAAAAAGGCTTTCCTCTTCTTAACTGGCTCCATCAAATATTTGAAGATGGCAGAACATTGTTGGTACCTCCTTTCTAAGCCAATTTTCACCGCTGTATGAGGTTTATTAAGCGAATTTGTATTATTGTAAGATTTTAAATAATCAAACAATAAAGGATACTTACTTACTTACTTACTGCTGTAAGAGGTAAGCTGTAAGGAAAAACCCAACAAGTTAACAATAATCAAAACAGGATTCTTCCAGCCCTCAAATAGCTGCCAGGTAACATTTGATGATAAGAGAAGTTTCAATTTTCCAATTTCCTGCAACCAACCACAAGATCTTAGTTTTACCCAGGAGCGCACAAGAATGTCTCAATGTCCATATACGTTCTCCATAAAACGTTGTGCTGCTTCTTCTGCCTCACCATCTAATGTCAAAAAAGCATAGTGGTTTGTCAGAGCACATGGAGTCATTGCAAATGTTTGAACAAACAGGTGCAGCCAATCACAGACCGATCTTCAGGGGTGGAATAAAGAGATCTTGTACGTCCAATGAAGGACTGTTCATAATTTTGAGATAACAGAGGCAAAGTCAGCACTTGAGTCTGGTAACGACGATATGACTAGGGTGAGTTTAAATCAGTATCTCCCATTCTATTACCAGGAGACGGCGTCTGCAACGGTGTCAATTGCAGTGATGAATCTGGCAATATAAGGGATGTGCAACCTCCAACATCTGTTACTCACCTTTGGCTATCCAGGACTACCACCAGAAAAGATTCATTATCCTGATCAAGCAGACATCTTCATGCCAATAGGAATGTTATTTGAAAAGATTTAATCCATTTCTGAGATCCACAGTAACAAATTTCTCCAAAATCTTGAAGGCTATCGGAAGGCGAAATATGGGCCTGTAGCTGTCCAGGTTCTCTCTAAACCCTTGTAGGCTATCGGAAACATCACAATACATCTTTAGTTGGCCGTGTTAATTCAATTGTAAGGTGTCTCCCTGCATGGGGAGGTCACCACCAAACACTTGACATGATTCCTGGCTTGGATGTAGTAAGAGAAAGATAGACTACCTTAAGCAAAGGCGTCTTACATCTATAATTGGTATTTTAGCAACGAGATAATGAAGTTTAATGGAGAGCCCAATGTACTTCAACTCAAGTGAGACTGAAACAGATCCAGAGAGAATGGACTAAATGTATTCACGAAGGCCTTCTGTTGGGATATCAGTTGAGGGTGTGGCTGAGGTATTTTACCAGTTAAGACCAGAATATAAGGTGCACTGTACTGGGATAAAGGTAAAATGTCATGCAGCAATTACACCTCAGTACCATTTAAATATGAATAAAACCCCATGGAATGGGGAATTACCATGTGGGAGTGATGGTTCCAGTTCGAAAACCACACGGAATTCGCCACTCCCTGGGGTTTTACAGCATACATGTACCACTTTCTCTGAGCAGGGCAGGAGGGATATGGGGGAGAAGGAAGGGGGAAAATATGGTATGATTGCGGGGAGCAATGTATGCTCCTACATCAGGAAAAAACCAGAAATGAGACTTGGCGGCTGCTACAGCCTAAACGCTCATGTGATTTCCGACCAGTTTTACCAGCTGGAAAAAATCGAGTCAGGTTCTCCCGCACCAGGAAAAAATAGATGCGGAAAAGTCTAACTGCTATGAATCGGGCGGATGATGTACCCAGACATTGGTAGCATGCCAGAACCCCATTGCCATGAAAAACAGTGCCCCAGTCACAGAAAACCTGGCAGTACACAATTTTCAATAAGACTGATATCACCAGACAATGGCCTCAAGTCACAGAAACTGTTAGCAGGCCATACCTCACACCTTTGCTTTACCTAGCGGAGGGGTTGGGGGCTAAGGTCATTGCTTATGCCGATGACACTCAACTTCTGTTCACTTGGGATAAGCAGAGATCCTCGGTGGCCCTTGTGCAGAGATGTCTCTCCTCGGTCTTCGCCTGGATGGCTTCTGCTCATTTAAAATGCAACAAGGACAAATCGGAGGTTTTGATGTTCGGTAATTTCCACCCAGGGTTTAGAGAGTTAATTTGGCCTCCCGAGTTTCCACCTCCGGCTTCCAGCAGCCAGACCGTGAAGAATCTGGGAGTGTATTTCGATTGTAATCTCTCCTTCTCTAGTCAGGTCAAACGTTTGTCAGGTGGCTGTTTTGGCCTACTTAGAGTGCTGAGAAGATTTTTGCCGCTGCTTCCGCAAGCGGCCAGGGAATCGGTGGTTCGGGCGCTTATTTTGTCCCGTTTAGACTACGCTAATGCCCTCTATGCTGGGATTCCAGCCTATGCCCTTAACAAGCTGCAAGTGACCCAGAATGCGGCTGTTCGCTTGCTGGGTGGGCTGGGTCCTAGGCAGAACGTTCATGGCTATCGTCGTTCCCTCCATTGGCTTCCAGTGAAGGCCCGTGTTGCCTTTAAAACCCTCACCATAGCCCATCGTGCTCTGCATGGGCAAGGTCCTGGTTACCTACAGAAACGCTTCTCGTTTTACGTGCCGGGTCGCTCTTTGAGGTCCTCGGCACTCAGGCTTATGAAGATCCCTGTCTTTCAGCGGCACCGGTTAGGCGGCGCCTCTCTGGTCGTGGCTGCTGGCCGCACTTGGAACACGCTCCCCCTATCACTTCGTTCTATTGAAGATCTGGAGGTCTTTAAAAAACGGTTAAAAACGTATCTCTTTTCTTAATCCCCTCTTCTCTTTTGGTTCTTCCTTGACCGCGCCGGGACACTCTTTGAGTATCTGCGCGCGTAATAAATGTACATAACATAACATACCTCAACCTTAGTATAATTGAAGGGCCCGACACTGTTAGCTGCAGCACTCTACTATCATTAAGGCCAAAGTGACAGGCACTAATAGCATGTAGAACCCCACTTTCGTTAAGACTGAGATTTTACTTTGGGGTGAGGGGAGTGTTGGGTGGTGGCATTATATGGCATGGTATGGCAGACTGTAGTGCTTATTACCCCTGATGAGGTGCTGAAGCATTTGCAGATGGGTAGCTGGCTATTCTGTAGGAGCCCAATGTTGGTGATTTAGTCATGCAGAAGGGTTTAGTTTGACATACTAATTTTAAACCGTGCCATGTGTTCTGCAATATGCATGGAATTTAAATTTAGTATGCAATTCCTTAGTGTGTGGAGGTTAAATGAGAAACCTCAGACTTTAGGAATTTCAACATTTTACTGCATTGCATTGGCATTTATACAGCTGTTTCTACCCAAACGACGTGCCACATTGCCTTGCAGACAGATAGTACGCTACTCCATGGAAAACTTACAACATTAGAAGTCAAGGCAATGGAGTTTCAATTCTGGAAATGCTCAGTTCTTCTCCTTGAACCCTTCACGTTCAAGAGGGAGTGTTTAATGTCCTAATCCTTCTCTGGAAGTGCCACAAGAATCTGGAACTCCCTCCCTCAAAGCCTCTGCATGACCTCCTGTCACTTCACCTTCAAAACCGACCTCAAAGCTCTCCTATTCAAACGACACCTGGGTTAACCACCCATATTCCCACGCCACCTTTGGATGCACCTCAACCTTTCCCTATGCCTTTAATTGATGGACCTTACATGGCACAGTGTCCGACCTCTTGGTTAATATTACCTGCTCTTCGCTCTATGTTTGCGTTAAGAGTAAGTGCATTTCCACCTTGCGTAGGGTACCTTTCCACTCACTCTTCTGAGAGTAATCCTTTGTTTTATCCATTTGTTACCTATCTGTGTTCACTATATTGTGAAAGGCTCTGATGCCCCCGGGCCTAGACCACACTATATAAAGTCACAAATAAATAAATGGTTCAAAGGCAACAATGGTCAGCAACAGATGTTGTTATTATCGCTGACACATGTTTCGCAGCAAATGCTGCTTCTCCTGGGCGAAAAATTCTCAGAGTATTCAGTCAGATTTCTAAATTTGAATGTATTAATCAAAGGCTGATTCTGACCATAAAAGTAACTCTGTGAATTACTCTGTCGAATTTTTAAAGAAAAATATGTTATAAAGAAAAATATATGCTGATATAGATTTGGTAATGCAGTGTTAAGTAACTATTAAAGGGCAGGTTTGTGCTGCTGGAAGCTCTCAGACAAGCCCTCTTTCGAGTGGGACAGAAGATAGTGATGGATGGAAATTCTTGAGGTAATCTGGACCATGGTAACTACCCTCGGTGCAGTTCATCAATTGGCATTTTGCTTGTCCGTGTGATAACAGGCAGGGACAAGAAATGTGCAAATTAGGCAATACAAGCATCGGCAAAGAGTTTACCTCTTATTTATGGGTCAAGAAGCAAATGTGTTTGTGGTAAGTGCGCTGCCAATGGCCAATTTATTTAAATGTACCACGTAAGTAAGTGCTTTGCTAGATAACATATGTGTTCATTCGGATTCAAGAAATGCCCTTAATTAGGGCGTTGAGATTGGGGTTTATTTTAGAAAAAAAGAAGGGAAGAAAAGTCGCTGGCAATGGTGCACAGGGCCGTGGTAAGTTGAATCACTGAAACTTCCAAAAAACGTGCTTCTGCTGAAAATTACTTGGTAGGGCCGAAAGTCTCTCAGGCTCTCCAGTTACCGCGCGCTGTCAAGCTGTCAGCCCTGCTCCTGGTGACGTGACGTGGAAAGGAGTCTGACAGGAAGGGTTTTGCCCCATGGAGTCACGGTGATTGGGTTACCTCTCTGGCCTTTGGAAGGTGATTCGACGGTAACCCAGTGTCAGCCGTGGCTATTGCCAATGTGTCAATCCTGCAAGAACCTCTTGATGAGGATCACACCGAGTCACGTCCTCCTCGGAGGCGCCAGGCCCCATCGTCGCGCGACTTCTGGACAGCCTGTTGGCAAACACCAGCCTATCGCTCCGTCATCAATAGAACATGAGGAAGGACACATCGTGAATAAATGCCTCTTTCACTCGATCGAATATGGAAAACATATCGTAATTTAACATTTATTTTAAGAAAAATGGAGAGGAAGGTATGGCTGCTGTAGAAGAGATTATCCTGTTAAAAGTGAAATTTAGGCTGAGACCACAACACGAGGGCGGGTGGGGGCTGGAGGGTTATACAAACAGCACACGGCGCTTTGTAATGTTTGTCTCCGTAAAATGCAAGCAATACTTGATAATAGTGCCTCTGTTTGGCAAAGTCGGACTTTATTGTACATCAGTCAATAATCCTTTATTTCGGCTTGGAAAATCATAATAATAGTACATATTTGAAACGTTTTTATAAAATACACAAATAAGTTAAAACTTTACAAAATTTTAAGACATTTTTCACATTTAGACAATACAGTGCACAATAGTTAGGGATCTTCTTAAAACCCCCCCCAAAAGGATACATGTATTACAAATTTGGGCTAGCAGGCAGGGCTCGAGTCGGGGTACCACGCGGGTGGACGGCGTCCCCCCACTTATTTTACCAGGTTTTAACGGGTGGATGCCGTCCCCCCTGCCCAAAAGCTGGACTTCACTCTTTGGCCTCTCTGGAGCGAGATCAAAGCTTATTCAGAACGTCTGTCTACCTGCATTCACTGCGGGGTGATTAAACGCAGCCTCCGCGAGGTAGGGTGCAGACCACCTTTCATCTAAAGGCATATGAATACCCATGAGATTCCTGTTGTGACGTCACTTCCGGTGACAGCGTCCCCCCACTTCTCGTCACTTCCGGTGACAGCGTCCCCCCACTTCTTTTTTTAGGACTTGTGCCCTGGCTAGCAGCACAATGTTTGAAGCGCAAGAGCCGCTTATAATGGGATCATGCACATTAAGGCCAATAGGCCTTCCGACTATGCCATCACTGAGAGCTTGATCGATCTGATTCTCCAGGCCCAAGATAGGATCCTGGAGAGAACAAACACAATGTGCCCCTTGGCATCACATCTTAGGATCTTAGAGGCTTCCAGTAATGCCCTGTGCCCATCAGCTCTCGCGCTGCAATAATCCACCTTCTTCGGGGCAGGGCATAATTCGAGCAGTAAAAGAGTTCCACTGACTCGTGTAGTAGCGAGCAGAAAGGGCAGTGAGAAGAGCAGAAGGGGCAAGAAGAGCAGAAGGGGCAGTGAGAAGAGCAGGAGAGGCAAGAAGAGCAGAGGGGAAGTGAGAAGAGCAGAAGAGTCAAGAAGAGCAGAAGGGGCAGTGAGAAGAGCAGAAGAGGCAAGAAGAGCAGAAGGGGCAGTGAGAAGAGCAGATGAGGCAAGAAGAGCAGAAGGGGCAGTGAGAAGAGCAGAGGAGGCAAGAAGAGCAGAAGGAGCAGTGAGAAGAGCAGAAGAGGCAAGAAGAGCAGAAGGGGCAGTGAGAAGAGCAGAAGAGGCAGTGAAAAGAGCAGAAGGGGCAGTGAGAAGAGCAGAAGAGGCAAGAAGAGCAGAAGGGTCAGTGAGAAGCGCAGAAGGGGCAGTGAAAAGAGCAGATGGGGCAGTGAGAAGAGCAGAAGGGCAGTGAGAAGAGCAGGAGAGTCAAGAAGAGCAGGAGAGGCAAGAAGCGCAGAAGGGGCAGTGAGAAGAGCAGAACGGGCAGTGAGAAGAGCAGGAGAGGCAAGAAGAGCAGAGGAGGCAAGAAGAGCAGAAGGGGCAGTGAGAAGAGCAGAAGAGGCAAGAAGAGCAGAAGGGGCAGTGAGAAGAGCAGAAGAGGCAGTGAAAAGAGCAGAAGGGGCAGTGAGAAGAGCAGAAGAGGCAAGAAGAGCAGAAGGGGCAGTGAGAAGCGCAGAAGGGGCAGTGAAAAGAGCAGATGGGGCAGTGAGAAGAGCAGAAGGGCAGTGAGAAGAGCAGGAGAGTCAAGAAGAGCAGGAGAGGCAAGAAGCGCAGAAGGGGCAGTGAGAAGAGCAGAACGGGCAGTGAGAAGAGCAGGAGAGGCAAGAAGAGCAGAGGAGGCAAGAAGAGCAGAAGGGGCAGTGAGAAGAGCAGAAGAGGCAAGAAGAGCAGAAGGGGCAGTGAGAAGAGCAGAAGAGGCAGTGAAAAGAGCAGAAGGGGCAGTGAGAAGAGCAGAAGAGGCAAGAAGAGCAGAAGGGTCAGTGAGAAGCGCAGAAGGGGCAGTGAAAAGAGCAGATGGGGCAGTGAGAAGAGCAGAAGGGCAGTGAGAAGAGCAGGAGAGTCAAGAAGAGCAGGAGAGGCAAGAAGCGCAGAAGGGGCAGTGAGAAGAGCAGAACGGGCAGTGAGAAGAGCAGGAGAGGCAAGAAGAGCAGAGGAGGCAAGAAGAGCAGAAGGGGCAGTGAGAAGAGCAGATGGGGCAGTGAGAAGATCAGAAGGGGCAGTGAGAAGAGCAGAAGGGGCAGTGAGAAGAGCAGGAAGGGCAGTGAGAAGACGAGAGTAAGATCTTAACGGCAGGGTGCCAGTTCTAAACTTTATGTACACATTTTTATCTTTAGGGGGACGGATCCGATTCAAATAAGGCTTGAAACTAAAAAACATTTGTGATTGAGGAATTGTTCGGTGATACTCCCCACTTTTTGGACTTTCCAAGTTTCTTCCTGTGTGAAATCCCCAAAAGCCTGTTTCAGTTTAATAAGAGCGCCTTTCGCTATTGATACTGGGGAGTGCCTGGCTTCTTCCATGCGGATAGCTTCAGAGAGGTGTTTTATTTTCTTGAGCCACGGGGTGCTTACTCTTTTGTTAATACTAATTCCACCAGGACTTCTATGTGGGACACCAGTTACAGTGTCATCCAGAGCCGCACCCAGTATGTCAATCGCTTAAGAAGTACCACATGATCAATTCCATGTATTGCTACATCGATTCATAGGGGTATAAGAGGGATGCTTGATGGCAGGTTGAACAGTGTCCTGATAAACTTGTTTTCAATTTGTGTGAGCGCAGACACATCGGCACATCCCCAGAGTTCTGCTCCATGTGTAGCCCTTGCCATAGCAGCGGCCCTGTATAGGGCCAGGGCAGGGGTTACTGTGCCGCTGGATGCGGCCTTATATTTTCTTCCTGTAGCCAATGCCCTTTGGTGCAGGATGGTTCTGCTTTTTCCAATCTGGGGGACTCAAGACATGTTATCGGCCAGTCTTACGCCCAGATAGTCAGTTTTCTACTTGCTCCAAGGGTTCCCTCTCAAGGCTCATCCTACCTCTAAAGGACTGGTGAGGATTCCCCACCATAAATTTGTACTTAGCGGGGTTTATCCCTAGGCCTATAGCTGAGCAGAATGATGCAAAAGAGTCCAACAAGGACTGAAGTCCAGGCGGAGTTCTAGATAACAGGTGCGTGTCATCAGCAAACATAAGAATGGGAGTGCTAATACCCACAAATTTAGGATGGTTACATTTTGGGTCGTTGCACTTTGCTAGCCAATCTACTGCTCTATTAATGTATAGACTAAAAAGCGTGGGGGAAGCACGCAACGTTGCTTCTCTCTGCACTTTATAGTTATCCGAGGCATAAGGTCTCCTCTCGAATTTCAACTGAGCTGAGTGTATGTTTCAGAATGTAGGGTTTTCAGTATCTTCAGGAGATTGCCCGGGATACTACAGGATTCTATCACCCACCATCAGTTTTCCCTCGGCACCAGATCTAATGCTGCCCTCAGATCTTTGAAGGCAACATAAAGGTGATTCTGCCTTCGGGTGAAATACTTTAAACAGATCGCCCTGCAGCAAAACACCTGGTCGAGGGTCCTGACCTACGCCCTAAACCCTACTTGACTTTCTCAGAGGATATGGAGGTCTGTTAACCACTATTGGAGTCTTAGCAATACCTGCCTAGAGGAGATTTTCTTCAATGTCAATCAGACTAATAGGACTGTAGTTAGAAAGCTCGTCCCGCCTCCCCTTCTTATAAACAGGAACAATCATAGCTCCATGCCGGGAGAGCGGGATGTCTTCCCCTCTGATGATGGTGTTGCCCGTGGGCATTCAGGTAAGGGATGCAGATTTTCAGTTGGGATAAGTATGACACCTGGTATGCCATCAGGACCAGGCGCCTTCTCCCTCAGCACTAGTTGTAGCGCCTGAGCTGTTTCTGCCATACTAAATTCAAAAAAGCACCAACCTCATTCCTGCCCTTTTACTCTATGTGGGTTGCTCTAGGATCCTTATTTGATCGGACTGTATCTTTAGGCCACTCCCTGGATAGGTCTCCAAAATGGGCTACCCATACTTCTGGTAGGCCCACAGCATTAAGGTGATTTTCGACAGTGCGTGTCGCGGATGCTATTTGTTTCCAACAGATCTTAGCATTCTTATTGTGTAGGGATTCAGCGAGTTCTCCCCACTGCTCTGACTCCTTAACTCCTTTTAGCCTTGGTCAAGGTTGCCCTTTACTTTCTTCTTGCGTCACTGGTCTCCCTGCTGCACCTTTTTCGCTGATGATAGTCTAGGTTGTTTTTTTGCCTTCCCTAGGTCAGATAGCTTGTGATTCATTAGCTTTGCGTTTTGCCATGCTGGCCAGGTGGTATAAAGACTAATGGAAACATGTTTTTAAATTAGTACTTCTGGGTGGGTTTTACACAAGAACAAAACAGTTTCAGAAGGTTGCCGCCCCTTAGTGAGTTTGTTCTAGTAGTGCCCAGTTAAGATCATTGCACGAAATACAACAAAAATGCTAGCACTAGTGACTTTGATTATCTCATTGTAACAACAAACAAATACTGTGCATCGGCAAAGAATTAATAGATTGTTGATTCCAGTATTAACAATATATTCCAAATGCTGATTTAAAAACCTGTTTCCCTCACAAGGACTTAGTAGAGTCAGTCCTTGGGTGCTCTCCTGCCCAAAATGGCGCTGGCTAAAAATAAACTAGAGAAAAAGGGGGCACCGAGGTGATTCGTATTGCTTGTTAACAAGGGACCTTCATTTAAAAAAGGTAGCCCTTTTCCAGCGACTGGTTCTTTGTGTCAATCATCAGCCAGGTCAGCGGGAGTATGGACCTGACTACCTTCAATAGCGTGGGGGCAGGCTTCCAGGCAATTTAATCAGGAGCCAATGGAGGTGTCAACATTCAGCCCCCGCCACTGAACAGTTAACGGGCTGTAGTCACAAAGACGGGGCCACAGTTTGCGACAGCGAGTCTTTGCGTCGAACGGTCGGACATGAAGCGGCGCAAAGAGCAACTTGCGTGCCACAAGCGGGACTCCCGCTGGAAATAGAGTAAACAATGGTCCCAGAAGAGCCTTGCCAGTCAATTAATAGTAAATCACTATACCTCACCGATCTCCTGGCTCACAGGTCCGCCCCAGTTCGCAGGGGAAAGGGGCTAGGGAGTAATAGATAACAGCTCCCCCAGCAAAGGAGCAAACTACTATTACCAGTCCTGCAGATGGCCTGAGGTGGATACAAGGGAAGGGTGGTTCTGGCTTGCATCTTCCTGGCACAGACAGGCACAGGATGGGCCCGCTGTTGGCCCAGGCTTTGCCCATGCATGTCCCGCACTGCGTTTTGAGATAGGACGCTTTGCTGCACACGGCATGGGGTAACTGGCGGCAGACCCTTCCCCACAGCAGCAATGGTATAGCGAAACTTAAGGGGGCTCCCTGCAAAGTACATGGTGGGAACCCCTTCCGGGCTCACTCAGGAGTACTCAGGCCTGGGTACTGTGCTGAGGGGGCCCAGGACCTCTGGCACTGTATACCAGCAGGGTATTCTGGGACAGGGAGTCCCAACCAGGACACTAGGCTCACTGTAAAACACCAGACTTCCGAAGCCATGGTTGGAGGTTGGGCACTTTTCAGCATGGGGAAACCGGTGGCAGGCCCCTCCTCTCCAGCACAGTAGTGGCTGCTACCAGATGGGAGTGGTGGGCAGGGCAGAGGGGTGGAAAAACTTAAATAAAAACACTTACGTTTTCGCCAGCCACCGCATCTCCTCCGTGTTCTTCAGCTTCCTTCTTCCTGCAGTCCCGGCAGCAGGAAGCACCCAGCACCCAGCCTCCCCACAGCCAATCACAATGCTGCAATGCAGCGTTGTGATTGGTCTGAGCTCAGTGGATCGGCACTCGGACGTGGACTGGGAGGGTTTGCATGTTCCTCACCAGGCTGTTTAATGCAGCCTGGTGAGGAAGAGTGCGCATGACTGTATGCCGGCCGGTCAACCAGTCATGCCCACTTGAAGAGTGAAAAACACTCCTTCCCTGCTCTGCTCAGCCCCGCCCAGCCCCAGTAGCCACTGAATTCAATAGGAAAACTACGATGAACACGACAATAATAATAACAATACGTTATTATCATTGTATTTTTCCTTTTGAGCAGCGGGGCGATGCTCCTCCCCCATAGCAGAGGAGCTGCCAATGCGAGTCCAGCAGCAGGGTATTCTGGAAAAGGGAGTCCCAACCAGGGCACCAGGAACACTGTAACACACCAGGCACCCAGAGCGCAGTTGGGATAGGGTGCTTTTCCGTACATGGGAACTGGCGGCAGGCCCCTCCTCTCCAGCAGCAGGGTATTCTGGGACATGGAGTCCCAACCAGGGCACCAGGAACATTGTAACATAGCAGGCACCCAGAGTGCAGTTGGCATAGGGTGCGTTTCAGTGCGTGGGAACTGGCGGCAGACCCCTCCTCTCCAGCAGCAGGGTATTCTGGGACATGGAGTCCCAACCAGGGCACCAGGAACACTGTAACATAGCAGGCACCCAGAGTGGAGTTGGCATAGGGTGCGTTTCAGTGCGTGGGAACTGGCGGCAGGCCCCTCCTCTCCAGCAGCAGGGTAGTCTCAGGGAGTCCCAACCAGGGCACCAGGAACACTGTAACACAACCAGACATACCTTCAGGGTACAATTTTCCCTGAAGCATAACATTAATTATTATACGTGAAGGACTGTGCTGCTCCTTATCAGTTAAACATTAAAAACATAATTGTATGGTGTCCCACTAAGAACTGCATATCGGCATAAACAAATAAAATCACAGTCCAAGGTATTGCTATATCCATGAATTACAGATCTAAAAGGTCATGCCTTTGACCCTGCCCAATACTTTCGCTTTTCGGCAGTGGAAAGGTTTCGTTAAGCTTTGTAAGAGGCACTTGATGCAGGAATCACAACGGCCTTATCTGTGAAGAATAACCCCAGCATCCTTCCTGCCCCCCCCCCCCCTCACATACACAGAACTCGTACAGAACAGGCAACGCCAGCACCGACAATTATTTTTGACAAAAACAATGTGTAGGCTGCGTAGCAACACTAAAATAGAAACAGTAGTGCAAGCTTCCCATCCACGCACACAACCGTGTGTCTTATAGGTATTTACAGTGCAAGCTTCCTTTGCACACCTAGAACAGATAGAGTACAGGCAGATGCGCTGCAAGCTACCCTTGCATACACAGAACCAGTTCCTAGGAGGTGCAGAGCCTGGGGGTAAGCCCATTGGACCCAGGTCTGCAGGTGCCCGCACATCCAACTAGCTGCATTCTAGTCACCTAGGTGGTGGTGGTGTAGGCCGGAGGCGCAGCTGCAGGATGGAAGCAGTCTGGATGGGGGTAGCAGAGATCAGCATGAGCCTGGCACACACATGAGGCACCACAGCGCTCCAGAAACAGCAGAAGGGAGGGACTTGTGGGCCACGTGTGGCTCTCAGCAATCAGTTGCACCATAACAGACACTGTAGACGGGTAGAGCAGTGGCACACTGAGCCAGGTTTGTGGAAGGCGCTCTGTCTCCAGCAGCGATCCCATTTAAATGGACACCAAGGTCTCCCAGCAGCCTCGGACCCAGCTGGGCACTGGATCATTGACATGCAAAGACACAGACAGTCACCTCTTAAAGAGCCAGTATCTGTATTTTCTTGAGCATCACAGCCAATGGCCAACAGCAAGCATTTCTTCAGCCAAATGGAACAGAAGTTCCCCCAACCAATCCAAGCCCACTTCTCTTTCCTACCATAAACATGCTTCCCCTTACATGAATGGTGTTGAGTAACTTGTTACTGCAAGCCTTTGCCTTGCTCAACAGCAGCAATAACGGGCCATTAGGCACTAGTTTCAGTGGACAGTCCAAAGACATGTTTGACATGTGGTCGCAATAATACCATGCAAAATGTTCTGATGTCTTCCTATACCAACATTGGCAACCAGCATGGCACACTGTGATGAGACTCTGAGCTCTGAAGCTGATATGGGAAGAGTCCTCCTTCACTGTCTCCTGCTCAGTGAGTGACCACAGTGCCAACTGCAATGCATTCTGCTCAACATGGTGGTGTGCACTGGACAGAGCATACCACTGCACCATATTGCAACACAATGCACTACAATGTTGGGCTATTGTGCAAGGGAAAGACAGACTTTTCTGATGGACAGCAAGTGAGGGAGATTGGTAGGGTGTGTAAGGCCACATTCATAAAACCGAATTAGAATACTTCTCCAGTGTCTAGTGTCTGTGTCTCTAGATGGAAAAATGTAAAACGTATTGGTGCAAAAAATAAGCCTTTACTAGTTAGCACTGCAAATTCTGTATCATTCATGAAAGAGTGCAACCATGAGGCAAAACACCCAATCTACATTATTTTGCGTTAGGAAATAAATAAGTGTCACCCAGACAAATCATGGCATTCTTCCCTTTGACTACATTGTAAGAGCTGTAAAAGGCCTTCTGGAAACAATGACCTAAATATTTTCCGCTTACTTCCATCCTGAAATTGAAATCACTGGTGGTGTCGCGTTTTACATAGAGCAACACATGCAGTAAAGATTTCCAATATATTCTCCTGTTATACAGAATGCCCTGGCCTAGAGAAGACTTTACTGTCCGTGCTAAAAAATATTGAAAGCACTGTTTCACCTTTGAAAACAAGCACTGGCAAAGCTAATACGTCTAGGTTTAATATGCTAACACATGCATCATTAGTATATTAGTGCAAAACACACAGGAGGAAGCCAGCAGGCGTGACACAGAAGGCGATCGATGCAAAGTAGTCCCTCCTTCAGTTCAATGCAAACACTTGAGTGCAGGCAGAAGGATGCACTCAAACAGCCAATAGTATTAGGTCAGGGATTCATATTCCACTGTGCTGATCCTAGACATGATTGACAATTTCTCAAGCCAATGGCTATAAGAGACTGATCAAAGAAAGTCAACAGTTCAAAGGGGTGGATCCAAAGGTCACTCTGTGTATGTTGTTAGCAATAGATCAGATCTCATAAGGAATGGTGAATACACTACAGCATGCCCATATTTCTCCATTTAGTAAGATCTGCTACCACAGGCCTCTTTGACTATTATTCATATAAACATCCTGTATCCACCTAAAATGTCATGCGGCATGATTCATTCAAAAATTAACCTAGCATTATAGCACTTAAATCCATGACCCTCTGGACCCGGTGATCATGAGGAGCAACATGTGTAATCCATCTTCTCATGCAGTCAATCTTGGGAAGGAGCAGAGAGACAACTCTATAGCCAAGGTTCTTTGTGGTCAGTCAAAGTAGTGCTTCTGTTTTGTATGTAGGGAAAAGTTAGGAACTTAAAGAGGTATATTTCCTTATTAGTTTTATCCTAACACATCACTTTTTTGTTCTCTAAGTTCCTGTCAATTACAATGCAATTACAATCGACAGCAACATCCTACACTGAACATTAAGAACTGCCCTGTCTTTCTCATTTCTGGACCTGGCGTTTTTGCAAGTTCTTGCAAAACACCAGGGCCAGGTGGTTGGATCTTACGGAGTTTCTCTCCTATATCTGAATTTCTATATTTGTGGTTCTCTGTCAAGGAGCCTCTCAGGCAAGATGGCATCAAGCCGAAGACCTACATTTATTTACATCAATGTTGACTTTCTGAATTACGGGCTTCTTGTTGAAGCTGTGGACGCAATAGGCACAGGTGCAACCCTTGAGTTACATCTAGAACTCATACACTCAAAAGGTGTGCAAGGACAAAAGACCAACCAACGTCTTAGCTGTCTCACCATATGTTGCATTTTGATTTTCACTAAAAAGTTCCTCATGCTGGTTTTTTGCCCAGATCACTCAGGTGCCATCACTAGTGCTTTCCAGCAGAGTTCCAAAGGGGTCCTTGCCATAATGCAAAGGGGATAAACCTCCTTTCTAAGCAATGGGAGACAAGCTGATTGGTAGCAGTATATTGTATCTTGGGGATGCTGCCTTTTTGCTATACTGAACCATTGAGGACTAGTGACTGGCTCTTCAGTGCACGATTTTATCACTGTTGATGATCTCTAAAGGACACCTACTGATGAGCTCCCTTAAATGCTCTTCACATCTATTCATGTTAGAAATTTATGAACATGTGAACAAAATAGATAACAGTGGTTAATTTGTAAAAACATAAGTGCCGGGACTCTCGTCAGGAGGCAGCTTGCAACAGCCCATTACTACTGTTAGAATCGCCTTAAACAGAACCAACTATTAACCATGAAAGTGGGGAGAGGATGTGGCATAACGGCCTGAGCCGCCGACTTCGGAGTTGGGGATCCAAGTTGGAGTCTCGGCATCGGCTCAACATCCTCTGATTCTTGGCAAATCTCTTAATCTCTCCATGCCTACCAGAAAAGAATGTGTCCTTAACTGGTGCTCAATAAAAAGCGCCAGTGTTGATGATTAAGTGCTGGTGCTGAGCACCGGAAACCACCTGCTCAAATTAAGTACTACATATAAGTATATTTTTGTGTGCACTTTTTGTCCACTGCATATCCTTGACAAATATCTATGGCAAGACGTCCAGGAGGAAGCATGGGTCATCTGCATGCTGTCCAACTGCTCTTTAATGAATCAAGAAGGAAGTATATTTGCAAGAATCATTTGGATTTGAATCTCATTTTAAAATCCTGCACGAAAACCTGTTTAGAGCGTTGGGAGTCACTAGATTGCATTGATTCTTCAAAGGCTGCATGCTTGCACTATTGTGACTGACTACAGGGTCAGTGATTAATATGTTAAATAATAGGTGTTGGGGCCCAAAGTTTAGCTCAGAAGCCCACGGTCAGCGCTGTTGCAGGTCAGGAGCCAAATACCAAAGGTGCATACTCGTGATTCCACGGATGCCTCTTTTATCGACTACTAGACACTCCCAGCATCTTTATCTTTATCTTGTGGGTTCTTTTAAATCCATGCTATCTCCTTTTGGCCCTGGTTTTCAGTCTTTCTCTTCCTCCTTATTTGATTCGCCCTTTTGTGTTGTTCTCTCTCTTACTCTGGATCACAGACTGCTGAGTAAAAATAAGTACAATTTTTCAAAAAATGAGGAGGACCACACCAGCAGCCACCACCTCGAATTAAGAACTGTAAAGTAATATGCATATGGGAATTACTTCCTCACTCTTTTGAGAAAGTATCCATATCTGTTAACCTTCAAGAGACTATTCAGCAGATATCTGCTTTGGTCTACAGCGTGCGTTGCACAGTACCTAGCAAAGCTACTCCAGTGTGGTCAGGAAGTGATGAAATGCTTCAGGTGAACGGATGTGCTCCTGTTCTGAAACAAAACACACTGGGTAATAGGCCTCATTTTTTGATGCCAAATCCACTTAAA
The DNA here is from genome assembly GCF_964204655.1 of Triturus cristatus. Lineage (NCBI taxonomy): Eukaryota > Metazoa > Chordata > Amphibia > Caudata > Salamandridae > Triturus > Triturus cristatus. Next base: position 1,061,612,306 of record NC_140580.1, read on the forward strand.
TTGGTTGTTGCCCTCATTTGAAAGGTTGCACAGTTCCCAAACCAGAGACATGTTATCAGTGGCGGTTTGTGATCCACAAAAATGGTGCATCGACATAAATCAAATTAAACATACAAATAAACATTTACATTTAAAAATGAAACCCCCAAAAACTTTCACATACCTTCTTAGCCTGCAACACGCCCTCCGTGTTCTCTAGATGGCTCCAGACTCCTCAAGCGCGAGGCCTTGCTGTCTTATCCAATCAAGACACTGCTCTCATGCTGCATGAGAGAAGTGTCTGGATTGGCTGGAGCAGGCTGCTTCGGCACTCCGAAGAGCACTTAAGGTCTGTGAAGACTCCCCAACCCCACTGTCTAGGTCAGAGGTTGATTTGGGCATGTTAGGTTTGCGGCAGCAAGGTAGCCGGCCAAACCGACATGCGCAATTCATACTCAAGGGGCCTCTAATCATTGCTGCCAACCATCAGCAATGACACGCTGCCCTCGGCGGAAAGCCGGAAAAATAAAATGGTAATAAAATCCTTTTACCATTTTTTTCAGCTTTCTGCAGCTGTGTGGGGAGGGGGGCGGTGCTCCTCCGGTCCCATGAAGGAACCGCCGCTGCTATACCATACCAGGTGTATGTGGCACATTCTGTTCCGTTTTATAAGATTGCATTATGTCACTTGTTGGCCTATTTGTATGATGAGAAAACAAGTACAAGGAGGCACAGAAGCAAAACATAACTAGAGGAGTTGTAAACAAATTAAATAGGACCAATTGAGATTCCACTTTTCGCTTTTATATCACCATGTCCCAGGAGGGGGGAGGGAGGGAGAGCAGGAGATTGGGCCGGCAGATGAGTTGTTCAGTGGTCAATACACCTTGTCAAGTCACGAGAATGAGCTTTAATTAGTCTTGTTTTTTCAGCCAACAGTGTTCAGGCCCTCATTACGAATTCCCTGTTAAATCTGCAGGGAGATACAGGTCGGAATTAATGATTCTGGCCAATATCTCCCAGGAGAAGCACACGGGAGCGAAGCATTTGAGTGACAGACAGTGACACGGAGTGCTGGGGGAGAGAAGTACATGAATGAGACAGTTGAGTAACACATGCACTCCTAAGGCATGCTAAACCCAAAAGAAAAAAGCAGCGCTTGAAAGGCAAGCAGTGGAAGTACTGAAACCAGCCAACCAAAAGAGATGGTAAAAAGACTATGCTCCATGGGAGGGACAAACACAAGACTGACAAGTTGGAACACAAATAAGAAGTGGCAAAGGAGAGCTATAGGAAAGGCAGTCATTGTGAAACAATGGGTGGGCTATAAGCCCCTGTATGTTCTTGGTGAACCCACAATATGTCGCTCATGCGGTTTGCTGTATACTTAACGTAAAAAAAAGGCAGATTGGAAGTCACCAATGGGACGGACGGCCAGTTGATTGTTTTATGTGCGCCATGCACATCATGTGTCGCATTCGCACCATCCAGCCAGATATGATGATTTGATTCAGGGACACATAGGATCCATTAGCCATAAAAAGTACGTTCCTACAAGTCCCAGCGTCCATAGTGCTGCTTGATAAGGGGAAGCAGGTGCGGCTGAAGGTGTCCTAAAATGACTTGGGGGCCACTTGGTCCCACTTTTTTTTTCGAAGGCGTGAGCCTCCCAGTGGCTTTGAAGGAAGACAACCCTGGTGTGTGGAAGAAGTGGCCTTTCATCAGCAAATCCCTGCGGGGGGATGAGCTCAGCGGCCAATGAAATTAGGCCCGCAGTTGGAAGCGGTGAAGAACACTCCAGCCGATATCTATAGAGATTAATGTCTTCTCCTGGGCCTAATTGTGCGCGGAAGCTTTGGGATCTCTCGAGCAGTTGAGATAAGTGTCTGTAAGAAGGATGATAATGTCCGCTGCTGGCTGCCCCCTCACAGTATTGATGTCCTTCTCTCTCTCTCTCTCTCTCTCACACACACACACACACAGTCTGCTAATGTTGAGGGAGTATGGGCTGGGGTGAGGGGTGGCAAAGCTCTTTTAATTCTGGTGAGTGTCTTCCAAGTTTTACAGTGAGATAAACAGGACTACAAGCCCCATAATCCTGAGTTAGAAACCTATGCTAGCTCAGATGTTCACACATGGACCTGGGAAACTCGACTGGAAAGGCCTGCACACATTTTATGCTCCTTATTAATGGGCTTCCCTACAAAGATGCATTTTTTATTAATTTATTTTCCTGGAAAAAAACCACAGCTTCACAAAACAGCTTTGCCGAATTATATCTAAGAAATAAGTATTTCATGAAAAAATAATCCAGTTGTGACCAACAAATATGTGACAAACATAAAAAAATCGTTACAGAAAAAGTACTGCCTTGTCAATAATGTATTCATATTGTGCAAAAAAGCACTTTTGGGACTGTAACAAACTGAAACGTATGTGCACCTTTTACTACCAGTTAAGAAAGGTTTGGCTGCTGGCTAGCCTATATGTCAAGGGACTTATGATGCTGGCTGGCAAAATGGAAATGAGTGCTTGGCCCAGTATTAGCACGCTGTGTACCCCACCTTACAACACTTGGAAATGATGTGGCCAATTTATGCGAGCCCTGCGTCACTTTTACACCACGTAAAGTGGCACATGTGTGACGCAGAGCTCTCATGAAGATTTATGAAGCCACGCTAAGCCACCCTGCGTTGTTTTCCGTGGCCTCATAAATCATGAATAAGGTGACTCAGTGCAAATTTCTGCGTTGTCCTACTCTGTGCCTGTAAGGTGTTCCACGTGCGTTGCGGTGGGTTTTTCCACGCAACACCCATGAAATTTGACACTGCCCCAGATTTTACAAAGTGATTTATTCCTGGGAAGCTTCAAATATGTATGCCTCCCGAGGTGAGGCATAACAAGGAGAATTTTTTTTATTTCGCCAAATTTTTTCCTCTTTCCATCTGTGCGGCATTCTGCAACACACATAGAAAGAAGCAAACACTACAAATGATTGTTTTTGTGCAGGAAAAAGCTATTGCTGCATAAAAACACTCCTGACTTCAACAGAGGGATCCTATGGTGCAAGGCTACCTACCCTGGCACTTTGCTGCCAAAACAACGACAGCACGGGCAGTAAGGACAGGCGCTGCCATATGCCAACATTTCATAAATGAGGCCATAAGAGGCTTATTTAGGTAAGTCCTGCGTCACCTTTGCACCACGCAAAGTGGTACATGCCTGATGCAGGGCTCTCATAAAGACTTATGAAGCCCTGTGTGGCTTTGAGTGGCCTTTTAGTGAGTAAGGCGACATAGTGCAAATCACTGCATCACCTTACTGTGTGCGCAGGAGGTGTTCCATGGGTGTTGTGGTGGGTTTTCCCACACAACACCCATGGAATTTGACGCTGCCCCTGATTTACCTAGTGGGGGAAGCATCAAATCCGTATGCCTCCAGAGGTGAGGCGTAATGAGGAGAAATATTTTAATTTCTCCTCATTTGTTCCTCTTTCCATGTGTGCTGCATTTTGCAGCACACATGGAAAGAGGAAAATGCATCGTATGATTGTTTTTGTGCAGAAAGATGATCTTCCTGCAAAAAAACAATTCTGCCTGCAATGGAGGCACCCTTCCACTATGGTACAAGGGTGCTTACATTGGCGCTAGGATGCCAAAACAGCGCCAGCACAGGCAGAAAGGACAGGAACGCACGGTATTGCTTAAATACAGTGCATTTCTGCCCTTTCACTTTGGCGTAGGGTAGCGCAGTAAGGTGCCTCGCTGCGCTGCCCTATGCCAAAATGCCATAAATCAGGCCCTTAGGGGCTTTTTCATGAGAGCCCTTTGACACTTTCCCACCGCGTAAAGTGGTACATGTGTGACACTGGGTTCTCATAAAGATTTATGAAGCCACGCAAAACCACTCTGCATGACTTTGAATGGCCTCATAAATCATGAGAAAGGCAATGCAGCGGGAGGCGTTCCTTGGGCATTGTGGTGGGTTTTCCCATGCAACACCCATGGAATTTGATGCCATCCCAGATTTACAAAGCAATGTAAACCTGGGGAAGCGTCAAATCCATATGCCTCCCGAGGTGTAGAGTAATATGTTAATTTCTCCTCATTGTTTTCCTCTTTCTACTCTTATCTATCAACTGAGATTGTTTACACCTGTCATCATGTAGTCACCATAGTAATGTTACCCCAAATAGAGAACCGAGAATACCTCTTCAAAACTTGACTCTCAAAGTAGTGACATCGTAGCTAGCTTCACTCAGAGAGATGACATTTGTTGAAAACACACTACTGGATCGGACGACAAAAAATACCAGCACCTTGTAGAAAGATGATCAAGATGTTCACAGCAAGGTACTAAACTAAAATAGAAAAAAGAAAAAATGCATTAAAAAACGCTCACAAAATGTTCAAATACTCAAGCAAACACATTTAACAAAAATTCAAAGAGAGAGCAAAATGATATTAAATTCCAAAAACAAACAGATAAATGTCAAACAAAGAATCCAGAATAGAATAAAAAAAAGAGGTGGAAAAAGTGTAGAAAGCAACAAAGTTGGAACTAAAAGCCTTGCAATGCAAGGAATTAAGGGCCAGATATAGAAAGCCTTTCGTATTCACAGAATATCTGATTCACAGAATCAGGATGTTTGCGACCGCAAAAGGGTCTTGTGGTATGTATGAAACCCAGATTGTGATTTGGTATCACCTCACTGTATCACAGTGCCTACCTCATTAGAATTGATGAGGTCGCTCGAATTGCCACCTCCTACAAATCGGTATTTTGCAAACTGACTTATTACTACATTGGTCACTTCACAAAATAGCACCCTGGTCACAGAAATACTGGTCACAAATTGCGACCTGTATTTGGCAACTAGCGCCTGGCACATCTGGCTCCAAGGTGCAACCCCTCTTTTATACTACCAGTGCTGATGATGTCCTTAGCAAATAAAATACGTTGTCACCATCTTGAATTGGGATAAACCCATACACATACCTTCTGTAATGATCCTTGCAAGGTATATGGTTCTCCATCCATCAAATATTGCTAAGGAGGTAGTGTTCTCCTATCTAACCTCATGTGCCCAAAGCATTTTGGTACAAGTGGAAGGAAGGAGTTTTGACACAATTCATTTAAGATGTCCAGGACTAATGCAATAAGATTAGAGGGTGGACCTGAAGAAAGAAACGCCTGAGGAAAGAAGGGGCATATTATCAAGAAACGGCGTTAAAATTATCGCCGCTTTAGCGGCAGAAAAATGCCGCTAAAGTGGCGATAATGGGCTTGATAATATGCCGCAGAGAATTCCCATAGAAGCCCATGTTCTGGTGTCAACATGGGCTTCTATGGGAATTCTCCAGGGCATATTATCAAGCCCATTATCGCCGCTTTAGCGGCAGTTTTCTGCTGCTAAAGCGGCGATAATTTTAACGCCCTGCTTGATAATATGCCCCGAAGTCCTTTACGCCCAGATCATTGAGGCCGCTGTGTAATTGCACATGTAAAGTGCACACAACTTCTACTTGCACCTCGCTTATGACTTCTCCAGAACCCATTACCTGCCCACAGATAACTGGTCTTATATTAAAAGGTGAGCCCTATAGGTTAATTTAATGTAAATAGAGCTTACAGGGTATGAGACTCCATTAGAGAGGTTCTCCTTACAGTAGAGGTCCAACGTTCTGAGCTTACAAACAGCTGGAACCGATTTTGCTAACAATGTATATGTAATTATGCACCAATAAACTACAACCAAAAAATAATCTGCAAATCAAAATATGTCAAAACAACTCTGGGGTTATTTAGAGACGTGGTATAGTACTATGCCCCCACACTGAGGGTCCCCCTGCTTGATGTAGATTTGGGTGGACTGTCAAGTTTCTGCCGGTGGTGCTCATGCTGGCTCCACTACTGGAAACCTTAAACCAATGCCCTGATGGACTTGTGGCCGTCCATGTGAGTACACCAATCCATCCACACTATTTAGAGTGGATGTTCTGATGTACTGGTTCGGGACCACCTGTAACAGCCTGGTGGACAAAATCAGAAAAAAGAAAAATTGCCCTTCTCCATGGGAGAAAACTCCCTAGGTGTAAGGGGAAATAGTATTTTGTTTTAGAAAAATAAACTACCATTTTGAGAGTTTGTCTTTGTAAAATAAAAAAGTTTTCTATGCGCCTGCATGAAACATGGGGGTCGCTTGGCCAACTTTCAGTGCCTTCAGAGAAGCCGTTGTGGTGGTGGCTCCTCTGAAAGCAAAGATCTTTGAACATGGCAGGCGGTAGGCCACCAAACTCAAAGTGAGTGCCTCCGTTGTTTCATATTCACCTCTGGCTTTCAACATTTCCAGAATGTTCAACCAAAGTTGCTGATAAATTAAAATAAATATTTTGTCCCACTTTCATGCTGGACAGACACCAGTATTTCAAGTGACAGGTTGTAAAGATGTGCATCCAGGCAGAAATAGTAGTAAATGCTTTATTAATGTGACACATCAAAATGCAGCCACCATGGCAAGACTGCACAGCCAACTGTCTTGTCACTTGACACTCCACAGAACACTCATATCGAATGTAATGACAGGACAACAAATTACATTCTGTCCATACCGGGCTACCAAAAATGGACCCTCACCAACCGCTTCATAGCCGACATACCAGGATGTTCCTTATGGACCAGTTTGAGGATGGTATCCCGAATACCACATGGGGAACATACTTACCACTCTTGAACAATAAATTACCCTCCATTTTGAGCTCCTCAGCTATCTTGCACATACCCTCCAACTCCGTCTTAATATCATTTTTCCGTGGCCAGCCCTCAACCACATACCTTTTCACTTCCTTCCACAACTCATCTGTATCCTCACATTGTACCCAGATCTTCTCTGAAATACCACAGAACTCTCCATCAACAACATCACTAATGTTAGCAATCATGTCCACTTCTCCCACTTCACAAGTACCACTGGGGAGACATGGCAAACGTAAAAAACAGTCCCCTGTCACATTCCTTCTTCCAGGCACAAACTCAGTACCAAAGGTGTATTCTTGGAGCTTTGAGGCCAATCTAGCAATACATGCGGTGGAATTCCATCCACCGCCCAGAGCCAAAATATTAAACAAAGCCTTATGGTCGGTCCTGAGCACAAACCTACTGCCCCACACATAGGGGTCCATTAGGATGGAGGGTGGATGTCCTCCGCCGGGCGGGCCGTAGCAACCGCCGGACCGGTGGCGGACATCCACCCGCCATCAAAGCCCTGAACACCGCCGGTCCGATTAGCATTGCGGTCATGACCGCAGCGGTGTGATTTCCCACCCGCCACTTTTCCACCGGTTGCAGTCCGCCCGCTTGCCTGGCGTGCGTAGCCGGACCGCTACAATTGTGGCGGATCAGGGCCAAGCACCGCCGGCACGATTATGATGCCGGCAGAAGCCAGCTTTCCGCTGTGGTGGAACCGCCATAGAAAGGCATGCAGAGAATGTCTCCGGGGGTCCTTTGCGGACCCCCAATGTGTTGGGGGTGTGTGTGGGTGCACTAGGGGGTACCCATAGTACCCCCCTACATGTCCCTGTACCAGGTGGCAGGCACTCTGCAGTGCCTGCAACACAGTGCAGGGACATGCAGGACATGCTTGTTTGGACATCGCGGCGGTGCTGCTGGCAGCACCGCCCACCACAATTTTAACTGCCGCTATCCGACCGCCGCAGTTGGATTTCAACTGTGGAGCATAATAATTGGACCGGCGGTTTTCCCGCGGTCCTGGCGGGCGGTGTTTTCCCGCTACCATGGCAGTCGGGTGGTTTTCCGCTCGACATCCTAATGGACTTCATAGTTTCTGAAGTGTTCCACCGCCCACACACGGGCGAGACGTTCTCTTTCAATAACAACGTATCTGCGTTCTGTTTCGCTCAAAGTGCGGTAAGCGAAGGAAACATTCCACTCCTCCTTCCCAGATTTATGAGAAATAACTGCACCAACACCATGCAGACTGGCATCCACAGTAATAATGCACAACTTTCACAGGCAAAATGGTTTCAAAGTGGGAGCACTCACAACATCCCGTCTCATATTATCAAAAGCCTCCTGCTGAGCCACAGACCATTCAAAAGGAACACTACCTCTCACAAAGCCCTCAAAGGCTCCATTTTGGTTGCGAAATTCTCAATAAACTTACTGTAGTATTCGCACATTCCAGCAAAGGACAACAACTACTCCTTATTAGCGGGAGTGCCAACAATAGCTTCCACAATAGATTTTGTTGGTACCACCCCATCACCAGAAAGCATGTGTCCTAAATACTCTACAGACCTCTAAAACAATTTGTTTTTATGCTCCTTGAGTGTAAAACTGCAGCATTACAACCTACTGCACACCTCGACGAGATGACGTGTGTGCTCCTCCACATTTTTTGAAAAATTCAAAATGTCATCTTGGAAGCATTTAACAAAAGAATCAATGCTCTTAAAATGTGGAACATAGCTCTTTGTAACATCAAACCGGCGGAGGCTAAGCTGAATGGCATCCTGGTGAACTGATACAGTCCCTGTGGATAAATGAACGCCGTAAGTTGTTTGGACTCTTCCGATAATTCGATCTGGTGATAAGCTGATCTGAGGTCCAAAGTTGAGAAAATGTTAGCGTCCTCCGGCATTGACACCATTTCATTGATGTTTGGGAGCGCATGACAGTCAATTACAATATTAGCATTGAGTGTCCTCAAGTCAACACACAATCTGAGTAGTTGATCAGCCTTGCGCGTAAAAAAAAAGGGGGGAAACCCATTCAGCAGACTCACTGGCCTCAATGATCCTCTCACTCACGAGACCATCCAACACTTCCTTCAACTCACCTCTCACATTGATCGGAAAACCCCGCAGTTTCTGCTTTACAGGAACAGCATTATCTTTCAGTTTGATACTGTAAGTGAAGTCACATAACTTTCCCAAACTTTCAGTAAAAACATTCTTGAAATGGCATACCACACCATCTCCATTAGTATTCTCTTTGATCGTGATAATATGGGAATACTTAGCTTCATCACACAATTGGACAGGATCATCAGCACGCGGAATGAGAATAATCCTTAGCTTCCATTTGTCTCTCCAACCCAATACATTCACTCCTTTTTTTGCTACATACAACTTGACATGACCACACCTACCCTTAAAAACTAAGGAGACACTCACAAAACCATCTAAGTCAATGATGGTACCATCAAAACTTTCAGCAAGGACATCAGACGATACCAACTGACTGAGACTGAACACATCATGAAATCTTTCAACAAAATACTCACAAGTCACAATAGTCGAAGGGGACCCAGAATCAACCATAAAGACCAACTCCACACCAGACACAGTCACCACACACTTGGGAGACATTTTGAAGGGTTGTTCCAACGAAACAGCCACAACCTCACTCTCTAGGATGGACAACACAATACCTTTGCCAGAGACACTTCCATTACCACACACATACCCCAATTTACTGGCACTCGACTCTGTGGTAAATGAAATTCTTCCAGGAGCCTGATTAATCTTCGCCGTGGTATTCTTGCACACCCGTGCAAAGTGACCAATGAGACCACACTTATCACACTTCTCGTGAGTAGCAGGGTAACCAGCATATGATGCCACATATGTACTACTGCCACACCTGTAACACTGATGTGAAAAAGACCAGTCATTTCTATCTCATCTCTTGGCATTTCCCCCACCAACTTCCCATGCACCACCAGCATTCACTCCCCATTTATCCAGGCAGGGATCTTCCATTCTCTTTCCAACCTCAACACGCTTTAAAGCACACACCTCTTCCTCCTTTCTTACATGCTGATTAACACTTTTCACCCCAACATCCATTTTTCTGACTGCTCCATAGCTGTTGCAGTAGAAATAGCTTCTTCTAACTTGGGATCACCCATAACCCACAACTGTTCTTGAGTCTTCTTGCTCTTAACTTGCGCAATAATCTGATCCCTTATCAACTTGTCGGACATGGGACCAAAATTACAGTGCATAGACAACCCCCTCAAGGCAGTCAAAAATTCTTCTCTTTGGACCCTTGTCTGAAATATAAACCTGCTGAGTGCTACACTGGTAGTGGGCTTGAATCTTAGTTCCATCCGCAACATGGCCTCCTTGTAAACATCCATATCGCCTTGGCCACTTGGAAGAGTAGCTTGGGGCAAGGTCCTGAAAACCACTTGACCCTCTGACCCCAGGCAATGGAGAAAAATGTTTTTCTTGCGCTCTGCACCCATCCGCTCTCCATCTATGGCCTTCAGGTAGGTACAAAACTCTCCTTTCCTTCTAGTCCATGGAATGGGGGGCTCCCCCTTGGTTTGTAGAAACTTGGCTGAGCGGTCAAACTGCATTTCAAAGGTGTTGCACACAACACTCCTCTCAAAAGAAACAAAATGAAAGATATAGAACTCAATTTTCTAAGAACTAAAATCACAATATGCGCAGGATAACATAGCCCAAATATGCACAAATGGAAATTGTAGACAAAGTTACTCACAAAAAAAATGCGCAGTTTAAAAACAGTTTGAGTTAAAACCAATGCAACCCACACGAGTAAAACTGAATGGTAAAAAAAAAAAATATCACCTGTAGATCGGTAACCAGTAGTACATAAATAAAATCAATCCAGGTAACTTACTGTCACAGAATAGTATGGTGTAGACCATAAAATTAATAGAATCCCGTGGAATTGGTGTTGAATGCACCTGTAGGACACAGAAAATGAAGGTGATGGACGCAGTGAATTCTGATTGCACAATTTCAGTATAGCCGCCGCAACGTGGTCACGTAGACTTCGTTCCGTACAGAGACGAAAACCGAAATGGACCCCACTTCAACACTAGAATGCGGCTCCAGGAGTGAATACAGACAAGGAAAGAATGTTCTCACTCTGCTCACTGTGAAAGGCGCTGGAGAAAGATGACACAGCACAAGGTGAGTGCTTGGCAACCAGACAGTGTATATATTCAAATGAAGAGAGGTTACCAATGACGGTTCCGCGATGTCTAAAGTCACCCGGAAGTTTTGTAAAAAGTTGTAACGATATCCAGGAAATCTTGCTCCCAAGGGCCCAAAAATCCACAAATGAAGATAACATAGGAGGTAAAAATCTTGACGCAGAGTAGCAATTAAATCTAATCCACAAAGAATCCCACGTGGGTGAAGGAAATGGTCTGTTCCTGTGTCCCGGGAATGGTAGGACCTCTCCTTTAACTCGTCGCCATTGTAAAGATGAGCATCCAGGCAGAAATAGTAGTAAATGCTTTATTAATGCGACACAGCAAAATGCAGTCACCACGGCAAGACTGCACAGCCAACTGCCTTGTCACTTAACATTCCACAGAACACTCATATGGAATGTAATGACAGGAGAACAAACAAAGAACATGCAAGAAGAGAAAGAGAACTAAATACAACACAGGTGTTCATCAGATGAACAGCCCTGGTGGTGGTGCATCTGATGCTATAGAAAACTTACCAGTTGGGTGGAGATCTCTAAACATGTCGGGCCAAAGGCCATCAGAGCAGTGGAGGTTACTAACTCTGCCCCCTCTAGTCGTTGGCGGTCCGCATGCCAAGCTCTAAATACGGTCTTTAGTCTTCAGAAAAGTACATGCGACTTTCCAGGAAGGGACTCGAAGCACAACCTGACACCAAGTAGACCATTAGGACATAAGGAAGAATGGACTCCACCACTTCAAATTACTGATCCTTGCCATCTCGCTGCTGTCTTTGTACTACCTGCAGTGCTGGTGTCGGACACTTCTGGGTTATTGTTGCAGATGCCCTCGAGAGGAACAGTAAGATTTAATGAGGAACTGCAATGAATGACAAAAGTATAGTTTCAAAAATATTGCATTGCATGAACATCATGTCAAAAAATGGTAATTACAAAAATATCCAGGAACGCAATATAGACGGTACGGATATTGATTTTTGTATGTACATAATAGCATTTAAAAAAAATATTGCTGCATATAATATTGTTTTATTTAATATAGTTGTATTAACTATTGTTTTAGAATTAATTAAATATCACATAGATATTGTATTATTTTAAGTGTTATAGCTATTAATATAATTGTTTAAAACAATTAGTATAGTTTGTGATTTTTTTATGTGTATGTTTTTTATGTAATTAATAATTTATAATTTATTAGGTGATTGTTGGATTTGCGTGGGAATTGGATGGAAAGGTTTTTAAATTGTTAGTGTTTTTTTATTTAAAAATTATTTTTATGTTAATTAAATATTTAAATGGTAATTCATTGTGTAAATATTTTAATTGATTAGTTGTTATTTTAATTATCTAAATATTTAAGTGTATTTTGGGATTATAACATTTAATTTTACTTTTCTAAAGTTAATTTACTTATTTATAATTTAGAAGTGGGCTGCAGAAATTTTTGGGGAGTAGGATGGGAAGGTATTATACATTTTTTTAATGATATTTAATACTTTATTGATGATTATGTAAATTGTTTTAAGTGTACATTTTATTTTTCAGTAGTTTAATTACTGAATAATAAGTTAGTAGAGGGTTGATGAGTTTGTAGGGGAATAGGATCGGAAGTTATTTAAATTATACATGGTTTTTTAAAGTATTTTATGTTAGATATTTAATTGGCAATTAATTATGTAAATTATTTATATTTGTTGTGTAAATTATTTGTTGTGCTGTAATTTATTGATAATTGATTGATAAGAGTATTTATCAAAAACTCCGTAAAATGCATTTTATATTTATTATTGTTTTAGATTTAATTATTTTATTTAAATACTATTTAGTTATAATATTGTTTTTATTTTAATGTTTTTTAATGTTTTTCTTTGGTTTTGTGTTTTTTGAGTAGTATGGATAGAAGTGTATTTATTTTAAATGTATTTATTTAGTTTTTTATTGGTAAATTATTTTTGTATTATTAGTTTCAATTACATTTTATTGTATTTAATATAAAGCATATATTGCTATTTTGAATAAAAGTATTTTGGTTGGTTGCAATTTAAATATGTATTTTAATTTATAAGGAATTGGAATGGTATATCAAACTCTTCCTAAGTCCAACACTTTCCCTGCTTTAGCTTACGTTGGAGTAGGAATAGTAAATCCAACCAATCCAATGTCCAACACTTTCCCTACTGTTGCTTAGATGGGAGTGGGAATGGAAAATCTAACCCCTCCAAAGCCCAACACTTTCCAAATTGTTGATTAGATTGGAGTGGGAATAGTAAATGATCTAAGCTCTCCAACGTCCAGCACTTTCCCTGATTTTGCTTACATAGCAGTAAGAATTGTATAGCTCAGCCCTCCATACTCCAACACTTTCACTACTGTCACTTAGAATCTTATTAGGATCTCGGGCGGATCGCCACCGCCGGCCCAGCGGTGGCAATCCGCCCGCCAAATGTTCCTGTTTCACCCCCGCCATATTAGTATGGCGAGGGGCACCGCGGCGGACGGAAAGACTGTCCGCTGCTTTTCCGCCGGGTGGAAAATGCACACAATATGGTGGCTGTGCCTTGCAGGCACCGCCAACCATATTATGATGCCTGCGGTGGAATGCCTTTCCATGGCGGAGACTCCACCATGGAAAGGCATGCGGGAAATCCCTGTGAGGGACCATTGCGGGCCCCCGGGGAGGGTGGGGGGTGGGTGGCTGCATAGAGGGGTACCTATGGTACCCCCATCATTGCCATGCACAAGGTGGCAGGCACCGCGCGGTGCCTGTCACGTTGTGCATTGCAATGCACAACATGGGCTTTAACATTGCGGTGGGTGCTGCTTACAGCACCTCCCGCCGCATCTTAGAGACAAACTGGTCCATAGCCATCTAGACAACCCTGCAATAAGGCAGGGCACATTGAGTGAGCTGAAGGGATTTTATCCCTGCAGTAAATGTAAGGCTTGTGCATTTAGCAAAAAGATATTGAGCTATGAAATCAAGGGAATGAAGACACGTAAAACCATCAATAAATTCATGACATGTCAAACCACACATGTGGTCTACTGCCTGATATGTCCCTGCAAGTTAAGATATATCGGCAGCACTATACATAGTGTAAAGACAAGGATTTTAGAGCACATGCGTGCAATTACCAACAGAGACATGAGTTATCCAGTGGCGAGGCACTTTGCTATAAAACATCACAGCGACAGGAATCGACTCCAATACTTTGGGTTAGATCACGTACCACTCCACATTAGAGGAGGGGATAGAGTGCTTAGGCTGAGAAGATTGGAGTCAAGGTTCATAATTGATTTGCAAACAAAAAATCCAAATGGCATGAACAGTGGGGAGGAGTTAACAGTGCATCTGGGGACCTAGCCCATCGGTAAAATATGAATTCCAATATTAATTGTGACATTGTAAATCTGTAAAAACCTCTTAAAAATGAATCAAACATAGATGGGTTTTAATGCGCCGATACACGGCTATAATAACGAGCAACATGACGAACAGGGCAGTTCAGTGGAACCGCCAACAGCCGATCTACGGCAAGATTTGAAAAATGAGGGACAGGAGAATAAGGTTGTACATATATGTAACACAATATTTGTGTAATAATGTGAATGACATGTTCATAATGTATTTATTGAATACAATGGAATATGTTTAATGCAGCTTTTGCACACTCCAAGATGGCGCCCAAAAATCCTTAGAGGCATGTTGGTCCTTCTTTACTCGTAATTCCCGGAAATATGTTGCTTTGTATATAAAAAATGGCGCCGCGCTTTGTATACTGTTTACACACTGACGAAAAGAGAACCCGAAACGCGTCTGTGAAGCGCTAAGGAATAAACTGGCCTGAAAACTAAACCCGCGAGTGCCGCTGCCTTTTTCCCGGACAGAAGTTAAGGGACTTTGTGAGCTGAATATTTGACACGGGGCACCACCGTGCGAGCAGCACCCGCCAGCGAGTGATCCGTTTTTGAATGGTGCAGTGGAGTAATTATATATATATATACATTTATTCACTTAAAAAACCATAGGTTTCACACATGTTATAGTTAGCTGGACATTTCACTCGTAAAAAACCAATAAAATTCCCCCGTTATAGTTAGTGCAGGCAACTATAACTCACGCGACCGCAATCCTCTGCTGATGACGTCAGATATTACATCACTGTATTTAGACACTTATTTACCCATGTCTTCTTCCATTAATCTTTAGCTATACATATATTACAAATATTTATTTTTCATAAAGACACATATGTCATCAGTGATGTAATATCTGACGTCATCAGCAGAGGATTGCGGTCGCGTGAGTTATAGTTGCCTGCACTAACTATAACGGGGGAATTTCATTGGTTTTTTACGAGTGAAATGTCCAGCTAACTATAACATGTGTGAAACCTATGGTTTTTTAAGTGAATTTGCAATCCCGCACCGAGCACCCACGGTTCGCAGTGCGTGCCGTGCGCGCGCGGTGCGCGCACCTCCCGATTTTTTTTTTTTTTTTTTAATTTGTTTTTTCTCCCTTGGGGGTCCTTCTGTGACCCCCTGACCAAGGCTAGTGGGTCAGGAACTGTCCACTCTGCCCCCTTTTCACGTTCTCCACCTTTTTTTTTCACCCCCTCAGACTGCGAGAGACAAAATGGTGGCTGACGCTTCCTGGTTTCGACCGATTCGAATGTTTACCGACATCTAACAACCAATCAGAATTGCGCTCGCGCACGGCAGGGTGCGCGCACCATTCGCGCACGGTGCGCGCGTATAGATATTGATATGCTTTTAAATGCTATTTTCCCAGGAAATACTGAACAGATTTACACCAGACCTGCAAAAGGCACTTCCTTGACCTTATGGCTACCTCTCTGCCAAATTTCACGTAATTCTGTTCAGCCGTTCGGGCTGTAGCTGCGACTAAAGGTCCTATGGAAAAATGCATGGGGAAAACGCATTTTGGGACCCCCCCTTTTTCTCGGCCCCCGCTTGACGAATCACCCCGAGTCTTTCAGGGTAGGAGCTGAGCGGAGCGCCCCATTAGTTTTGAAAATTTTGCGAGGATTCGTCAACCGGCGCCAAAGTTATTCAAAATAGAATTTTGAGATTTCCTATGGAAACTAGGTTGTAACTATAACTATCTACTGGCGACCGCCAGTAGATAATATATATACATATATATATATATATATATATATATATATATATATATATATATATATATATATATATATATATATATATATATATATACGTTTGTAATTTTTACTATCAATTTATTGCTAATATATTTTAAATGTAATGTTTTGTAAAAATTGTTCAATTATTGTTTTATATGTTTGAAAGAATATATTATATATATATATATAGATACATATATAAAATTGACATTACTTATTAATACTATTTATTTTTAGTTATATGATTTCTTTGTGAATTTATATTTTAAATACATTTCTTTTAATGCTATATATGTTAATATTTTGATACACTTACCTTTTTTTGGATGATATTCCGTTCTACAATATTTTTTACACTAAGGGCCTTATTATAATGGCGGTCGGACGAGCGTCCGGCCACCATCATTGCGGGATGGATGCCAGCCGACATGTAGTCGGCGGTTCCACCTGCCAAATTACGATGGTCGGAAACATACCGTTTTCTATTACGGAAAAGGTCTGCAGCACAAGCCACAACAGAAATAGGCATGTTTTAAACATCCATGCACCGTGTGCCAGGCACCATGAGGTGCCTGGCACAGGGTTCATGAATGTTTGGGGAGACTTCACATGTGCCCCCCAAGCCCCTTAGCGGAGGCCTACGGGGGACCTACTAGGGGCCCCCAAAGCCCCTTTCCATCTGCCTGTACATGGTGGTCAGACCGCCATGTACAGGCCGAGGAAAACAGACATCATAATCCCTACAGCGGTGCCTGAGCATGCACCGCCCCTATTGTGGGGATTGCAGCACACCCGCTGCCCCAACGGGCCCCTTGAGCCGTCGGAATAACAGCGGTCTGTCCCTACGACCGATGCCTTCATGATCCGGCAGACGGACTGCTTCTATGCAATGAGACCCTATATTTTGGTTGTTTACATACAAAGTATGTAAACTCAATATTTTTGTAGACTATATTTTTGACACAATATTCTGGTATGTCGACATTGTTGTTCTCTATATTCTATAATACAACTGACACTGCATTGCCCTCTGTGAGAGTGAGCTTGTCTCTAGAATGCAGGTCAGGCACTTTGTTCCGATGTGTACCTAAATTAAAAAGGTACACATACATTTGACTCATCCATTAAGAAATAAAATCTCAGCGTACAGAAAATACACAGCTCAGTGTGACAAAATGTGCTTATGGATGATGGGTTTCTGGCCTCCAGTATCCAGCTGCAGAAACCAGAGTGTTTGTGAAATGACCATGAGAGGTTTACAGAGAACTCATGGTGCTCAAAGGCCAATCAACGTCTGAACATAGGTCCCGGATGTGAGCTCCATCCTTTGCAGATGAGTCCCACAGAGACTCACTGCCCATGAGGGCGGGTGTCACAGGGATGGGAAACCAACTTTTTCTGGAGGAGAACAAAAATCCAAAATTTCAGCCACATACTTGTGGATGAAACCACGTGAAACTACCTGCTGAGACTAATCATGAATGCACTGTCAATGAGGGACGCTTCCAAACATGCCCTCCATAGCTGCTGTATTAGGGGTGCTGGAGCCGCTCAAGGAAATATCAAAAAGAAAAAACTAACGTTTTAAAATTGTAATTTCATCTGAACAGTGTAAAATAAATATATTATTACAATATGGAGGTGATAAAATAAATGAAAACAAGGTGGTTATGCTAAAGAAAGGCTTGTTACAGCAATTTTTGCATTGCACCAAGACCAGCTTCTCACTTTGGGCCCGATTACGACTTTGGTGGTGTGGGCCTGGTCAGCCCCGCCATGGCCCCGCCAAAGCTGTGGTCGAACCACCAGCCAGATTAGGAGTTTCCTTCTGTCTGGTGGGCTTTTTTTTGGCGTTCACACAGTGGTGCCTTTAAAAACGGGCACTGCAATGGGAAGGCCAAAACCAGTTCCTGCACAGCATTGACTGAAAAGTCCATGCCATGCAGGAACTGGTGTGCATGCACACAGGGGGGCACATGTTGTGCCCTCCTGTCTGCATCCGCAGAGGCACCAGGGGGCCCATTGTTTCCTCTCCACCAGGGTTTCATTGGCGAAGGAACCGCCATGAAAACCCTGGTGGAGAGAAAACTCCTAATATGCTTGGCTGGATCGTGGTATCCCCGCCAAGCATATTGATGCCTCTACACCGCCGCAACACCACCAGGGACGAGTGGTACCCTAGTGGCTATGGCGGAGATGTGGCGGTATGATCACCCATCTCTTAACAGGGCAGTCCATGGACCGCCAGACTCGTAATTGCAGACTTTGTGGTGCAAGGAATGCTCAAAGCGCTCACACCGCAATGGGTAATTTGTGAAAAAGTTACAATTTGCCTCGCCTCCTTCAGGGATAGAAAAACTAGCAAAGGCTGGGAGGGCGGGCTGCATGGCCCCGGTGGATCATTGTCCCAGCATTTGTATCCACAATGTGCCTGCATTGAGACCTCAGCTCAATACAGACACGGGGGTTGCAATGCAACAAGCAGTGGCACATTGTGAACATGGCACAGGGGATGGATTGCGTTGGTCTGGTGGTTCGCTCTCTGCTACCTCCAGATGTCTGCAGCCAAATGTTGACACGTCACAGTATTTGGAAAGAATTACTTCCAGGGGTGGCGCAAATAATTCCATGCGTTGCGGCTGCAAAAACAGTAGCAAATCATTAGTACATGTCATTGCAAATCACAAAGAGGAGGGATCGACCCTTAGCGGCCCCTTTCATTTGTGACTCGCATGGCTTTCAGTGCACTGCAATTCAGTGCAGTGCAGTGCACTGCAATTCATGACGTCCATCACAAATCACAGTGCACCTCTGTGCACTGCACATTGTGAGTTTGAATTCGCGCTTAGTGAGTGCAGTCTCTTGTGCATCAGGACCAAGGGCCTGGAGCAGCAGAGACTAGTGCTCCAGCCATGGAAAATGATCAAATCAAGACAAGCAGGGCCCTTGCATTCGACTGGGTTTTTTAATGTGGACTACGCCTCTGCCTGCAGGATCAACATGTGGCAATTGAAATCCATCTGGAACTAATGCAACAGAATGAGTGGAGTAAGGCGGGTAAACCCCACTTCCGCATGAAAAAGCATGTCTAATGTATAGTTCACAATGAATATGAGCAGATTGTACAGCAGCAGAATGGGAGGCATCACAGTCTGACAGGAAGAATGGAAGGTGTTTACTTTTGAGGGAGGCCTTGCTTTTGAAGTCCGAGTGCGTGGATGGCACATCTACACCCTGGCAGTCACACATTAAAAGGACCGTTTCAGAGCAAGGATGTGGCGTTTCTAACATCCTTGCAATCAAAGAGCAAGGGGGTGCTATGTTTACACTTGCACAGGAACCTCAAAACCACAACCTCAGTCATTATCACAGCCAGTGAGCAGGGATGAGACATGTTTACATGATCAATAGCCATGTAGAGCATGGACATGACATGTTTGCACTCTAACAATCAAATATCTCTGCGAGGCCCTTAAAAAAATGATGGGAAACGTTTACACCTTCACAAACTGGTATGAATCTCACAACCGGGGACCAGGGCCGGGGCAGTTTACATCATCATGGAAAGGCATAAAGACATCAGTCTAAGAGCGTGTATGAGACATGTTTACACCCACACAGGCAAGCTTTAATACAAACGTCTCAGAGCAGAGGTGGAACATGTTTACATCTTCATAATCTAGTATTAATACCAAAGGGCCCCATTCACAATAGTAATCTGAGACAAAATCCTAACTTTACGACTTTCGGTATTCAAAAAGGGCATTTAGTAGTAGGAATCCTAACTTTACTACTCCTAATTGCCCTTTGTGAATACTGAAAGTCATAAAGTTAGGATTTAGTCTCAGTTAAACGTAAGTTTTGATTTTATGTTTAATTTACACTTACACTTCGACAGGCGGCCATTAATGTCAGAGGACGGGATTCATATACACCGTCACAAGTAGTCAAATAATAAAAGTCTGGGAACATGGATGTGATCTGTCTACAACCTCAAAACCAGGTATCACATCCTCGTCCATCTTGCTGGATGCAGTCCTTACTGTTGAGACACCTCCCCTCTCTGGAATAACCCATCCCCTAGCAAAAGACAAAAAAGCTCCTCTAAGATGATCCCCACCAACCAGGAGCCTCCGAAAAAGGGAAGAACTGATGATGCACATCCTCTCATATAAAACGCAAATGACATATGCAAGATACCCACTAAACTGGAAATAATCAACCGCCATGCACGGAGTGGGAGGGCGGGACTCAGGACTGGATCAAGGAAGGTCAGCACTCGGAGAAATGTCACACAAAAAGTGCATAGTTTAACCTCAAAGGCAAGCACTAATGTCAGAGGAAGAGAAAAATAATTTGTGCCTGTACCGCAAGAGCACTAATGCACACCTATTAAGGGGATGGGCTGTACATGTTTATAAACTCCCAGACAACATTAATGCCGCAGAATAGGGACAGTGCAGGGAAGAGTAGGGTGGGGTTGAGTGAGGAGATGGGCACAGCACCAAAATAAAATTGGTCCTCATTAGTGAACTAGAGGGCTAAAAATGTCACCTACATTTGTATATCAGGGCTGTTTTAAACTTGTAAACATACACTATATAGACTGGATGCATTTGAGCTTGCTGCAGGCAATGTTTGTGGTAATATCAGGGAAATCAGTAGTAAACACTGGCCCACCAGACCATAAAACAGTCCCATAAACAGACAAAGAACACGGCCAACACGCCGCCCTGTCAGACTAGCTCTTCGTGCACTGCCTGATTGCCCTTCAGATCAGTCTGATCCTGGGAAGCCTGCAGTCTGGCTGGGTGTACCATTACCCCCTGCCTCTGTGCCACAGCAGAGGGTCTGCCAGGAGCAGGAAAAGGGGTTCGCGCTGCAAAGCAGCCAGCTCACAAAGCAATTATCCGGTTGTTCACACACCAGGTAAAGCCAGGTGATGGACAGGGGGCTACTCACGATTGAGCAGAGCGGATTTCCACTCGGGAATTCCATACGGACATTTCGCTCTGCTCATATTCAGGGCCTCAAAAGAACTGCAAACATGTCTAACCTCAGAAAACATGCATTAAAACTGCAGTCTAAAACTGCAGTCTAGAAGAAGAGGTGGGACATGGTGCCACGTTAAGTACACTGAATAATGCCTCAAGAATATGATATGTTTACACTCGTAGAGAAAGAGATGAGTGTCACTGTACAAGATCGCACCAAGAATGTGTTTACAACCTCGCAAACAGACATTAATGAGTCAGTCGTGGGCAGGGATGTCATATTACACTTTCACAGAAGGGTATGAATTACGCATTGTAACAACAAGCTAAGGACATGTTTATACCTGCACAAACAGATATCAACGCAAAATAAAAATCACAGACATTAAGGGCCTCATTACTATCTCGGTCGGAAAGGCTCCGAACGAGATTCAAATTTTCCTAACCCGTGTCGGAGCCTATGTTTCAGACTGACACGGAAACATTTCCGACCAACCGATTACAATGGAAAGGTAACCGTTCAGTCTTTCCGACTCGGTTCCGAACGGCATTCGTAGACTCCGAGTCGGTCGGAGCCGAATCGTACAGGTCTATGGACCGCGTTTCCGACCGACATATTACGATGTCGGATTCGGACAGTCTTTCTGAATCATCCCGTCCGACACAAAACGGCTGTCAGAAACTGACTTTGGGGGGCAGTAGCAGGTCCTCGTTCACCCGGAGGCATCCGGTTAGGGCCCGTGGGGGTACCCATGGGACCCCGCATTCCAACCATGCACAGTGTGGCAGCCACCATGGGGTGCCCGCCGCAGGGTGCCAGGTTTTCCGCAACCACCCCTTTTTATTAATGGGAGCCTGTGTCGTCGGTCGGAACACAGGCTCCCATTGAAGTCAATGGGAGTCCAACCGAACAGGTGTTCGAAAAACATCGTAATTGGTCGGTTCGACTCCCCGAAACCGAGTCGGTCGGAAACCATTCCAACAAGGAGTCGGTCGGAATGCTTTCCAACCGGCATCGTAATGTTTACACTCTCAAAGACATTCATTAATGCCAAAGATTTTGAGCGTTTGGGGATGGGATATGTGTACACCCTCACAGACAGTAAGGCGACAGTCTTGGATAGGACATCTTTACACTGTCACTGAAAGTCATAAATGACACTTTAGGAGAGTGGGCTAAGAGCACATTTACACCCTCACAAACTCACAGGAAGGTACTGCCACCAAGTGTGCTTGTCATACTGGTGTTCTCAGATGCTGAATACCAGTGGTCGAAGTGCATAAAGAAAGTATGGGAACTGTGATGCTGTGCGCAAAGGGGGTGGGGTGAGGGAGTGAAGGGGCGGGGTCAAATGCGAAGCTAACACAAAATAATTTATTCTGTAACTTTTTTTGGTCTTTTATTTTCAGGTAATTACATATAAAGTGAGGAAGCTTAAATGGAAAATAAATGCAAGTTAAGTTAATCAGTGGGAATGTACTAGTGTAAATTATGAAACCTCTATTAGTTAATGCACTGCAGAGGGCTGTGTCCAGGGGCCCAGGTCCAGGGTGCTAATCTTTAGAGGGGTCACAGAGCTCTCTGCACAAAGGTCCTGTTGACAGCAACGTCCCTCTACCTTAACTACTGCAATTTAAAGCTGTTCTTATTATTGTTATGGTTTCAATCGCTGTATTTAACACTCTTTCAGCCCCCTTCTGTGCGCTACCACCTACCTTCCACCCCCCCCGCCATACCCTGCCAACCCCAACGAACAACTTATCACCAGCCTGCAGGAGCTCAGAGAGGAAGATTCACGTGAGTTGGTAGAGGTGTAAGATGTTTGTAATCAGATCACTGCTTTAATGTAGCCAGTCAAGGATAGAACTGTGATAAGTGACCCCCTGTTGCATCATTTTAAACCAACATCTGCGAGGACGGCAATTTTTTTTCTGCCCAGGTTGCACTCCGAGCAAGGGCCGGCTCTGGCTATGTCATTAACCGAAGAGCTACATAAATTAATCCTGGTTGGTGCAATGGAGGATAGTAACTTGTGTTTGTTTAGTGCTACGAGGTCCCAGTCTGTGGCAGAAAGCACTGTGAATGTGCAAGTCATTATTTTACACTTGCATTACACACAGTATAAGATAGGCTGCTACAAAATGTGCAAAAAGGTTTCAGATAAAAAGTGCTCCCAAAATATAGATTTTAGTAATGTAATACTAAGACTTACATAGATCCATTTTTTTTTAATAATTGTGAGTTAAAAAGTACAGCTGGTAACTTGATTGCAACCTCACTCAAAAAGAATAAACCTGTGTCATCAGGAAGTTTCAAGTGATTTCATCAATTAAAGCCAATACTGGCTTCCAAGCACCCTTCACATTTGCAGATTAACCAGTTGTACACATTTACATTTCTTTCAGGGAATCAGGCACCCTGGCAATGCTTGTTTAGCGGTCTGCTCCTCCCTCGGTTTCACAGCACAGGAGGCTCTCTGCATTACATTTTAGCAGAATTAACCGTCCCAAAAGTATAGTCAGTCGTGCCCCTTAGATCCCGCCCACTTTGCCCACTTCTGAAGACTGACAGTATTCCAGGGCGCGGATTCGCCCACACCTGATCGTCTCATGAGGTTGGAAGGAGGGCTGAGGAAGGCTTCATGTTTTAGCTCGGCACTGGCTTCCGGTTTTCAGTGCCTATCAGATAATCTTGCGGCCTTCTGTCTTCATTACTACACCTGCTGAAATGAAGGCTGTTCCGATGGAGCCCCAGATACACGGGGTCCTGAAACCCTGAGCCCGTCTGTCTGGACTGCATTCGGCCCGTGCGGAGATACTTAGAGCTGCAGCTCCACTCTCCCCTCACAGTCTTTCTTCCATCTCCCTGCCAGGAGGAGTTACCGGGGATACGGTTCATATCAACTTGTCAAGGTTTGGAGAAAGGATGGGCATCAGAGTTAGAGTTAGGCCCTGACTATGTGTGGGTGGAAGTTTTCCAACACCTACCTGTGCTAACATTATGAATTATGTCTAATTTACAGCTCCTGGTACTCAGCGTAGGTAGTGAAGTCTGCCCCTTTTACCGTGAGATGCGGATTTTGGTAGGAGAAGACTCAAAACCGCCTATTATTCCGCAAAAACTCAGAATAAGTGCACTGAATAAATTCTGGCCCACAGGCAGTTAGATGTTTTTCGAGTGCTCTAAATTGCACCGTTCTTCCAACCCATTCATAATCAGCGCCTATGAGTGAAGATTAGGGTTATTTGGGGAATTAGTGTGAAGGTTTAGTATTTCTGTAAAATAAAGGTCAAAGATGGATTTAAGTTTATGATTTGAGTTAGGTGTAATAGTGGTGCACATGGTTATGATGCATTTTCTTCATAAATCTAGTTGTTTTCGAAGTTACGCCATTAAAGTCTATCTAAAGGATACGTCAGAATACTTCTTCCTTAGAACTATGGGGCATATCAGCAAGGGCTGGCGATAATTATCGCTAAGCGCACTTAGTGCTAGGATAATTATCGCCGGCTAGCGTGGATTTTTATCGCTGAGATAGCGTGCTATCATCAACGCTTATCTCAAAAGCGATAAAAATCCTCACGCTAACTGCCTAACGTGAGATTATCGCTGTAAACCCAGCGATAATCTCACGCAATGTGGCGTTAGCTTGATGATAGAGCCCCACAAACTTAGCCATGATATCCACCTACCATAGGATATCATGGCTAAATCAGTCCTGAAGCAGGCGTAAGGAAAGTAGAGATAACAGGGGTTATCGCTACTTTTCTTGCCGCTGTGCTTCATAGCGTGGGGCTTGATGATAGGAGAAATGTCGCTTAGCGACATTTCTCCTGTCAGGTCAGGAACGCCCACTTTGCATCTCATTAGAGATGAAAAGCTGGGCGTTAGGAATTCCTACGCTAACGCAAGTTTTCACGCGTCAGCGTGAGCTTGCTAATTAGGCGATAAAATTATCGCCGCTTTTCGGCAGAAAACGGCCGCAAAAGCGGCGATAATTTTATCGCCTCGCCTTGCTCATATGCCCCTCTATTCTTCATATTGACCTACATCAGGGCCAGACAGTGTAAAGCTCAGCTGAGATGGTATCTACAGATATCTCAAGTCCGACCAAGATCCTGGACAAAGGATTTTGGGAAGCTGTGTAGAACAACTTTAAAAATAGTTTCATCTCATAATCAATGAATGAGACCTAAGGTATCTGGGTGTAGAGTAGAAATTGAATGAGATTGTGACAAAAATCCAACTAGAATCCGTCGCACATCCTTAGCACACTATGGAACAGGATGAATCAACGTCCGAGCACAACTAGTTGTATCCACCACAATGTGAAAATCGCAATATACAGAATAATGACAATAAGTAGAGCATATGTAAATATCTTCTCTTTATTCTCTCATTCGTTGGTCCAGCCAACACGTGTTTCGTCGCCCGGGAGTACCCACGACTTCCTCAGGGCTGGAAAATAAATATAAGGTTTCTTTGTAACATGTACAAAACTAAACAATGACTACTATTGTGTGATACAAGTGGAGCCAACACAATTGAACCAAGGCATGCTCATAGGTGAACAGCATGTAGTGTGGAAAATCACAACAGGTTGAGTTAACGTGATAAGACCCGCGTTGCTGAGAAAGAGTGTGTGGATAGTGAGGAAATATCCCAACTATCCAAACCATTCAAATATGGTGAAAAAGATAAATTAAAGAAGGTTGAAAATATAGTTGAAAGACACCGCGTTGCTGAGAAATGGTATATGAGAATTAGAGAAAACCAAGATTATGCATTGATGAAATACTAATCCAAAGCAGCTCCAAGATTAGCACCACGAAGTGAACAAAATACAAGTGAGAATAATATGTACAACATATCACGTACCAGTCGAAGAAATAAGATCAGCATAAATTCTAAATAATGAATGAAATATTGACTCAATATCAGGTCACAAGAACAATCGTCAAACACACAATTGAAATATAGATGGAAAAGATAAAATTATAAACTAAAAAAACTACCTCAAAGCCACTAAATCATCCGTCCTGGGCAATATTTAGGACTTAGTGGTGAATAAGTATCAATGCAAATATTGTGAATCTGAAAAGAACACAATAAATTATAATGTAGTAACCAACATCAACACGACTCTCAATCTAAATCCAAGAGAATCAAGGTATATATTAGTAAGGCCAAGTCTGATAATAAGGTAGACTAACTGTGTCCAAAGCTGTGCTTACATGTGACGTAACTAGGTTGACATATCTGTTTACGAAACCAAAATGCGAAAAAATATAAAGAATACACGCCCTAAACCAACTATCACACCCAAACCATACGTATACCAAAACATTCACTATGAAGGAGATATTTTACAAGTAAGAATCAAACACTGCTGCGCTCACGTAAAGTATCAAAGAGACTTCAAGTTACTTACGATCGTTTGTGAGGAGAATTTGTATGTAGATTATTGCGTAACTTCAGTATCCCATATCTAGAAACTAATGAGAATATCACATAATTTTAGTGAATGTGAGCTGCCAAATAGCTTGCGACTAAAGTAGCACATGAAATAACCCATCCCGAAGCCGCTAACCTGAATAAAGCTGACTTGTGTAGCAGTCCGGCTCGCGGTCTCAATTTCAACACGGAGTAATCTGACCCGGAAGCGGGAGCAACTATATCCGGTTCACGTTTCAATAGAATATAACGCTGTCCCCCAATTTGAGTATTTAAAGTGGAGAAAAGACGGCGGCCATATTCAACAGAGAATCGACTACGAAAATAAATTTAAATATACCTGAAGACTATAGAACCAAATTTTATAAATAAATCGCACTATGCAAAATTTAAATATTAAAAATAACCAGATGTCAATAGGCAAATTATTACCATAAAAAGGTAAAAGCTACACTTAATGAGGATGGGATAATGTGTGGCAATTCCCCAGTAATATAGTTGAAATAACATTGCATGATAACAATGCATACACTCTGTTTCAGCAACGCGATTCATTTGAAATCGAAATCAGCAAACATAACCAATATAGATCTATTACAACATGGACATCTCACAGACCAATATAAAGTGAATGGCAATATGTAAATCACGAAAGCAAAATTCTGAATAATCGAACATGTGAATCAAGATTGGCATACTTAACAAAATAAGGAATTTTTTACATCAGAGACTGAATCTTTATAATATTTATGAAAAACAGGTGGCACAGGAAATACATGCAGCCAGGCCATATGTTAAATGGTGGATACAAACAGGTACTATATCAGCATATTCCAACACATGTATAGTATCTATTCTATATTATAGATACCAAATTCTGCAACCAACCAGCTTAATCCCCCAGGAAATAATGTAATTCCTGGCCTAAATTAAGACCATGCTCAACCGCTTGCATTTTCATGATCCAAATTGCCTCTCTACGTCTTAATTGTAATTCCCTATTCCCACCCCTGGGATCCATCTCAATTTTTTCGATACCACAAAAAGTAAATGTTTTGTGTGTTCCTTGAGAAATACAATCATTGATGGTAACTGCAGTGGGATATCTTGAATCATTGTATCTAATAGCTCAACTATGTTCACCAATACGCTGTTTCAAAGGTCTAATAGTGCTGCCAATATAACATTTGTTGCATTTACATTTAAGCATATATATAACATATTTGCTATTGCAATTAATCATTTGTCGAATTGTGAAGACCTCGCCTGTCAGGTTGGTGAATTCTTTCTTTTTATCCATAGCCTTATCACAAACACTACAGGTGCCACATTTGAAAAAGCCCAAACAGCTGCGAGTTAACCAGTCAGTTAACAGGATGCCCTGTTTCAGGAAATAAAAGGTCATGAGGTAGTAAATTGATTCCAGGAGGTACATATGTCACCTCCCCCTATGCTGTCAAATCTATGGGAGTAGTAGTTTGGTGTGTCACTGTGCATGACCATACATAAAACAGAGGACTTTGAATTTGACACTGCTTTTTGAAGCCACGGACGAGGAAGGTGTCAATTTATGCACTCTGAGGGCTCGCTCCTCAGTTCGGTGGGGGCCTTGTGACTGAAAGTGACTGCAAGGACAAGAGCAGTTCAGAAGGGCCTCAACTGCAGCAAGATGACCCCATGCAAGTGGCATGTTTGTGGCCAAACTATTTATTTCAACGATAAATGGCAATTTCAGGATGCGGGTGTCTCCAATTTTCATACAAAACATGAAGGTGTCGTCGGTGCACCTGTGCCAGGGAGCCACAGGATCACCATGGGGTCTAACAAGCATAAAAGATAGATCTCTGTTTTTTCACCCTTATGGCTGAGCCAGTTAAGGTCCCATCCATAATTGAACATGCGAGGGCCATTATACATCGACGCTTTGGTATCTCAGACTTACAGAGTCAGACCCCAAAGTCTTTCGGGGGGCCAAGGAGCAGGTAGAATCAACTGCACTCAACAGTGGGGGTTGATGTCATATGTCACTGACGTCTGAGGTCCCAAATTCGGGCAAGTACAGCCCTTTCTGCATTTGACTCTCTGGGAGGAAAGCACGAGCAGTCACAGACTTTTCAGGGAGTTGGTGTTGGGGGCACACTCAGAAGTCAACAGTCACTCAACAGGCACAATAATCTCAATGTCCTAATATTTGTCCTTTCGATACACGTCTTGCCCACCCCTTTGACCCACCTCTCCCAAGTAGGCCAAACCAGGCGCGCACACCCTGAGCTTACACTACGAACAGAGTGACACCACACGTATTCTTTGTAGGACGATAGGTTCTTTTATCGAAGGTTTCAAGGGATCTTTATGATCCAAGGTGTAAGTAGTACATCAGCGGCACAAGAGACTACAAATCGGTGGTAGGGGAATGGGGGTAGCGGGACAGTCTTTGAAGGTAGTGTCTCTGCAAAGTACCCTGCGGATAGCTCACAATCCTCGAGCTGGAGGGTGTTGTTTCTCTGGGCGATCTCTTGCCAATTCGTCCTCGAGGGGAGAGCCGCGAGTCACTCAGCAGGCACAGGTAGTCGGAGTTCGGGAGCCGCGATCTCGTCAGCAGGGCTCAGGTGGTTCGAGGGTCGGGGCCGCGAGTCACTCAGCAGGCCCAGGTGGTTCGGAGTTCGGGAGCCGCGATCTCGTCAGCAGGGATCAGATGGTTCAATGGCTGGAGGCCGCGAGTCACTCAGCAGGCCCAGGTGGTTCGGTATTCGGGAGCCGCGACAGCGTCAGCAGGCTTCGATGGTTCCAGGTTTTCTCTGCCATTCGTTCCTCCGGCACCCCTTATTATACTCCCCCTGCCCTTTGAAGTCCGGAGTCCTCGCAGAGAGGGGCCTTGGGTGACTGAGGGGGTTCGGCGGGATTTCCTGCCGCTCGTTTCTTTGGTCTTTTCAGGTGGGTCTGGGAGGGACCCCAGACGCTCGGCAGGCGAGGCGCCTGCTCCCCAGGGGCCTGGTGGCCGATCGAGTCCTCCCGGGGGAAGGCGACCCGAGGTGTGATGGGGCTGGCGCCTCTTGGTCTGGCTCGGGGGTTCCCGCTCCCTCGGTCGGACATGCGTGGTAGGGTGTCGAGTCTGTCGGGGGCTCTGGCCGGCCCTCGGGTCTGTGTGGCTGGGGCGGCCAGGGTCGGAGATGCCGTGTCTTGGGGGTGGTTGCAGGTTGGCTGGATGATCGGGAGGGCATACGCCGTGAGGCCGGTCTCACACACAGTTGAACTAAATACTACACAAATCCAAGATTGTGTCAGTGTCATAGAGTGCGATTCTTTCAAGGTGCTACACCTGACCACTCACTCTGTAGCTCTGGGTCCCCTCGTTTAAAAGTCAGGAGTTAGAGTGAGTCAAAAGTCCTTGTTTGCCTCCTGTTATAAGCATATCCCACGTATATTGTGGGGGCGGCATCAAGCTGAAAAAGCCGCTGTAGTGAGTTGGCGGCAGGTTGCAGGCGGCATGTGTCTGTGCCCGCCCAGCCTCAGTCTGAGAGAACAAAGCTCAGGGGCTGATGCAGGTTCAGGTATGAGCCAGGACCTGCAGCGTTCCTCAGTGATGTGGCCCCGCCTGGGCTGAGGACAGATGCTGCCCGGGTCGTGCCAATGACAATCAGACAATTGCAGGCTTAATCCAGGCCTTTGGCAATCATTCTCCTTATCTGGGCCTAAGTCAATCACACTGTTGCAGGCCTGACTGGGCCAGAAACCGAATAGAGCCCAAGGTGGGTACAAGACATGCTGGTTCTCCGTACTTTGCTTTCATGCAGTCAGCTCTTACTGGACGTCCCACAGTCTCTGGGAAGGTGCTGGTCTCTCTACTGCTGGAGAGCTTTCATTTCGCAAACTATTGTGTTCTGAAAGCTCCAGTAAACCAACTGGATGACAATGATTTGTAACAAAAGACCACATCTGGAACTATGGTTTCCTAACCGTACACAGCTAGGTAGCCACCATAGGTGACTATCAGGTAACAACTGATGTATTGCAGCATTTCTGTGGCACTTTCCTACCTCTTGTCAAGGCCCCGAAGCACATTTCCTGAACAGCGTGCTCCAGTATTGGTTGGTCGCATGTATGCACAAGCTATGGTATCAAGCAATAAGACAATCATTTTCCCATCCAATATGTTGTTGATGCAAAATACAATCCTGGTGAATGGAAATTAACTAGCAAAACCTCAGAGTAAAGAGTTCAATCATACAATGAGATGTAAAAGCCTCACACAAATAGGGGCATATCTACAACGCAGCGATAGAAAATTATCGCTGCTTTTGCGGCCGTTTTCGGCCGAAAAGCGGCGATAATTTTATCGCCTAATTAGCAAGCTCACGAAAGCGTGAAACCTTGCATTAGCGCACAAATTCCTAACGCCCAGCTTTGCATCTCTAATGAGATACAAAGTGGGCGTTCCTGACATGACAGGAGAAATGTCGCCAAGAGACATTTCTCCTATCATCAAGCCCCACGCTATGAAGCATAGCGTCAGGAAAAGGAGCGATAACCCCTGTTATCGCTACTTTCCTTACGCCTGCTTCAGGACTGACTTACCATGATATCCTATGGAAGGTGTATCTCATGGCTAAGTTTGTGAGTCCCTATCAACAAGCTAACGCCACATTTCGTGAGATTATCGCTGGGTTTCCAGCGATAATCTCACGTTAGGCAGTTGGCGCTAGGATTTTTATCGCTTTTGAGATAAGCGTAGCTAATAGCACGCTATCTCAGCGATAAAAATCCATGCTAGCCGGCGATAATTATCCTAGCGCTAAGTGCGCTTAGCGATAATTATTGCCGGTTGTTGCTGATATGCCCCATAGTTCCTTTGGCCTGCAATATGGGCCCAGTTTAAAGATGGAGCATGCAAGAAATAGCTAAGGACTTCCTGATGCACCCAAGAGGCCTAGGACATGCTGGGCACAAAGGCGTCTCTTTCCTTAAAGATGTGACCTGGGACCGTCGGTGGCAGAAACATTAGTACACATTGCCTTTAATCTTGACTTAGAGGATCGACATGAAGGATCTACTCACCCACCATTTGTGTCAGTAATGAGAGACTGCAAAACATTTACAAAGACGACACCGAACAGCACAGGACTTCAGACTGCAGGTCCTCCACCACCGGATGGCTGCTGAGGAGTTGCTGATGGTGTCTTCACTGTTATCTATGAAGGGTTTCTGTGAGCACTGCACAATTCTTTTGGCTACATCAAAAGACCTACCATAGGAACAAACTACAGCCTCAGTTTAAAAAAAAAGTGGAATGAAACATGTTATTTCAATTAATAGCAAGCGAATGAACAGGAAGAAGAAAGATTTCCACTGACATTTCCACTCAGAGACTCATGCATAGTTTAGTATTCAGACAAACATCAAAGGCCTTGTGAATCATACTAATAAATGAAAATGTATATCACCAAATGCAGATATTTCATTAAAATACAAATGTAAATATTCAAAGTAGGTTATAGAAGACGGATACTGTAGTGTATTTTATATATTTATTTATGCCGTTTTATATAGCATAAACATTGCCAAGGGCCATTGAAGCACAGAGAAGTTAACATTTAAGATGAATACCAAGAAGACAATTTAACAAATCAACTATGACAAGTGGAAGAAAAAAGTGCATGACACCAAAAGTGAAGGAAAGTCGACTTTGAATGAACAGAGGGTGCAAACATGGCAAAAGACGGCTCAAACTATGGGCACCAGTAGACACAAAAGAAAGAGAAGATACCATTCAAATGTATACTCTCAGATTGAAGAAAAGGTGTTGAAAAGTCCTCATAAGAGGGCAAATTGTCATGTCTGTAGGGCAGGGGCGGCTCATCCGCTAAGGCGGAAGAGCATCGCCCCACTGCTCACAGAGAAGAATTTTTTTGCCATAAAATGATAATAACCTCGTTATTTTACTTTTTTTTTTTTTTTGCTACAGGGCTGGGTTAGGGCAGGCGGGACTGGGGGTCACAGAGAGAGGAGTGGTTTGCACACTTCAAGTGTGCATGACTGCGTGGCCGGCCGTCTCAGGCCGGCCAAACAGTCATGCAAACTTTGCATCTTCCCCACCAGGCTGCAATGCACAGCCTGGTGAGGAACATGCTCCCTGTCCCAGTCTGAGCGCCGAACCATGGCACTCAGACCAATCACAACACTGTATTGTAGAATTGTGGGTAGCCTGGGTGCTTCCTGGTTCGGACCTTGTCAAGACCAGCAGCAACGGAAAGACAGCGGCTGTTTTAAAGGTAAGTGGGTTTTTTAAATTTAATTTTTTGTTCAAACTCCCATCGCACCACCTCGTCCCGGGTCAGCCGCCACTGCTGTAGGGTAGACAATGAGGACGAGCTAGGCAGGACCACTGAATGCAAATGTCTCTGAAACAAGAAAGCTTTCAACTCCATTTTGAAAGTAGAAAGGCAAGCATTGGTGCACAGAGTAGGAGGGAGGGAGTTCCAGGGTCTTGTCACACTGCCAGATAAATACTGGGACATAGTTTTGTCTCTTTTGAATGCAGGCTGGTTGAGCACTAATGAGATAGAATTGCCAGGGGGGCGATGACCTTCAGAAAGTTTCAGTTTTGAAGCCCAGTAAACGAGGTTACAGTGTGTACTGCTTTCTGAGTGATGCAAGCTAGTTTGCCCAGGGATATTGATTCAATGGGAATCCATTAGAGTGTTAGGAGCTATGGAGTAGTATGGTTGATCCTACTGTTTCAGAAATAATTCAAGCAGCTACATTAATTTATGCTATTAGGTGGGCCTTCTAGGTTTTATTTAAACCTCTGAGGCATAAGTTGCAGTCATTCAGACTGGAGAGAACGAGGGCCCAGAAAATTGTCTTCAGATCCTCTACAGGGGTAAACTGTCGGATACCCCTAAGATGTCTGAGTTGGAAGGGAGCACTCCATGCCAAGGTGTGACTTTAGATTGAGCTTGTTATCAAGTGTACCTCCCAATGATTTGGCATTGTCAAGTCTATAGGGTGGACGTTCAAAGGTTGAAGATAGTTCATCCAAGCGTGCGCTGGTAAATTAAACTTCTGAGGTGGGCGATCATCCACCTTTGCACTGTCTCCAATATTAAAAAGATGAAGGAGATGTTTGAAAGCCCTAAAGATATTAGACTTATCTTATGTGACATTTCAAATGCTTTATTAACTTGTATTTGTAGAGCACATAATTGATTGCCTTGCGGTGACTTTGTAGCATTAGAGACAGACTAGGCCTAAGTTATTGGGAGGGCAACTAAAGATGACAGACAGATGCCTTTATTGTTTACCTGAGACATCGGCTATATTATTCACATAACAGGAACCGAAGGGCCTAGGTAGCAAGGGAGCACTGTGCAAGACATTTGGTGGTAGGGAATGAGCTGGGAAAGGGGGACAAAATAGCGAAAGTGTTGGGATGCACTTTGGAGCAAATTACTAATTCACATGCAATTAAAAACGATATTCCAACATTTAATCCAACCTTTAATACTGTTATGAAAGAAAGATACTCATTTCAGGATTCCAGATGGGGTCGTATTGCGATCAACAGTTGAATAGTGCTTTAATTCAAACGCTAAGGCCAAAACCTGTTTCGAGGATAGCTAACGGTTTGTCTTGGCTGTTATTGAGACAAATAAAACATTTCATTAACTAAAGTAAGATTTAACCAAACATTTTCCAAATTCTAACACTTCTTATTATATTGTTATTTCTTAGACAAAAGAGCTGAGAGCAAAATGAGTGAATTTTCAGTATTTTCAGCAATTAATATTCAAATTATTTTGCTAGAGAACATTGAAACAATGCATCAGGGAGCTGGAAAACATTTCACAGTTTACTTGCCAAATTGCACTTCATCCTAACAAAAGAAATGCAAATTTCTGCCTCTACTATCATCTATCACCTTTGCTAGTAAACAATAATAATATTTGGAGGAAAGTTGCTTGAAATGCAATGTTTTATTTTAGTATTGTCAAGGAGACCTTTAGTATCATATATATTTGATTTGAATCTGACCTTTGATATGTGGATGTGAGAAATTGCTGTATAAGTGGAGTCTGTACTGGTGGTCTGACTGGGCTGACTGTAAGTAGGTACAGGTAGTTCATGAGGAGAGGGGCTGAGCTATCTATCTACCTATCTACCTATCTATCTACCTATCTACCTATCTATCTATCTATCTATCTATCTATCTATCTACATATATATATATATATATATATATATATATATATATATATATATATATATATATATATATATATATATATATATATATATATATATATATATATATCAAAACAACAGTCCAAGCGCAATTGTGCACAGACGTGGATACGGATACTGGATTTGCTGGTGCCAAATATAAAGTTTATTTCATTTTGTGCTGTCCCTGATGCGTTTCGGCCACGTCCTGTGGCCATGATCACACATATATATATATATATTCACTGAAAAAACCATAGGTTTCACACAAGTTATAGTTAGCTGTACATTTCACTCGTAAAAAACCAATGAAATTCCCCCGTTATAGTTAGTGCAGGCAACTATAACTCACGCGACCGCAATCCTCTGCTGATGCTAATACTGTATTTAGACACTTATTTGCCCATGTCTTCTTCCATTAAATTTTAGCTATACATATATTACAAATATTTTTTTTTCATAAAGACACATATGTCATCAGCAGACGATTGCGGTCGCGTGAGTTATAGTTGCCTGCACTAACTATAACGGGGGAATTTCATTGTTTTTTTACGAGTGAAATGTACAGCTAACTATAACTTGTGTGAAACCTATGGTTTTTTCAGTGAATTTGCAAGGTTTTTTAAATGCTAATTCCTAACTATAACGTGTGTGAAACCTATGGTTTTTTCAGTGAATTTGTACGGTTTTTTAAATGCTAAGTTACTTTACGCCATTCGTGGCGTGCGCGCCCAGTTAACGCAGTTCGTTCCGTGCGCGCACCATGCGCGCACAGTGAGCACGCGGTGCGCTTTGCGCACCGCGCGCCCACTTTACGCAGTTAGTGCTGTGCACGCACGGTGGTCACGCGGTGCGCTGCGCGCACCGCGTGCCCACGTTACGCGGGATGGGCCATGTACGCACGATGCGCTTCGCGCACCGTGCGCACATGGGGGACATATTATGCGCTTCGTTGTGAAAGTTATTCATTTGTACTTTCCATTGATACATATGCCATGCACAAATGGTGCCCTACGGGCACCGTTTGCACATGGGGAGGGGAAAGTGTGGATAATTCTTTTTTTTTTTTAATTTTTAACCGTACGCGTACGGTAAGCGTAATCGGCGATTTTTCGAAAAAAATATAAATTTGTGTTTTTGGCCTTGGGGGTTGTTTGGGGACACATATATGTATGCTGGGTGGTTAAGAACTGAATATACTCCCCCTGTAGATGTTTTTTGTCTTGGTTTTTGCAGCCCCCCTCAGAGTGCGAGAGAGAAAATGGCGGCCGCCGCTTCCTGGTTTCGACCGATTCGAATGTTTACTTAGATCGAACAACCAATCAGAATCGCGCTCGCGCACGTCACTGTACGCGTACGGTAAGCGCACCGTAAGCGCACCGTAAGCTGGCTCAGATATATATATTGATTTAAAGGCTATTTTCTCAGAATCTACTGAACAGATTTACACCAAACCTACAAAAGGCACTTCCTTGACCTGAGGACTACCTCTCTGCCAAATTTCATTTAACTCTGTTCAGCCGTTCGGGCTGTAGCTGTGTCTAAAGGTCCTATGGAAAAATGCATGGGAAAAACGCGTTTTGGGACCCCCCTTTTTTCTCAGCCCCCGCTTGACGAATCCCCCCGAGACTTTCAGGGTAGGAGCGGAGCGCAGCGCCCCACCTATTTTGAAAATTTCGCGAGGATTCGTCGACCGGCGCCAAAGTTATTCAAAATAGAATGTTGCGGTTTTCCTATGGTAAGAGGGTCCTAACTATAACTACCTACTGGTGACCGCTTACGTGTGGACAGTGACTACTATAATTTGCTGTCACCATGGTACTATGGGAAGAGACAAGGCGATATCAATATCTGACAGCTCAAAAAAGACAGCGTTAGCCGCTGATACAGCAAGAAAGGTTGTCAACTGGTAAAGTTGTTCTCTTCACAGTCTTATTAGGAAAGAAGCACAGGCTTTGGTAAAAGCACTGCAATGGAAAGAGAATAAATACTGTGTGGAACATCCACCCCCAAATCTGCATCAGTGGTCTGCTACTGAGAATGGATCCATATGGGGTGCCAAACACACAGATGAACGCTGCAGTGACTGTATTGGAAAGGGCTAAGGATTTGGATTTATCAGTGTCTGGCTAATGGTAAGTGCTATTGGCTGTTTGATAATGATGCCTACTGCGCACTCACCTCTAACAAGGGAATACATTCATCAGCTCTTGTGTGGTTGTATATATTGAAGAAACCTAGAACGTGATTGAGAACTTGATGGATGGTACTCAGATTGTCAAAGTGGCAAAAGACATTAATTACTTCCAACATCCTGATGGGCTACTTTTCATCAGATTGGGAGATGACCACCTATCCAGTGGCATAGGACATTGGAGGGACCCGCTAAACTCTAAATTAGGCCCTTAAGCTTGCACCAAAATTTGGGTATGGTTACATAAATGTATTGAACTGAACTTTCTTTTTTTTGAACAGTGAATACTAGGAGTTTTAGAAATTCGCACAATTTGTTTTTGTGTAATTGTGTGAAATTTCCGCAAATTTGGTGAAATTATGCATAATTACAGGAAATGCAAATCTGTCATTTTGAGGTATATGTTAGTGAAAAAGGCATCCTTGATTCAAGTTTTTGATGCAAGGACGAATTTTGCAGTAAAAAAGTATTGCAAAAGCACCATTCACAGCCACCCACACTTTCTTGTTGCTGTACATTCGCAGTAAATCTTTATTGAGATTTCATTTGTGCAAAATGTTTACTATGAATGGCACGTAGTTATGTGGGGTGGTGTGATGGTATAATTGTGGGAATGTCACTCCTCGAGAGTAACCAGAAATTACGCAAATTACGTGTGTGTAATTTTAATTTTGTCCAGGCCTAGCGAATATTATAGAACCCTTAATTGGTAAAATTATCTGGCATTAGCTACCTGCGTACGTAAATTCAAAATGTTGCCACATAATTATTTAAATAGTAGTTAATC
Source organism: Triturus cristatus (assembly GCF_964204655.1). Taxonomy (NCBI): domain Eukaryota; kingdom Metazoa; phylum Chordata; class Amphibia; order Caudata; family Salamandridae; genus Triturus; species Triturus cristatus. Next base: position 1,061,650,095 of record NC_140580.1, read on the forward strand.
TATAAGTGTACTGAAAATTAATTTCTTAGCAGATTATATGCAGGAGAATAAAGTTATAAATATTTCAGATCTTTATGCTGTAGGGATGTGTAATTTTGGTGTATATGGTTTTAGTCCAAGGATCTGAAGTTACCCATAGTAAGGACTCTGGAAGAAGTCTGAAGTATATGAGATTGATGGTATTACCCGCCATAAAAACAGAGGCATTAGTATATGTTTATCTGTGCTCTTTTTCTCCAGAAAATAAACAACAGTTTATCTAGATATTATTCCACATATAAAACTGACAGAAGCAGTGTCAATGCACAACAAAAACGGTGTGAACCTAAGACATACTGGAGGATCACTCTTAAAAAGGTTGAGAATAAACTCAATGGCAATCAAAAAATTTAAATCTTTGTTTGCAGAATTGCAGAATTCTGATGGATCACCACACTACTCAATACTGTAGTCTTACATCATACCTCTTGATCTTTTATGCTGATTACGTTCATAAGTATCGTCATTATTTGAAAACTCATTCAGCCAGATTAATACCTTTGTTGCCTAATTTTAAGATTGTGAGGGTCCAGTTCAAGTCTGCTATTGATACACAAACCTAATATTATCAGGTATCCCATTGACGTGTGGTGTTCTCGTTAACATTTAGAAAATACACATTTTATTTTGGCAGAGGCTTGCTGGAAGGCTTGGGAATGATAAGTTTTTATTTATTGTGCAAATTCATGTGAATACTATGTTTGGTGTCTCTTTTTTTAGCTTAGGGTTTTTAATTTATTAATCACTTTCCTTTTGTCTTTACCTCTGGCTAGTCTCTAGCTTATGTTTGTTTTCTGTGATACATAGTGAATTTTAATGGATTAACTTTAATAGCATGACATTTTGAAAGTAATAGATCCAGGTGATTGAGGGGAGTGAGGTAATAGATGTCACCATATTGATGCAAAAAGTCAGTTGTGGAGATTATCTAAGTGTTCTCTTACTATTCCAGGTCATATTGCGAAGTTGAGTTTGGTGCTAATCTATGGCATTAACTATTGCATAAAAATAGTACTTTTTCAAATGACTATACTTGTTAACCCAGAAAAAAAACCTTTATCTTTATTCATATGGTTCTGTGATACTGAGGTGAATTTAAGAAGATAATACCATTAATCACAAATCCCATTATTGTGGTGCCAATAGTTGTTTAACTAGAGCCACTTTCACACATTGACTTGTAGAGATGTACCATGGTCAGCTCTAAATTTCCTTTTTGGTAATAGGCATGCCAAATTAGAATACTGAGAACCATAAACTGTTGCTTCCTTGATTTTGAGGTTACATAACCGGCGGAATGGGAGTGAAGTCTCCTGTTCTTGCTCTCTCTAGGCCAGAGATGCCAGGAGGCTTCTTATTGGTGGCAGACAAGGTGATCCTTGATATGCGATTTGGGAACGTATTTTATTTTTGGTCATTTGACATAGCCCATGTCTTCCTTCAAACAGCAGTGAAGTGCTTTACAGTGAACATTTATTTGCGGTATTAGAATCATAAATACATGGGTGATGTGCATAGAATATTGTTGTTGTTGTTATGCTGTCTGTATAAACCCAGACTATACAACTATACAAAATGGGAAGTGAAGGGGAGGGCTATTGCAACGTACTAGAAAAAAACTTTTACAATACACATATTGCACAAATTGCACTATTCCGAACTAATCATACATTACTGATCTACAATTTGAGGCAAAGAGCAAAAGTGTGATTTGTGCAGAATTACATGATTCTTGGTGAAATGCAAAAGCCAGGATCATAACCCTGATCCCCTAGATGGAACATAACCAACTAAACAGCAAGCCTGATTTTTGAAAGGATGCTGTTTCAGATGTTCTGTGCATAATTTGAGAACGCGTATTTCTGGCCTTTTTTTCGCATTTCTTACTTTCAAGTTTGGCGATGTTGTGTCTTAGGTTGCATTGGTGTTTTAAGATTCATAGTTATTTTGCTGCCAGAGAGCCTAGAGCAATGGCATTTGTTGCCTCTTAGGCGAAGGAGTTAGACAATTGTTTAGAGAGACACTAACCTTTCACATAATTTATAATATTTACTCTTATAAATCATTTTGTATAATTCCAAAACAGATAATCATTGTCTAGATGTATGAAATGTTTTGTCATCCATTCTGTGTCTTTGGGGAAACACTGACATATAAGTACCTGTATTTTTTTTTTGATTTTCAAATCTTAAAACAAATTAAATTAAATGGAACAATAGATAATACTTGAAGGTAGAGCCACGGTTGTGTTTTCTTGTTAATAGAATAATCAACTTTTGACAGACAGAGTGAGAGAAGAGTTCCAGGTTCTTGTGACATGCACAATATTCCACTTGAAATAGATGTGGGCATGAAGGGCCAGACAATGCAGGTTTACCAGGTTGACAGTGATGTGGTTGTACTTACGGAATCCTTTGTCTTTGATGAGGTGGGTAGTGTTTAGCAAGTTGTTTATAAGTAGAGTCAGCAAATAGAAATGGACATCTGTGAGTAGCGACCATCCATAGGAGAGGCTTTAGTACTTGGGCAGCCACTCTGAAGATTGGTTCAGACGGGTATGGTTTTTCTGCTTGGTAAAAGGAAGTTCTGGTACCAGCCTATCTGATTTTTACAGGTGATATTTGTTTGGAGGAGGGGTTAGTGTTGATGATGAAGAAAAGTAATTTTTCATTTAGAATGAGTTTGGATGTAAATTGATCAATCTTTAAACCAGAAAGTCACTCTTGGATCAGGACATGTTTGGTATTATTGGCCATGCTGATGAATTCAGTGATAATTGGCTCAATTTGAGACCGGCACTTGAAGCCTAGGCTTCTATGAGGCAATTAATGAGTCAACGAATGGTCTTGATCATGGAAACTTTCACATAGAGTTACCTGTCATTGGGATAGTGGTGAATCTTGACACAGACTCTAGGTGGCTGCATGTACTTGTTGAGGTTGACTAGGGAGAGCATAGATTCTCAACAAACTTTGCAAGTCTCTAGTAGCCACTGGGATCTGGAGATGAAAAGCTGCAAAATATGAAAGGCTCTGAGCAGATGTTCCTTTAGGATGCCTTATCAGAAGAAACATACAGCAATTCTAAAGGGCTTTTTCGGGATCCTGTGAACACCCTTGGATTGTTAAAATACTGAAAACACCAAAAGACCCTTTTTGACAAGTGCAACCTCAATTTTCAGTAAAGTACATATTGCTGTATAATTTTGACTTTGCTTCAAACTAAACAAAATTTAGCGGCTGACAAAATTTAAATTCTATGCTTTAGTGGTTTGTTCAATCATAAAACAGCAATGTTCTGTTTGAAACCACTGTGGACTTGAAACATACTTGGAGCAGTACCAAGATCTGTGGTTCGGGTTAGATCTGTAATTTGTATAGGGAATCGACATCCAAATAATAATTGAGTTTTAATGCTAAACACATTTTTGGCACCGTGTTCAGTATTGATGTTGCATCCAGAATGTGTGCTATCTCTATTTTTTGCTGTGATGATTTTGTTCAGTTGCTAAGTTAAACAATGATGGCCTAGAGTAACTCATTTTGTTTCCGATCTCAAAAAATAGGGCTTATCATTTTGACAGTGGAAGAGTCCCTTTAATTAAGGTATCTAAAATGCAACATACACTTGTACAATAAGCACACCGATCGTAAAGAAAACTTAAAATAACTGACTTTAGTAAAATAAATTGATAATGAGTGCTATGTTCAAACTTTACTTTAGATGGTAGCTGCCCAGTGGTTGGGAAGTAATGTGCATTGGTACTTGTACAATGTGTGTGCGCTATTCTGGAATGTTATTTAATATTGTTAAGCTCATGCTGTTTGTTCTATTATGGAATTCTTTGCCAGTCAATGTTTTCACTGTTTTTGTGGAGAACTGGTGAAGGTTCTTAGAGATAATTAGAGCCTTTCCTTGAAAGAGCTAACTACCTGTGTTTTTCCATCTTTGGCACATATTGGGCAAATGGATAAAATGTTATAAGAAGGATCCTAAAATCGTTTTTTCACACGTAAATGTAATGGGATTTTTCTGCATGTGTAACTGCTAAACTATGGAAAGGAGGGTTACCACATTTTAGTGACACAGAGGCTTTTCAGTCCTGTTGCCTTTTCTTAGTTTTCTGATAATCCATTCTGGTTAGTACTCACATGTTGTGACTAAGATTGATTCTTGACAGATATCTCCTGTCTCACCTTAAATGTTTTGAATTAGATGGATTCTTGGCAGGTATTTCCTGTCTTACTATAGTGTGTTTCCAACATGAGTTCCATGTGAATGCTTGTTCCAAGTTTATGCTTGATCACATGGACATTTAGGCCGATCTTGTGTTACATAACTATGGTAAACATAACAGCATAGTTTGTGAACTTCAAATGAAATAGCCCTTTTAAAAACACATTTAAATGGGACTTGTGTGCTTTGGGGTTGGGGTGGGCAACGCCCACATTGAGATGGAAGACAGTAACACATCCCCTTACAAACAAAGGAGCAATGAGACATATTTCAAAACAAAGCATTTTGCACTATTGTTACTGTTTGTGAACAGCGGTGAAAGCACCCACAAGGGATAGAGAACACACATACCTAAGCTGATGTGGCTATTTGACAAATCATGAATACACCCAACACCACAATGGAATAAATGGAGTTTAAAGTTGCACTTACAAACCTTGAAACATTTAAACACTTAACTAAATAGACACACACATTCCCAAAATGCCCAAGCATCACACACCTAGTCAGTATGTTTGGGCACACCTTGCCGTATCATGAACACAACCTTTTTGCTACACACAACCCCAGAGTAGAACATATGATTTTGAATTTGCACTTCAGGACCAGTTTTGATGTTCATGAACAATTAACAAAAATAAAGACTAAATACACAACTTAAGTCGTCAGGGCCCAATGTGACACTGTGGAGGATTATGAAAACAAATCCTCTCACACACACAACACCAAAGTGGAACAACTGGAACTGCAAGCTCCAACAAATACCTTCACACGACTTTCATTGTTTGTGAACACCTAACTAAATACACACACAAGCCACATACAATACACACACAAAAACAGCATGGCAAAAGACCTCGCCTAGGTGGTTCATGAATTTAAATCCCCTGATACACACATTCGCACATGGATCATATGGCGTTTTAATTTGCACTTAAGAGCTTTACACCAGTTTTGATGTGCTGAAAACAATTAACAACCGAGACACACATACAAGAGAAACACAACACCGGCCCCGAAGCCAGTAATGGTAAAGCCTGTGCTTTAGAAGCCATATTTACAAATTCAGTGACACATGCAAAGACCGCAGTACAACAAATGGAATCGCACTTTCCAAAAAGGTACTTTGGATCAATTGATATTCACAGTAAAGTATATCTACTGAACACAAAAGACCCAGAAGCTGCCCGTGATCAGTGTGGATGAAGCCAATGCTTTTGCAGACTATATATTTATTTAAAATGTGTATATATATTGAAACTCTACCTAGGAAGGGTGTCATTTTGCTTTAGCTAAGACGATAAACATATGCTCCCTAAAATACACATCATTGTAATTTGTGGATATTTACTTTGCACCAACGGCAGTGCAACTATTTTTAGTGAATAAACAATAGACATTGGGGAAGCACAACACACACCCAAGACTCTTTAACACAAAACCAAGCTGCTTACAAACACTGAAAAACACATAAATAAAAAATGTGTTACATTAAATGTATCAAATGAGGCCAATTGAACCAACAATCGCATCAAAGATATTCTTTTTACAATCGAATTACTGGAAATGTTTTTAAACTCCGTTATGAGATCCCGAGGTGTATATTTTGTACTATACATGGGATTTGTTTATGGAAAAAAATGTTAACACAATGCTATGGTAAGTGTGTGTATCTTCTGGTAATCAATAAATGAGTTTGATTATAATTGTGGATGCAAAACATGAAATGTATGAGATTTAGAGTCTATCTCTGTCATAACCATTTCTGTATATCAACTAGTATGGAAGTGTGTTTTGCACAGAAATTGAAATGATATTAAACAGAAAATACTGCTGATGCAATACATATGTCTTGATGCCTATCTTTGAAGACTATAGAGTGATCTGGCAACCTCTCTTCTGTGCATAAGTTTAGAATTTCCCACCACTTCGTACCTTAAAGGGCTGGCCCTGTAGATCCTTCATAGCTGGAAAACAGCCATTACATCGCATGCATAACAACGCCTGTTATTACAACGTAGTCGTTAAAACGACCGCATTGTTACATCGCAGTACCATTACAACGCAAGTCGTTACAACAACTTGCTGTAGGGGGGCGCTCTAAGCTAAGAAATAGTATAATTTACTATTCCAACACCTTCCCTACTTTTGCACCCACTGGAGTTGGAATAGTAAATTATACTATTCCAACATCCAGCGCCCCCTACAGCAAGTCGTTGTAACGACTTGCGTTGTAAAGGTATTGCGATGTAACACCCACTAGCAAAAGTATTACATGCTGATTGGTTCAAACTATTATGCTACTTGCAAAACAGACCAAAATTACAGAAAAGTGTGACTTATTTAGCAAGTAATCATTTTTCTGTAGGATATTTATACTATGTGTTCAGTGACATAACTACAGCGCTCAAAAGCAACTACTTTGCACACATATTAAAAATAATTAAAAAATAAACGTTAATCCACTCCTTACAAAGGCAATACAATACTGGACATAAATAATCAGTGTATAGTATAAATTCATATGTTTTCTAGATTTGCAGCTTGCAAAGGCTAAAAACAAAACAGCACAAACCATTCAAATATTAATAATGTATTTAATTAGCAAATGTTTGCAAACATTAGCCCAAAAATATATATAGATGTAAAGTTACATATAATACAATACAAATATTTTAGTTAAAAAAAGTGCCAGAATATGTAAACCAAAATTAACTTTAACAAAAAAAGAATGAAATTAACTAAACTTCATCAACACTGTACCGATCATATATACAAACAGCCGCCATTAAAATTAGATCATACAAATATATGTTCATTTGCAATAGATAACTTGTCATACTTTGACAAGTAAAAACACAGTTTATACAGGCAGCATCATATTCAAGCAACAACACAATCATACACTAACACAGCCACCACCAAACATCTAAAGACCCACTGTCGTGAATACATAAATATAGTATAATACAACCACACTTGGACAGATCACAAGGACAGGCGTGCTCTTACAGCGTGAAATGACCTCCCACTGCATGTGCTAGCCTCATCCTCTCTTCTTGAATTACATAAAAAGTGGAAGACCTAGTTTTCAATTAATCAACCTACCCTAGGCAGAGCTAGGCACACCTACTTAGCACCAGGATACCCTTGCAGGTGGTAGTGAGCTTTACAAATGCACATAGTATAATATTTCTGCCATTATATGAGAATGCAAAAATCATCAATTGTCCACACAAACATCATTTAACAATACCATCTAGCGTCACATCAAAAAATTACCCATGCATCATACAACCTTTCACAAACCTATGTGTGGTACTTTTGTTTCATAAGGGTAAAACAACAAAATTATATGGAAATTTCTTTTTTTAAAAGACAATGCGACTATAAATACAGTAGTCAACTTTAACTCCTTTTCAACACTAGTTTATTAGGACACATATTTTTTAATACCTTTGTTGAGTGTTTGGAGAGGCTTTGACTAATGAGCTGTGAAGTCACAAGTGGGTCATTATGCATTCTCCACCCTCAGCAGTTTTGATACATGTTGCTCTGTGTGCTTGTGCAGTTTATGCTATGCCTTTTTCATGTGCAATAGCTATAATTTAAGATCTTGTACTATAACCGGAGTACTAGTGGCTAAATCTATGCAGTTATTTAAATTTACAATAAATTGGTCCAGTGATGATTGCCCCATTTATTGTCCTCAATAAAAATGTGTCTAGAATTTAATTTGTCAAGCATCAGGAGTGTTCTCACAAGTCAATCACTGTGGTAATAGCATGGATTTTGACCATTGCTCTGTAGTGGTAAATGTGTGACCGTATGTTTATTATTTGACTTCTTATTAATAACTTGTTATTGTACTGCATTTGTTGGTAACTGGCATGGCATAAGCACATTTTGCTACTACATTGTTTTGATGTAATCATCAGTTGGCAGCAAGTTGCGGTGGACCAGGAGTTTGTGAGGAGCGGCCTAGGTCTAGCCGCGCCGCATTGCTGTCAGGCTGGCACATGGTCGTTCCCTGAACCTGGCGCTTTAATCTTCTGTTAATGTAAAACGTCGGCCCTGCGAGGTGGGAGTGGGGGGAGGGGGGGCATGGAGATGCACACTATATTACCGAAGTCGGCTGCCAATGCCGGAAGCACTGCAGTCTACAACATAGTCCCAGTCTGACTCCATGGGAGAGCAGCTGCCCATTTGCAATATTGTTGGCATGAGCAGGAGAAGGTGGCCTGAGAAGTATGTGCACTGGATGGAGGAGCAGCAGCAGATTGGGTGGCATCAGTGAGCAACATATTTGACTTCCAGAACTGGAGTGCATGCTCTGTGCTATCCTGCACCAATGTCCCTTCATTTTGGCTCTTTCTTGGCTATCTTAGCTGCCTGTGCTCCCAGACAGAATGCATAGGTGCAGAATAAGAGATATGAGATCTTGGTGAGATGGGGCTAATTACTACATACTCACCAATTGCTGATTCTATGGCAGTACCAATTGCTGATTCTATGTTGCTAGATATGGCTATTTGATCCATTCAGCCCCACTATGCAGTCTACTATCTGTTGTGGCCTATAGGGGGACTAGGTTACTCACTCTATTTCATTTGGTGTTGTCCAAGCAACAATGGCCTGACCTACCCCCTGAATTAGCAGATTAAGAAGCTCATGCAGACCCTTGGCACAGGACAATGTCCAATATGCACGCCCTTTATCTGACACTGCTATGCCAGAGGCTGTGGCTCTACTGTACTCTCTTGACTTTATACTTGTGGTAAATGGAGACACACTAACTATCAACACAGTTCAGCTGTGTTCATCAGGCATTTTGAAAAAGATCTTCGGTAAAGTGCCCCCTTGCGTGTCCTGCCAGGCATTGCAGTGCCGTAACAGCATGGAGCACAACCCAATGATGAAGCGGTCACCTTCGGTGAGTGAGGGCAATTGTTCCTAAAAGCGCAAGCTTCCAAAAATAGACCCGTGGAGAGCTTGAGATAATATCTCTCTGATTTAACATACAGAACAGTATATTTTGGTTAATCTGACGCCTACCTATTCAGACCACAGCTGGGGTCAAGCAGGCAGTCAGGAGAGAAGTTCTAGAAATTAAAATGTATGTGTGACAATACTGCCAGAGTTATTAGTGCAACTCTGCTAACTGAAGACCACATAAATGATAAACTTGAAATATTATGCTCACATGATTATGCTATATATCAAGCTACAGTACACTACGGAGAGGATTTATCTAGCTGACTTTTGGCCCACCTCTTCACACCTAGTATCTCTCATGTTGCCCCTTTGTTAAATACTACATCCACTGGTGTGGATGTGTTTACATAAACCAACATCAATTAGGCCTTTAATCATGAAATGAAATGAAATTGTAATTTGTAAAGAACAGTACTACCCAAGGGTGTCTAGGCGCTGAAACTGTCAGTAGGTGATGGGAAAGTGAGTTTACCAGACATCAAGTGCGGACCGTAAAGAAAGAAAGTTATGAATGCTGTACTAATTATTAAACAACCGTGGGGCATATCAATAAGGGCCGGCGATAATTATCGCTCAGCGCTCTTAGCGTGAGGATAATTATCGCCGGCCAACTCTGAATTTTATCGCGGAGATAGCGTGCTATTAGCAACGCTTATCTCCAAAGCGATAAAATTCAGAGCGCAAGCTGCCAAATGTGCGATTATCGCTGGAAATCCAGCGATAATCATACAACTTTTGGCGATAGCTTGCTGATAGGGCCTCACATACGTAGCCATGATATCCACCTTCCATAGGATATCATGGCTAAGTAAGTTTCAAAGCAGGCGTAAGGAAAGTAGCGATAACAGAGGTTATCGCTACTTTTCTTGTCGCTATGCTGCTTTGCGTGAGGCTTGATAATAGGAGAAATGTCGCTTAGCGACATTTCTCCTGTTATCCTGAGGAGGAACGCCCACTTTGCATCTCATTAGAGATGCAAAGATGGCCGTTAAGGGAAATGGCGAGAAGGCAAGGTTTCACGCGATAGCATGACCTTGCTGATCAGGCGATAAAATTATCTAAGCTTTTTGTCCAAAAACGGACGCAAAAGCGACAATACTTTTTTATCGCCTGCTTGCTGATATGCCCCCATGTTTCAAGAGCCTTACAAAAGGTAAGTCCGTTGTTTATAAATTTTAGTTTGAGGGGCTTTGAGTTCCAAAGTTTGGCTGGGGCCACTGTGTAATTCATGCACTTGTATAGGGAGAATGAAGATCTCGCTCGTGATATTCTAGACAACTTCCTGGGTGGGATTTATCTGCCTAGGGTCTCTATGGAAGACATAGTGGTGATGGACTTGCCAATTGCAGAACAGGAAATAAAAGGGGACCAACGTGACCTGCCTCGTGGAAAAGTCCCTAAATCAGATAGACTGCCTCCTGAGTTTTACTCAGTGTTCTCTGCTCAATTGGTCCCCAAAGTGGCAGAGGTTTATAGTGGGACAATGGTGACAGGCAAGCTGTCTCCCTGCATGAGTGGGGCTTTAATCACTTTTATTCATAATCTTTAGAAGGACCCTCGAAACCTCCTACAGGTCACTATCTACTTGAATGAATGAATGAATGAATGAATAAGCACTTATAGAGCGCTTAGCTACCCTAAGGCATCCCAGCGCTATCTGTGGACGCGGAGAGAAGAGGCATCTTTACTGGCTGTTAACTTGGAACAGCCAGGTTTTTAGGAGTTTTCGCAAAGGTAAATGGTTAGACTCCCTACGTAGTTGGGGAGGGAGGGAATTTCAAAGCCTGGCAGCGTTCTAGGAGAAACAGCGGCCGCCACCTCTTGCTCTCTTTATTTTTGGGACAACAGTGATCAAGAGGTTAGCCGAGCGGAGGCTTCTATTAGGGCAATATGGGACAGCAATGGATTAGTTAATGGGTGGGCCTTTTCCCCGAAAGGACTTGTGGATGATGCAGAGGGCCTTAAATTTGACTCTCTCCGGTATGGGGAACCAGCGCAGAGTGTTTAGTGCAGGTTTGGCGGATTGCCGATAGGGGATTTTGAGAAGCAAGCGGGCTGCACTGTTTTGAATGACCTGTAGTTTGGAGATGTTAGATTGGGGGGCTCCCAGAAAGAGCGTGTTCCCGTAGTCTATGCGTGATAAAATCAGAGCTTGGACCATTATCCGCCTAGCAGGAATGGGGGAAGAGGAAGAATTTTCCTAAGCATCCCCAGAATGCAATAGCATGTGGCCAACAGTTTCGCTGCTTGATAGTCAAAAGTCAGGGATTGGTCCAGCCATATACCCAGACTCTTGACCTGTTTTTTAGGACCTGGTGGAGGCCCAAGAAAGTTTGGCCACAGTAGTCCAGGATTGAAACTTGGCAAATTGCCTAGGATCATGAGATCTGTCTTGTCTCTGTTTAGTTTCAGACAGGAGAGCTCCATCCATTTTGCTACCTTCTCCAGACAGTGACCTACGCTAGAGGTCAAGATTCCTGGGTGGTTTAAGGACACAACAAGTTGTGTGTCATCAGCGTAGGTGACTATTTTTATGCCGAATGGACAAACTATCTCTGCCAGCGGACTCATGTATACATTGAATAATGTAGGGCTCAGAAAAGACCCCTTAGGCACACCACAACTAAGTGGCATACGTTTAGAACTGACATTACCCTCAAAGACCTGAAAGAACCTGTCTTCTAAGAATGACTGCAGCCAGGTGATGACGTCTCCAGTCACTCCAAGATTCTTGAGTATAAGGATCAAGATGTCATGGTTGACGGTGTCCAATGTGGCGCTGAGGTCCAGGAGAATGATGGCCGCTGCACCACCTTGGTCCAGTATTCTACTGGATTCTTCGAACACCGCTAACAGTGCTGTTTCCTTCCGTGTTGAGGCCGGAAACCAGTCTGTGAGGGGTGAAGCAGGTTATTTGATTCTAAGAACCCAGATAGGACTGAATTAACATGTCTCTCTAGGATTTTTTTGATCGTGGGGAGGAGGGAGATAGGCCGGTAGTTCCCCAGGAGTTCTGGGTCAAGGTTGGGATTTTTGAGCAGTGCTGTGACCATGGCATAGTTCCTAGGAGGGGGAACCACTCCAGAGGAAATGGAAGAATTGACCAGTTCACAAATCACCGGGAGGATTGTACCTGTGGCTAAGTTCAGAGCATGAGAGGGGGCGGGGTCCCTAGGGGAACCGGATTTTACGCAACCCAGGATGGATTCTAGAGATTTAAGATCCAGCAGAGGGATACGTTCCAATAGCACACTCGTGCATGATGTGGACATGACCATAGGGGACAGATCCCTATGACCTGCTGTGTGGGGAAAGGTAAGATATATGTCGTAGGTAAGATATATGTCGTGTATCTTCCTGTGGAAAAATTCCACTAGATCATTACAGCGATCGAGGGCCCTCTCAGCGGTGGTTTGTGGGGTTGGAAGCTTGGTCAAAGTTTTGGCAATACGGAAGATCTCATGTGGAGAGTTGGACGCAAGACGGATTTTTTCCCCATAGAAGGCAGCTTGTGCAGATTTAATTTCAGCTTGGTCGATTCTAATAGCCTCCCTGTATTTTTGTTTGCTAGATTCTGCGTAGTCCCTCCTCCATTTCCTTTCTAGCTTCTTCAGGTTTGTTTAAGTTCAAGGAGCTTGGGTGTGTACCATGGAGAGAGCTTGGAACTGTTTTTTTCCCGAAAGGTTTTTTTGGGGAGGACTTGATCTAGAGAGTGCTCAATCCACTTATTAAACTTCTCATTGGCCACTGTAGGATATGATTCATTGGAAGGTCTAGCGGCGTTGAGGGCTGAGACCCACAGTTCTAGGGGAAGCTTGGACCATGAGCGTTCCCGGCTACTGCTCATACCAAATGAGGGGGGTGGACCTACAATGTTCCAAGTCAAGGGAATCAAAAGGTGGTCTGACCATGGGAGCGGTTTGGGAGCCCCTGCTGAGAGTTCCTCGTTGTTGGTAATGATGGGGTCCAGTAGATGGCCTTTGACGTGGGTCGCTCCAGAAACTCTTTGACTGAATTGCAGTGCTAAGAGATTCCTAACTAGCTCTGAGGCCGCGAGGTTAGAGGGATCATCAAAATGCAGGTTAAGGTCTCCTAATATCGTATAGTTAGAGGGGGAGCTAGCTAGATTTGCAGTGATTTCTGGGATTACTTTAAGAAATTGTCCCAGGGCTCCGGGGAGACAATAGATTAATAGGCCTGAGAACGTGTGTATAGGTGAGACGCTTATTGAGAACACAAAATTCTCGCAATCGGGTAGCGGGTCGGCTGAGATGTGGCATATAATGGAAATCCCACTCCCCTTACAGCTTTTGCGGTCTAGCCGCTGGATGAGGTAACTAGGGGGAAGAGTTTGTACAAGTACTGGCTCAGACTCATTAGTGTGCCAAGTTTCGGTCAGAAATAAAGCGTCGAGGTATTACTCCTCTGATAGTATCTGGATTTCAGCAACATGTTTGACTAGGGACCTACAATTTAGTAGGAACATTTTGTAAGGTGCATAGATTTTTGCGTGGGTCTGGAGTTTCAGCGATGGATTTAATTTGAATGAAAAGTGGGGACATGTGCTATTACTCTTGGATGGGGGTAGGAAGTGAAGGCAGCTTTCCTTCGCAGTCACCCTTAGTTCACGTAAGTGGTCGGGAGTGTAAAGAGTAAGTACCTGTGTGAAATTTGACAGGGGAGTGGCCCCTGGCCCCAGCTGAACGCGGACGGGTGCAGACGGGCTTGCCTTTGGCACGCCTTTAGCACGCCAAAGGCGCGCACGCTGCGCACCATGGTCGACATTGGTCTGAAATAGGTTGAGCAGCTGAACTGCTAACCGTGCGACTCCGCCCCCCTGCCTCCTGACCGGAAGTGAGGACCTTGTTGCCACCAGCCCCCTCCATGCAATCTTGACGACCCGTGGTGGACCGGGGAGCGGGGCGAAAGATTCCTGCTATTTGCTGGAGTGCCAGGCAGGAGGTAAAGTGCGAGTGCGGCCCAAATTTAAAAACAGCTAAAACAGCAACAGTGCAGACTGACTAAATAAAACCTTAAGCTGAGCAGGTGACTTTTTAAAAGCTAATTAAGCGTAGATTAACAGCAAGTTAAGGGACTTACTCCAACGCGCGTCCACCGCGCGTCGTGGTCGGCATTGGTCTGAAATAGGTTGAGCAGCTGAACTGCTAACCGTGCGACTCTGCCCCCCTGCCTCCTGGCCAGAAGTGAGGACCTTGTTGCCACCAGCCCCCTCCACGAAATCGAGACAACCCGTGGTGGACCGGCGAGCGGGGCAGAAGGTTCCTGCTAATTGCAAGAGTGCCAGGTAAGAGGTAAAGTGTGAGTGTGGCCCAAATTTAAAAACAGCTAAAACAGCAACAGTGCAGAATCCCTAAATAAAACCTTAAGCTGAGCAGGTGAATTTTTAAAAGCTAATTAGGCGTAGATTAACAGCAAGTTAAGAGCCTTACTTCAGCGCACGTCAGACTATAAAATACTGGCTGAGATCATAGTTTGCCGGTTTCTGCCGGATCTCCCCAACTTGATTTATCCTGACCAGAACAGTTTTGTGCCAGCCCGTGATACCTTCCCTAATATCCATAGACTATGCGATATAAAGAGCAGCTCTGCATTATTATGGCTGCAAACAGCCTTTATGGCTCTCTATTTATAAAAGGCATAGGAGGCTCTATATTAGGGGGCATAGTTACTAAGGACCTGTTTTTCCGTGCGTGATACAAGGTGTTGCAAGGCAAAGCAAGTCCTTTTGTGGGATCTACTAAGCCAGGCAAAGTCACTTTGTGTGTCTTTGTGTGGTTTAGTAAATCAAAATTAACGCAAAGCAGTGCACAGCGCTGCCTTGCATTACTTTGAGTAGGGTAGGCGCTAAATGGGTGGAGCATGGCCGTTCCCAGGCATCTACCCATGTATTTTGACGCAAAGCCAGATTTACTAAGACTTGTAAACCCGGGTTTGCAGCAAAATGGTGCATCAACCCAACAGAGGTATAATGAGGAGAAATATTTGTATTCCTCTTTCTATGTGTACTGCATAGAAAGAGAAATATGGACCTATGGGTTGCTTCTTGGCAGGAAGGTGCCCCTAGGTGAATTTGCATAGAGTGTTTGATATATTTGACGTAGGCGCATGCATGCACCACTGGATACAGGTCCTTTATAACTACCCAACTTCTAGAATTAAAACTGGCCAGTGTATCTCAGAGTCATACACTTTTGGCAGGGGAACCCGGCAGGGCTGACCCCTGTTGGCTCTATTGTTTGCCATGGCCAGAGAGCCATTGACTGCTCGTCTTTGTCAACTGGGTGTTCACTTTGGTATACCTCAGTGTGGTACTACATTAGTGGTCTCTTTATATGCTATGGATATCTTGATTTACATGAAAGCCACTACTGCAGATCTCATTGTTATTGCACATACACGTGGTATTTTTACAGCCATATCTGGCCTTTGTTTATGCTGGGCAAAATCCTTCATTTATCTCTTAGAACCAAGGTTTGTCTGTGCTGGAGGGCTGCCTCCCTTGGTGGACCTTAACATTTAGGTATCTGGAGATTTATATTTTCTATACTGTGTAAGATCTCTGTGTTGGTAAGTTAGGCAAAGCGGTATAAGCTCTTAAGTCACAGATTGCATATTGTACTTTGCTGCATTCCTCTGTCATGGGCTGCATGGAACTTATCAAAATGGTGATGTGTCCATGCTATCAATGTCACTTTGCCAGTTTGCCCCTTACCCTATCTCAATACTTTTTTAACAACCTAGACCAGATTATGGGTGGGTGATGTGGGCTGGAGGTTGATGTGGACTTGCTATCTCAGCACTAAAGTTGCCTATAAAGGAACTTCCAAACGTAGAAAGATAATACCTTGCTGCACAACTCCAGAGGGTTTCCAGCTGGCTGGCTGGCTGGCCACTCCTTGGAGGAGAGCAGCCTCCCTTAGGACAGAAATGCTGATACCATTCGACAGAGACTGATGTTTCCCACCAGGGGACTACCCATTGATCAGTACACTCTACTGCAAACGGCATTGGCCTGCCTGCAACATAGCTACACTCTTACAAAGCATGTCCTCCCTTATGCCACTGCTACTCCATGGCTCGGCCTCACCACACACACTCGATGGTTTAAGGAACATCAATTCTGGGGGTGGACTGAGAGTGGGGTGATCAGGGTTGGAAATTTATTTGAGAATGGGATTCTAATCCACTTCAGCACTCTAGTAGAAAATTGTAGCATTCCTAGGGGTAGTCTTTCACCTATGAGCAAATTAAATGAGCTTTGTATAGGCTGTGACAGATGAAAAAATTAAAAGATTAAAAAACTTGAGCCACCTCTGCACGAGGTGAGTCAAAGTCTGCACATTATATGTAACTACAAGTAGTTGATTAGATGGCTACATCGAGCCCATCTATGTCTTACAGATTACAGACCTGTCGCAGGTCAAACTCCACACACAGTGGAAAACTGATATATCCAGAGTATTAAATAACATCTGTGGAAGATCCTCCTATACCCAAGCAAAGTCAGTCTTGCATGATACACAATTTAAATATATACAATTTGATTTTCTCAATAGAGCCTACTTGGTCCCCAGGAAAATTGTACAAATCTTTCCCATGTTGGACAAATCTTTCCCATGTTAGACACATATTTCCCGTTGCCTTCTCACATTGTCCTTGATGCGGCACTGATGGAGCCGACTTTGTTCACATGAGATGGGCCACACTGTCCGTCACCCTATAGGACTGGGGTCGCTGCTTTTCTAATCCATGCCACAGGCTGCAAAGAACTCCTGGAAAAGAGTAATATCACAATGAAGTGGAAAATTACCTTTTCCTATTATGTTACAAGCTGGCTTAATGTTTCCATCAATTGGCTGGAGACAGAAAGTAGGTACTTGCATGGGGAGGAACATGCAGGATGTTGAAAAAATACTATTTCTCATAGATGGGATGCAATGCTTGAAACCCTGAAGCACAATCTAAAGATAGCTCTCCTTGTAGACTCTCCTGATGGTTTAATACACACATTGACCACTTTGACTTCTATGGCATACCTGTTATTGTATAACTTCCGGAATGGTTCACTTGTTACATACATGAGCAGACTTGTGGTGAGGGGGGAAGTGTGGCAGTGCCGGAGAAATGTAAAATAAGGATCTGGGTGACATAGTAAGAGTGAGTTGGATGTTGATCTGTGGTCAAGAGGGTGGTGAGGAGGACTGGAAGTTCTAGTATACCTTTTTGTTTAGGTCTCCACTTTTGTTGGTTTAGTATGTCACACGACTAGGAGTAACAACAAAAAAAGCTAAACCATATGCATATTATTGTTCTATAGACATGGCGAAAATCAGTGTAACATCAGCCTCTTACCCACTATGTATAGAGTTCTTGTGCCTGTCTCTAAGAATGTTGTGCTAAGCTAATAAAATACTTAAAGAAATATATATTGTGAAATTATATTCCTATGTTATTCTATTATTGTGCTTCGATGTCTCAATTTATGTTTATGAGGATGTTCTTAGTCTCTGCAGGATTTACTACGTGAAGTCATCTACTGCTGGAAAGGGAAGTGTGCTCCTGGAAGGGCATGCGAGGATATGCCAACAGTCACACAGTTCTACCCTCAAGAAGACTGAGAATGCTTGGCATTATGGAGCTAGTCCAATTCTCTGTTTAGGGTTTCTGCAGTTGTATCTCTACTCCCCTGGCTGATGGAAGGTCCTCCATGTTCAATGTTACATCTAGCTGTACATATTTCCAGCTGGAGCATCAAGGTCATGAATATAGTAAAAGGGCAGAAACTAAGCAGGGCCCTAAAAGCTGTGTTTACACGCTTCAGTTTGCGTTCCTTGTCCTTCCCTAGCCCTATCAGCAGCCAATAGGAGGCTGTGAAGGTTGGGTCAATCCAGTGATGTCATTGACGGGGTGAAAGGATGCATGATGTCAGTACTACTACCCCTAGTCTTTTGGTAAATTACCATCCAGAACTACTGTGTTTCCAGCATTAGGTGAGTTTCTGGGGGGAACATTCTGGTGAGATACAGGGGTAATTAGTGTTGATTGGTGGAGTACAAGTGCTGTTTGAGTCACTTCTGCAGTGCTGGGCATTGGTGATATTCCATCCCATGTATCTCTGTGAGGTGGTCAGGGTTTTTAAAGGTTTTTGATTAGAATGTGCCAGCTTGACTTCTTCAACGAAAGTACTGTGTGAGAACGGGTTCCATAATTATGGGAGGAGGTAAGGGAGAGTACACCAATAAAAAGCTCTGTTTTTTTAAAATACTATTCATGGTGCAGGCGGGAAAGAAACTAAAAACTAAAAACAAAGGGGCAGATTTACAAGCCCCTTGCAACACTTTTGTGCCGCCGTTGCGGCCAATTTACAAAGTGAAGCATCTAGGGAAATGTGTCACGTTGTAAAGCTCTGCGTCACATTATACCTGCGTCAGGTATAATGTATGCAGGGTGGGCGTTCCCACGCAGGAAAGTCTTGTAGAAGTGACCCAGTGAAATCTACAAGGTTTCACTGCGCCACTTCTAAGACGCCACTGCATCAAAACCTTAAGCCTGCTTGAAGGAGTGACGCATAGGCCTCATGCATTGCTGGAGTTGTTCATGCTTGCTACACGACTCCAGCAAAGCATGACTTTTGGGCCAACAGATGCGTTAGAATTTCTGACGCATCTGTCAATCCTTGCACCATGGTGTTCCATATTGTAAATATGGCGCATCCATGGTGGCGCAAGGGTATCGCAGGCTGGTGCAGGGAAACTGATGCATCTCCACAGAGGCATCAGTTTCCTGTAAATCTGCCCAACTGTGTACAATAGGAACATGTTTCTGCCTTTCTGAGTGTTGGGGAACATAACCAGTAGAGAAGGGCCATATAACATGGCCACTGGAGTGATGCAACAGGTAGGACCAAATTATGCCGCAAGGTTGACTAAATTATGCAACAGGAAAAGGCAAATTACATGGTGTAATATCGCACATATTGTACTGTATTATTAGGCCTTTTGCACACGTTAACGCTGTCTGGGCAAACCTTCCACTTTATTAGTAACTTTTTAACACTCAAATACAGCAATAGGAAATTGAAAGGTGACTAGTCGACTTTTGTGAAGGGACTTCCACTGTGCTGCAACACCTGTTGCTGCATTTTTAGTAGCTTTTCCATCAGTTTGAACAAGAAACAGAGGGGCATATTATCAAGAAACGGCGTTACAATTATCGCCGCTTTAGCGGCAGAAAACTGCTGCTAAAGCTGCGATAATGGGCTTGATAATATGCCCTAGAGAATTCCAATAGAAGCCCATGTTCTGGTGTCAACATGGGCTTCTATTGGAATTCTCTAGGGCATATTATCAAGCCCATTATCGCCGCTTTAGCGGCAGTTTTCTGCCACTAAAGCGGCGATAATTGTAACGCCGTGCTTGATAATATGCCCCAAAATGTATTTTGGTAAAATTTGCAAACTATACAGAAGATGATGGATTATGTGTCAAGAGAGGCAAATCCATAATTATGCGTAAAAACTCTGCGGCCACCGAATCGTATAATTCCAGTAGCTCTTCTATATAACTGTGGAAAACAGGCATGGAGATGAATCCATTGATCTCTGACATATTTCCTATTCCCAACGGCTTTTCCCACCAGGGCTTTCCTATCAGAATATTCACCATTATCTGTGTCATAGGTGGGGAGGTTTTCAAGAATCCAGCAGGGAAACAACTCTTAGGCTCAGGCACACTGCCAGAGTTGGGAGTATGGGAAGTTAGATGTTGGGACTGGGCATGAGCAGGGCACAGATATCAGAATAGGCAAATTAATAAAAAATCTGCAGAGATCTGAAAGAAGGCTTGACCCAGGGGGCACGGCGAGCTCTAACAGACATTTTTTAGGTTTTGCCTAACCAGCGCTTTCGCTGTGCTTGTGAAATCTCTTGTATTTAATATTTCTTAAAAGGGGGATCTTATCAGTTCCCGTCACCGAATTTCTGTGTTCTTTCAGTTTTGTGCGGAACTCTTTCTTTTAACTTCCCCCGGCTGCACGCATTTACGATACTTCTACTAAAGCTGTTCACACTGTTTAAGCCCCATTCACTTTCAAGAGATGTCTCTCGGTATACACTCGGGGATGGTTTAAAGCCACCATTAGAGGCGCTATCACTACTATATCTGATGCCCGGACGAGGGAGGCTAAACCGGATGAGACAGGTCTGACAGCTGACATCAAGGACCTGGAAAATCTTGATTACTTCGCTAGATAACGACGCAATAAATGGTGTTTGTCCTTATTGATGGGTTAGCTAAGGGCACAGCGTACAAACAAGGCAGAGCGATCCCTGCTTGCGCTCAAACAAAAATACCATGAGGGTGGTGACAAAGTGGGAACCCTCTTGGTGCAAAAGCACCAGCACCAACAAGCTCGCACCCATAACCCTGTGATCTTGCCTGCAACGGGTATGTGGTCTACTTCACAAGCAGCCAAGCAGCAGGAGTTTCAGAACTTCTACAATGGCCACAAAGCCCCTCGGAATGTCATTGACAACTCCCTTGCGGGCTGTAGATGGGACTCACTTGACTCACTCCACTCGTAGCTGCTTGAGGCCACTATCTGTATGGAGGAGCTTCAATGTGCCCTGAGGAACCTCCCCTTTGTTAAACTCCGGGTCCCAATAGCCCCTGGTAGTCTTTTATCATAGCTTTTCCCCAGAAGTACAAGAGCAGTTGTTGGCTCCTTTTAACACCTTCACAGCCACCTTCTGGCTCACCCCTACCATGTTGGATGCGAAAGTTATGCTAATCCCAAAACTAAGCATAGACCCTTCCCTGTGAGCCTCTTTATCGTCCTATTGCACTTTTAAACACAGACCCAAACCTTTATACTAAAATTCAAGCAAGTAGACTGGAGCCCTACCTCCAGGGTCTTATAGATACAGATCAATATGGCTTCAAACATAACAGATAGTGGGCGGTCTACATTCACCGCCTGGCCCATCTAGTGGAGAAACCACCCCGTCTTGCCTTCTCTCGCTTGATGCAGAGAAGGCATTTGAGAGGGTCAGCAGGCCCATTTTAAAGGCAGTACTTCACAGGATAGGTCTAGGCCGTGTGATGATCAACAGGACTACTGCCCCTCTTTGCTGGAATCTGCCTTAATGGAGGCCTATCTCAAATTATACACTTAAAGAGGGGGACCAGTGAAGGCTGCTCCTCTCGCCCCTTCTATTCGCCCTGGCAGTAGAGCCCTTGGAGGTTGTCATCCGATTAACTGAGGACATTGTGGACATACCCTTCAGGGGGAAACACATAACAATGCCTTGTTCACCAATGAACTTATATTGACTCTTGCCCAGCCCGAGATATCCCTTCCTGGTGCTAGTAGTAACTTTGTGTGCATTTGAAGAGGTCTCAGGCTTCAAAATCAACATGTCTAAGTCACAAGCATTAAATGTAACCATTCCCCCCTCTGACCGACAGGTGTTACAATCCCTCTTGCCCTTCCAATGAGCCCCACGCTCCATTACATACCTGGACCTATGTCTCACACCAATTTTATCGACCTGTACAATGACCGACTGGCCAGAATGTCAGAAATCCGTCTTGGAAGACCTTCGCCACTGGAAGTTCCACAAGGTTTCATGGCTGGGTTGTTTGAACATGGTAAAGATGTCAATCTTATGAAAAATCCTCTACCTCTTTCAAACTCTGCCCATGATGATCCCTCAAGATGAGGTCATGTGCCTCCAAAGTGGCACACGCACCTTTATTTGGGAAGGGAAGCATCCTCGTTTTTCTAACACAGTATTGATGCTGCCTCATGACAGGGGAGGAATGGGGTGCCCTAAACTCCCCCTGCAACCACACTTTACAGTCATTGGAGGGAGGGAGATACACCATCAGGGACCTGTTCAAGGGCGAATCCTTTAAGATATTTGACCAATTTCAACAAGAGTTCTGCTTCCCTGAATCCACTCGGTTACAGTATTTTCAACTGCGCCATTGGGCCCTTTCTTTACCCAACACCCAGGAAGAGAAACACAAATGAACAGCTTTGGAGACCTTGGCTCGGTCTTTTGACAGGAATCGCGGGCTTATCTCACGTACATATCAGGTACTCCAACACTCCACTCCATCCCACCCACATCCCTACTAAATGCACTGGCACACAAGCATTGGAGAAGACATATCTATGAAACAACAGAAAAAACCACCAACGACAGACAAAGGTTAAGCACATAAATTCCCAAAATTTAGTTTTATCCACAAAATGGTGCATCCACTTCCAGCATCCGTCGTTGATTGATGCTATAAAGATCCAAGATTACATCAAAAAATTAATTGACGGATGCTTGCTATGACAACATACTTTGGTATTCCGCTGTTTTATCTAATATGAATGTTCGTGCTTTATATTAAAAAATTACATTTTTATAAAAGAATAATTTCTTTTGCTCTAAGAATGTTCATTCTTATACAGCAATGTGTCAGTTGCAATATAATTGACATTTGCCCATTTCTCTGTTGTTTGGACTACTAGACTTGGGTACACATATCTTTGTTTTTCTGCGGATATTGGACTTCTTGCCTAAGGTTTTCCGGCTGTTGCACTTGCAAGATTATACATATCGTTTTGATCTTTAGGTGAGATTATCAACAAATACATTTTATTATTTTAAAAAAAATTGTTTGATTGGTCACTGATATAGATGTATCTATTTTTGGATCTATATATGATGGTATTGATTCTATATTTCTCACGATTTTTGGGGCTATAGTTATTGTTTCTTGTTCTTTCTTTATTTCTGTCTTGCTCTTTGCTTTTTTCCTTTTTCTCATTATATAATAATAATTTTTATTGAAAATATTTGTTCTGAATTCTTCTTGTATCCTAACTTCTTTAAAAATGTGGATGTTTTACTTCAGTTTGTTCTGCTGCTCACGGCCTATTATAACAAACATTGTTAGCATATCTATGAAACAATGAGAACAACTTTAACACGATATACCTTGGATTTATCAAAGCATATCACAAGGTGAGATGGCAATAAAGTAATGACCCGCTGGTACTTCACCCCTACACGCCTATGCACTATCGTCCCTGCCTCTTCACCGCTTTTTGGGCGTTGCACCTCGATGCCAGGAGACTTCCTATACATATGGTGATCCTTCCCAAGCATCACAACCTTCTGGAAAGAAATTCTTAGCCACATTAGGGGAACGATAGGCTTCCTGCTACCGGAATCCTAATTGACGGTAATCCTTAGTGTCCAACTCCCACACATACAAGCCATGACTCATGCTAATTGGCTTTTAATTAGCCACATGTTGGGGGCTGCTTAGCAACCAATAACTCTACAATAAAAAAAACATAATACCCCACCACTAGCTCAATGGTATACGTGCATGTAGCAAGGCCTATCTATGGAACTTCTCTCTCATAAAATCACTTGCAAAGAGGGGAAATTCATTCACACCGGGCAGCCTCTCTCTCATACAATAATTCTCATGTCTGGAATATTCCCATTTCAAACATCCTCGACTTAAAGGGCTCCAGCTACTCGATTGAGCTCTTATGTTTTGCCCGAATACCATGTCCCCACCCTTTACCCTTCCCCCATATCCGCGATAGATGGTTGCTTCCAACCTAGAACGAAACGCCTTCCCTGGTGCATGCCACTGTTTTACTTACTTCTATTACTTTGCATGTTGTTTTTCTGACTAAACTGAACTGGTGTTCCCTGGACTATTTTATGCCCCTCGACGGCTTTACTACCACATTTACTACCACAAGCGATGCATGAAACCGACATACTAAGACTGGCGGTCTTTGTCTGCGCAATGTAATGAAATACTGCTGCCTTGATGTGCTCAAGGTGCAACGCTATCTTGTTTTCTTTGCATGATAAAAAAGTTAATAAAGAGATGCTAGTAAAAAACAATTGTTTCTGTTAACTAAATGTTTTGTTGGACAAATTGACATTTTCTGCGTTTACTCTATTCTGGTACAATATATATATGTGATGATTCCTATCTCCTTTTTCCTTTCAAGTTGTTATCTTTCTAAGGGGCATATTATCAAGACAGGCGACAAAATTATCGCCGCTTTAGCGGCAGAAAACTGCCGCTAAAACGGCGATAATGGGCTTGATAATATGCTCTATGGAATTCCAATTGAAGCCCATGTCAGATGTGAAGGACAACTAACCTGAGCTTCAATCGGAATTCCATAGAGCATATTATCAAGCCCATTATCGCCGTTTTATAATATGCCCTTTATATTTTTGTATACAGCATTTCGACCTGCAGTCTTTTGTCGTTAAAATATATTGCCTGGCACTACTTGAATTAGTATTACATCTTTATGATGGGTTAATATCTGCTAAAGCTGTTTGTAGGGAAAAGCACCATTTCAAGGTTGATAATTAACACTAGAAAGCTCACCAATCAGACAGAAGCAGCCTCTATATGAATGCAGTAGATTGTACCACAAAATATGGAGCATAGGAATTTCATGGCATCATAGACAAAATATTGTAAGATAAGTCCATATAGAGGAAGCATAGTTTTGCTATTCTTAACTCCATTTCTATGTACACACACACACATATATATCAGCCGCTGCCCGTGCAGGTAAGAGCGGTGGGCCGGGTGGGGGGCATTTCGACAGATGACGATGAGGGAAAATGAAATAAATAATTAATTTTCCCTCATAGCTGTCTGTCGAGATCCTCCGCCAACCCCCACTCGGCCCCACCGCTCATACCTGCACGGGCTGTGGCTGATATATTTCATTAAAGTATAAATGTGCAAAGTTAGAGAGTCAGGTATAGAAAATCTTACCTTTCTATATTTTAGCCCTCAATAACCTGTCTATGGCATTGGGGTTCCACAGTTTTCTCTACTCTATAGTTAGGAGGCACACCCACACAGGAGGATGGGCTTGACTTGCTTACATCCGAAGGCAATGTGCCATGATGCACTCTTTAAATGTATGGGTAAAATGTAAAACCTCTAGGACCAAACTCCCAAAGGTTCACTCCCATAATTCCACTAGAAGAGATTTTTCATGAGTACTTAAAAATAAATACTCCACATAGAAAGGAGCAAGAGTGAATAAAGTTGCGGGATAATTACATCATTACTGCATGAATCCTATTTGGATATATAATCTTAATGAGTATGAAGTGTAGCAGTGCATGCAGGACACCACACAAAAAGGATGTAAAGGGTGTATACATGAGAGCAAGCTAAACATCCATCATGTGTTGTTACGTGAAAAAATATTATGATAATACATCCAAAAGTAAAAATCGTCAGAGACAGGAGTATGTGTCAGCGTGGGAACAGACAGAAAGCACACAAAAACAGAGAAAGCATCCAGCTAGAGGCTGGGAAGAACCTGTTTCAAGTCTTCAGCAGCACCTCCGGGAACTTAGTCCAATGTCGCAAATTCCCGAAGTGCAGAACATGTGCATGTCCTGGGGCGTCGTGGCATGTCCCAGAGATGTGCTGTCGTTTGCAAGCGAATTATTCGGCGCCTTTAAGTCTACAAAGGTTTGCCTACAACATGCTTTGTATTATGGCACATTTTTATTCGAGAAGCTCATTTTATGAGCATGATGCTGCCACTTCCTTTTCACTTGATGTGCTATTTTTATACAAGTACTATAAAGTAAGAGGTTATGAGAACCCGAATCAAAGGTTGTTTGAGTAATTAATTAAAATAACAAGACTATTAATCCTATCTTATAACGAACATGAAAAAAATAAAATACAGAAAGTAAATATTTTTACGTTGTTCCTTCCTCTTTATGGGTGCTGCATTTTGCAGCACATATAGATTGAGGAAAATTCCTCAAAGAATTGTATTTGTGTAGTAAGGCAGACCTTCCTGCACAAAACCAATCCTGCTTTTAACACAGGCACCCTTGCAGCATGGCGCAGGAGTGCCTGCATTTGCGCTAGGCTGCCACGAGTGTACCATCACTAGGAGACAAAAGAAATGCACGTATTTTAGTTGATATGGTGCTGTCTCACTTTCACACAACACAGTGTAGCAACTTGTCTTGGTGCATTGCGTTGCGTGAAATATTAGTTAATATACCCCTCTGTTTGAAATTAAAGCTATGACCATTCCCACAATTTACCATTACTACCAGGGCCATACTGGCCGTAGCGGGCACCAGGCGTTTCCCCGGTGGGCTGCCAGGCTGGAAGCCGGTTTTGGACCCCTTGGAGGCTGTTTTTGTTACCGGGGCGGGTTGTGCAGCATAGCTGTAATATCAGCTCCCTGTTACAAAAGCTGCAGCGGTGAGATGGGAGTGGGGCTTTCCCCACCCATCCCCATCCCCCTCCGCACGCCCAGGGTCCGGCCGAGCTGTTTGCCTGGGTCGGTTTTGGTTCCCAGACCAGCCGTGATTACCACACCTTGGTGGTAGCACCGTAAGTGGGTAGGACTGGAGCTACAATAGTAAAGCTGTACAGATGAAATAATGGCACAATGAATTGTTTGCCAGGGTCGAATGTATCAACATACCAACGCTGTAAAAAAGTAGTATAACATTTTTTAAAAACATTTTTGCAATCTAATGGGCTCAATTCAAGCGCAGCGGTATATCTGCCAGCCTGCTGAGGTCCTGCCTCCAGCATCCTTGTGGCAAACCACATGCCATAGATAGGGATGCTTGATGGGTTGACAGGGGTCTCTTCACAGTGAGGACTCCTATCACCATGGCAGAAGCACATTCGGTGGCCATGTCAAGCTGTCCGGCCGGTGTGTCATGTCCGCCAGCCGGCATTTTTCTAACTTTAAGAAACAATTCAGAAGTGGTAGGTGGGGTTGGGAATGTTTACCAAAACCAAACAATGATCCTAAATATTTAGAAAATTTCGTCCATTGTGTAGGGGTCATTGATTGACCACCATGATTTACTAGGCGAGTACGAACAGTAAAACAGGCGCAGAAGCTACACGCTAACCAGGCGCTCCATGCGATGGTTGGTGGTGGCTGCCCTGTTTCACATGGGCCACTACCAATGGTACCAGGAGGCTGATGGAGCGGGCAGTCTGCTGATTTAGTTCTGGTGACCTTCATCGGTCCACCTCTAATGGGTCCTGCACAATCTTCTCAAAATGCAGAGTACATCAACTGTTTATTCTGCATTAGGCAGATATTTCAGGTTTGTGAAAAAAGAGTCGGGGTTGCATTGACTTATTTATAGGTGACTTATGACAGTGGCAGGCCCCTACACTCTGAGGAGGGGGAGCCAACTAGCAGGGTGACACGACTGCAAATATTCTATAGATTATCCTTAAAGACACCACTGACATATCATAGGATCTGACACAGCGTTGTCTACAATTGTGACAATGGTCGTTTAAGCCATGCAGGATTTGCAAAGTTCCCTATCCTCGTGGCTCATAAATTGGGGTACGCTTTTTAAAAACAAGAGCTTAGATATTTGTAGTTTTAAAAAGTACGGGCCATATTATCAACAACTTGAGATAATTATAGCAAACCGCGCTTAGCGCGATTTTTTTTATCGCCTCCTATCACTGGGTTCTATCGCGGAGATAACGCTGTATTACCAACGTTTATCTCCACGGCGATAAAAATCCAGCGATAGCGGCGAATCCCATCTTCAAAGTGAGATTTCCAGCGATAAAAATCCCATCGCTAAGGAAAATCTTGCTAATAGGCAGGTGGGGACTTTGCCGTAGAATTCACCTCCCATTGACTATTATGGCTAAATCAGGATTTTACCAGGTGTAAAATCCTGGCGCTAATCGCATTTTTTTATCGCGCCGCGGGTATTGCTAATAGGCGATAGCTGTGTTAGCGACTGCTTTCAGTCACTACCAGTTTGGGTACGCCCACTTTGCATGTCATTAGCGAAAAATATCGCTGACATGCAAAGCGGGCTCCAAACCGGTCGCTATCGCCTGGAAGCTGTCGCTAACTGCTGTTAGCGACAGCTTGGTAATTGGGCGATAAAAAAATCATCGCTTTATCGGCAAAAAGTGCCGATAAAGCGGCGATCTGGCCCTTGCTAATATGCCTCTACATTCTTTGGGGCCTCTGAGTGCGCCGCGTGGTAACTGACCACCTCGCCCCGTTTTGGAAGCCTAGGACCATGAGAAGGAATTTACATCCCCTAAAAAAAAAAGGCAACCTAACCTGCCCAAAACTACTGCAGTATTTGCCCGGGGGGCAGCTAGACCCTTCCCACCAATCAGCAATCCCATTATAGTCTCTGACACTCCTGATCCCCTTCAGTTCTTTTGCCCCTCCCAGCACTGCCATGGTTGCCTTCCCCGTCACCACCAATGTAGCCATCTTCTTTCCACATCATGCTCCAGAATGTCTAGGCCAATTACATCATGGAGCAGGAATTAGAAAGGATTTGTTTTTTGCTATGCATGGGTAGGCAGAGGAAGTGGGACACTGTGGGGACCACTCATTGTAAAAATGTATCCCATTTTCTCAATCTGCGCATGCTTCGCCAACATTTTATACAACAAAAACGAAATCGTGGAACGTTGCTTTCCCACACCATGTGAATTGCAGTTAAAAAAAATCTGCAAAATTGGTGTTTGCACCATTGTTTGCAACCCTGTAAATAGCATTGTGAGAGAGAAACATTGATGGGAAATTTAGCCTGCAAAAAAAGTTATACAATCGATTTTACCCGCAAATCCAACAAAGGAGCAATTTTGGATATAAACTTGTTTAGCTGAAAAAAAATCTATCTAAAAAATTAAACAAAAGCTGAAGAAAAAATCTCCAAGTAGCACAACAATTCTGCATGCCCAGTTTTAGAGATGGAAGGATGCTTGTCGTGATGGCTGAGTGTGTAGCTAAGACGTTAGATGGGCACGCCTGGCTGTCTTATGTGTTGGAACATAAACAGGCACATGATTGACAGATGTGCTGATGGATCATGTGAATCTGATCTTATATGCTTGCTTGAATGTTTCACTGTTTTAGAGTTTGACAGACGTCTTTGTACTACTATAATGCTCCATTCAGTATAGATGCTGTCTGCACTTGTGGAAGATGTCAGGCTGCGGTGAGGCCGCCTTGCGTGCTGTCCACTTCCATGTCATTGCCGCTGGAAACTAACATCCCTGCTTAGCTGCGGTTCATGTACTATCAGGAACTACGGATCTAGGTTGAAGGCGAGGTGTCAAGCATGGGGGCGACACGGACTGGATCCTACGGCATATGTACATGGTACACATTGAGAATCATTGTATGTCAACATATTGCAGATCTGAAAAATCTGGCGTAGACCGGACCGCTGTTGATCTACAATGAGCGCCACTGTGAACAGGGTACACAAAAAGCCTTGTGGTATTACACAACAGCTTAATGCATTCATCTTAGTATATCATGAAACAAGAGCCTGCTTGGCTGCAGATGCATTCATATGGTGTGGCTGGTAGGATGAAGAAAAGACCACATATAATCAGTATCACTGTTCCTATTGCACAAACAGGAGTGGTTCAAAGTCCAGTATGGGAATTATGTCATACTACGCAGTCGTTTTTCATAATGAACAGGAATTAAATCATTCGAGCGAATTACTAATTTCATCCAATAGGCAGGCTAGGAATTAGGAGTACCCTGTGACAATGTACATATAAAATGCAAATATAAAATATTGTTTGTGTAAACGCATATTGTCCGTAGAAACATAGTCATGCAAGCATCATCTTCTATCTTTCCTAATACATTAATTAACTGAACAAGTGATAAATAAGTCTCACAATACCCTATCACGGTCCAACAAAAGCTCGAACAAGTAGTCGGAGGTGTTGTACAGCAAACAAATGATATAAAGAAAGATGGTGGCCATGAAGCATGCTGCTGCCTGGACTCTGGGAACATGTCCGCGGCACAATCTTATCTGAGCTGGCCTTTCAGCAGCACTCCGCTCTGGATGGAAGTCAATGAATCTGCATTCAATGAGCCTGCCCACCGTGCCAGTAGTAGCCCAAGACGATTGGCAGACTTTTTACGGCAGTGCCAAACTTCATGAAATTAGTGTATCAGCTATTCTACAGTGTGCATGGTAATGAGGAGGGGTCTAGGAGAAGGAAGAGCACTCACACTTACCTCACACACACTGCGAATATGAGCATTGAGGGAACACCTTGCAAAATAAAAGAATTTCGGGATTAGCACGGCTTTAAGTGGGCCGGACCCCTCCAGGCCGCAGACCTGATAGTAATTTAAAACGGACATTGAAATGGGTCCCTATCAGGCCCTATATCATTGTCCTGGACTTAACTGATGAAAAAACACTGATCGATTTCTGAAGAAAGAATGTAAAACCTGACAAGGAATGCCACCTGAATAGTGTGCCTCGTACAGGCCAATCCCTCTACTCAATTGAGATGAAGGTGCTAGCAAAAGGTACTGGCAAATCGTCTGATACAGGTCCTCCACACTACCTAGAATTCCCTGCTCACTGCTTCATCTCTACCCCTGCAGGCCAAGGATGGGTGGAGGAATTCAACTCACCTGTGGCTGGCTGCTGCTAGCCTGCTCACACCTGATGCATGTGATTACTGTGAGCTATTTAAAGCCCAAGCTCCCTTCAGTCCAGGGTTGGTCATTGTAGCTGTATACCGGTGAGACCAGTCCTTGTTCCTGAGCTTTTTCTATTCCTTGATTCCTGAGCTATAGCAAATCCTTGTTCCTTGATTCCTGAGCTATAGCCATTACTCGTGCCTGAATTAGCACTGCCTGCAGTGCTACCTTGTTTCCTGAGCTGTAGCTATTTCCTGATTCCTGAACCAGCACTGCCTGCAGTGCTACCTTGACTCCTGAGCCTTACTACTCCTTGTTCCTGAGCTGCAGCAGTTTCCCTTGTCCTGTAAAAAGCACTGCCTGCACTGCTACCTTGACTCCTGAAGCTTTAGTAATCCTCTGTTCCTGAAAGAGCACTGCCTGCACTGCTACCTTGACTCCTGAAGCTTTAGTAATCCTCTGTTCCTGAAAGAGCACTGCCTGCAGTGCTACCTTGACTCCTGAAGCTTTAGTAATTATCTGTTCCTGAACCAGCACTGCCTGCGGTGCTACCTTGACTCCTGAAGCTTTAGTAATTCTCTGTTCCTGAACCAGCACTGCCTGCGGTGCTACCTTGACTCCTGAAGCTTTAGTAATTCTCTGTTCCTGAACCAGCACTGCCTGCAGTGCTACCTTGACTCCTGAGCTTTAGTAATTCTCTGTTCCTGAACCAGCACT